>NC_080540.1:67359310-67985560 GCF_028640845.1 Ahaetulla prasina | reverse complement strand
TAGATAGATAGATAGATAGATAGATAGATAGATAGATAGATAGATAGATAGATAGATAGATAGATAGATAGATAGATAGATAGATAGATAGATAGATAGATAGATAGATAGATAGATAGATAGATAGATAGATAGATAGATAGATAGATAGATAGATAGATAGATAGATAGATAGATAGATAGATAGATAGATAGATAGATAGATAGATAGATAGATAGATAGATAGATAGATAGATAGATAGATAGATAGATAGATAGATAGATAGATAGATAGATAGATAGATAGATAGATAGATAGATAGATAGATAGATAGATAGATAGATAGATAGATAGATAGATAGATAGATAGATAGATAGATAGATAGATAGATAGATAGATAGATAGATAGATAGATAGATAGATAGATAGATAGATAGATAGATAGATAGATAGATAGATAGATAGATAGATAGATAGATAGATAGATAGATAGATAGATAGATAGATAGATAGATAGATAGATAGATAGATAGATAGATAGATAGATAGATAGATAGATAGATAGATAGATAGATAGATAGATAGATAGATAGATAGATAGATAGATAGATAGATAGATAGATAGATAGATAGATAGATAGATAGATAGATAGATAGATAGATAGATAGATAGATAGATAGATAGATAGATAGATAGATAGATAGATAGATAGATAGATAGATAGATAGATAGATAGATAGATAGATAGATAGATAGATAGATAGATAGATAGATAGATAGATAGATAGATAGATAGATAGATAGATAGATAGATAGATAGATAGATAGATAGATAGATAGATAGATAGATAGATAGATAGATAGATAGATAGATAGATAGATAGATAGATAGATAGATAGATAGATAGATAGATAGATAGATAGATAGATAGATAGATAGATAGATAGATAGATAGATAGATAGATAGATAGATAGATAGATAGATAGATAGATAGATAGATAGATAGATAGATAGATAGATAGATAGATAGATAGATAGATAGATAGATAGATAGATAGATAGATAGATAGATAGATAGATAGATAGATAGATAGATAGATAGATAGATAGATAGATAGATAGATAGATAGATAGAAAGAAAGAAAGATAGATAGATAGATAGATAGATAGATAGATAGATAGATAGATAGATAGATAGATAGATAGATAGATAGATAGATAGATAGATAGATAGATAGGGTCCACATTTTAGCCTATCAAACTGTTCCAAACAAAGAGGACTTAACTAGACATTGTGTGAAGAGTTCCTTTGAAACCATTCTCAGCTATTTCCTAAGGATGCCCAATAATTCCATTAGAAAATCTTTAGTTCTAATTTGATGGTATGGGAAAAAAGCATTGCTGCCATATTTTTTAAAATGCCATATTCTGTAATGTTTATCATTTAGACCTTCCTTGGTACAAACAATATGTTCCTTTTTTGGTTTACGGGAAATACAATTTCATTTGCTTGATTATACAAATTGCTCTTTTTTTATATTTTTAGTATAATAAATTAACTAAAAGTTTTAGAAGATTTTCTATAAGTTATATGGCTGGAACTGTAGATCCGAAGTTATAGATGGCTGCACTGAAGTCTTACAATATATTCAGTGTTACATTTAATTTCATAGGTGCATCAAAGTTCTACTTGGAACATTCCCAGTGGCAGAAATGAGACAGATTATTTTCTTTCCCATTTTTTGCTCTTCTAGCTTCCGGAAAGAGTTCCTAGAAGAGTTGAACAGGTTTCCAGCAGACGAATGGAGGGAGAGATGAGGAAAAAATGAACACAAATTGATTACCAATGAAAATGCTATTAGGTTAGAAGATGGATCCAATCCATAATGTCATCTTATTGTTTTATTTTCAGCGCTTCTCTAAACTTAGCTTCATACAACACGCTAGAAGATAATATGGTTTCTTGATATAACCTAGTGTTATGTGAACTCGGGCATTCTAATTTATAAATCATGGCTTTTAGCTTAGTGTGGAATGTGCAATCTATAACACACAAGTGGTTATACCTGATTAAACAACCAGCAGTCAAGCACAGCATATAGCACAGTCTAATAGTTTGTAATATTAAGTTTATTTTTACAAATATTAATTTATTGCAGAGTTTAAAGAAAAAATAAGTAGATAGAAGATAGGGTCCACATTTTAGCCTATCAAACTGTTCCAAACAAAAGAGGACTTCATCAAGAATTGATATAGAAGGTATTTTTACAGAAGAAAATTACAGGAGAACTTCACTCACTGACAATGAGAGCAAGAGAATAAGAAGATATCTCACAGTGTTAGAACTCAAAACTGCCCTAGAGGCTAGAGCCAAATAAATATGCTGAAAAAAGTCAATGCTGGTGTATGGAATAGCAGAGGCAATACAATTGCTATTTATAGGAGATAAAGAAAGAAAGTGGAAAATTATGGCTTTCACTGGCTCTTACTGCTACCATCAGAATGAAAAGAAGAAGAAAATATGGGTCATGTTTTCCAAAAGACAACTGCAGATCTTTCAAAGGCCAATTGTAAAAGGCTCTTGTCTATGCTCCCTATCATAGATGAGGACTTGCTGGGCCCAGGAGGAGGTATCCTTCTACCTGATGTGTGAGCATTAAGATTTTGAGTTCTTGTATTAGCTGAGACCAGAGTGCTGATTGTGTTTCTACAAGTCCTTGACGGCTCACAAGACCCTGGTCCTCAGATAAGCTGATGTAAGATTATTTAGTTTATTTCCATTTAAACTGGGTAAAGAAATGACTGTTGTGGCTCCAGCCCCCGAACCTGGCCCCATGCCCGAAAGTGACTCTGAGAGTGAGGGGGAAAAGAATAGTTAGGATTATTAGTACTATCTTCTAGTATATTGTCTTCTTTGCTGCTCATTCATTCGTGCTTGAGCTCTGGATTTCATTGCTAGGTTGACAATAGAGTGTGTGAGTTATATATATGTGCATGTGTATCTCTATGTTTGTGTACGTGTGTGTTTGTGTTATGTTGATTTTTAATGTAATATTTTTAAATATAATTATTCAGAAAGGCATGCGGCCTGAAAACCTGGGACATTACAATACAGATGGATACAGTCAGTCTACTAAAAAGCAACAATATGTGGATATCATCTTCATTTAAGGGGGGAAAATGTTTCATATTCATTCATCTTGGCCAGGGGTGTCCAAACTTGGTCCCTTAAGACTTGTGGACTTCAACTCCCAGAGTCCCTCAGCCAGCAAAGCTGGCTGAGGAACTCTGGGAACTGAAGTCCACAAGTCTTAAAGAGACCAAGTTTCGACACCCCTGATCTTGGCTTTGTTTTGTATTTGGTATGAACTTGAAACTCCTTCGTTATTCCTGCCCAAGGGGTGGAGGCGCGAGGAGCCTCACCAGGCGGCCCGAGGAAGGCGAGGATAGAACTGCTGGGCCGGGCACGCCAGCAGCCTCTTCGCGCTTGCCGCCTCCTCCCCTCCCTTCGTTATTCCTGCCCGAGGAAGGCGAGATAGAACTGCTGGGCCGGGCACGCCAGCAGCCTCTTCGCGCTTGCCGCCTCCTCCCCTCCCTTCGTTATTCCTGCCCGAGGAAGGCGAGGATAGAACTGCTGGGCCGGGCACGGCCAGCAGCCTCTTTCGCGCTTGCCGCCTCCTCACCTGTTTCTCGATGGCTGTCACTGCCGCCACGCGTGTCCGACATGGGGAGGCGCGAGGAGCCTCGCCAGGCGGCCCAAGGAAGGCGAGGGTAGAACTGCTGGGGGCAGGCACGGCCAGCAGCCTCTTCGCGCTTGCCGCCTCCTCTGCCCTCCTTCATTATTCCCGCCCATGGGGAGGAACCCTGATAGCTTAAAAGGGCCATATTAAATTATACTTCCAGAATTTGCTGCGGGCCAATAAAAACTGACCCGCGGGCTGCAGTTGGCCCGCGGGCCGTAGTTTGGACACCCCTGGTTTACGGGAAATACAATTTCATTTGCTTGATTATACAAATTGCTCTTTTTTTATATTTTTAGTATAATAAATTAACTAAAAGTTTTAGAAGATTTTCTATAAGTTATATGGCTGGAACTGTAGATCCGAAGTTATAGATGGCTGCACTGAAATCTTACAATATATTCAGTGTTACATTTAATTTCATAGGTGCATCAAAGTTCTACTTGGAACATTCCCAGTGGCAGAAATGAGACAGATTATTTTCTTTCCCACTTTTTGCTCTTCTAGCTTCCGGAAAGAGTTCCTAGAAGAGTTGAACAGGTTTCCAGCAGACGAATGGAGGAAGAGATGAGGAAAAAATGAACACAAATTGATTACCAATGAAAATGCTATTAGGTTAGAAGATGGATCCATCCATAATGTCATCTTATTGTTTTATTTTCAGCACTTCTCTAAACTTAGCTTCATACAACACGCTAGAAGATAATATGGTTTCTTGATATAACCTAGTGTTATGTGAACTCGGGCATTCTAATTTATAAATCATGGCTTTTAGCTTAGTGTGGAATGTGCAATCTATAACACACAAGTGGTTATACCTGATTAAACAACCAGCAGTCAAGCACAGCATATAGCACAGTCTAATAGTTTGTAATATTAAGTTTATTTTTACAAATATTAATTTATTGCAGAGTTTAAAGAAAAAATAAGTAGATAGAAGATAGGGTCCACATTTTAGCCTATCAAACTGTTCCAAACAAAAGAGGACTTCATCAAGAATTGATATAGAAGGTATTTTTACAGAAGAAAATTACAGGAGAACTTCACTCACTGACAATGAGAGCAAGAGAATAAGAAGATATCTCACAGTGTTAGAACTCAAAACTGCCCTAGAGGCTAGAGCCAAATAAATATGCTGAAAAAAGTCAATGCTGGTGTATGGAATAGCAGAGGCAATACAATTGCTATTTATAGGAGATAAAGAAAGAAAGTGGAAAATTATGGCTTCCACTGGCTCTTACTGCTACCATCAGAATGAAAAGAAGAAGAAAATATGGGTCATGTTTTCCAAAAGACAACTGCAGATCTTTCAAAGGCCAATTGTAAAAGGCTCTTGTCTATGCTCCCTATCATAGATGAGGACTTGCTGGGCCCAGGAGGAGGTATCCTTCTACTTGATGTGTGACCATTAAGATTTTGAGTTCTTGTATTAGCTGAGACCAGAGTGCTGATTGTGTTTCTACAAGTCCTTGACGGCTCACAAGACCCTGGTCCTCAGATAAGCTGATGTAAGATTATTTAGTTTATTTCCATTTAAACTGGGTAAAGAAATGACTGTTGTGGCTCCAGCCCCCGAACCTGGCCCCATGCCCGAAAGTGACTCTGAGAGTGAGGGGGAAAAGAATAGTTAGGATTATTAGTACTATCTTCTAGTATATTGTCTTCTTTGCTGCTCATTCATTCGTGCTTGAGCTCTGGATTTCATTGCTAGGTTGACAATAGAGTGTCTGAGATTATTGGTGCTCAGAGAATTCAATTTGCTACCTGGCAGAATTAAGTCCAGGTAGCAAATTTCTAGCTTCCATGACAACCATGGACCTACATCAAGTCATCAATGACTTAATGCATACCAGTGTCATACACCTGATTTAGTGCCCATCCCAAACTATTAATGGACTGAATGGAATTTTAGATGGAGTTTGCAGTATTTCCCAAGAATGTGATGAGTGGCATGGCAGAGAACCTGATTGTTGTCTGGAAAGAGTGGATAGGTGGAGCTGCAGATCACCTGTGTTGCTTTTCCCTGCTTGCTGTTCATGAGAAGATCTTGCTTTACTGAAGAGCTCTAGAAGAATTGCTAAAAAAAAAAAAGATGCTTGGAGCATTGCTGGAGGAATACTCTAAACACACCTGAATAAAAGAGGGTAAGAGCCTTCTCCTAGGCTTACTTTATGGCAAAAAGAGAGTGAAAGATCAGCATTTCTCTGTTCTTATTATAGCCCTAATAGACATCCAGCAGCTGTTTTTAGGGTGGCCATGTTTCTTATAGCTGGAAGAAACTCTGGACCATTTACAGGGCCACTTTGAGGAATATTCAATATTTTGGCAGATCAGTCACTCTGATCTGTGCCAAGTTGGATGTTAACTGGCAGGTCAAGTCTGGATTGAGTTACAAGAAACACAGTCTGATTTGGGATGAATTGGAGGTAGTGATTATCAACAAAGTTTCTGCTGTTCATTCAGCCCTAAATGCTGGATTGAGCCCTTTCCTAGTTTATTAAGACAGGCTGACAGACAGTCAATAAGTGGTGATGGTTTTTTTGGGGTGAGGGTGGTATGCCTGAAGAAGCTGTTATTGGCCAAACAAGTTTAGACACTATTTTCATGTCCCCAATCCTCCCTTTTCAGAGACAGCTATTGAGCAGATAGTCAGATTGCAATTATAGAGGGTTTTGGGAAAGTATATAATCTAGAGCCATTTTCATATAATCTAAAGCCATAGTCAGGTTTCAGTATGGAGACAACCTTGTCAATACTTATTGATGACCAGTGGTGGACTTGGATGGGCTGGGACATCCATCTTTGCATTCCTTGTCTCAACCATAATATACTTCTGCACCAGTTCCAGGGACTGAAAACTGAGGGCACCTTCTCTTCCTTCCTTCATAGTCAGTTCTTGCCAGTGTTGGATGTGAGAGATCACTCCCTAGCCCACTTGTTTTCAGGATACTCAGGTCTCAGTGCTTTCTCCCCTCTTATTCATCAACTACATGAAATTACTAGGTGAGGTCATTTGCCAGTTTAAGATCTGATAGCACCATTATGCTGTTGATACTCAATTATATATTTTAACTCGGACTGACCACAGACAAGCTGAGCAAAGTTGTTGAGGTTCTGTCCCAATGTCCAAATGTGGGGAAAATATCTGTGGCTGAGTGTTGCCAAGACCAAATGGCTGGTGGCTGTGGAACTCTGTAGGTGCATGATTTTAGTAAAAGCAATAACACTTAGAATTATAGAGTTTTAAAGCACTCTCTTAAGTGGTTTTACAGAGTCAGCTATTACCCCCAACAATCTGGGTCCTCATTTTACTGACCTCGAAAACATGGAAGGCTGAGTCAACCTTCAGTCAGTCTGAATTGAACTCCTGGCAGTGAGCAGAGCTTGTCTGCAATACTGTATTCTAACCCCTGCGCTCCATGGCTTTTGATTTTCCATCTTTGCCTTAAGATTGCCTTAAAAATTTGGCTATTCCCTGAGGCTTTGGAGTAGCATGGATAGATCACCATGTTTGAGATTTCTGGATTGATGTATTGCACTCTTGCAAGTGTCTTACAATTCTTTGGGAAGTTAATTTTTATTGAATTTCTATTTTCTCATCGTTTTACTTTATTTTTTGATTTTCCCAGTGTTAGAGTTCAGCATGGTCAAAATCAAAGAAAGAAAAACATTACATACTTTTTAAAAATTGGCTATGCTGTAGCCATGATTAGAGATTCTAATTACTCTAACAAAAGACAAACTGCTGATCATGGCCCTTTTAAGAAATTGCTAACCCTATCATGCTCACAGCTTTCTGCTTTGAAAGTTAGAAGAAAGAAAATGAGTATTATCATTCATTTCCCATAATTTCATCCTAATATACATGGAAAATAAAAAATGACAAAGTGGAAGTAGTAGGAAAATTATTATACAGTATAATACTAGAATCCTTGATATCATGGGAAAATATTGAAACGTGGATGGAAATTCCTTAAATAAAGAAATACTATAAACACAGTTTCAAACAGTACCAATGAAATGGAAGGGGGGTTGGAAAAATCAACAATAGGGGAGGTTCATGTGGTTGCTTAAAAGGTAAAAATTTTAAAATCAAAGTATGCATTAAGAGGTGAAAAGGAGAACAGGTCACAATGCAAAATGTATGCAGGTAGCCTAGATTTGTAGAAATGTTACAAAAAAAGCTAACACTCAAATATGACCGATTCTAAGATTATTGGAAGAACAAAAAGGGGTTTTAAAATATTTTCTTCAAAACAAAAGGAAGATACAAGAATAAGTGTACCAGCTGCTCAGTGAAAGATCATAGAATTCTAAGTGATCACAAGCTGAATATGAGTCAGCAGTGTGACAGGGCTGATAAAGTGGCAAATTTACGCTGCACTAATATAAAGATATTTTCTAATTCATGACAAGTAATGCCATTCCACTATATTTTGCATCAGTCAGAAAAATACTGTGACCTGTTCTGGATGTCAGAATGACTCAGGAAAACTCAAAGAAGTGCAAGTGCAAAAAAAAGCAATGGAGATGGATTCAAAAGACTAGAAAATAAATATGACAAAGAAAGATTGAGACACTAGAATATGTGCAGTGTTGGGAAAATATGATTGTGGGGAGAATATCATAGCGCTTTTCAAATATTCAAAGGCGTATCCTATAGAAGATGGTCAGTGTAACTTTGTTATCTTGACAGTATTTGAGACATAGAGTCATAAGGCATGTTCTGGTATTTTGAAGAGGAATTACCTCATGGTAAAAATAGTTCCGGCATGAAACCAATTATCAAAGGCAGTTGCAGAGTTCCGTTCACTGGGTCTGTTCAGGCAGAGGCAGAACAGCCATTGGAAATATTTTAATTTTCATTCCAGCACTAAGCAGGGATTGGACTCTGTGACCTAAATGGCCCATTGAATAAATACCTTCCATAACTAGAAGACTTAATTCAGGGTTTGCAGTCACACTCAGTAAACACTAAGGTGGAATGGAAATCGAAGTGGTTACCTGTACCTTGATCTCCTCCCCTTCTCTTTTCTTCAAAGTACTTTAATTGGAGTAATATCTTGGTGAAATTACTATTATGAGGGTTTAAGAATTCTTAATAGTAATTATTGTCAAAGAACAAAAGCAGGTGAAAAAATGTAGGATAAAGTGGTATACAATTTTTTGTTATAATATATAGATGAAATAATGGAAAAATATGTGGCTGAAAGAATTGAAATTTATGTTATATTATAATCTTAAACAGAATTTTTATAAAACGATATTGGTATATGTTACCAGAGAAAATGCCTTCCATATATAAAAATGCTTCAAATTTGTTGTGCTGGGAATGTGAATAAGAAAGGACATTTTATCAGGCTTGGTGGGCATGTAAAGTCAGAAGGTTCTAGATTCAAATACGTAACACCTATTCAGAAGATTGTAAAGGTTTATTTATTTATTTTATTAAATTTATATGCCACCAATCTCAATCTGAAAAGCTACTCCAAAGGTTAACTGCATTTGTTAAATCTAATTTACTCTGTACTCTATATTATATACCATACCTGATAACTATTATTATTTATGAACTTGCTGTTCATGATATTTGGATTCTACCCTGTTTGAGTTGGAGCAGATAAATCATCATATTAGGGAGGTTTGTTTTGTTTGTTTGTTTTGCTTGGCCCACTGTGTATTCATACTGTGTATTCATGGACTTAAATTTAAAATCTAAGATATGGATTATGATAAGTGATATCCTGCACCAAATATTACACTGCAGATTGCTTTTGTGTAAAAATCTAACCAGTATAAAAATCTTGCCATGATATTCTATTCTCTGTTACCTTAATTATTCACTTTCTCTCATACCTCTAAAGTCAAAACCCATTTTGTGGTAACTGGACTAATTCTTTTTGTGCTTCCTTTTTGTTTGACAGAAAGTGAAACCCCATTACCTTAAAACATTTGATTTCTCTATCAATATTTGTGAATGGCTCTCACTTCATAGAATTTTCAGAAACTGAACCAGGAAATGACTCAACCATTAAATCTAATAAAGTGCCATGTGGTAGAGTACTAAATTGTAATCAAAGATTGTGCATTAAGGAAATTTGATGCAATATATCTCTAGCATAATGCACTGTGGTTTAATTATATGAATCTGTTAAAAATAACTTTGCTGTTATAGCTACTTTTTTCTAGAAAAAAAAATCCTCTGCTAAATAAGGAGCTACTCAAACAGAAAATAGAATGAAAATTGGCCTTCAATAAGGAATGACATAGATGGTATCCACATGAAATTAGGTATCAATGTCCCAACAAAAAGACATAAAGCATATGCTTTAAGTACTTAGACAAGACAATATAATTGCTACAGTTAAATTCCATTTAAAAAATACAAAGATCTATTTGTGCTTTTCACTGTTAAGATGTCTCCACATGCTTACCTTTTTAAAGTGAGGTCTCCAAGATAAATTCTCAGTTTCTTTATAGAAATATTATAACATGGATTCTTTAGTATAGTTGTGGTATTGACACGATGGGAAATATTGTTTCCAGAGACAAGATAGAAAAAAATGTTTCTTAATGTTCATGAGAAGTACAAATTAATTTTTTGCACCCGGTAATATGAAATGAAAGTATGCTTACATAAGACTTCCTTGACCTTTATTCCAACAAATGTCTCACAAACTGGAATGGATGTTTATCATAATCTTATGCTGCTGCCTCTGGCTTCTGGCACCATTTAGTTACTTCAGGGACTATTTCCCTCTGGTCAGATTGCCTCCTCTTAAATGTCTTCTAGTGCTGTCTGCTTAAAACATCAATGTCTGCTTTGCAACATAATGCTTCTTGCTTCCCTTTGACAGCTTTCAGATTTTCTACCAACAAGGTTTTTACTTCAGAGCTTTATTCCCGTCTTAACCTATTGCCAATTGTCCATTTTTAAAAACTGTCAGTCTAAAATCTCTCCTCATAGCAACCATAACTAAAGCTGTTGCCAAGACCTAAGCCCAATATCAGTAAAGAGAAAAAAAAAATTTTTAAAGGCAAACATTTTGCCTATTTCACTACATTATAACTTGGGATAGACTATACAAAAAATACTGTGAAATGTAAACTGCCAGCTATAAATATTGTGTTTTTTCAGAGTTCTGCTTTTGATTCACTGTAATGATCTGAATCTCACATTTTAAAGGAAATTCCTTTTTGTTTAAGCTATTTAATTAGTCCCACTGGAATTCATTACATAGCCTCACCAAAGAAATTAACTCAGATGGAAAAATTGATAGGGATAAAAAGGTATGAAATTTTAACACAACACATGATAACATAAACAAGTTAGGCTGATGTCTCATACATGCACACACATATAAATTACAGTCATTCTTTGATTTTAGTTCACAGATACAGATTGAATAAAGGTTGATTCAGAGCAGTCAGATTATGGATGAATGTTCTGTGACTCACAGTTTCTAGCTACCCAATGATTAATATTGGAAATTCAGAAATGGTCTGCCATTTGTTAAACCAGATAGATTAAAATTTGTAGGCCGGAAGTATGTGGAGTTTTCAGACACAGAAATGTCCAAACTCTGATTTTAAAACAAAAAGTGCTAATAATTTTATCTGGATAAAATTTGATGGCATCGATAGGCAATATCAATTATCTTTAAATTGAGAAATAGATAAATATACTTCACTCAAGGTACTGTGATTGCATCCTAGAATGTGCTGATCTTCGAATATAACTCTTCTTCAGGAAAAGGACTTTGCTGAAGCAAAATTGAAATGTCCCTATAGATTGTAGAACAAAGAGTAGAACAGCTGTGTTCTTTGCTTAGTTTGTGGAAAGTGGTTTATGCTCACAGGCAGATATTGTAACCTTCAAGGTTAAAGCATATTTTCTCTATGTTGGGTCCATTAGCATTTGCTACGGAGGTTTAATAGCAATAGTACTTAGTCTTATATACCTCTTCATAGTGCAGCCCTTTCTAAGCGGTTTACAGAATCAGCGTATTGCCCCCAACAATCTGGATCTTCATTTTACTAATCTCGGAAAGATGGAAGGTTGAATCAACCTTGAGCCAGTCAGAATCAAACTCCTGGTAGTGGGCAGAATTAGCTTGCAGTACTGCATTCTAACCACTGAGCCACCACAGCTCTTTAAAAAGGCAAGACGGTAGCCATAGCGCATAATTGAGTTCCACTTCTTCTGTACAAGTGTCAGTCTTACATAAAAAAGGGGGGACTTCAGTCACACTCCTACAATGATTGTCTTGCCTTTTTTGACACATACTCCTGGGATGCTAGTGGTTGAATTCAGATACAGGGTTGAAATATGCTGAAACAATGTGGCTAGTTTGAGTTCAGCTTTGAAACCAGGGCAAAGGTAGATATTCTGGTTTATAAACCATAATTTATGGTGAGGGTAAGCAACCTGCAGCCCTATCACACCACACACACACACACACACACACACATGCCCTCTCTTATTGGAGCAGATGGCTGGATGGCAGTAGTTTGGATTGCCTTAAAATTGAGAGGAAATCATGATAGTGTGTAAGTGCTGCAGGAGATAATATAAGAATGCGTATCATCAAGGAGTTCTAGTCCGATTTTCATTTAAACATGATATGCCTACCTTGGATTCAATAAAATCATCCTAGATGAAGTAGGCAAACGATACACTAGTAATATTAATAATATTTGAAGATGAGATGATATCATGCTCTTCAGTAGATGCCCTCAGTTGCCTTTTATGCAATACAGTGAATCATTCTATTGTTCAATATTCGTCAACTACAATTTTCATATGCCGAATACCCACTTGGAAGGGTAAAATAAAAGCAGGAAAGTACTTTCACTGAACTGCAGTTGTTTCAGTTTGTATTGTCAAATATAAAGGACACATGGCATCAGTGTGATTATGTTACTCAAGAAGTGTTTCTAATAAAGACAATTTAACTGGATTGCTAGGTGCAGTGCTACTTTAAAATCCAATTAATGTTGGCATTACTGAATTGGTTAAAATATATCAAATAGTTGGAAGCCAGACAAATATAGAGAGCCAATCTGGTTTAGTGGTTAAGGAGTTGGACAAGAAACCAAAGACTGTTAGACAGGTCTTCCTTAGGCACGCAAACCAGCTGGACTTTGGGCCAGTCTCTCTCTCCCAACCCCAGTCCATTTTACAAGGAAAATAGGATCATTTTGCATGCCGTCTTGAGTTGTACAAAAGAAGGACAGGATATAAACCTACTCATAAATTAACTGAATACTATCTAAGACTGCATTTCTAAAATTTCTTTCCCCTGTTTAAGCTATGTTCTTTAAAACATTAGATGCCCCCAGCTTAAATCCTTATACTGGATTAAGCTGGATCTTCCAAGGGTGGTCCTGCAAATTAATCCAATGAGTAGATCCATGTCTTTGGCTCCAAGCTGGAAGGTATTAAGAGGGTTACATCCAATGTGTAGAATAGTGTATGGCATATAATTTGAGAATGGGGATGGCAAAGGAAAGTGATTTCAGTCAGAATTCAAATAAAATATGAGAAAACATGGAGTCAATATCAATTTATTGAATCCAAGATTTGGTTTTGGCCTTTGGCATTTATGTCCAGAAGAAATCTATGCTTATCTATGTCTCCCCCCTAGATTTGTAAATAAATATCTAAAGGGAAAAAAAACAGAAAATGAAAAGCAAGCAATAAAACACATTCAATCTATACTGGTCTTCCCTTTTATCAAGTACTAGAGAAAACTGGATTTAATTTGGCATCTTGGCCAGGCAGAATTCTTTTACCCTCTCACCTCCATATGTTAGAAGAGGATCCAGAATAACAGAATGCATTTATGTGTACAAATTTCCAATGTTATGCAGAATTTCTGTTATTGCATTTCTGAAGAAAAAGTGCCAAGAAGCAATCAAAACTATGAGAGGTACACAGAAATGCAGCTTTGTGAAGGGACAGTGGAGATGGGTTTATGTAAGTATGGTTGGGGTAGAGGAAAAGGATAGTATGATTCTGGATGGCATTTGCTCTCCATAAAAGTAAGAGAGGACTATTCCGCTTACTTCTAGATATCCCACTTTCTTAGCCATGTTGAGAAATCATGCCGAGTCTGATTTCCTGTTCTGGTATATTTAATAATTTGTTTGAAGATAATGAGATTAAGAGATGGGAAACTGAGCAACATATAAGTACGTGGCAAATTACAATGCAGCTGATTAAATGGATGGGGTAAAGAAAGCCTTCTCATTTTTAATGTGGACAATGAAAATAATATCCACTTACCTTCAAAAAGAAAAATCATGTTTGGAAGGTTTCTATAATGGAAAGCTTTTAGAGTTTATCCCATTTTGAGCAAGTATTGGCTAACATAATCAGTAAAAAGTGTTTTAATTTTAATCTTACTAATATATGGTGCAAACTAACTCTAGCTTTAAAAATTAATTCTTGATGAGTTTTTAACATTCATATGCCCTCAGTAGCTTTTGTTTGCTGCATTATAACTCTTTCATCTCAGATAAATAGTGAATTACTTAAAACTCCAAATGTTTTATGCAAGCTTCTAAAACAGCAGATTTTGCAATTCATGAAAATGCTTCTTTCCTGATGACTGTAACTGGATCCAATTCAGTTCTGCACCTGAATAGAACTGCAGTGACAGCAGAAGAGGTTGTTGTATTGTTTAGTTTAATATAATGTGTATTTTTCTCTCTCTAAAACTGCTTTTTTAAAATAAGACTGAATAACTGATATATGTTTTTTGCCTAAAAAAGCAGCTCATGTTTTAAAAGCAAATCTCTGCTAGTACCACAATATACATTTCAGTTTTTGGGGACTATAGATATATTCAAATGGTACAGATGTTCAGAAATAAATGTCATTTGTATTTAGAATGAATATATTGTAAAATACATGCCGCTAACTATAGAATATAGTTTTGTATGAAAACTTTAAACAAAACTTTAAAATGGAAAATGAAACTCGACATTTACCTTCTCATAGACTAGTGCAGGGGTGTCAAACTGGTGGCCCACACGCCAGATGCGTCATATGCAGGCCACGCCCACCCAGCCCCACGAAGGGGAAAAATGTCATGTGATGGCAACGTGACGCCATGAATTTGACAGCCGTGGACTAGTGAGATACATGGAATAACTTAATCAGTACAGTATACTAATTCAAAATGCAGGATAGGCTTAATTTAATAATTAAATTATTGCAAACTCAAACCAGTAATTGTGACTAAATGTGGTGTCAAAGCTACATATGTTTTTGAACTCTAGGGAATAGCAAAGATCTCCACTAGAAAAGCAACAAAGTTTAACGAAGGGAGGAGAAATTGTTACAGAATTTGACCAAAAATATTGCAAAAATTTTTTTGCAGAAATATTGCAAAAAAAAAGTTTGCAGAACTAGGGAAGAACTTACCTGAATCTCATAAAAATATGGTTGAAATTAAAGAGAGAATAGAAGAAAGATTTGCAAAGATGAAAGAGAAAAAGAGAGAAGAAAACAATTGAACAGTCTATAGGTCAATTGATAGAAGTAAAAGAAGTTAAGACAAAGAGGAAATTCTAGAATCGACATAAATAATAAGCAGAAATGAGCTCCACCTGAATGACATAACATAACATAACATAACATAACATCAGAGTTGGAAGGGACCTTGGAGGCCTTCTAGTCCAACCCCCTGCCCAGGCAGGAAACCCTACACCATCTCAGTCAGATGGTTATCCAACATTTTCTTAAAAATTTCCAGTGTTGGAGCATTCACAACTTCTGAAGGCAAGTCGTTCCACTTATTAATTGTTCTAACTGTCAGGAAATTTCTCCTTAGTTCTAAGTTGCTTCTTTCTTTGACCAGTTTCCACCCATTGCTTCTTGTTCTACCCTCAGGTGCCCTGGTGAACAGCCTGACTCCCTCTTCTTTGTGGCAGCCCCTAAGATATTGGAACACAGCTATCATGTCTCCCCTAGTCCTTCTTTTTGTTAAACTAGACATACCCAGTTCCTGCAACCGTTCTTCATATGTTTTATCCTCCAGTCCCTAATCATCTTTGTTGCTCTTCTCTGCACTCTTTCTAGAGTCTCAACATCTTTTTACATCGTGGCGACCAAAACTGGATGCAATATTCCAAGTGTGGCCTTACCAAGGCATTATAAAGTGGTACTAACACTTCACGTGATCTTGATTCTATCCTCTGTTTATGCAGCCCAGAACTGTGTTGGCTTTTTAACAGCTGCTGCACACTGCTGGCTCATATCTAGATGGTTATCCACTAGGACTCCAAGATCCCTCTCACAGGTACTACTATTGAGCAAGGTACCACATATACGGTACTGGTGCATTTTGTTTTTGGCCTAAATGTAGAACCTTACTTTTTTCACTGTTGAATTTCATTTTGTTAGATAGCGCCCAATGTTCAAGTCTGTCAAGATCTTTCTGTAACTTGAGCCTATCTTCTGGAGTGTTGGCTATTCCTGCCAGCTTGGTGTCATCTGCAAATTTGATGAGTTCCCCATCTATCCCTCGTCCAAGTCATTGATGAAGATGTTGAAGAGTACTGGGCCTAAAACAGAGCCTTGGGGTACTCCACTGCATACTTCCCTCCATGTGGATGTAGTTCCGTTGAGGACTACACGTTGAGTGCGGTTGGTCAGCCAATTACGAATCCATCTGGTGGTGGTGCTGTCTAACCCACATTTTTCTACTTTATCTAGTAGTAGGTTATGGTCTACTTTATCAAATGCTTTACTGAAGTCCAAGTAAATTATATCAACAGCATTCCTCTGGTCTACTAATTTTGTCATTTTGTCAAAGAATGCGATAAGATTAGTCTGGCATGATCTGTTTTTGACAAACCCATGTTGGCTTTTGGTTATTACTTTGTTTGCTTCTAGGTGTTCGTGATTCGTTGCTTGATTATCTTTTCCAGAATCTTCCCGGTATTGAGGTCAGACTGATAGGTCTGTAGTTTCCTGGATCTGTTTTTTTCCTTTTTGAAGATGGGAACTACATCAGCTCTTTTCCAGTCCTCTGGCAGCTCCTGTGCTCCAGGATCTTTGAAAGATATAGTTCAGTGGTTCTGAGATCACGTCTGCCAGTTCCTTCAGAACCTTGGGGTGTAATCCATCCGGTCCTGGTGATTTGAACTCGTCTAGGGTAGACAGGTGTTCACTTACCATTTTCTTCCCTATTTTAACTTGTGTTTCTAATCTGTTTTTGTAGTGCTGTTTTGATAGGTTGGATTGTTTTTTCCTTTTTGAAGATGGGAACTACATCAGCTCTTTTCCAGTCCTCTGGCAGCTCCCTGTGCTCCAGGATCTTTGAAAGATATAGTTCAGTGGTTCTGAGATCACGCCTGCCAGTTCCTTCAGAACCTTGGGGTGTAATCCATCCGGTCCTGGTGATTTGAACTCGTCTAGGGTAGACAGGTGTTCACTTACCATTTTCTTCCCTATTTTAACTTGTGTTTCTAATCTGTTTTTGTAGTGCTGTTTTGATAGGTTGGATTGTTTTTCCTTTTGTGTAAAGACAGATGCAAAATATGAGTTAAGTAGATCTGCTTTCTCCTGTTGCTTGTCATCTTCTTGCCACTTTCTCCCAGCAATGGGCCAATTGTTTCCTTGACTTTTTCTTGTTTTTAACATGTTGGAAGAAGCTTTTTGTTATTTTTACTTTTGTCGCTAGCCTTTGTTCATTGTGAGCCTTAGCTTTCCTCACTTCATCTTTACAGGCTCGGCTATTTGCTGATATTCTGCCTTAGTTATTTGCCCTCTTTCCACTTTTTATATTTGTCCTTTTTGTCTTTCAATTTGTCAGATAGTTCTTTATGCATCCATGCTGGTTTCTTTTGAGATCTACTATTTTTCTTCTTCATTGGTATTGTGTTAGACTGTGCTTTTATAATCTCACTTTTCAAAATTTCCCAAGCTTCTTGAGTTGTTTTCCCCCTGAGGATTCTCATCCATTGAATCCTTCTCAAGCTCTCTCTAAGTTTATTGAAATTAGCTCTCTTAAAGTCCAAGACTCTAGTTTGACTTTGTTCTACTACTTGTATTTGCTTAATGTTGAATTCCAATATTGCGTGGTCACTTGCCCCAAGGTTCCTGTAGCTTCAACACCTTCTATCATTTCATCTCTGTTAGTGAGAATTAAGTCCAATATGGCTGATCCTTGTCGCCTTCTCTATTTTTGGGAAACAAAGTTGTCTGCTAGGTTTGTTAGGAAGCTGTTGGATCTTCCACTTGGTGCAGAGTTTGTTTCCCAGTTGATGTCAGGGTAGTTAAAATCCCCATTACTACTGTGATGTGCTTCCTACATACCTTAGTTAGCTGACTAGCAAAAGTTCATCTACTTCCTCTGTTTGGTTGGGTGGCCTATAGTATAGACCTATGGCAATATCGTTTTCACCCTTTTATATTGACCCAAATACATTCAAGATGATTTTCATCATTGTTGTGCTCTATTTCTGTAGAGATGTAGTTATTTCTTATATAGTGCAACTCCACCTCCTCTTTTATTTGGTCTATTTCTTTTAAATAATTTATATCCCTCTAGCTGTATGTTCCATTTGTCAGTTTCATCCCACCAAGTTTCCGTAATGGCAACAATATCATATCTCCCCTCATTTACTTGTATTTCTAATTCACCCTGTTTATTCCTCATACTCTGTGCATTGGTGTATAGACATTTGAGTCCATTTGGATTGATCTTGTGTTTACTATCTACATAACCTGTGTTGGCTGCCCCTACTTTCTTGCCACCTGTTGGTTTAGTGCACATGGTACGGCACTCACTGTTAAATGCTTGGTTTTGCTTGATAGCATGGTTGATAGTCTTACCCATACAGACATCTATGTTACGAATGAAAATGAGATCAAGCTACTAGCACATAACAACAAGATGATCAACAGCTTCTAAATTGTTTCTTGAGAAAAAGTTGGTAGGTGCTGTTTAGCATCTGGTATGAAAGAGTGTTGATATTTCAGGAAATATTTTAAAGGATGGGACCAGCATTGGAAGTGGTTTTATAGCTGTCAAGTCAATCGAGACAAAAGGCTAGCACAATCAAAATGATATTTTAGTATGTGGTTGTATGAAAAAGGTGAATTCCTGAAAATAAACAAGCCAATATTGTAATGCCTTTAGATAAATCGATTGCAGAGATATTGTACATTGTATATCGTTTTGGTCACCGTATTAAAAAAAAGCTGAAAAGCTTGTCAAAGGAGACAATCAAAATATTCAGGGGACTTGAATATCTTTATTATGAGAAAAAGAATGGTTGGGATACTTTATCTTAGAAAAAAAGATGTCTAAGGGGTAACACAACATGATTGAGATGTATAAAAAAAGCTGTAAAGAGAAAACATTTTATTTCTCTCAAAAGAGGACCAGGGGCCATCCAGTGAAGTTTATTGGAAGATTTAAAACACAAAAAAGAAGCATTTATTCATGCAGCACATAGTTAACTGTGCAGCTTATTACTACAGTGGTTGATGGACACTTACTAGCCTCATTTGAAAAGGCATATGGAGGACAATGGTAACAAGGAATATTGGTCATTTAAGACTCAATGGTATTTCCAGGTTGGATTTAAGGTATCTGAACAGCAGTTACTGGTGAACAGCAATGGGAGATGATACTTCTTTCCTGTTTATAGATATACCAAAGGTGGTTGGTCCCTGTGAGAAATAACATGCTGAATTAAAATCAGTCTTGGATTGATCCAGCAGGGTTAAGGTTATGTCTGAAAGTGTTGGATACCTGGTATTAATAATCTTGATTTTTATAATGGAGTTTATGAAGAATACAAATGAATTGGAGTGCCAACTAGAAACAGCTTAAAACAACCTGCTGTATGATAAATTGCCTGAAATGATAACTCAAATTGACTCTGTTCCATTTGAAGAAAATATGAGCAATTATTGTGAGCTGATATGAAAAGAAAATGCTGTTAAGATTCCCATTATGTCTCTGGAATGTTGCATTCTAGTTGTCATACCTAACAAGATTTATATTTTAGTTTAGTAGCTGAATCATCAGTGTTAAATGCTGGCATGAAGGAATATGATGTAGAGTAGAAAAATGTCAGTATTAATAAACTGGTGACTACCAAAGTACGGAAGAAAGAGCTACTAGAACTGGGGGAAAAATATTCCCATGCTTCCTTTCAAAAGCAGTATGGATAAAAGATACTGGAAATCTTCTAGATGTAATTCAGAAATGAAGATCTAATCATTTGATTCTCAGCAGAGTTAAATTATTTCTCAAGCTTAAACAAACATATAGTAATAGCAATAGCACTTAGAATTATATATGATTCCATAGTATTTTACATCACTTTCTGGATGGTTTACAATGTCAGTATATTGTTCCTAACAATCTGAGTCCTCATTTTCATGAACCTGGAAGGATGGAAGCCTTGAGCCAATCAGGATTGAATCCAGGCTGTGGGCAGAGTTAGCCTGCAATACTGCATTCTAACCACTGTGCCATCAGGGCTCACAAACAAACTAACAAACAAATGCATGTTCTCCAAATCCATTTATCCAAGAAATCATTATTAATTTTGACTAACACTAAAAGCTTGCGAAGAAACTCTTCTTTTCAATGGTTAGAATAGAATAGAATAGAATAGAATAGAATAGAATAGAATAGAATAGAATAGAATAGAATTCTTTATTGGCCAAGTTGATTGGACACACAAGGAATTTGTCTATTCTATTCTATTCTATTCTATTCTATTCTATTCTATTCTATTCTCAGTGTACATAAAAGTAAAAAAAGAGTAAAAAAGGGATCAATCAATCACTGAAAATAAAAATTAAGTACTTTTCATAGGCTTTTTTTTACTACACCATTCACAGACTGCATTTACTAGAGTTCTGCAATGCCTTGGATTCATTTTTCTAAAAACCTTTTAGAGAGTGTAGAAGTGTGGATATAGGGACTGTCTTTTCCTGTAATCATACAGCTGCAACAATATTTCTCTGTTTTTTTTTCAAGATTTTCCTCATTTCATTTCCTTCATAGAATTAGTTTGTTCAAGAACTCACTTAAGTTTACTTCTCTTCCCTTCTCAGTCTCAGATCAGGAGTAAAACACCCCATTAGTTTTTAAGGGATCTTTTTCACCCATTTAAATTCATTTCCTTCCCGTCATATCAGCCAGTTTTATTCAGGCCCCAGTGCAAGACAATTTCCAAATTACTTGTGTTTACAGGAACCAAACAGATTGTGGAGTATCTGAGAATGAAGACATAGCAAGATCTTTCTGTCACTTGTTCTGGCAAAGACAAAGGTTTTCTCTCTCTAGTTCCTGGATGATTTTAGGTTCAGATGAACGTGGGAAAAACACTCAAAAACAAGAAGAAAAATTGAATGAGCGAATTGATCAGCTTAAAGGCAATCAACAACGTTTTGATATTTTCTGCCACAGAGGTGAAAAAACATATTGACATGAGCTTCAGAATAATCAGAAAAGGAGTGGCTAATGCTGTGTTAATTTGGATGTGTATTATGTCGCAGGCTCTGTTTATCTGTATATTATCTGCACTACAGACTCGAATAAGAAAGAATCTTCGGAAAAAGATTATCTAAGGACACCAGAAATAATAACACTTATGCAACACTTAAAATTTTAAAGCAATTTCAGTAAACAATTGAGCTAATCTATTCAACAAACATGTAAAAGAGAAAAGTATGATGTGTACATAAGCACAGAAAACACAGCATCACCACATATAATGTTTATGCACCATTATAATTGTTTTTGGTGACATTTAGAGCCACATTTGGTATCGTGTAATAGCAGCTGAGATTACTAACCACTTGCAATAGTGCTTACTTGCAGAAAAGGTAAGAAGATATATTAAATGGCAGTCCTTGAACAACCTTGGGACTGCAAGCTATCATGTCCAGCCTTGAAATGTTGGCACTAAAATTCAGAGTTCATCATAAGACTTTGGTAAGCTTTTAAAGGAATATAGCAATGTTTTGGGGAAAAAATGTGAAAACTATGGCTTATTATTTATTTAGCATGTGACACCTCGTACATGGACTAGCAACACATATCAACATTTCACGTTTAGTAAAACAAAATAAAATATAAATATTAAAAAGAGTTTAAAAGGGATGACATTGCTTCACTTCATTTGCCTACACAGTCTACATCATCTCATGAAACAACTAGATGAGTCTACAGTGATGAGCAATTCTTTTGTTGAAGGAACTCATGTTTTTGATTCAAGAAAGTGAATTTCAGGGATCCATTAGGCAGGTGTATCAAACACACCTTTCAGGAAAAATACCTTTCAGTACTGTAATTAGTATTTGTTGTGGTAAAGTAGACTTATAGAAAGCAATAGCAGCAAACGGTAATGTGTGTTTCTTCATTTATTTTCAAAAACCAGGCAGGTTGCAAGAGATATACTTGCTTAGTCTGCAGATTGACTCTTTAAATGTATTCTATTCTACAACATTTGTATATTCTCCCAATCAAAAAGACATCAAAAGTTTTGATCCAGTAGTATCACTCTATGGTCATCCAGTGATTGACTTCTCTGGATGTTCCACATAAACATCTGGACATCTACATTTTTTGTGTTACCTTGGAAAGCTGCACTAACAAATACTGAATTGAGTAGGTTTTTTGTTTTTGCTTTGACAGCAACCCCGGAAAACACTGATCGGTGGATCAAATATATCTTATGAGCATTCCCTATTTGGACAATTGAAACCAAGGTGGAGACGTTCCCTTTCTCTCTCACTGAAATTTCTCCAGACAAAATAATGAAATTCATGGAGGAAAGGATGCTAGCAAGTCAGGGATTTAATGGAAAATGAAGAATTCTCTCCCTGGATGGGAGTGCTGATACCTATCTCAATGTCAAATGAGTACATTTTTACTTTATATAAACACAGAAATATGTTTTATTACTTATTTATAGTTATAGAAGGGGAAGGGGAGTGTCTGAGTGAGAGAATCATGTGACTGCAGGGAGGAAGGTGTTCCAGCTCCCCTCATGGGTAAATCTGCTTGTTTTTAGGGGGAGGGGAGAGTGGTTGTTTGATTGAGTGTAAGTGGGAAGACTTGTTAGTTGTGTGCGTGGGAAAAAACCAGTTAGAAGATGTCCGTTAGCTTTGGAAGGCAACTCGTAGGAGAAGGAAAACTCCGATCTCAAACCTCCACTGCCCTGTGGCTATACCCATCTATGGGAAAGGCTTCAGGAGTCAACCTTGAGGCAAAATCTGGAGCAGGAGTCATACCTCCCTAAAAAAAAACCTCTTGGTCCAGCTGGCTGGGTGGTAGCACCACTTAAGGGCCCCTTTCCAGGGTTACAGGAGAAGATGGCCAACGGTTTTGAAGGTGGAAGAGGGCTTTATGCCCCAATGGCAGATAAAATGGCAGACTCATCTTCTAGGAGAAGGAAAACTCTGATTTCAAACCTCCACTGCCTTGTGGCTATATCTAGTACTGGAAAAGGCTTCAGGACTCAACCTCGAAGCAAAATCCGGAGCTGGAGTCCTGGAAGCAGTCTGTGACTGTGTATAATCATGTTCTGGTAACTCCTGTCATGCAGCTGGAACTAATCGTATTGGCTCTGCTGTTCCATTGGACTATTTCAGCAATGTGGAGAGCGGGGATCTGCTACTTGGATAACAGTCTATCCTCCATATTAATCTACCCAGGCCTTATGCTCTGGAGATGACACTCCAGCTTTGTGTACAGCATTGAAACAACATGGGAAGTGGCAGCTACTGGTTATAAGTCTTTGCTTGATCGGCATAGAGCGTGATGCCAGGGGTCACTTTTGATGGTGGGAGAGGTCATTGTACCTCATTGGGCAGCTACCACCCACCTTAAGCTGGGTAGTCCCCAACCAGTAAGGTGCTGCCCCGCCATGGTCTGTTAGCCTCACAGAGTGTGTGGGGTTTAGGGTCAAAGCCAACAAGCAGATCGATAACTCTGCACCATGCAACAAATATAAGAAAACTTTAGCCCTAAACTGCGGCACTTCCAACAATGACCCCCAGCCTTTCTGATGATTTGCAAGAAATAGATGACCTACATAAGACAGCTGTCATCAACATGGAGCTGAGCAGACTGCAGATGGACATCATTGTCCTTCAAGAGACAAAGCTGTCAGACTCGGGATCTGTTAAGGAGAGAAACTTCTCATTCCTCTGGCAGGGAAAACCATCAAAAGAGTCTAGGGAATATGGGGTTGGCTTTGTGGTCAGAAACAAACACCCTACTAGGATTCATTACTTCACCTGCTTCAGGAAGCAAAAGAATTCTTTCCTTGCAGCTGCACTCATCAGCAGGGTTGGTTACTCTTATTAGCGCATATGTACCGACATTATCATCTTCAGTAGAATCCAAAGACAAATTCTATAATGATCTGGGTGCTACTATCAAGAAAATCCCTGAGAAAGAACCACTGTTTATCCTCAGCGATTTTAATGCCAGAGTTGGAGCTGATTATAGTTCTTGGCCCACTTGTTTAGGTCAGTTCGGGTGAATGAAAATGGCCAACGCCTGCTGGAGTTTTGCTGCTACTATGGTTTTTGCATTAGCAATACATACTTTAAAACAAAGCCTCAACACAGAGTCTCTTGGAGAGATCCAAGATCGAAGCATTGGCACTAGCTCGACTTGATTCTTACCAGTTGCTCCAACCTTCCCAATATTACAATCACACACAGCTATCAGGGTGCTGATTGCGATACAGACCACTCCTTGGTGTGCAGCAGAATAAAACTGCAAACAAAGAGATTGCATCACTCGAAGAAGGAAGGAAGACCACCAATAGACATCAGTAATCAGGGCAAAGTGGAAGAATTTGCACAAGCAGTCAAGGAAACTCTCCCAGGCCCTCCTGAAGCAAATGCACCTGAACAATGGGAATATTTCAAGAATGCTGTTTATAACACTGCCTTGTCAGTATTTGGTAAGAAGCTCAAAAAGACAGCAGATTGGTTTGAAACCCATTTGGAGGAGCTGATGCCAGCCATTGAGGAAAAAAGGAGAGCTCTAATTGCATATAAAGCCTATTCCAGTGAGCGCAACCTACAGGTTTTGCGAGCTGCTAGTAGCAAAGTCCAACGGACCACCAAGAGATATGCTAACGATTATTGGCTGCAGCTTTGCACTTGGATCCAGATAGCAGCTGACACAGGCAACATCAAGGGGGTATATGATGGCATCAAGCAGGCCTTAGTCCAACACAGAAGAAATCTGCCCTTCTGAAGTCTGCTACAGGTGAGGTTATCCAGGACCAAGCACAGGAGATGGCACGTTGGGTGCAGCACTGTTCTGAGTTATAGATACTGAGCTAAATAAACATATTGGTAGAGTGGACATTACATTTTACAGACTTACAAAGAGAGTATGGGTTAATAAGAAGCTGACCGAGCATACAAAGATCCAGGTCTGTAGAGCCTGCGTCCTGAGCACACTCTTGAACTGCAGTGAATCTTGGACCCTTTACGTACGGCAAGAGAGAAAGTTGAACACCTTCAATATGCGCTGTCTCTGACGTATTCTTGGCATTACCTGATATGACAAAGTTCCAAATAGCGCAGTCTTGGAACTTGTTGGAATTTCTAGCATGTATACACTATTGAAACAATGATGTCTACACTGGTTTGGGCATGTCGTGAGAATGGCTGATGGTCAGATTCCGAAAGATCTCCTGTATGGAGAATTAGTGCAGGGAAAGCACCTCAGATGGAGGCCACAGCTGTGATATAAGGATATCTGCAAGCAGGACCTAAAGGCCCTGGGAATGGATATTAACAACTGGGAAACCTTGACCTCTGATCGTTCAGCTTGGAAGCTAAAAATGCAGCATGGCCTTCTCCAATTCGAAGAGACATTTTTTCAGCAGGCTGAGGCAAAGAGGCAGTCCCGGAACCAGTGAAATCTGGGGGCTGGCCAGGGGACAAAATGTATCTGCCCTCAGTGTGGAAGGGATTGCCATTCTCGAATTGGCCTTTTTAGTCACACTAGATGCTGTTTTAGGACCTCTTTCCAGAGCATGACTCTTTTGAGACTGAAGGATGCCAATGGC
The DNA here is from genome assembly GCF_028640845.1 of Ahaetulla prasina. Classification (NCBI taxonomy): domain Eukaryota; kingdom Metazoa; phylum Chordata; class Lepidosauria; order Squamata; family Colubridae; genus Ahaetulla; species Ahaetulla prasina. The sequence continues at coordinate 67,959,752 of NC_080540.1, read as the reverse complement.
AATAGTTATGGAAATATGTTTTATTACTACACATGATCCAGAGATACTCTGAACAAATGAGGCTATCCGGTGTCTTCTGCCTTTAGCGATTATGGTGACATGCAGACAACAACACATATGTAAACCTGTCCTTTGTATCCTGATCAGTGCACACTTGAGGATCTCATGGCAGCAGGAAAGAATGCAATTAATATTGCTAGTTTCTGGGTAAGATCAGTTTAATTTGCATATATTTTAATCTTGAAATTTTTATTTTAAATTTTATGTCTTATAGGGCAGGGGTCCCCAACCCCTGGTCTGTGGACCACCACCAGTCCAAGGCATGCCAGCACCCAGGCCACACAAACAAATGAAGACCCATCCATGGGATGCAGCCACACTAGCTCTGGTCCGCGGAAAAACCTTTTGCCACAGAACCCGTCCCTGGTGTGGGGGCTGCTGGTATAATATGGCTTATTTTAATTGTGATACTTCTGACACAAATAAACACAACTATTTATATTCACATGTATATCCTAGCCTTTTTGATGTTTTGAATAATGTAGAATTAGTTTTCTAAAACAGAGAAAAAACAGGAAAAGAAGCAAATCTTGAGAATACATTGCATTTACTGGATATTTCTTGGTAGAGAATACAAACCAACAGCAGAGGTCTCTTATCTCAATGATAGTCATAGAGTTTATTCATTCTTATAAAAGAAATTGCAACTTACTGCCCTGAACCAAAATTTATAATGACAAAGTCTTGAGTTTGGGTCAGTTTAGTTTTACTGATTCAATAGGGCATACATGAATTTATCTGGACAGATTGATTCTAAAATAGTTTTCCTGCTTCAGTGACTTCTACATAAATATTAGGAAACTATTTTAATGTATCTGTGCAACTGTTGCAATTCCTTATTGTGGAAAGTGGCCCCCCCAAAAGTCAGATACTTTGGGAAGTCTCAGTGCAAAGCTATTTTAATAGTGATATTGCACCACAACCATGACCCTTGATTTTAATTCTAATACAAGATGCATTTTAGAACTTGATTAACACCACAATACTGTCTATTTGGGGTGATGTTGCTCTTTTATTTTGGACTAGGCTCTAGTTTATTGCAGCAAAGCTGTGTTTTCCTTTAACATATTACAGCTTTATACGTTTTCAGTATACATATTTGTATGCATCTGTTCAGTAGTTTGCAAAAAAAAAAAAAGGAGATTGCTATGAATTAAATCCTGAGAAGACTGATTATAATACATGTATATGTACAATCATAGATTCTGAACTGAAAAATTAATATGGCTGAATGCTAATATTGGGGACTGAATTAACCAAGTTTTCCTCAAAGTGGTAACTCCAAGAGCCATGGTGGAGCAGTGGTTAGAGTGCAGTACTGCAGACTACTTCTGCTGACTGCCGGCTGACTGCAATTTGGCAGATCAAATCTCACCAGGCTCAAGGTTGACTCAACCTTCCATCCTTCTGGGGTGGATAAAATGAGGACCCAAATTGTTGGGGGCAATATGCTGACTCTGTAAGAAGCTTAGAGAGGGCTGTAAAGCACTATGAAGTGGTATATAAGTCTAGGTGCTATTGCTATTGTAACTTTTAGAGTATCAGACAGCATAGGTTGCAGCTCTCCAACACATCTGGATAACAGAACGTTAGAGAACGTTATAGAAAACATAATTGGATCCTCATAGAAAGTGTCACAATAGAAAAAAGAAAACAAATGATTGATTGATTGTAGGAAGATTGGTTGATTATGTGCTATCCAGTCAGTGGCTATTATTAGATACCACAAAGATAGATTTTCTCTAGAAGGATCTGGTTCCAACTTGGTTCTTCAGGCCTTCAATGATACACCCATTGCTGATGTAATGGAGTCCATCTACTTTGTTGCTGGTTTTCTCTTTTCCGCTCGTCTCCTCTCTGCTTTGCTCTCCTCTGTTCTGTTTTCCTCTCACCTCCCCTTACTCCCATCTCTCCTCCTTCCCTCTCTTCTCCCCCCTTCCCTTTCCCAACATTATGTATCTCTCCAGAGAGCTAAGGTGTCTGAAGTATGATAATTTGAACCTAGTAATTTATGCTTTGAATGTGAACTCTGGGTTGAATTGTTTAATGATACATTTGTTCATTTTAATTCCTTGTATGTCCAATTACACTTGGCCAATAAAGAATTCTATTTTGTTCTATTACCTGTGATATTCTCAGGAGTCTTCTTCAATACCAACGTTCAAAAGTGTCAATACTCTTTCTAGCCACTTCTTCAAATTCCAGACTATAGTAAGAATAGATCTTTAAACTATGAAAAATGGAATAATATATTGGTAAAGTTATTCATGACTATGCAAAAACTGGTTAGGCATAAGGGCAATTCTAGAAAAAATATATTCTATCTTTGATCTAATAAACTTGCTGGTAGGGAAAATACAATTCATGATTCTAACTTGATTCATTTTCTAATGAAAATTTATGTAGCTGGTTTGTAGGTAATTCGGCTGCTTAGATAATCACAGTTTTAAATTTATACAGAACCAACTATAACTTATGACAGTGCATTAGAAGACTTCTTTTTGTAATTATATCAGCTTTCTGGATATTACTAGGATTCTGGCTGAAATTGGTCATTATTGGTTAACTAAAAATTCACCGTTATGCAATTGAGAAGTGCAGACTGTGAGAAAATATTGTAGATTGTGCCTTTTTATATGACAAATAGAGAATTCTGTTCATAGCATTTGCAAGATCCTTTTCTTTCTCACTCCAAATTTACCCAATTCATATTTAAAGCTAGCATAAATCTCCATCCTTCTTCAGAGCTTTTCAGGCTTATCTTGTTATTGCTCAGATACTTATCCATAAATAGAAAAGTGAAAATGAGATATTTGTTTCTTTAGAGTATGGCATATCTGCCTTTTATTCATTCTCCGAAGCTGCAATCATCTGGGTCAGCATAATCATTTCCATGGCAACCATTGATGAAGATACGTATCTTTTATCTTTCTGAAAAGACTAAAAAATATCCATGCAGGAAAAATATTCTTACTCTGTTTTAAAGTTTGTTATCCAATCATCAAACATAAAACGAGATGAAGAAGCCATAGCACAATTAGGAGACAAATTATGCAGTTTGTGAGTACAGCACAATTAATTCAGCATTTGGTGGAGGCTTCTTTTTAATATCTAATGCAAAAACACTGCCCCAGGAAAAAAAACGGCATGATTTAAAAATTAGGATCACTTGGTGTGTAAGTTTCTATTATTAATTTTTTCCACACCTGCTGTCATCTATTCGTTCTAACTGCATATTTTTAAATTGTTCTAAAGCTCCCAAAGTTTTTACTTGCATTATTTATTTATTTATTTATTTATTTTATTTAATTTTTATACCGCCCTTCTCCCGAAGGACTCAGGGCGGTGTACAGGCAAAAGTAAAACAACACAATATACAGATTAAAATACCATTTAAAAACTTATTAAATTAGCCTGAGATTAAAAAAATTATCCATACTAAAAACCCCATTTAAAATTAATAAAATTTCCCCTTAAAACTAATTTAAGCCAGCCCCGCGCGGATAAAAAGATGTGTTTTTAGTTCGCGACGAAATGTCCGGAGGTCAGGTATTTGACGTAAACCCGGGGGAAGCTCATTCCAGAGTGTGGGCGCCCCCACAGAGAAGGCCCTTCCCCTGGGGGCCGCCAGCCGGCATTGTTTGGCGGACGGCACCCTGAGAAGTCCCTCTCTATGGGAGCGTACGGGTCGGTGGGAGGCATGTGGTAGCAGCAGGCGGTCCCGTAAGTACCCAGGTCCTAAGCCATGGAGCGCTTTAAAGGTCATAACCAACACCTTAAAGTGCACTCGGAAAGCCACAGGCAGCCAGTGCAGCCTGCGCAGGATCGGTGTTACATGGGAGCTACATGTAGCTCCCTCTATAACCCGCGCAGCTGCATTCTGGACTAACTGAAGCCTCCGAGCGCACTTCAAGGGAAGCCCCATGTAGAGAGCATTACAGTAATCCAAGCGAGAGGTAACGAGCGCATGAGTGACCGTGCATAAGGCATCCCGATCAAGGAAGGGGCGCAACTGCCGGACCAGGCGAACCTGGTGGAAGGCCCCCCTGGAGACGGCTGTCAAATGATCTTCAAATGACAGCCGATCGTCCAGGAGGACACCCAAGTTGCGCACCCTATCCTTTGGGGCCAATAACTCGCCACCAACAGCCAGCCGCGGCTGCAGCTGACTGAATCGGGGTGCCGGCATCCACAGCCACTCCGTCTTGGAGGGATTAAGCTTGAGCCTGTTTCTCCCCATCCAGACCCGTACGGCTTCCAAACACCGGGACAGCACTTCAACAACTTCATCGGGGTGGTCCGGGGTGGAAAAGTACAGCTGGGTATCATCAGCGTACTGTTGGTATCTCACCCCGAAACCACTGATGATCTCACCCAACACTTCATGTAGATGTTGAACAGAAGGGGCGAGAGAATCGACCCCTGAGGGACCCCACAAGTGAGGCCCCTCGCGGTCGACCTCTGCCCCCCTGTCAACACCGTCTGCGATCGGTCGGAGAGATAGGAGGAGAACCACCGATATACGGTGCCTCCCACTCCCAATCCCCCCAACCGGCGCAGCAAGATACCATGGTCGATGGTATCGAACGCCGCTGAGAGGTCTAATAGGACCAGGGCAGAGAAATAACCCCTGTCCCGAGCCCTCCAGAGATCATCCACCAATGCGACCAAAGCTGTCTCCGTGCTGTATCCGGGTCGGAAGCCGGACTGGAACGGGTCTAGATAGACGTCTTCATCCAGGTATTGAGGTAGCTGTTGTGCCACGGCACTCTCTACAACCTTCGCAACGAAGCGAAGGTTGGAGACTGGACGATAATTACCCAAAACAGCTGGGTCCAGGGAGGGCTTCTTAAGGAGGGGTCTCACCACCGCCTCTTTCAAGGCGGCAGGGAAAACCCCTTCCCAATTATCAGTTCATGGCTAATGTTACTTTTCCTTGGTAACAATTGAAGAAAGCTGGGAGAAGACTAGGAAAATTCTACAATGAGAGACCAACATTTGGGACACTCATATCTGCTTAAAGATTAAAATAAACTTATTTTTTTTTGTTGAAGTCTGTATTTTCCTTTCATCTGCCATCATTTTAAAAGAAATTGACCATTTGGTGGTCATACTTTTATTTGCTGATGATTATGAGAAAAGGACAATTGGAAAATGAGATTGAATAATGTTGTTTATCTTAAAAAGATTTAGGGTGACATATGGAACTTTAGCTCCCTAAACAAACTTGGATTATATCATTTTATTTGTTGTGGCATGTTGATTGCTTCTCTGAACAACATCCCAGTACTGTGACATGAGCAATGATGTTCCAGGTAATGTCATCTTGATTGATATAGATCATTTAGTTTGATCAATTTATTTGGAAGTAACTTCTACAGGATTCAAAGAAATTTATTTATTCCCAAAGAAATATGAATGGAATCAGTTGTGACTTTCATACCACCTTTGCTCCATCCACCTACAAATAGTAGAATAAAGTAACTTTCTTCCGAACTCATTTGGAAAAGATGTTTTGCCTTATGGAATCTGTACCTTAAGAGAAAATGCAGCACTACCCTTTTCTTTTAATGTAAAAGGATTAAAAATATATAAAGAAACTGAACTATCAGGCTAGAAGGCATAAATAAGCCAATTTAAATTAACAGATAAATATTTTTAAAATCAATTACACTGTCTATTATGTCTGAATGGATATTTTTGGAATGATATTAAGCAGGATTTTAATAGCAAATGTTTAAAGGAGTGTTTGGATTTGATAAAGCATTGATTGAATCACTTCACTGAAGCAGATTGATAAATCAAGTGGGAGACTCACATCAATGCAAGAAATCACATCAGATGGCTGGGAAGAACTTCACAATCACATTGAATGGCTTTATCTTCTTCTGTAATTGTTATAGATAATATAGAATGCTGCAACTCCTGTGTATATGAGGACTGTGGTTGTGGGTTGCATTGCTTGATAGGTTCTCTGGGAGTGACCTGAGGAAATGACAGATAGGCAGATAACAAGGTGATAAAAATATTGAATGTGCTGAGTGGCAAGACTAACGTTGCTTCAGGCCTCATTTGCTTTCTCACCTCTCAATGTCTTTACTGCAGCCAAACACAAGTTTTCACTTTAGCATTCCATCAACACATGAGAAAGTATATTTCTGTGCTAGCCCTGTCAACACAAGTTATAGTTCTGCTCAGGTCTCAGCATTTTGAATACAAACTCAGTGGTGATAATTCCACTATATAGTAGACTCCTGAACCAACTCTTACTCCTAAAGCTTTAAGGGCTTTAAGTCTCTTAAGGAATGAATGGATGCCAGGGTAAAAATTCATATGCAGTGGTCCAAAGATTTACTGCATTTTAAGAGCAGGGATGAAGAGATTATATTTAACCCTCTGTGCCTTGCTCACCTCTTGAGTTTTTGCTTCTGCTGCTTCTATGGACTAACAGGGTTTTGGCATCCACTTTGATCAGATGAATGATATTCATCTTCATCTACTCTTTGTCTTCTTCCCATGGTGCTCTAGGCATCTCATTTGGCATTTCATCATCTCAGTTCCTCAGAAAACCAAGGTGCTTATCAGGATTGATAAATAGTGAGAGTCTACAGAGCAGCAGTCTAATCCAAGGTCTTTGTCATATGCTTGTTCCAAGTAGCACCCATCAGATTCTCAGGTGAAACTCCAAGTTTGAATTAATGCATTAATCACCTGGGGAAGATTGATCTAATAGATCCTATCCATTTCCTGTGTGTGTGAAAGGTAGAACCAGTGATCCAAAAAGCAATCAGAGTGATCACAGCCAAGGATTAATGTGCCTTCCAGATAATATCACAATTGCTCAGAGACAAAACTGATCTAGGATGCTGAGTATATTTTGGGCTCCCAATGATTTGTGTCAGCTCCACAGTTGTTGCAGTGGCAATGAATTCCTGGGCAGTCCCAGCATGACACAACTTGGAGCAGACTGAAGAAATATAAACCCTGTACACTACCAATTCTGTGACAAAATCCTAGAAATCAGGAAGTTACTGCATAACAGGACAATAACAAACTTGACTGCTCCCTAGAACCTAACTCCAACTGAAAGTATCCAAATTTGGTTATTTGTAGAGCAGAGCCTCTGGAAGCCATTACATTCTCCCGTTTGTCTATATTCCTTGTAGAGGAGTGCAGGCTCCTGACTTTAAATTCGTAATTGGACTGCTACCAATTTGCATGCTTTTAGTATTCTTTTTTAATGACATGTTTGGCACTGAAATAATGTCTGACTTTCAAAGGTTTGTGCGGGCTTCTAACTATACCAAAAGTTACAGAAGGCAATTTTTCTTTTTAAACAACTGCCTCACAAGCTTTCCCCTCAATATTGCTGCAGAAAACATCAGAGCCTTTGAAACAAGCAAACTACTGTTATTTTTAAGGAATGTAAGAAAATAGTAAAAGTTTATTGGAATACAGATAAGAGACTATGATACTTTGGATTTGAGATACTATGAAGAATTCAGCTGCCAAGATGGCATCTTGACTTTTTCTTTCATTAAAAAATTATGAGAAAAATGCATATTCAATTCCATTATGAAATGTAAAGCAATAATGTAATATCTTTATTGTGCACCATTACCAAAATGTGACAGAGATGAAAAAAGTTACCCAATTCACAGCTTAACTTCCAAAACAGTAATATCTCAAGTTACAGCTGCCTGCTTGCCTGCCTGCCTATATCTGTCTGTTTGTCTACCGTGTTTCTCTGAAAAGAAGACCCTGTCTTATACTTTTTTGAACCCCAAAATAAGTGCTTGGCCTTATTTTTGGGGATATCTTATTATTTTGGGGTGTATGGAGCAAGACGGGGCTCCTCTTGCCATCTTACCTGATTTCCAGCTCTGCCTCCCTAACCCCAACCAGAGGAAATGGTGGGGACCGGCTATGCATGCATTTAAATATTTTCAGGGAGGACTTATTTTCGGGGAGGGGGCTATCTATCTGTCGATCTATCTATCTGTCGATCTAATCTATCTATCTATCATCTATCTATCATACATCCATAATTAAAATTAAAGAATACATGCTGGGAAATATCAGCCTTAAAGCCAGAATAAAGTAACTAGACTCTGCACTAGCTCTTCTTGTCCAAAGGTCTTTAACCGTCTTTTCAATATCATGAAGCTTTCACAGAAATGAAGGGGGGAAGTTGACTCCAAAGTCATGAGGCCAGGTCCATGAAAGCCCAGAGACATTCTGCTCCTGGAATGAGGAACAGAAGGATGAGCCTGCTTAAAGGAAGAGAAGGGTTGTAAAGAGAAATAAGGGCAGACAAATACTGAAGGTTTTGTGATTGGAGGGCTATTATACAAGGTCCAGTTGTTTGAAGGCTCTAGCTTAAATTGGGAGCCTGTAAAGAGCCCGGTGAATAAATGTGACATAGGAAGAGTGTGGAAGCCTCAGGAGAGCCTAAATATTACTGTTCTCAACTAGGATCAGGAAACAGAAATTAGGAATAGTCACTAGACCAGGGGTCTCCAACCTTGGTCCCTTTAAGGCTTGTGGACTTAAACGCCCAGAGTTCCTCAGCCAAGGTTGGAGACCCCTGCACTAGAGAATAAATGCAGTAATGTAAGCAAGAAGCAACCAGAGCTCATATGAATAAAACCATGATTTGTTCATCAAAAACACCTAGATCCTATAAATACACTTCAGATGAATATTTGCAGCCTTTGTTGGAAGATCAATAAATAAACAGTGCAGCTGGTAATCAATCAAGACTCCAAATTGTGAATAGAGGTAATCAGGATAATTCAGGAGACTAGACACAAATGGAGAAAGCACAACAGATAATGAGGCAGACATTTCGGCTAAAACAAGACATACACCATCATATCTAGCACAATTTTTGCTTTGACAAGTATATTTGTGGCAAAGTTGAGATGTAACTTTAGTAATAAATTAGGAAAGCATAGTACTTCAAGTGTAAACAATACAATTTGTCTAATTCCAGTTATTTCAAGAGTATTTCTAGATATGGCTATTGTAGCCTTTAAAAGTAAAGTTCAAATCTTGAGGTAGAAATCTCATTGCCCTTAGCCTGATTCTAAGGTCAAATAAATAAGGAATAATTAGATGGCAAGGAATACTGTACATGTTGTTTGTTTTCTAACACAGCAGTTCTATTGGTGCATGAAATACTGCTCCATAAATGAATGCTTCATAAAATTTTCATTTTGTGGCCATAACTTATCTGAAAAGTTTGCTTCAGTCAATGAAAGTTATCAGGACACAGCTGAATTTCATTCCAAGCATATTTCCAACATGAGAGAAAAAAGAAGCCATTATAATATAATACATTATTCAATATAAAATTGGAGGGTGTCATAATTCTTGTGTTTTTATTTACTTTTTTCTGAGCATGAGAAGAAAAGCGGGCAACACAGAATTACAGTGTTATTATTCCTGCTGAGAAAGAACAGATTGCATTCAGCTATGAGGATATTTCAGTTTTCATCCTGTCAAAAAAAAAGCTAATTGAGCATTGCTGTGGGTGGAGGCAGAAGTACCTACATCCTTCGATGACATCAAAATATTTGTTTTCTGCTGTTTCCTGTTTACACCATCCATTGTCATTAATGTTCCAATGGACTTGAAATTAGACTAGTTTTAGAATGTTCACTCCTGCTTCTTTGATTTAATGATTTATATAATGTGATGCAATGAATCTCAGGGAAGAGGTTGCATATCTTCATTAAAATCCTTATTACCACCCATTCAGTGTACTTGCTTTAAAATGTAATACCTATGTATAAATTATCCTTTTATTATTTGGTTTAATTACAGTATAAACACTGTAAATGGAAAGTGTCTTATCTTACCCATATTTAATAATAATAATAACAGAGTTGGAAGGGACCCTGGAGGCCTTCTAGCCCAACCCCCTGCCCAGGCAAGAAACCCTACACCATCTCAGACAGATGGTTATCCAATATTTTCTTAAAATTTTCCAGTGTTGGAGCATTCACAACTTCTGCAGGCAAGTTGTTCCACTTACTAATTGTTCTAACTGTCAGGAAATTTCTCCTTAGTTCTAGGTTGCTTCTCTCCTTGATTAGTTTCCACCCATTGCTTCTTGTTCTACCCTCAGGTGCTTTGGAGAATAGTTTGACTCCCTCTTTGTGGCAACCCCTGAGATATTGGAACACTCTATCATGTCTCCCCTAGTCCTGCCTGCGCTTATGAAAATCCTTCGCAAGGATTAAGGGGCCACCTGGAACTTGGTGGTTTTGGAGGTGACGAAGGAGAAGGGGGCAGCTCAAAAATCTCATGTGTTATGTCTTTATGTGGGGAGATAGGGACCTCAAATCCTTTACTTCTAAGACTGAAGCCTCTAATATGCTAATATGCTTTAAAATAATGTCACATTTTAAGATTATGTCTCAGGTGTAACTGGCTTATCCTACATTTTATTTCAAATCATAGCACAAACATAATTTTGGAGAGCAATAATCTTGTTTATGATAAGATTTAAGGAAATAGCTCCTGGATATCAAAAGAAAAAAAAACATTTCCCACATATGTTTTTCCATCTTTTTCCCTTTAATTGTTTTGGCAGCAAGAATATCTGCAGGAATTTATCAGGCCTCCCTTAATTTTCCTTCTGCTTTGCTGATTCTGCTTGACCTTAGACAGGGGATTCTTAGACGGGAGGTACATTATTACTGCCAAAGGGGTAATCAGGGCAAATCCTGGGGGTAATGGAGCAATTTGTAATTGCTTGTTTATGAGTCAAAAATCCAGTTTGGGAGATGCTTCTGTAATACAGCAGAGTCTGTTTTTGTTTTGTTCGGTGAGGATAATGACATTATTCAGACCTGGGGAAAGGGGTAATTGGGTAAAAATAGTTTAAGAACCATTGGCTTAAACTGATATTAAAATCAGTTATGTCCATTTGGCCAAAAGCAGACTCTAAATATTTGATTAAGCTTAAAATACAGATGTTGTTATTTCTGATATATATTAAACTTGTAAAGCAGTTTTTGAGAAGAAACAAAGGGAAAATTATAAATTAACTTCTGCAACACTATTTGAAGGGATTAAAGATTTTTTAATTTGTTGCTATTTCTGCTAGCTCTTTATGAATTTTTTGGGACTGAATTAAAATGACCAAGCTTTAAAGATAAGAGATAAAATAGGAAAGAAGAATTTTTTGTTGTATTTTTAAAGAAAATGATAAGTTACTGTGTTAAAAGTAAAGAAATATGAAACGGATTTGATTAAGATTAATATATATATGTTGTTATTTCTGATAACCTTTAATGGACTTTTGCTTATTAAGATTGAGTAATAAGGCTTTATAATTTGTTTGGTGATAAGAGATGAGATATGAGGAAACATCTTCCCTGAAGTGTTAGAAGATGCAGTAAGTTACTGAAATTGTGCTTGCCTTAATGAAGTGAAAGTCATTTCTTAAAATATATTTTTCTTAAATATTTTTCTTTCTTTTCCCCTTTTTCTATTTTTAATCTACATTTTTTTCTTCTGTGCCTTTCATCACTACACCAAACTGGCTGTCCTGTAATTTATGCCCTAATAATTTCCTTTCTAGATTATAGCAACAAAGTATTCCTGAAACTTGCATTAATGCAAAATGTTGCTGCAAAGAGTATTTACCAGAATTGAGTGGCATATACTCAATTCATTGAGTCCAAACTTAAGCAGTTGATATTAATTTATCAAGCTTCTTATGTCTTGAATCATAGAAACTGAAAGGATACTTGTTCATGTATGTTCCTTCTAAGGTCCCTTTGAAGGATCTACTCTAGGTATCTCTTTTGGTGAGGCCCAGCAAGTGGTTTCCAAGGAATGAGCTTCTTTAGTGGCAGTCCCTCATTTTGGAATGCGGTAGGAATTGTGCCATTCTTATTACCATTTCAGGGCTAGGCAAAGATAAGTTTATTCTTCTAAATCTTCAAATAATATGTTAATTTGGTTTTGATTTTCAGTAATTTTAACAGTAAACTGCTTCAAAATTGCTTTTCATAGGAAGTGAAAGCAAATGTTTTAAATAAATAAAAATGAAATTACAGTTCATGAATTGTAACACAACAATTAACCTATTTACCAGTCAGGCTGTTGAACCTGATAAGCTTGCTTGCAGTTAGGCAAGACCAACCAAACAAGAACAATATGGGTTTCAGTTAGGGATTTTTAAGGGCTAGTCTGGGAAAATGCAGAATCTTGGGAATGGTAAGAGGAATTTTGCAGCCTCGCTTGCAATAAGTTAATAAAGGCAAGTCCCTTTGAATATTCTGAAATGTTTTCTCCATCTTCCTTCTCATCGCCAAGGTGTCATTTCTGAGATATACTGTTATCTTATTTGTCCACCATATCTTCTTTCCCAGTTTCCTCACAATCTCTCACAGAGGCAGAGGTCGTCTTATGTTAATAATGGTTCTCGCCTTTAGTCCACCCTTCCTTCCTTCATGATAGGAAAAATGACATCTTTTATTGTCTAATGGAGTTTTTTTTTTTCAACCTTGTTAATTGTGAGGCTGGTTGTTGAATTCCACCCATCTCATCAGTGCTGAACTTGAGAAACATTAGTTTAGTGGGTGCTCCAGCTATCCATGGATTGAAGGTTTGAAAGAAAAAAACAAAGCCAATAATAAGACATTGAAACAGCATAGAATCAAATATCCCATGTTGTCCTTTGTCTACATGGGACAATATTTTGGAACTTGTGGTGTTGACTAGCTCCACTTTGGAACTTTTGCTATGATTCCTCCTTGTAGTGCCAAAGCTTTATGCATTTCATAAGGGGACTGTATCTTGTTGAGAAAAATCTTGTGTTGGATCATCTTAAAAAAACCATGTTAATATTTTAATGCAATTATATATGATGGAATCTTCCAGAAGAAAGCTTTCTCCCTTTTGTGGCCTGTTATGAATTGCTTTCATTTGCTCTAACTCATTTTCATTCTTATTCATACCTTCTCACAAATACAACATATAAACCAAACAACTTTAAATAAAAGCAGTGAAACATCCTGACTCCTGGAGTCATGGGTGTTCCATACCCAAATATTTTCAAACAAAATATTCATTTTTCTGGAATTATCTGAAGACTCCTACTCTATGCAGAGAATTGGATATATGATTCTATAAATTAATACATAACACTGGTAACAAGACAGAGATGTTTAGTATATACTGCATATGTTAGTATTCCTGCCATGTATATATTTTTTTCAGATTGAGTTTTAATGTATTTCTTTTTTTGAAAAACGCAACTCCATCTGTTGCTGTCACAGAGATTAATTGTCTATGAAAAAGAATTTTTTAAATGTATGACAAGTGCCACTCCTTTCTCAGCTATCTTTAATAACTAGCAAATGTGTTAAGAAAAAATTTGCAAAGCTGATGGTAAGGTGAATGACTTTTTCTTAAATGAATTGCATTTAAGTGTCCCCCTCCGCAAATATCTTTAAAAACAAGTTGTGACAAATAGCAATCTGTTGTCCATGACTCATTTGAAGACAAGCTAGACTGCAGTAGCCACGGTAAAATGATAATTGCTAAATTATTTTGTCCTCTGCAGTAGCTAATAAAATAGACATAATGTTACATACTTTTTCTTTCTTCCTCCTCTTCTCTCATTGATGGTCACATGTCAGATAACTTTCCCTAAGGACTATGAAAAGGAAGTAAAATTTAAAATTTTCTTTAAAACGTTAAAAATTAATGATATTCTTAGTTTAAAACTCCTATAGAGATATTTCTGTAGGCTTATGTTATAAGTTAATTCACTTTACCTATTTATGTGGTAGATCCAAGTAGTTCTATCTAAACATGTTTTTTTCTGAACCTATTCAAACATCATGGCTAGGTACAGGTTGGACATCAGGAAAAATTTGTGGACTGTACAAACTGTCAACTTATGGAAAAAGATGCCTCATGAGATAGTGAATGAACTTAAGAGTTCTTCAAACAAAGACTAAATGGTTAGCGTTAAGTGTTTGGAAGCCATATATTCTCATCTGATGGCTCCAGCTGTTCTAATGGTGCTTGTGTTTGATCAGCCTCAGATAATTCCTGCCTTGATGTCTCCTGAAGCTGACATCCTGGAGTAACTTCTTCAGAGTCAGAGTCTTGGGCCGTGACAATCATGGGGCTTCACTTGTTGAGAAAAACTAACATCCTAAACATATTTCTGATTCCCGCATGAATTGCTGTGGAGTTCTGAGGGAAGGGGAACTAGAAGATAGAACTTGAAGCTGTCTTACACTTTTTTCCCTGAGTTAATTGAATTTATTTACTTACTTATTTTTCACATTTTTCAACCATCAATCCCCCTCAGAGGAGGATTCTAGACGTTATACAATAAAATATTAAAATAGCTTATAAAAATAAACAATATATAAATTTAGAATGTAAAAGGAGATAAGGGTGATTAAAATCTGTTAAAAATTAGTTGAAAATGTGAAGGAGGGGCTCTCAGGGCACTAACGAGCCCCACAGCTGTGTGCTCCTCTGAGCTTCCCATCCAAGGCTGCAGAGCCACATTTTAATTAGTTTTCGGAAGACCAGGAGAAAGGGGGGGGGCTTTCTCCCAGAGAGAAGGATATTACACAGGGTGGGACAACAGCAGAGAAGGCTCTCTTCCTAGACCCCTCCAGTCTTTAACTGATGAGGTTCCATTGAAAATAATGGGATCTGCAACTGATGAGAGTCCAAAGAGTACATTCAGGAATATAAACAAACGGGTTTTTTTCAGACTTAGGATGTTTCTCCTAGTGATTAAAAGACTGGTATTTATAATAAATTAGCAAAATAATTAAAAATAACTGTATTTATATATTTATGTCTGTGAAACAAGATCATATAGAAAAAATTGATGGCTTATGTGAAGCAGAATTAATTCAAGAGTAAAAGGATGACACCTTTAAGAAGCTAAAGCTTTTCAAAGCCAATTGCCGAGTCACGCTTCTTAACAAGTTCCTAACTTTGCTTTTTTGAAAAGACTTCAAACTCTGAAAGACGATAGGAGAAAACAAATGAGGAAATAGGAAAAGGGACAAAAAAAAAAAAAAGATCTGATGAGCAGGACATTTCTAAAGAACATCCCTCCAAAGAATGTAGCAATTTCAAAAGAATTCTGAAAGTTGTCTCAGAATTCTTGATCTTGTTTGGAATATCCCCCAGATTTTAATCAGTAGCCTTGGTAAGCTTGACCTTCAATGTTTCATTGCCATATGGAATATGTCGGGCTATCTTGAAAAGATATATAAGCAGAATCTGTTTGTTTATATCCTGATTTTTATATTTTAAGCCTTAAACAACCATATTCCATTTTTCTGAAAGAATATTCCCACTGTATTTACACATGAAATTTTCTGTTACGTTTTCTTTGTCTTTGCCATCTGGAGCATAGTAGAAACTCTGCTTGTGTGTGTTTGTGTTTTATCCTTCCCTATTCTGATACATTTCCTTGATGGCTGCTTTACTTTTAAATAGTATATAAAAGTTATTTTGGGTGGGATTGTCAGTTAATTAGGTTTAATATCAAGTTTTTAAAAGTGTCTTATATTCTTTGTATGGTATTTATTCAATTTTTAATTATTACTTGTATTTTACATATCATGATCAACATCTTAGAAGATTTTGCTTTACAACAAGGTTGACTCAGCCTTCCATCCATCCAAGGTGGGTAAAATGAGGATTCAAATTCTTGGGGGCAATAGGCTGACTCTGTAAACCACTTAGAGAGGGCTACAAAGCACTGTTAAGCGGTATATAAGTCTAAGTGCTATTGCTATTTCAGGGAGGTTTGAGGGAGGGTGTGTGACAGTACAGGGAACTGTGTAACATTTGCCGGTAGGATGCACAAGGATGCAAATGGGTATTAGTGTGGGTCATAAACAGTGCACACAGGTGCAAGGCGATGTGCAAGAAGCATGGGTTTGAAAGAATGTGTCAGAGGTGTGCAGGGAAGCCAGCAGGGAAGATTGTAAATGTCAATCACATGATTGCTGGGTGCTCCAATTGGTCATAAGCGCAAAGCCGCAAACTGATTCCCAAGTATAGGAATATTATTAGTTTCTCTTATAACAATAAATTTACAAGAAACTTACTTTGTAGCACCATGCATTTCTTAGTGATGTGCTTAAGAACAAATTTCTGCTTTGAATTGTCCATGTTCAATGAAAAACCACTTCACAAATTATGTTTGTTATCTCTTACACCCTTTTCAATCTGATTTCTTCTAAACTTCTTCTCAACTAATTAAATTAATCTCCCTGGAGTCTTTGCAATCATTGTTGTTACATTTCCTTTTGTACAAAGCAGCAATGGTACTCAAGCAAACATTAAGTGCAGATGCAGTTTTCAAACTCATTAAGTAAGTAAGCAAGCAAGCTTCATTCATATTTAACACATCTTCTGTTTTATTATCTACTTCTGCAGTCTGACTATGTGTAAACATAAAGCATTTATTGTTTCATTTTCATTTTCTGGGGGTGGGGATATACTAACACTTATAATATTAATTTCAATTCTATTTGTCAACACACCATTAAGATCCCTATATAAATCTATCCTGTACCTCTTCTAGCACTTCAGTTTCATTCCAAGTCATTTCATTAGTTTTAATTCATGTCACAGGGGCTTTTGTGAGTTCTTAGAATTTGATGAAAGACTATGTAAAAACATCTCTTTTTTTTGTCTTTTATTAAGTAAAAATGCTATGATTTACTTTCACTTTTTCCAATCTAACTTTGCAAATGTAAATAAGTATGCAGTGTAAATGACTGTGAACAACTAGGCAGGAAAGTCAAAGAGCTAGGACCATAGTTGATGCTCTCATGTGTACCTTCAATGGAAGATCAACATCCAATGGGGCACACCCAGTGGTGGGCTTCAAATACTTTAACAACTGGTTCTCTGCACTAATGACTGGCTGAGTAGGTGTGGCTGGGTAGTCATGTGACTGAGTGGGCATGGCCAACTTGATGTCACTCACTTCAAGGGGTGCTTAGCGTCGCCTCTCATGACCATGGGGATGCTGCAACAGTCGTAAGTATGAAAAACAGTCATAAGTTACTTTTTTTCAGTGTCATTGTAACTTTGAATGGTCATTAAATGAACTGTTGTAAGTCAAGGATTACCTGTACAAAAATACAAAAAGCTTCTTTGCTTGCAAAAAGCTGCCTTAAATACCAATCATTAGATTAGAAATGGGGGAATACAGACTGAAGATCAATGAGTCACAGCTGTCATGGAAAGCTAAACCATTCTGTCTGAATACCTTTTCCTCAGCAATACCTGGAACCCAAAGTTACAAATCAGGCAGGGTGCCAGAGCACATCGATGAATTAAAATAATTAAAATACAGCCAACTCTTGCTCATAAAATGAAACTCTTCAGCAGAGGTCATTTAAGCTCTCCAGAAAGTGGGTGGGCATATTCAGGCTATAAAAAGCTGAGCTAAAGAGACAAATTAACATCTTGAGTGAGGGCTAATCCCATTCTGTCTTTGTTCAGACCTTGCTGCAGGGAAATTTTACCTATGGATATAGCTGTCTATCTCTTTATCTCTAAGAAAACATGTTTCTCCATTTCTCATCCAGGAAAATATATTCTTCCTTTTTAAATTTCTCAAAATATTTCATTCTTCTAGGAGAGGGGTGGGTGCTTGGTGCCATGTTACTATGCCATATTATAATGACAGCAAACTATAACAAATTGGAAGGAGAATCCACTTACTATCAGTGAGCAATCATGTGCCTTACCCACTCCAAAGCAATGCAAGAGACTCCTGTCCCAAAGATGCTTTTTCAAGAGGCAACTGGAGTTTCTTGAAAAAAAGCAACTTTGGGTCAAACCATGACCTGGATGACTGAAGAATCCCCATAGAAAAGAGACTCTTGTGCTCAGTGAACTGACAAAGCATCCAGGAGAAGCAATCATTAGATCCATTTGCACCACTTAAAAATACCTGCTGGTCTCACTCACCTCACAAGAAAATATCCTACGGTAATCATCCAGATTTAAGGAAAAATCACATGCCCTCAGAAAGGCAGTAAAAAGATCAGACAGAATGCCAAGCTTGCATCCTGCCTGTCAGCCATTTCTTCTATGCCTATGCCAACTTTAGCTGTTCAAGCCCCAGGAATAAAAATGCCACAAAAATTTCCAGGGCCGGAGGACTCTGAAAAAGCTCAGCTACAGACAGGAAGTCTGGGTGTACTGCCAAGAATCATTAAGGCTGTTAGAGGCAGTTTCTGAAACTCTTAAAGCAGCAGGGGCGGAAATTAAGATAAGGATTAGGCTAGAAATACAGGCACACTAGAATCTTTCCTTCCTGCATCCCTTGCAGGATTAGCCCTGTAAAGTGGGAAAAGATTTCTTCCAACAACCGGTTCTCTGAACTGCTCAGAAAATTAACATACGGTTCAGGAGAACTGGTGCGAACTGGCAGGAGCCCAGCACTGGGCACACTCTCTCCCAATGGAGGATTCTACAAGTAAACTACTAGCTCAAGGGATGGTGCTGTAACAAGAACTTTGGATTCCTAGACCATGGATTACAGTACCTACAGGAAGGGCTTCTGGCAGGGAATGGACTACATTCCCTACAAAGAACCAGGAAGAATATGTTTGAAAAACAATTGGCTCGGCTTATCCAAAGGGCTTTAAACAAAAACTAAAAGGGAAGGAAGATGAATCTTTAGGAAACAGAAACACGAAACATAAACCCCATAATAACTAATCAGACAACAAGGAAGGGAGTGGTGAGAAGGAAGGAGAACTAGGGTATAAAACAGAAAAAGTAGGAAGCAAATGCAAGATCAGCCATAAAGGGCTAAAATCCCTATAAACTAAAACTCAGAAGTATGGAAAATGAACAGGATGAACTTGAAATCCTAGTACATGAGGGCAGGTATCATATTGTTTCCCTTACTGAAATTGGCATGATGGAATCCATGATTTGAATGTGCTGCTAGAAGGACAAATACTTCAAAAAACCTAGACCCAGCAAAAGAGGAGGAGTTGTATCATTATACCACTGCAGAAATACACAGCACCATGTTGAAAGTCTTCTTACATGTGTTTGAATGAAAATTAGAGGGAAAAGAAATGACATGGTTATAGGTCAGTGGTGGGATTCAAAAATTTTTTACTACCAGTTCTATGGGCGTGGCATGGTTTGGGGGTATGGCTTGGTGGGTTTGGCAGGGGAAGGATACTGTAAAATATCTATTCCTTCCTC
Source organism: Ahaetulla prasina (assembly GCF_028640845.1). NCBI lineage: Eukaryota > Metazoa > Chordata > Lepidosauria > Squamata > Colubridae > Ahaetulla > Ahaetulla prasina. The sequence continues at coordinate 67,940,438 of NC_080540.1, read as the reverse complement.
ACTCCAGGGGAAGGTTACTGCAAAATCCCCATTTCCTCCTGATCAGCTGGGACTCGGGAGGCAGAGAATAGATGGATGGAGAATAGTAGTTCTCCGAACTACTCAAAATGTCTGCAAAATTACCGGTTCTCCAGAACTGGTCAGAACCTGCTGAATACCACCTCTGCTATAGATGTATACTATAGGCCACCCAACCAAGCAGAGAAGATAGCTGAATTTTTTGCTGATCAGTTAGCTAAGATATTCAGGAAACAACCACTATAGTAATGCGGGATTTTAACTGGCCTTTTTAAACTGGCTGCACTGGCTACCTGTGGCCTTCCGGGTGCGCTTCAAGGTTTTGGTAACAATCTTTAAAGCGCTCCATGGCATAGGGCCGGGCTATTTACGGGACCGCCTACTGCTACCAAATACCTCTCACCGACCCGTGCGCTCTCACAGAGAGGGACTCCTCAGGGTGCCATCAGCTAGGCAGTGCCGTCTGGCAACACCCAGGGGAAGGCCCTTCTCTGTGGGGGCTCCCACCCTCTGGAACGAACTCCCTCCAGGACTTCGTCAACTTCCGGACCTCCGAACCTTCCGTCGCGAGCTTAAAACACACTTATTCATCTGCGCGGGACTGGATTAGATTTTAAATTTACTGGTTTTAAATGGGTTTTATTATTTATATTGTTTTTAACAATTCGGCTATGGAATAAGTTTTTTACTTGTTATTTTAGTTCGTATTTATATGTATTTTTATGTGCCTGTGAACCGCCCTGAGTCCCTAGGGAGATAGGGCGGTATATAAATGTGAAAAATAAATAAATAAATAAATAAATAAATAAAACTGCTTGGTAAAAAGACAAGTGTAATCTGTCTAGATGTAACTTAATTGGTTGCATCTCGACAGCTAGATGCTAACTATCATACCAGTTATGTCATACAAACTCCATCTGGCCTTACCAGTTTAGCTTTTCTCTTCCCTATGGAAAAATCTTCCTATGAAACCTACTCTCAGGTCCTACTCAGTAGCTTATTATAATTTACTATAATGAAGTGTGGTTTGGTCTCTAACCTGTCTTGTTTCTTGTGATTCACAAAGCAATATGCCCTCCAGGGGGCCATCACAGTTCCATTCACTTGACTGAGGTTCCTTATTTAATTCCAGAATTTTTTTTTTCATTTCCATCAGCATTTGGTTATGTTTTTTTCAAAGGTTTTTTTTTAATCTCAATTGATTTAGGAAAGCAAGTAATAAAAGGAAAAAAAAATCATTCTTTGCAACTTCTGTATTTTTCCTCTAAATATACTGTACAATATTTTATTCTCATGATTGTAGCAATAATTCCCTTATGCATGTTTTTTTCATTCCTTCATTTAACCAAGTTACCTTTTTCATTAGCACAAATCCACATATTTCTGTGGCAATCTGAAGCATAATTCACCCACACTCCTTCCCAAGCTTTATTCAAACCCCTTTTCCTTATTTTAACTTTCTGTAAGGAGAATCATCTATTAGTTTTTAATATATGTTTATTTTTTTATTTTTGCAGTCCTATTATTCTCTATTTTGTTTCTGTTATTGCTTTTTCTTCCATGGCCACTATTGACACATTTATATAATAAACTCTATCATACAGGACATATCTTGTGTCCTTCACTTATTTCTTCAGTAATAGTTTAATTTTTAGCCACATATAAGTATATGCACTAACAGGTTTGTGACGAACCTTGTATTCAAAACATAACTTTTCATAGCAGATATTCCCCAATTGTCGTTTTATTCATTCTCTGGTCTCCAAATATTTTGGAACCTCCCTTATTCCTAAACATTAATTCATGTGTTCTAAAAGAATTATTTTTCTCCTGGATTGATGTAATTGATGTAGTTAGATATTATCATCATTCATGGTGGGGGAGGAAATAACATGCAATGTGATTATTTTTAGATTCACCAGCAACAGATGACATAAATTCATAGCTTTTGATATCCATTTTAGTCCTTCGCTCATAATTAAACTCATACCTTTGCTTACATGCATGTATTCATCATGCCCATGTCAGGCTTCCAAATAACACCCCCAACGAAATCAAACTCCAAGGTTTGAAGTTCCTCAAAGCTAACTTTTATTAGAGATGTCATATTGGCACATCTGGGAAAGACCGAATATGAGAGCTTCCAAGTTTTCTCCATCCAAAGGAAAGTCCAGGTCCCTGCCCTTCACCCACATGTCCATCACACCTCCGGAACAGAAGATACCTCCTCATTCTTCTTAACACAGCTGCAGGGCACACTGGCCTTGACTTTCTAAAAGAATTCTATTTTGACTACATACCTTCTTCACTCTATACAATCCCCCCTCCCATTTTCCCACAGTAGAATTTGTGGCAGGCCTGAATTCTGAAGCACAAAAGTAGAAAGATGGCTTCCAGATCTGACAGCCCACTGTAGAAGATCAGACCATTCATCCACAACTATTACAACTATTCTTTCCTTTGAAGTCAACATATCACAAGTTGATTGATTTTTTGACTTTATAATAATTAATGCATTCATTTTACCATACTCTTATTTGTATTGGAAATTTCTGGTACACTATGGATACCAATAAATGGGCCCCTGAATCTTTACCACATACCATGGTGGTGTAACATATTGTATGGACTCCATGCTGCTTAGGAAACGATCAGACAAGAGAAGGAGCCTCCCCCCTTTGTGGTGTAGTGTTGCATATATATTAGCATTGTGTTTAAAACAACATTTTGTCTAGATTAGGTAACAGGATGCAATGAGAATAGAACACTGAAATTAAAAATTGGAGGAAACTGGGATATAATCATATATTATTATCATCACAAATAGGTGAGCAAAACCATCTTCCTAGCATAAGAAGCTGGTCACCTCTATCTTCATATCCAAAAAAACATTAGCTTGACACAATGTTGTAAATCTCCACAACTCCTGTCAGTAATTACTGAGCCTATTGAATGAAATCCTCCAATGGGGCTGTCATATTTTTCTCTCCTCGGGTCATCATAAAATGTGTCTTAATCCAAAGTCTCTTGCAGTTTCACAAGGAGGATGTTTTTTGTAAAGTTAATGCTTGACATGTCACCTTGGAGGTGGCAAACACATTAACTTTATTGTTAAAGAAATTAGCCCTTCTTCTTTCTAAAGTTCTGGCACAATGAAGCAAGCAATATAAATAGTTTTGGGAGAACTACCAGTATATCAGGCACACCATGTCAAAGTAACACAAAAAAAGAATCTGTTCTTGAGAGCTGAATTTATTTATGGCTTCTGGTCATCTAAATTATCATTCAGCACAGTCTGAAATCCCAAATCTTATTGCACCTCACAGCCATACTGAATTTCATTGGGGTATGATGCACTAAAGTCTAAGTGGAATAATAACTTTTGTAATCATTTGTGAAATAACATTGCAGCAAACTGCAGTCCTACTGTGTGCTATTGCCTTTTTTCTTTTACACTTGTATTCTCCTTGAGAAACCCTTTTAAATATTTTGTCATTACGTTTTCTAGTGGTCTTTGTAAAAGTGTATGTACAAATAGGGAGGGGGACGAAACAGGTCAATGATAGAATACATGATTAGTTTTATATGTTTGTGCTTATTATTTTATTGTTCTCTACCACTTTGTCTTTATTGTCCAAAAAGTAAATGTTATTTAAATTAGGCAACGAAGAGTTTGCTTCATGGCTCATACCTTTGAAGGGGTTGAACTCAGGGACAGGCACAGGTGTAGTAGTGTAAAGATTATGGTTACCTGTGTAAAGATTATGGTGGCTTTAGCAGCAGCAGCTGTAACAACAGCAATGGAGCAAAACTGCCCAGAATCAAAAGATAGCTGCAATTTGAAGAGAAGGTAATGGCAACTGCTGGAGTTTTCAGGGGTGAATGCCAACATTAGAAAAAGGCTTTGAGAGAAAGAAGATCTCTTTCCAACCTTCCTCTGCTGTACGGGAAGAAAGAGAAAGAGGAAGAAGTAGGTTCTAGCTGCCATGACAGCAGATACCATGGCAGCATGCACTATCTGGGTACTTTTGATGGCATTTGGGAATGACCTTAAGAGACGGAAGAAAGACTCCACAATTAAGGCAACTATCTGATAAAAGGGAGACCACAAGTGGGGGGGAAACATGGGAAGCTTTTCAGAAAGGGTCTTTTGGAAACTAAAAAGAGAGGAGGGGAAATACTTCAATACTTCAGACTAAGTTTCTGTTTAATATTCCTCACAATAGTCTTGACGTTCCTGGTTGTCCTTCTTATCTGGACTACCTTGAAGAGCTAAGAGTACTCTGCAGTGGTGAAATCTGAACTGGTTCACTACTGGTTTGCTAGCTGTGCACACCACACATCAAATGCGAGGTGCGCACACACAGTGCACAGCAAAAGGAGGCATGCGGTAAGTAGAACAGCGCGCAGGGCAGGGTGATCAGCTGTGGTGTGTGATTTTTTTTTTACTTTTAAAAGCATTTTTTTTACAACCTCTTCGGTTGAATAGGTTGTAAAAAAATCCTTTTAAAAGTTTTAAAATCCTTTTAGAAAATCCTTTTAAAAGCAGGAGTGGGGGGGGGATTTTTGCTACCCCTTCTCCGAACCACCCACCGCCATTGCTACTGGATCAGTTGATCTGGTCTGGACCGGGAGCATTTCACCCTTGGTACTCTGGAAGAAATAAGCTCTTTCATTTCTTCTACATCAAGATAATGACTTACCAGAAGCACCCAGGGAGCTAAGCTCTGGCAGTGGAACCGACCTTAAGTATATTCCATATCCAGCCAGGTGGAAGCTGTAGGGGGAAAAAGTAACAACTAATTCTTGAGAAGAAAATCTAAACTGGGTAGATAACAGCTATCCAGAGGGGTAAACTATTATCAAAACCTTGTCTGCAGTGAATCATAATCTCCCAGAACACTGTATATCCTGAAGCCAGGCCTTTGCTTTGTGACAAATAAAAATTAAATGACTTTAATTTTTCTTTAATTGAAAGAAATTTATTTTAAAACTTGTAAGATGAGTGGGGATGATCTCAGCTACTCCCGTGTGCTGTCAGCTATTACTCAATTTCTAATTTATTTATTTTTTAAATTAAGAGTTCAGGCTAGTGACAATTGTGTGGAAGTGTTCTAGGAAGATTTCTGTTTTAATGAATCCAGAAATCTGCCATTGTTGAGGCTGCCAACTTGATATTTTTTAACCTCCTCCCTGCTATTAACTCTGACAGTACTACAAGTATAGTTCTTGAAAACATATACTAAGCCTTTTCTGTTGCAGCAGTCCAGTTATAAAATCTTGAAAATGAGACCATCACCATTATTTACATATTTTTGGTAGACAAGAACATCATTTTTATTTTACCTGACTTTCAAAGTTTCTTAAGTATGATACTGAATGTTAATTTTGTCACAGTCTCTAGTCTTCTAATCTAGTTTAGTGTGCTACTAAATGAAAGCTGGATGGTGTGACGATTTAATCGATTCAGAGCTGTCTTGAAAATTCTATTCCAAGTACACTCATCAATAATTACTCATCAAATTGATGAGAGGAATCTTCTACTTGATTAATGATTTTGAATAATATAATTCAAAATGATGCTAGATCAGTAGATTGCATAAATGGCTGAAAGTAACTGAAAGCAGTACAGAAGTATTCTGGAAGCAAATGTCATATAGAAATACAGAATAGGGATAACAGGCTTGATAATGATTGGTAATAATTTGTATAAAAGGTAAAGAGAATGTTTATCAAATTTGCAAGTACAACAGGTGAAATAGCTAATACTATAGAAGCAGAAATACAATTCATAATGATGACAGATCAGATAAAAGTCTGAAAGTAGCTGAATGAAGTGCAGAGTTATTCACTTAAAAAGCAAAAATCAGATACTGGTATATAGGTATAGGATGGGGTTATTGGGCTTGGCACAGAACAATGTCAGGTAAGTTGGCAATGGAATATGACTGTGGACATGCTGGGATCCCGCTGTAAAAATCAAAAGCAGTATTAGGCTATATCACACAAATATAATTTTCAAGTGAAGGAAAGGAATGGTTCCACTCTATTCTGCATTTGTCAGTCCCATCTATGTTTAGTGTACTATGTTTAGTTCTTGGCACCACTCTTCAGGTTTATTTATTTAGGAAAAAAATGAATATATTTACAGAAGGGCAACAAAGATTACCAGCAGACTTTAGACCAGGGGTCTCCAACCTTGGCAACTTTAAGCCTGGAGGACTTTAACTCCCAGAATTCTGGGAGTTGAAGTCCTCCAGGCTTCAAGTTGCCAAGGTTGGAGACCCCTGCTTTAGACCTATGAAGAGAAATTGAAGGAACTTAGTGTGTTTGGCTTTGAGAAAAGATGACTAGAAGGGAGAATATGAAAGGATGTTGAATAAACTCAAAACCTCATTCCAAGATACAGAATATAGTATAACACATTTGTTAGCGGAAGACAGGACAGGTAACTTACTTTTATTGGATGAACTCAGATGATAAATAACTATGTTTCTGAGATGCTTTAATTTGGATTCCTGCATTGAGCAGGGGTGTGGAGGCCTGGCCTTTTCCAATGAACTTTCCCTGCACATTGATGCTATAATTGTGTAGGAATTACAGTATGGTGGAAAAGTATAAAAACAGACAAAAGGAAAATGCGCTATGAAGTCAGAAGTAACCATAAAGTACTTTATACAGTGGGAAGCTTACTGTCAACCCCCAAAATGGCAACCATCCAGCGGGCCATCTTGGGGTTGCCATTCAGGGAGGAATAGCTTGGAAAATGTGAGGTTTTTCTTCACGTGTAGGTGCAAAGTGAAGCTGCTAACTGATCAGTCAAACTCAGGGAGAAGCTGGAGGAAAAGGTGGCTGGATTTCTGGTTTGTGGTGGAGCTGGAATAGGGTGGAGAAGGAGCTAGTGTATTTGAGCCAAGAGCATATTAGGTTATCCAAAGAAGATGAAAGATCTGAGCTTGGGGAAGGATAATGTGGTAAACAGAATGAGAGCTGAAGTGTCCCAGGCCTTAGAATAGTCAGCTGATAGCTATACATGAGCAAGGAAGAATTGGGTTGAGTTTAAGATAAAATTTATTACCAAAGGATTCTCCAAGAATCTGATCTACTAGATCTACTGCTGTGTACTACATGTACAATGGATTACAGTCTTCTACAATCTTCTACAACTATCTGTATAATGGGATTGTGAAGGAAGAGCAATTTAGAAGAATGGGGAAGAAAAAATTAGAATTTGAAGGACTAGTGTCAGGAACAACCCAGAAACTATGTTTTCTGAACTCAGGTTATCCAAGAAATACACAGCACTTAAAACAAAAACAAAAACAAAAAGTTTAGAGCTTTATAGGAACAATTGGGAACACAGTTTAAGATAAGGGGGATAAGAATGGGATTAACAGTTTTGGTTAGTAAAGTGAAAGAGAGACCTACCGGTATATGTATCTCTAAAGCAGTAAATAGAATCCATTGAACATGAAGCTTCTACCTACTCTTTTGACCTGTCAGTGTCTGAATCATCCCAAATCAACCTGTGATTCTTTAATCATTTGCATTTGAGATTTTTGATAGTCGCTTCTCTCTGATTAGCAGAAATGATTCATTGCTTTTTTTACGTAGCACACTCACTAGTATGATTCTGTAACTATGGTAAACTGCCCTTCTGTTTTGTTTCTAGTAGAAAGGAAATACAAAGCATTCATTGTTACTCTTTCCTCATTCTATAAAGACAAAGCTTTTCCTTTTCTTAAAGGCGAAGTTATGTAAGCTAATACAAATACTTCCCTTGACATTAAAGACAGCTCTAATGGTTCTATTTATACTACTGTATGTGAAATCATTTTGGTTTCTTCAAAGGGAGTCTAATGCTCAGAGCTGCCAGCAATCTGGGTGACATTTCTTGACCTGGAAAGGCTACTGAGCTTGCATATCCCTTATATGAGAAACAATTATCCATTTTGATAATGTAACTCTTAGCCAAATCAATAGAACAGGACTTGGTCCCCATCCCAAGGGTAGTTCCTATGCAACCATTTAAATCTATCTCACCCACAGGAAAACACAGAGAGAGAGAGAGTAGAACTGAATGTCATGCAAATGGAAATATATTGGGTAATAGGATATCTTCTATTTTTTCCACCTCTTTGTGCCCTGATACTCTGCTCTGGATCTTTGTGGACTAGGTGAGAGAGAAATCAATCATTTCCTGTTTCATCAGCAGAGATTTCTTCCATTGACAGAATATACCACTCGATTTGGCTCTTAGTTTCTCTGGATGGCCCGTTACACTTTACGGGACAATTTTGTCTTACAATTCAAACTCTGTGAAAACAGAAAAAAATAATGAGTACCGTATATACTCGAGTATATACGGCTTATACTGAGTCCCCAGTTTACCCCAGTTTTGGGTAAAATTGGGGACCTCGGCTTATACGCGGGTCTATACGGCTTATACTCGAGTTTTGTTTTTTTTAAGCCCCTCGGCTTATACTCGAGTATATACGGCTTATACTCGAGTTTTTTTTTTTCTTTTTTTCACATTTTACCGGACGGCGCGGGAAGCCCTGCGGTGCAGTGAGAGGCGGGCGGGGAGCCGCCAGCCTTCTCAGCTGAGGAGGAGGGTTTCAACCGGTAGGTGCCTCATTTCCCACCCTCGGCTTATACTCGAGTCCCCAGTTTACCCCAGTTTTTGGGGTAAAATTGGGGACCTCGGCTTATACTCGGATCGGCTTATATTCGAGTATATACGGTAGGTCATTTTTGATCTTCTGAAACCACAACAAAACTGTATACTAATAATTTACCATACTTATTACTAAGTAATCATTTTGAAGGGGCAATGTTTGTAACTGTTTTTGAATTGTTTTATGATGATTCACTGTCCAGAGTCACTCGCTTGATGTGAGTGGCTATAGAAATTGAATGAATGAAAAAAATAAAACAAGTGCAAGCATAGAACATTGGTATTTTGTGATCTGTACCTTCAATTTTACACAGAGATACAGAGGTGAAATTAGCAACTGGACAAAAGAAGGAGTCATGCTAGCTTACTGTTTTGCTTGACTTTGCAGTTTTTTGTTTTTGTTATTCGCATTTATATCCCGCCCTTCTCCGAAGACTCAGGGCGGCTTACACTATGTTAGCAATAGTAATAATAATAATAATAATAATAATTTAATTTTTATACCGCCCTTCTCCCGAAGGACTCAGGGCGGTGAACAGGCAGATAAAAATAATACAATACATTACAATAAAAATAAAAAATAGTCTTCATCCTATTTGTATATTTATATACAAAGTCAACTTATTGACCCAACAATCTGGGTCCTCATTTACCTTATAAAGGATGGAAGGCTGAGTCAACCTTGGGCCTGGTGGGACTAGAACCTGCAGTAATTGCAGGCAGCTGTGTTAATAACAGACTGCATTAGTCTGTTGAGCCACAAGAGGCCCAGTGAGCATAACTTGAATTAGGATGAGACAATTTGGAAACAGCAGCAGAACTATTCTTATCCCTGGGAATATAACATAGATAGCAATTCTTGAGAATGAAGTAGTCAAGTAACACTTGCATAAAAATAATTCAGAGATGCTGTCTGCTTTGAGAATTGCTAAAATTATCAATTCTACCATTTGCAAATTCATGCAAAATACAACTTGTCCTATTTTAGTACTATGCAGTTATAAACACTGTATACACTATTATGATATGCAATAATACACACTTTCTCTATATTCATTCTTTCCATCATCTATGGTCCACAGAGAAACCTCTAGGACAGATTTCTGGGTGGTGCAAAGTAAGAGAGAAGAAGACAATAAGTGCTGGGTTAGCCTTTTATCAGCCAAATCAATAGAACAGGACTTGGTCCCCATCCCAAGGGTAGTTTCTATGCAACCATTTAAATCTATCTCACCCACAGAAAAACACACAGAGAGAGAGAGCAGAACTGAATTGGCTGAATGTCATGCAAATGGAAATATATTGGGTAATAGGATATCTTCTATTTTTTCCACCTCTTTGTGCCCTGATACTCTGCTCTGGATCTTTGTGGACTAGGTCAGAGAGAAATCAATCATTTCCTGTTTCATCAGCAGAGATTTCTTCCATTGACAGAATATACCACTCGATTTGGCTCTTAGTTTCTCTGGATGGCCCGTTACACTTTACGGGCCAATTTTGTCTTACAATTCAAACTCTGTGAAAACAGAAAAAAATAATGAGTAGGTCATTTTTGATCTCCTGAAACCACAACAAAACTGTATACTAATAATTTACCATACTTATTACTAAGTAATCATTTTGAAGGGGCAATGTTTGTAACTGTTTTTGAATTGTTTTATGATGATTCACTGTCCAGAATCACTCACTTGATGTGAGTGGCTATAGAAATTGAATGAATGAAAAAAATAAAACAAGTGCAAGCATAGAACATTGGTATTTTGTGATCTGTACCTTCAATTTTACACAGAGATACAGAGGTGAAATTAGCAACTGGACAAAAGAGTCATGCTAGCTTACTGTTTTGCTTGACTTTGCAGTTTTTTGGTTTTTTTTAATTCGCATTTATATCCCGCCCTTCTCCGAAGACTCAGGGCGGCTTACACTATGTTAGCAATAGTCTTCATCCTATTTGTATATTTATATACAAAGTCAACTTATTGACCCAACAATCTGGGTCCTCATTTACCTTATAAAGGATGGAAGGTTGAGTCAACCTTGGGCCTGGTGGGACTAGAACCGCAGTAATTGCAGGCAGCTGTGTTAATAACAGACTGCATTAGTCTGTTGAGCCACAAGAGGCCCAGTGAGCATAACTTGAATTAGGATGAGACAATTTGGAAACAGCAGCAGAACTATTCTTATCCCTGGGAATATATCATAGATAGCAATTCTTGAGAATGAAGTAGTCAAGTAACACCTGCATAAAAATAATTCAGAGATGCTGTCTGCTTTGAGAATTGCTAAAATTATCAATTCTACCATTTGCAAATTCATGCAAAATACAACTTGTCCTATTTTAGTACTATGCAGTTATAAACACTGTATACACTATTATGATATGCAATAATACACACTTTCTCTATATTCACTCTTTCCATCATCTATGGTCCAGAGAGAAACCTCTAGGACAGATTTCTGGGTGGTGCAAAGTAAGAGAGAAGAAGACAATAAGTGCTGGGTTAGCCTTTTATCAGCAAAATTAATACTTGGACTATGTTTCTGTATAACTGTCTGGTTCGGTTCTGCAACCCAACAAGAAAAACACAGACTTCAGAGGATAATTAGAACTGCAGAAAAAATAATTGCTACCAACTTGCCTTCCATTGAGGACCTGTATACTGCACGAATCAAGAAGAGAGCCGTGAAAATATTTGCAGATCCCTCGCATCCTGGACATAAACTGTTTCAACTCCTACCCTCAAAACGACGCTATAGAGCACTGCACACCAGAACAACTAGACACAAGAACAGTTTTTTCCCGAAGGCCATCACTCTGCTAAACAAATAATTCCCTCAACACTGGCAGACTATTTACTGAATCTGCACTACTATTAATCGTTTCATAGTTCCCATCACCAATCTCTTTCCACTTATGACTGTATGACTATAACTTGTTGCTGGCAATTCTTATGATTTATATTGATATATTGATCATCAATTGTGTTGTAAATGTTGTACCTTGATGAACGTATCTTTTCTTTTATGTACACTGAGAGCATATGCACCAAGACAAATTCCTTGTGTGTCCAATCACACTTGGCCAATAAAATTCTATTCTATTCTATTCTATAACGGTCGCAATCTAGTCCTTCTCTTGTTGTGTCTTAAACTGTCTTCTGTTTACCTCTTTAATATCTTCTACATGTAGAATGGGTGGAATTCAATATCTTAGAGTTGGATACTCTGTGCCATATGCCTTAAATTACTTTTTATATTGTTTATTTAAATAGTAACACAACCTACACTTCAATATTATAATAAACAGGAGTCGGTGAAATAAGTAAATTGTGAGTTAAAAGTACCTTTAAAACAAGTTTGTTAAACTTGGCAACTTTAAGTAGTGTGGATTTTAACTCTGGCTAGGGAATTTTGTGAGTTGAAGTCCACACCTCTTAAAGTTGCCAAGTTTGAAAAATATAGTTTCAAGTTTCTAGGGAAATTTAAAGGATTCAAACCAACCAATCAGACTTGGGGTACTTTCATATACAATGTCTATGATGTTCCCAAATCTCCATTGAGCAACTGAGCCATTTGTACACTCAGAGGTGGCTGCTGCCGGTTCGAACCGGTTCAAGCGAACCGGTAGTTGCAACCTCCGGGTGGCACCGCCCACCCGCCCTGGCGCTATACCATCCTATTCAGCTGTGGTTTTTAAGCCACATGCATGCATGCGAGCCGCGAGTGAAGTGTATGTGCAGAAGGCCGTGCGCATGTGCGGAAGGCATGCACGCACTCACATTTTTGGGGCTGGGTGAACCAGTTGTTAATTTATGTGCCGCCCACCTGTGTGTACACTAGAAATGCTGAATGTAGAGTTTAAAGGAAATTCTTTTTTTTTTTTTACTAATGGAATCTCTTACCTTATATGGTTTTCTGACTACTAGTTTTTTTTCTGCCACATAAGTACCTTCACAGTTATGAATAGAATAGAATAGAATAGAATTTTTATTGGCCAAGTGTGATTGGACACACAAGGAATTTGTCTTGGTGCATATGCTCTCAGTGTACATAAAAGAAAAGATACGTTCATCAAGGTACAACATTTACAACACAATTGATGGTCAATATATCAATATAAATCATAAGGATTGCCAGCAACAAGTTACAGTCATACAGTCATAAGTAGAAATAGATTGGTGATGGGAACTATGAGAAGATTAATAGTAGTGCAGATTCAGTAAATAGTTTGACAGTGTTGATGGAATTATTTGTTTAGCAGAGTGATGGCCTTCGGGAAAAAACTGTTCTTGTGTCTAGTTGTTCTGGTGTACAGTGCTCTATAGCGTCGTTTTGAGGGTAGGAGTTGAAACAGTTTATGTCCAGGATGCGAGGGGTCTGTAAATATTTTCACGGCCCTCTTCTTGATTTGTGCAGTATACAGGTCCTCAATGGAAGGCAGGTTGGTAGCAATTATTTTTTCTGCAGTTCTAATTATGCTGGGAACCCCAGATTTTGACTCAGTTGTTCAGCCTGGACGGTTGCATTGTGGATTTCTCCCTGCCTGACTTGCAGGATACATACTTGTGATCTCCCTGCCTGACTTGCAGGATACATACTTGTGAGTAACATTTTTCTTATTTTTTCTCCGCTGGCTGCAGAAGTGATTATTACTTCTGCTTCAATCCTGTTGAGCTGCAGGCGTTCCAGGATATTTTTGGTGGGGGTTTTAGCGCCCCCGAAGCCAGCAGGGCTTCTGAATCCTCTGAAGTCTGTGTTTTTCTTGTTGGGTTGCAGAACCGAACCAGACAGTTATAGAGGTGCAAATGACAGACTCAATAATTCCTCTGTAGAACTGAATCAGCAGCTCCTTGGGCAGTTTGAGCTTACTGAGTTGGCGCAGAAAGAACATTCTTTGCTGTCCTTTTTTAATGATGTTTTTGATGTTAGCTGTCCATTTGAGATCTTGCAATATGATAGAACCTAGAAATTTGAAGGTTTCTACTGTTGATACTGTGTTGTCAAGTATTGTGAGAGGTGGAAGTATGGAAGGGTTTCTCCTAAAGTCTACCACCATTTCTACAGTTTTGAGTGTGTTCAGTTCCAGATTGTTTTGGTTGCACCACAAGGCTAGTCGTTCGACCTGTCGTCTATATGCGGATTCGTCATTGTCTCGAATGAGACCAATCACTGTTGTGTCATCTGCGAACTTCAGTAGCTTAACAGATGGATCATTGGAGATGCAGTCATTGGTATACAGAGAGAAGAGAAGTGGGGAGAGCACACAGCCTTGGGGGCCCCCTGTGCTAATTGTACAGGTATTTGATGTGATCTTGCTTAGCTTCACCTGCTGCTTCCTGTTTGTTAGGAAGCTTGTGATCCACTTACAAGTCTGTTCCGATACCTGTAGCTGGTTTAGCTTAGTTAGAAGAATGTCTGGAATGATGGTATTGAATGCTGAACTAAAGTCTACAAAAAGGACCCTTGCATAGGTCTTTGGAGACTCAAGATGTTGTAGGATGTAGTGCAGAGCCATATTAACAGCATCATCTGTTGATCTGTTTGCTCGGTATGCAAATTGGAAGGGGTCTAACAGTGGATCCGTGATGGTTTTCAAGTAGGAAAGCACTAGCCTTTCAAAGGTTTTCATGACTACAGATGTTACTGTCTGTAGTCATTCAGTTCCTTGATGGTGGGCTTCTTTGGCACTGGGATGATGGTAGAGCGTTTGAAGCAAGAAGGAACATAACACATCTCTAGTGATTTATTGAAAATATGGGTGAAGATGGGGGCCAATTGGTCAGCACAGACTTTTAAGCAAGAAGGAGTTATCTTGTCTGGGCCTGTCAACAAATATTTGCAAATACCACTAATAGAAGTAAAAGAGGAGCATCTTGGGAGCTGTATGAATCTTCGTAATCAAGACTATTCTGTTTTTTGTTTCTTTTTTTACAAAGTGCCAAATAACACCCACAGGATATGAGAGGAGTTAGTGGTTTATTTCCCCTCCTCCCAATAATCGGATGGATTTACTGTATTACTGGTAGTACCAAGGAAAATGCTATGTAACATTTTCCTTGTGTGTTTGGAATAATGGGTAATAATCAAAACTCCTCTTTCTTTTCCACTGATTTTAAGAGCTTCAAGTTAGAGCCATTATGAGAAACCCGTTAGGGTCAAAGGGATAAGAGCTCTCCTACAATCTCCAAGTCTTCTCATGTTCTTATTTATACATGTTGGTCCATGGAAAGCAAATTCAATAGGTTTATTATGAACTTGTGATAGACTTCTTCTCCAAGATGGTCCACTTATTCTATGTTCAGTATTGCTGTCACAAATAAAATTGCGCTGCTGCTATTCTTGAAACACATCAATTCCCTGAATGTGTCATCTCAGACCATGACATTAACTCATAGTACAGCGAAACCCTTTTTGCCTCAAAGGCCTGGGGAAACAATGAAATGATGCAACCCTGCACTTAAAAAATAAAAGTATTTAGCTAATTTGAAAAAGCTAGCTGGATGAGGAAAAGAAAATAGAAACTAAGAAAAATGTTTTTGAATTTTTTTTAAATATAGGCAGAACCCTTCATCACTCTGCTACTTTAATATTGATAGTAAATGAAAGATCTTAGAAGCTTTTAAAGATCAGGCTAGTTATTGCCTCAGCTGAGAAGACATTTTCTCCTCTGCAAAGGTGGGGATGAAGTGCTGCTGTTTGCCTATGTGGAAGGAAAGGGATCCAGCTGAAAAAGAGAAAGATGCTTACGGGAAAAGTTTTCAGACCATAGCAGAAAACATATCTGGAGTCGAAGTTGTGATAGGAAGGGAGTGAGTAAGAGGCTGACACTGTCACTTTCAAGAAAGGATGGATATCTCCTTCTGATGATAGGAGCAGATAAGTCTGAGTTCTACTTCAAATGAATTCTACATAATTAAATTTCATAAAAGTTCTTATTGTTTAACTTTACTTATGCCTTCCTTTCATACCAGATTCATACCTTGATCTGCATATTTTCTGCTGAACTTTTCTGTGCATCCATTAGTTTTCAGAACATACTACTTCTAACACCTTATTTCAATTTTTCCTAAAAGTCTTACATCAAAAGGAATGTATGGTGAACATTCACAGTGCTTTATGGTCCTGGAATTAAATCAGGAGACCAAAAAAGCAGTCCAGACCATTTTTCCCCTTGTAAACTTTCCAGTAAGACATGATTGTCAACTATCTGAATTTATCATGTCAGTGAAGAATGGCAGTCTAGAAATTTAGCATTACTTGGGGGGAAAGCCAAGTCTTTGGTGCTTTTTGGAAGGCTAGGAGGATAGAGAGCTCCTGTACTTGGGATTACAATCTGGGACTGCCCAGATTGCCATTGCTAAGTGATGTGATTATGTGATCTCCTACTTTATGACCATGTTGCTTAGCAGTGGCAATCCTGGTCCCAATTGCTGCCATAACTCAAGGACTACCTACATTTCTGCATACAAAATGGTGTTCTGTTGTGAGAGTCCTTGGCAATTATAATTACTTAAACAAGCCATGATGACTCTGGTTTTCTAGAAGTCTGGCGTTGGTATGTTTAACCAAGTTTTATTATAACAAATCCCTGCTGGTGTGACACATATACAGTAGGCAGCCTGATTCTCAACAGCTACTGGTAGCAACACATTTTTGCATTACAGTTGGGCCCACAGGTCCTTGAGACTTGGGTGGCATAAACTGAAATAAATATTAATCTGTACGAAATGTTAAATTAGTGTTCTGTGTCAGTGACTAGTTGCTTCTGATATAATCAGAGTTGCTTCTGATATTGAAAATAATGTATTTATTTATTGGAAATGAATGTGTAAAGCTCTCAAATGTCCATTGTTCTAGCAAAAGAGGGGGAAATGTTTCTTATCTTTATATATCTACCTGTCATCTTTCCTTACCTTAGCTAAAAGTCTCAAAATTTCCTTCATAAGAAAGCTGGTCTAGATTCTTACTCTCTTTGGTTGATGAACTGCTTTTAGCTCTTCAGGCATGGTGACCAGAAGTCCCAATGGGGACATTGTACATCATTGGGCTTGTGTTGGGGTGAAATCCAGCAGGTTTTGACAGGTTCTGGAGAACCAGTAGTAGAAATTTTGAGTAGTTCGGGAGAACTGGCAAATACCACCTCTGGCTGGCCCCAGAGTTGGGTGGGAATGGAGATTTTGCAATATCCTCCCCCCAGGAGTGGGGAGGGAATGGGGATTTTGCAGTATCCTTCCCCTGGAAAGGGTTGGAAATGGAGATTTTGCAGTATCCTTCCCCTGCCATGCCCACCAAGCCACATCATACCCACCAAGCCATGCCCACAGAATCGGTAGTAAAAAATTAGAATTTCACCACTGTCTTGTGGCATCTGAGCTTGGTTTTCTTGTTAGAAATACTGCATTGCATTATCATCAATACGCTGATGTATGCACTAGAAATGATGTTTGTTTGCAGTTTGTATATGGTAGGAGCTTCGTTTTTCCAACTTTGTGTGGATTTGGGCTGGATGAGTGTTTTTGTTTTTGACACAATTATGATGTTATATAGGGTGATTGGGTGTTAGTTCCTGCTTATCTGGATCTAAGCTAATGGCTGTATGATAAGAGAGGATTTACTCTGGGCTCTTTGATTTTTCTTTGACCTTTGAATAGGTGACCTATTCAATGGTATATAAATGGAATGTATTCCTGTATGTCTATCAAGGACTATTTAAACAGAATGGCCAGCTTCTAAAAACTTTGTTTTGTTAGATTTGGCTTAATCTAAAACAGTGCTTTCTAACCTCCGCAGCTTTAATGTTTGTGAACTCCTAGAATTTTTAGTGATGGCCATGTTGCTAAGGAATTCTGGGAGTTGAAGTTCACACATCTTAAGAATTACCGTAATTGGGAAACACTGCCTCCAATTGAAATTGTGGTGTCTTCATTTAGTGAAATGAATGTTCATATGTCTTTTGACTGTCAGTTGATGATGATGGATGTGTTCTGCTAATTTTCTACCTATTTATCCTACATAGTAGTCTTTGCAATCTTTACATTGTGATAAATGACTCATGTTTTGCCTTTTTGGCTACTGGATCTTTGAGTTTGCTTAGGATCTTTGGATGTATTTTGTTGGTTTGTGAGGTAAGATGAGGCAAGGGATTGCAGTAATCTATTAGTGGTTTCTGAGATGTTTCTGGTGCGTGGAATGTGTCCCGTGACAATTATGCTGTGATTGATTACGTGTATACAGATAATATTATAAAATTGCATGGGTATCCATTGTACTGGAAGACTATCATATATGTAATCTGTTTCTGCTTTTTGGAGTTCTGGCTGACTGCAAGGCTTGTTTGCTCTTCTGAACAAAGTTCTTACGCAACTTTTCTTGTGTGCTTTTGGTTTGGTCAATGTTCACTGAAAATATTTTGACGTTGTTTTCTCTGCTGGGGATAATGTCCAGGAAGAGCTGAAATTTTTGCTTCTACTAATTAACAACTCTTTGCCAAATCTATGCAGAATATGAATAAAAAGTGAAATAAAAGATTCCACACTTAGATTCAATTTGTAAATAGCATTCAGTCCAAAGCCTTAAACTGCAAGTGACATCCCATAGTAACCTAATCCTTACTGTCCTTGTGAGCCAAGGTTAGGAGATACTGAGGGCTCCGGTGCAGTCTATAGTCCAATTCAGTTTTACAGATTTGGCAAAACTGACCTATGACTTCCCAGATTAGATGTGAAGGACTCTGCTCGACCAACCCTTTGTATTTTGCACGACAGAAAAGTAACCTGAATGAAATTGAGATGTTCTTTTTGCTACTGAGTTGAAACAAGTTTCATTCCATTCCATTTAATAAATGCTGAGCAGAACACTATCCAGTTTTGGGATGAAAGATCCTCAAGACTTTCGGGACTCTTCTTTCTCAATTTTGCAGTCCTGGACATGACACAGAACAGGAAAATAGCTGAAAGGCAAGAAATAGCATCAAGCTGTTCCTCCCCTTGATATGGTTTTAGTAAATCCTTGCTGCCTTGACTAAGCTTTATCATTTAGTTCAGGTTATAAATCCTTCCTGACAGTTATAAAATATTTGCCAAAGGGTTAGAATGAAATTGTATACACAAATTTAACCATTCTAAGTGGATGAAAACATAAATCCAAGGAGAACTTTAATTAGATGATATAAGAATTTCAGAGCTCCACTGATCCTGGATGAATTTAGATTGAGAAAAGATACAAGAAGTTCACTCTTATTAGTCTTAGATAACTCTTCCATTGTTACCTTTCTAAATATAGAATAGAATAGAATAGAATAGAATAGAATAGAATAGAATAGAATTTTTATTGGCCAAGTGTGATTGGATACACAAGGAGTTTGTCTTGGTGCATATGCTTTCAGATCATGAATTAATTCTGGTCCAGCATTGTTCTTGATCCCATGCCAGCTGTAAATCAGTAAATACTTTCAGTTTTATTACCATGGCATTCTTAGGCTTTAAGGAAGGGATTCTTTCAAAGAGAAATGTTATAATTTGACTGTGATAATATCATATTATTTTGAGGTAATCCAGGCCAATATATCTTTTGTAATTCTGATGTATTTTCTTTGTAATGATAAGCGCTTAATAAATATCCTAAACATGGAAGAGCTGTTTTTCAGTTCACTGTGACTTTCATACGTCAATATCTTTTTTAGAAAGTGTGACAGGGTGATGTTTTACTGTATAAAGCAAGGGGAAATTATTAATTTATATTTAGCTATAGTTTATCTACTTCAAAGATACTTTCTAGCTAGAATTCCACTCACCTTGCAATAGATGCTCCACATGGTATTATTCTAAGCATTGATATACATTAAAATTGAGAGACTATACTATAGTAATATAGTTGTATTAGTTTATAATTAAAATACATGGCTCTATGAGAGTAGAGTCAACGACTGAAATGGAAAGAAGAGCCAGTGAATGAATTGGCTCCCTGAAGTCCTCTCTGGATTAAGGAAAGAACCTAGGATTGACAGTGGTGGGTTGCTACCAGTTCGGGCGAATCAGTAGCAATGGCAGTGGGAGGCTCCGCCCATCACCCGGATGTCATCAAATACTCTCTGTCCATGTGCAGAAGTGGCATGCGAGCAAGTGAAGCACACATGCACAAGCGAACGGGTAGCAAAGGTAAGTGAAACCCACCACTGATTGCCAATAATGCTTCCTTCAGATGCTCCCCATGGCAAAAGAGTAAAACAGTGGTTTCCAGCAGGTTTTAGAGCTTTGGAAGTCAGGAGAAATAATTTTGCTCAAGCTGTGGTTTGGAGCCTTCAAAGAGCCACAGGACTTGCCCATTTCTTTTCCTAATCAATTTCATTTGAAAGGGCTTGTAAATTGCTTTATGAATAGTTAAAAACCTTCAGAAGGACAGGTTTTATTATCCTGACTGATTTTTGTTCAATTCTCAGCAAAAGAAGTTCCATGTAAATTTAAGAATTTAAGGGAAACCTTTTGTTTTTAAAGCAAAATAAATAATCAGCAAAAGGGTGATTAGTACATAGATTTTAGAAAATTTTAAAATGAACTAACGTGGCAAATTGACTGGATATAAGATTATGAATAAATTATAAGACTACTTCCTGTGGTTTGTTTAAATCCTATTAAAAATATATGAAGATTTTTAAATTAAGTGTAAGAAAAAATTTCCTGGGAAAATGTGGATTAGAGAAAAACATGATAACAGGAGACTTTGATGGCTGTTTACTCGAGGCAACCAGAAAGAACTGAAGATTAAACTTAAAGAAGACCCACTTATACAGAATGGAGAAAAGTATTTTAACTCTTGAAGAATTCAAAGATATTTGGCAACAATATACTCAGAACTTTTTTTTCAGATTGTTAGTATGAATATGGCTTCAAAAGAGAATACAAATACTAGGGTGAAGTGTTGAAGATGTTGACCTAGGGCTGGAGAGGTCTAGGCTTAAGTAAATTCTCAGATTTGGAAATAAATTAGGAAACCTTTAGCCAAACCTGTCCCTCAGCTAAATTTTCTTCAATGGTTTGCTGTTGTAGGAAGAAAGATCCCCATGTAAATTACTTTGAATTCTAGGGAAAAAAAGCAGGTTACCAATCTAAAAATAAATGTAAATATGAATTGGAATTCTTGAAAATTAGTTTTAGAAATACAGTAGGAGAAACAGAAATGAATTGGTGCTAGCAGAGCTGAAGGTTCATCTTTAGGGAGTTTGAAGTTTTTGTGCAGTGTAACCCTATCACAAAAGTATTTCAAGTTATTTTGATGTGAACATAAGTGTAGACCAGGGGTAATCAATCTTTTTATACCTACCGCCCACTTTTGTATCTCTGTTAGTAGTAAAATTTTCTAACCGCCCACTGGTTCCACAGTAATGCGCTGTGTATCATCGTCTGTGCATGCCTCTCACGCATCATGGATTGGGTTTGGTGGGGGGTGCCGGCTACCAGCTCTGCTTGTCTGTTACAACTGGGTGGTGTAGGGGGAGAAGCGCAAGCTATTCTGGGACGAGGCTCTTTTGTTTCAGTCGCACTATAGCGCCATTTAGTTTGAGTTACGTAACGTGAACTAAACTTATGCACGGGCGATACAAATAGTATATTTTCAGAAATTTAAATTGTCATGGGGAATTTCATGAAAATCTAATGAAAATGTTTTTAAATAATGCTATGAAAATTTTTTAAAAAGTCAATTAAATTAAAAAAAGGAAAATGCTTCAGTATCAGACAAAACCCCTACCGCCCACCGTGAAAGCTGGAACATCCACTAGTGGGCGGTAGGGACCAGGTTGATTACCACTGATGTAGACTATAGACTGAGCACTATGCTGCTTCTATAGGAACTGAATCGCTAAAGTATGCATTTAATCATTCTGCATATGTATCAACTTTTCATGCCCCATTATTATTAAATTTTTAATACATTATTAAAACTTTGGCTAGGTATAACCCCTCAAGGAAATAACTTTTCTTTTCCAAGGAATTAGTACCCTTCAGATGTCATAATAGTTGAGGATGATGAAAGTCGATGTTAAATACCGTATTTTTCAGAGTATAAGACACACCTTTCCCCCCCCAAAAAGAGGGTGAAAATCTGGGTGGGTCTTATACTGTGAATGTAGCCCTGCCCAGCTTCTCAGATGGAGGTTTCAGAGACTGAAAAAAGCATCAGAAACAAGCTTCAGAAATGAAGCCCCCAAACAGAGCTTCAGAAAAACAGCTCCCAAACAGAGCTTCAGAGGCTTTTTTTCCTGAAGCTGTTTCGGAGGCTTTCAGAGGCAGAAAAAAGTTTTTTCTGAAAGGAAGTTTCAGAAGTTTCGGAGGCCAAAAAAAAGCAAGGCACAGAGCTCATAACCATGGAACCTGTTGCTAAAATTGACCTCTGGGAACAGCTGATTGGGGGTATTCCGGGAGGCCAATCCACCTGCCAATCAGCTTTTTTCGTATTTGACTCCCCAGAAACTGAGGTGCGTCTTATATTCCAGTGCGTCTTATACTCTGAAAAATACAGTACCTCTGGCACGGAGCCTGCACTAGAGGTCAAATCTGAATGTGGGATCAGATCTGTTGTATCTCTGGGACCCAGGCACTTTTAACATGCAAAGGCAATTTACGCTGCACAGCATGACATTATTCTCAGATCTTCTATTGGAGTATGCTTTTAACTAGTAATGTGTTCAACTGTATTTTTGTAATATCATTGCAAAGTTGGCTTTCAAATCAGAGAATGATTGCAGAATAACTAATACTGCAGTATTAGTTTGGTGTACGTGAAGTCTGCCTAAAAGAATGTTACAAGAATTCTTGTTTTTATCTGTGAAATGTCATTCTTTGTAGATATAACCATTTATGTCAAAGAAATGAATTCTAATAGCCATGCATCATGAGCTACAAAGTTTGTGTGGGAAGTGTAAGAGAAAAATAAGTGACAAATCACAGAAAGCAAGGAGTTAGTTCCATGGTCATTAAAATGATTGGGGTGTATAATGTTGAAGAATATAAAAAGAAAATTATATCTTCTAAGCTGTGTTCTATCAGTAATCTTCTTTTCTTGAGAGCATATAACAATAAGTCCCTTCAGAGGTACTTATTTTACACTGAATTCTAGCTGACCACAACTCAAGAGCACTTAATGTGCAATTCTTTTGTTAAATTTATTGTAAAAACACCAAAACTGAAAGAGTAAATGTGTTTGGTAAGAAAAAAAACCTTGTACATTGTGATATATTGTATGTGTGTTTGTATAGACACCAAACAACTAGTATCTTGATTATCAACCACCCACAACACCAATAAGTGAATATGGTGCATTGTGATTTGAGAAAAGCAACATGTCAGCTTTCACTAATAGCGAAGGAAAAATGGAATCTGATGAAGAGACTTTGTCAAGCCACACATACAAAATCAATACTTATTTATTTTATTTATTTATTTATTTTGTCACACAGTATATATAAGCATAAGCATGAAAATAACTATATAATATATAAGCATATATATAAGCATAAATATGTAATAACTATATTAATTGGATATAATGAAAGGAAACAATAGGAAAGGAACGGTAGGCACGTTTGTGCTCTTATGCACGCCCTTATAGACCTCTTAGGAATGGGGTGAGGTCAATAGTAGACAGTTTTTGGTTAAAGCTTTGGGGATTTTGAGAAGAGACCACAGAGTCAGGTAGTGTGTTCCAAGTATTAATAACTCTGTTACAGAAGTCATATTTTCTGCAATCAAGATTAAAGCAGTTAATATTAAGTTTAAATCTATTGTTTGCTCTTGTATTGTTGTGATTGAAGCTGAAGTAGTCTTTAACAGGAAGGACATTGCAATAGATGATTCTATGAGTTAAACTCAGGTCATGTCAAAGGCGGTGGAGTTCTAAGTTTTCTAAACTGAAGATTTCAAGTCTGGTGGCATAAGGTATTTTGTTGTAATCAGAGGACTGGAGAACTCTTCTTGTAAAATATTTCTGGACACGTTCAATTGTATTGATGTCTGAAATGTGGTATGGGTTCCAGACAGGCGAGCTGTATTCAAGAATTGGTCTAGCAAATGTTTTATAAGCTCTGGTTAGTAGTGTAGTGTTTCTGGAGAAGAAGCTACGTAAGATTAGGTTTACAACTCTTAAAGCCTTTTTTGCGATGTAGTTGCAGTGGGCTTTGGCACTTAGATCGTTTGATATGAAAACTCCAAGGTCTTTGACGGGGTGAGGGTCATCTACAAAGTAATGTCCATCAAGCTTGTATTTAATGTTCTGATTCTTTTTTCCAATGTGTAAGACAGAGCATTTGCTGGTTGAGATTTGGAGTTGCCAAATTTTTGACCATTCCAACACAAGGTCAAGTCTTTTTGAAGGGTAGCCGCATTGTTGGTAGTGTTAAATAGTTTAACATCATCGGCGAAGAGAACACAATTACTTATAATATGGTCACAGAGGTCATTAATGTATAATATGAAGAGTGTTGGTCCAAGAACACTGCCTTGGAGAACACCGCTATTGACAGGAACAGGATTTGATAGGGCACTGCCTATTTTGACCACTTGTGTGTTTGACAGGAACGCTGTTATCCAATTGTGGAGGGGTCCGGAGATGCCATAGGATTTTAGTTTTAGAAGTTTGTCATGTACCATTGAGTCAAAAGCTTTACAGAAGTCTATGTAAATTGCATCTATTGCTTTGCCCTGATCAAGATTTGTAGTCCATATGTTTTTGCAGTGAAGAAGTTGTAAGTTACATGATAATTTTTTTCTGAAACCAAATTGTTTATTAGAAAGTAGATTGTTTGTTTCTAGGTGGAGGATAATGGATTGGTTGATGATAGATTCCATAACTTTACAGATGACGCAGCATAGAGAGATTGGTCTGTAATTTTCAAATAAGCTGGGGTCTCCTTTTTTGAAGACAGGGATGACCGTAGCTAGTGACCAAAGTTTGGGAAGGGAACTGGTCATGAAAGCTTTTCCAAAGATTATGCTTAGGGGTGCTGCTATATTAGTGGAAAGCTTTTTTAAGAAGTATGCACATAGTCCATCAGGTCCTATAGATAGGGATGGTTTCAGTTTGTGAAGAGCTTTTTCAACGTTTTCTTCAGTGAAATCTATATGTGTTAGGTCGTTGTTGGTGTGATTGGGGAATGTTGGGTATAAGCCATTACTGTTAACAAAGACTGAGCCGAAGAATGTGTTAAAGAGGTACTTACCGTATTAAATACTGTAAAAATTAAATTTACTGTAAAAATTAAAAATACATTTTTTATTAAAAATTAAAATTAAAAATTAAAGAGGTACTTACTGTATTAAATACTGTACAGATTTACCCAAGAATCCTGATGAAGCAGCTTTTGTTTCCCAAAATATTGAAGACAAGCAAGACAAGTTTTAAGATACTATACAATTGAGAAATACTGTGTGTTTCTATTGGATTGTATGTGACAATCTGTTTGCTGATAAAACTTTATGTGGAGAACTCCACCAAACTGAGGAACTATTTAGAGAAAGGTCTAATTACCAATGTGTTTTACCAAGATACTACTTTAAAAAACAGTTATTACTCTAGCTAGAGTTACAGTATCTATACTTTCCATCCCATACCACCAATCTGCTTGGATTTTTAAGGATACAGTTCATAAATGGCAGCCAGTTTAGTGAAATGGTTAGACAGCATGCTAGAAACTGGGGTGCTTTAGCTCTGCTTGGGCATAAAGCCAACTGGATGACTAGATCAATCACATTCTTCCAGCCCTAGGAAGAAGGCATAGGCAAGGATGTTACGAAAAATCTGCAATAAATCAGAGATCGTTTCCAGGAACCAAGGGTCACTCAAATATACCCATGCACATGCACACTTATACAAAATGAATAGTGGTCTGAGTAAAAGGCAAAGATCAATGCCATTTTTGTACTCTGGTCAGTTGGAAGAGTGGTGATTGGTGCATCATTTTATCGGTACCGTATTTTGAGAATATCTAGCAAGGAAAATTAAAGACAACTGCAGAACAGCTCCAACCTGGTTTTGAAAAAGTCTATAGTAGTTGCTATGTCTGTGTGACATAATAGCAGTGTTCCAATATCTTAGGCGCTGCCACAAAGAAAAGGGAGTTAAGCTATTCTCCAAAGCACCTGAGGGAAGGACAAGAAGCAATGGACGGAAACTAATCAAGGAGAGAAGCAACTTAGAACTAAGGAGAAATTTCCTGACAGAATCAGTGGACAATTAATCAGTGCCTCCAGAAGTTGTGAATGCTCCAACACTGGAAGTTTTTAAAAAGAGATTGACAACCATTTGTCTGAAATGGTACAGGGTTTCCTGCCTGAGCAGGAGATTGAACCAGAAGACTTCCAAAGTATTTTACTTATTCTATTCTATTCTATTCTATTCTATTCTATTCTATTCTATTCTATTCTATTCTATTCTATTCTATTCTATTCTTTCCTATACCTATTCCATTCCATTCTATTCTATTCTTTCCTATACCTATTCCATTCTATATTATTATTTTCCATTCCATTCCATTCCATCCTATTCTTATTCCTATTCTATTTTTCTCCAGTTTGTTTTCTGTGAAATAATGGATTATCAAAATGTGAATACTGCCTCAAAAATTTCAGACAATACAGCAGTGACACCACATAGTCTTTTTCTTGTGCTCATTTTTAAGTCAGTCTTCTATTTAGGATAACTTTCATTCGTGTAAATACAGTATTTGGAAAGATGGAGAGGAAAAGAACACCCATCCAGAATATATTAGAAGATGTGAAGGATCATGTTGGGAACAGATTTTCCTACAGAATAATTTATCTATAATCAAATCCAGTATTTATATATTTAATAATTAAAACATAATAACTTTCAAGCAATTTATTTGTTAAAAAACATCTTTTTATTTGTGCAACATGTCAGAAATATAGAAAAAAATGGCTAATCTTTTTAAATAATAAATAGTCAAAATCATCTTTATCAACACTGGAACTTTTTATTTCTATGAAATGTCTTCACAGTTCTGTGTTCATATAGTCCATATCAGGGGTCTCCAACCTTGGCAACTTTAAGCCTGGCGGACTTCAACTCCCAGAAAGCCCCAGCTTTCTGGGAGTTGAAGTCTGCCAGGCTTAAAGTTGCCAAGGTTGGAGACTCTTGGTCCATATACACATTCACAATTAAGCAGACTCAAAATCACATGACCAACTGGAGTGGTGCAGTTATAGTGGCAACTCAGGCTCACCTGGGTGGAAAGTTCTTACCAAGTGATGTTGGAAGATCCGGATAATAATAATAATAAAAAATAAAGACATGATAACAAACTGTGTTTTATAGTACAAATAAATATTTTTAGAATCATTCACTTGGAACTGTTTTTCAGTTGTAATCATATAATTGTAACGTGACAGCTATGTCTGAAAAAGGGGTTATAGGCAGTTTTGTTTTCTAGTAGGTTAATATTTGCAGTGACTCACTCTTTGGCCCTATAGAGTGGTGATGTGTTGGTTTTTCTTTTCTTTTTTGTAATTCTAGAAAAAACAAGCCTTTGTGGAATACGGTTTTTAAAGTCACATTTTTGACTTGGCTTGCACTGATTTTTGAAATTCTTTACTGCTGTAACTTTCAGCATCTGTAGTCATATTGCTGCAACCAATGGGTGGAAATATGCAAAAAGCAAACAGATTCTAACAACGGTAGCTGAGAAAAAAAGGCTTATAAAAATAATGTTCACACTTCAGATGGCTGGCTTCTGAAAAGCAAATATTGTCTGCATACCCGTAAGTGTTCTGATTTAAGACCTAATCTCATTCCTATTGTTGAGTATAATTAGTTCACTTAGTATTAATTGTACCAGCTATATAGGTCATCAGGATATCTATACACATATTAAACTCCTTTCTGAAATGAGAAATAACTTGGATTTCAGTGGGAAAGGTAGCATTCACATTAACTCAGTAGTGCAAAGATAAAGTTCCCTGATCCAAGTTATCACCAGTTGCATATGGAAAGTCTGCTGAGATATTTAACACTACTAAAATACATAAAATGCAATCTTCTCTTTGTTAAGCATTTTTTTAGGGGAAAAAAGATTAAAATAACTTTTTTTAAAAAAAATACAATTTGCTATAATTAAGGATTTCTTTAACAAAAGATTGTGCAGTATCACCTGTTTGAAACTATATTAATAATTTTATGGGAATTAACCCCCCTCCCACAAATACACATACACACATGGTCCCTATGTAAATATCTACCTACCCTTCTTTTGTTTTATATATATAAATAGGTAACATAGCTATTACAGCAAAACTACTTCCTAAAGCCAGCAACTTCTTCAAATGCTAGTACTAAATAGTGCAAAAAAGGTATCAGTGCAGAACATTTCATCCCTGAGCCTCAAAAAATTAAATAATATAACCTGAATTCAAACTAACACAATTTTTCTTTTATGTTGGGGTTTATCCTTTCATTATGTCTCTGATATCAAGCCTTCTTATAAAGTCATAAAGTCATTATTTTCACACAGATGCCACGCGTGTATAGCAATTTGAAATCCTAGCTGAAATTAACTGAAGCAAATAAGCAAGCAGAGTGGCTCAACATAGCTACTGGCTGAATTTTCTTCCCCTTAAGGTTATCATGAATCTAAAGAAAATCTTTATAAACCAAGGTGTTACATGTTATGTTTCAAATGTCCATATTACTTAAAATCGAAACTTTTTTTGTCAAAAAGATTTTCATTGTGAAGAATATGGAGGACTCCATAATCTCTTGGGAGAACTGTTTTGTTGACTAGAAGATATAGGGCTGAAGTGAGTTATAGGAGTAACAGGAGCTCCAGTATCTGTAAATAATCAGAATGATGAGTATGCATCAAAAATGCTCAACGTGATATCTGTTTCAGAGCAATTAAAGTGTAGATATACAGAATAGCCGTGCCACTGCAGTCCATGGATAAACACCCTCTAAACTTTACACTAAACTGCAAACTACATTTGTTTTTAATTTGGAGAAAATGCAGATGTGAAAGGCCTGACCCAGAGCATGTTTAGTGTCCGAACTGGAACAATTTAATGATTTTGTGCTAAGAATTGTCTTCCACAAGGCGACCTCTGCACTCAAGGTCTGCTTGCAGCAAACAGCATTTATCAAGGCCAATGGTTTATCTAGACTGGAACATCCACAGCTTTTACCCTTCCCAAAGTGAAGCGGACAAATAAAGCTAACTGTTCAAATGTGGGATTGATATTATCCATTTAGGCCTTCAGGTAACTAGAAGCAAGCATCCACTGAGAAAGTATGACTAAATGGAAGCCCACAGTAGGCAATGCTCTTTGTATATATGTATCTCGGTGTAATATTTTGATATTATTCTATCTTATTTCAGCATCCCACCAGAGGTATGTATGATGTACACTCTCCTGAGTATTCAGAAGGCCCTTAAAAGGTGGGCCTGTTCCTAGGCCTCTCTTTGGAGTGTTGATGGAACCCCTGTTGTGTTTTCTGATTGTTATGGCTGCTTTTTAATCTGCAATGCTGAATTTTGTTACTACAATAATAACAATTACAATAAAATCTATAACAATTAATTTAAATAACAATAATAAGCAGTACATCTCTTTTCATCATTGCTTACTACCTTTACATGAAATCTTTACCATTTACAAGTAGAGAGGATTTAGGTCCCCATTTGGCTCTGATTTGTTTTTCTCTTTTCCTTATACTAAGTTAGAGCTATACATGATAATAATACAGTTTCTTTAATTATCTTGTAAAGTACAACTATAGCATTTATCTCCAACTTTAGATGCAATATTATTAATTACCATGTTCCTTATAGCACAAAGTTTAATGAATATTATGCTTACGTGGTCTTTGAGGACTCATCTTTGTGATAAAAGCTGGATGTATTTGCTTTTCATTCGGTGAGAAAAGAGTATAGTGCACTAAAATACATAATGGAACAAATATATAAACTTGGTTCTATTTAAAATTACTATTTTTTTAAAAAAAAGAAAGTAAATACTTCAAATTTCAGTTGATATTCTTACCTATGATCATAACAGCCATTCCAGCCAAAAGCGCAAAAGCCGTAAAAAACATAACTTGATAGGAATCAAGAAAGTGTTGGAATAAACTTGTATTATCTGAAGAATAAAAAATAGGAAATGTTGATTTTAGTCTTTAAATTGTACTCTGGGGGTACTTTTTGGGCCTTTTTAATTTATTACCTTTTCTCATACATTTTTGTCTAATCTGATCCAATCCAATCTAAGCCTACATTTTCAAATAATGTTCAGAATTTGCTTGTGAAAACTCAGTGCTATAAAAATAATTCAATCTTTATGAATAGTGAACCAATATGTTGAAAAATCATTCTGTAATAAAATCTCTATGTCAACAACAGGTTACTAGTAAAATTACAAATGTTAGCAAGTCAATATAGCATAGTGGTTTTAGTGCTGTTGAGACTGAGGATCAGCTCACCCTTAACCATGTTAGCTCACTGACTGAATTTGAATTAGTTACTCTTCCTTAGTCTATACTAAGACCCACGCAGTGATTATTATTATAATAACAGAGTTGGAAGGGACCTTGGAGAGCTTCTAGTCCAACCCCCTGCCCAGGCAGGAAACCCTACACCATTTCAGACAAATAGTTATCCAACATTAGAATGCAGTACTGCAGGCTATTTCTGTGGACTGTTGGCTAACTGCAATTTGGCAGATTGAATCTCACCAGGTTCAAGGTTGACTCAGCCTTCCATCCCTCCGAGGTCAGTAAAATGAGGACCCAGATTGTTGGGGGTAATATGCTGACTCTGTAAACTGCTTAGAGACGGCTGTAAAGCACTGTGAAGCGGTATATAAGTCTATTGCTATACTATCTCACTGGATTTTTGTTGTGAGGAAGACCTGGAGAAGAGTACTATGAATGCAGCCTTGACCCTCTTAGTGGAAAATGGAATATAACAAATAAATGAAACATATAACTTTATAGATAAAATATACCAATCCAATTCTAAAACAAAATCTCAGAATACAAGAATATTTTAGAGGAATAAGAACTTACATTTCATTGATAGAGTTCTGTCAGACGCGTAAGTAACTGTCACAGGGATAGTAAGAGACTGGTCTGTCATTGTGCTGGATATAGTAAGTACAGCATTTAAATTTGTTTTACTTGCAATTTCTGGGTCTGATAAACTCACAGTGTAGGTTACATAACTAGGCAAGCCATAGGATCTGTCTTTCTCTAAAACCACCACCAGAGGTGAGCTGGATCTCACCTGTAAGATAAATATTTGGTATTACTCACCCGAAACCACTGATGACCTCACCCAGCGGCTTCATATAGATGTTGAACAGGGTAGGCGAGAGAATCGACCCCTGAGGCACCCCACAAGTGAGGCGCCTCGAGGACGACCTCTGCCCCCCTGTCAACACCGTCTGCGACCGGTCAGAGAGATAGGAGGAGAACCACCGATAAACGGTGCCCCCCACTCCCAATCCCTCCAACCGGCGCAGCAGGATACCATGGTCGATGGTATCGAAGGCCGCTGAGAGATCTAATAGGACCAAGGCAGAGGAACAACCCCTGTCCCTGGCCCTCCAGAGGTCATCCACCAATGCGACCAAAGCCGTCTCCGTGCTATAACCGGGTCGGAAGCCAGACTGGAACGGGTCTAGATAGACAGTTTCCTCCAGGTGCCGGGGGAGCTGCCATGCAACCACACTCTCTACAACCTTCGCCACAAAGCGAAGGTTGGAGACTGGGCGGTAATTACCCAAAATAGCTGGGTCCAGGGAAGGCTTCTTGAGGAGAGGTCTCACCACCGCCTCCTTCAAGGCGGCGGGGAAAACCCCTTCCATCAAAGAAGCATTTATAATCCCCTGGAGCCAGCCTCGTGTCACTTCCTGAGCAGCCAGCACTAACCAGGAAGGGCACGGGTCCAGTAAACATGTAGTTGCATGTAACCTCCCCAGCAACCTGTCCATGTCCTCGGGAGCCACAGAATCAAACTCATCCCAAATAACCTCAACAAGACGTGTCTCTGTCATCTCAGCTGGATCCTCGCAATCTTGGTCCAAACTATCCCGGAGCTGAACGATTTTATCGTATAGATAACCGTTAAACTCCTCAGCTCGTCCCTGTAAGGTCATCCCGTCCCTCTTGTTGGAGGAGGGAACGGGCCACCCGAAACAGGGCGGCCGGGCGGTTATCTGCCGATGCAATGAGGGTGGAAGCGTAGAGACGCGTCGCCTCCCTCATTGCCACTAGGTAGGTCCTAGTAAAGGACCTCACTAGTGTCCGATCAGCCTCGGAACAGCTAGACCTCCAAGTACTCTCTAGGCGTCTTCTCCGGCGTTTCATCTCTCACAGCTCCTCGGAAAACCAGGGAGCCAATTGAGATCTCGCCGGGTCAGAGGCCGCAAAGGCACGACACGGTCCAAAGCCCCAGCGGCCCGTTCCCAGGCCGCAACCAGTTCTTCAGTCGTGCCGTGGGTAAGATCCTCAGGGAACAGCCCAAGCTCCATCCGGAACCTCTCCGGGTCCATCAGGCGCCTGGGACGGAACCAACGCATTGGCTCCGTCTCCCTGCGGTGGTGAGCGGCGGTCCGAAAGTCTAGGCGAAGAAGAAAATGATCTGACATGACACTGGTTCTTTAACTATATCTCCTAAATCCAGATCATTAACCCACTGACCAGAGATAAAAATCAGGTCTAGCGCCTCCCCAATGTGTGTAGGGCCATCAGTTACTTGAATCAGGTCCAAGGCCGTCATGGAGGCCTGGAACTCCTGAACCACCGTTGATGACAAGCCGGCCGATGGCAGGTTGAAATCCCCCAAGACTAAAAGTCTGCGAATCTCAACCGCCACGCCAGCAAGCACCTCTAGTAGCTCAGGTAGGGCTATAGTCACGCAGCAAGTAGCCAGGTACGTGATCAACAGCCCCATCTGATTCCGGTGGCCCCACTTCACAAGGAGGGATTCACAGCCAGCTATCTGAGGAACAGTGGACTTCCTCGGCGCTAGACTTTCTTTAAACACAACCGCCACTCCCCACCCCTACCTTGGGCCCTCGGCTGATGGAATGCACGGAAACCCGGAGGGCACAGTTCAACCAGGGGTACACCCCCTTCTGTGCCCAACCAGGTCTCCGTAATGCCCATGAAGTCCGCGGACTCCCTCTGAATCAGGTCACAAATCAGGGGAGCCTTATTGACCACGGACCGGGCATTGCAAAGCATCAGCCGAAGACCCAAGCTCTGAGGGTCTTGACCATCCGGGGAACGAGTGAGGACTGAGGGGCCGGAGCACGTGATCGCTTTTAAACATCGAACACGTGCTCCCGAAGAACGATGCGGCCCCCCGCCTCCGCCATATCTGCCTCTCCCACTTACCGTACAGATGGAATAATACTCTCTGCTCTGCACATTCCCCTCCCCCCCTGTCTTCGGACCGGCTGTAATAATGTCGTGAGCGTGCACTGGGACTGGACATACCCTCCCCAACGGATTTCCCCCAACACCCGACCTTACCCTCCCCCCCTTTAAAAATTCCCTATTTAA
This sequence comes from Ahaetulla prasina, assembly GCF_028640845.1. Classification (NCBI taxonomy): domain Eukaryota; kingdom Metazoa; phylum Chordata; class Lepidosauria; order Squamata; family Colubridae; genus Ahaetulla; species Ahaetulla prasina. The sequence continues at coordinate 67,907,179 of NC_080540.1, read as the reverse complement.
AAATCCCCAAAGACTCTTCCTTGACGCATTTAGGTCCCCTTTGGCTCTGATTTGTTTTTCTCTTTTCCTTATACTAAGTTAGAGCTATACATGGTGATAATACAGTTTCTTTAATTATTTTGTAAAGTACAACTATAGCATTTATCTCCAACTTTAGATGCAATATTATTAATTACCATGTTCCTTATAGCACAAAGTTTAATGAATATTATGCTTACGTGGTCTTTGAGGACTCATCTTTGTGATAAAAGCTGGATGTATTTGCTTTTCATTCGGTGAGAAAAGAGTATAGTGCACTAAAATACATAATGGAACAAATATATAAACTTGGTTCTCTTTAAAATTACTATTTTTTTTAAAAAAAGAAAGTAAATACTTCAAATTTCAGTTGATATTCTTACCTATGATCATAACAGCCATTCCAGCCAAAAGCGCAAAAGCCGTAAAAAACATAACTTGATAGGAATCAAGAAAGTGTTGGAATAAACTTGTATTATCTGAAGAATAAAAAATAGGAAATGTTGATTTTAGTCTTTAAATTGTACTCTGGGGGTACTTTTTGGGCCTTTTTAATTTATTACCTTTTCTCATACATTTTTGTCTAATCTGATCCAATCCAATTTAAGCCTACATTTTCAAATAATGTTCAGAATTTGCTTGTGAAAACTCAGTGCTATAAAAATAATTCAATCTTTATGAATAGTGAACCAATATGTTGAAAAATCATTCTGTAATAAAATCTCTATGTCAACAACAGGTTACTAGTAAAATTACAAATGTTAGCAAGTCAATATAGCATAGTGGTTTTAGTGCTGTTGAGACTGAGGATCAGCTCACCCTTAACCATGTTAGCTCACTGACTGAATTTGAATTACCGTATATACTCGAATATAAGCCGATCCGAGTATAAGCCGAGGTCCCCAATTTTACCCCAAAAACTGGGGTAAACTGGGGACTCGAGTATAAGCCGAGGGTGGGAAATGAGGCACCTACCGGTTGAAACCCTCCTCCTCAGCTGAGAAGGCTGGCGGCTCCCGCCCGCCTCTCACTGCACCGCAGGGCTTCAAATGTGAAAAAGAAAAAAAACTCGAGTATAAGCCGTATATACTCGAGTATAAGCCGAGGGGCTTAAAAAAAAAACAACTCGAGTATAAGCCGTATAGACCCGAGTATAAGCCGAGGGGACGTTTTTCAGCACAAAAAACGTGCTGAAAAACTCGGCTTATACTCGAGTATATACGGTAGTTACTCTTCCTTAGTCTATACTAAGACCCACACAGTGATTATTATTATAATAACAGAGTTGGAAGGGACCTTGGAGATCTTCTAGTCCAACCTCCTGCCCAGGCAGGAAACCCTACACCATTTCAGACAAATGGTTATCCAACATTAGAATGCAGTACTGCAGGCTATTTCTGCGGACTGTTGGCTAACTGCAATTTGGCAGATTGAATCTCACCAGGTTCAAGGTTGACTCAGCCTTCCATCCCTCCGAGGTCAGTAAAATGAGGACCTAGATTGTTGGGGGTAATATGCTCTGTAAACTGCTTAGAGAGGGCTGTAAAGCACTGTGAAGCGGTATATAAGTCTATTGCTATACTATCTCACTGGATTTTTGTAGTAATTTACAAAGCCAGCACCAACAAATAACCATTTACATGGCTATGTATAAGAAAGTTGAAGTAATTTTGCTGGAAAGAATGCAAATTGTCCACAGAATGAAATAAGTTTAACTAAACCTGGATTTCTGAATGAAAAGGGCCAATTTTGGTGCCAAATCTTTATTTTATGCAGAACTAAAAAATAAGTTCAATTAAGTGAAAAGCATTTTCAAGGCTTACAACCTTTTAAAGATTTTTAATAAACTATATCAATATGATGGGTCACAAGTTGCTGAACTTTTGCTAGTTTAAAATATTATGCAGCGATTGCAGAATTTTAAATGTGCCATTGATAAGAGCAATAACACTTAAATGGACAAGATGTGTTCAAAGCACTTAATAAAAAACTTTTATAACAATATTTGTTGAGAATGAATTATGTATAAAGCACTGCCAGATGATAGGTCATACTGAATGACATGTAATCTCACTTTATTTAAATAAAATGGTTCAGATCAGGCCTGCATATGTGCATCTAATTGGGGTAAATTTTATGAATGATACAGAAATACGATTTGCATTCTTCATTTTTTAAAGAAAAATCTATTCAAAATAAGCTGTAGCAAGAAATGTAATATTATGCAGCAATTTCAGAAGCTTGGAAATCAAATACATCGTTGTTGAAATTAAGCTGACAGCTGATCATAGACTGGGGTTTCATTTTTTCAATTACTTCCTTTTGGGCACTTGAACATTCTCCTAAGAAAAATTGAATAATAGAATTTAGAAAGAAAAGTTCCACAGAAAGTAGACATAACACATGTATTATTTGAATGTCACATATATAAGAAAGAGATCAATATCCTAGACCGCACATTAAATAAACAACCCACTGATATCCTTTTATTAAATTAACAGGAGAAATAGCAGAAGGTATGTGTTAAGAATCTCAGAATCACTCTATCAGGAATCCAAGAGTGAGTCTGAGATTCTTAACACATAGAGTCTACCATGAATTCCTCATACTATAAGTTAAACATTGTAGTAATTTACAAAGCCAGCACCAACAAATAACCATTTACATGGCTATGTATAAGAAAGTTGAAGTAATTTTGCTGGAAAGAATGCAAATTGTCCACAGAATGAAATAAGTTTAACTAAACCTGGATTTCTGAATGAAAAGGGCCAATTTTGGTGCCAAATCTTTATTTTATGCAGAACTAAAAAATAAGTTCAATTAAGTGAAAAGCATTTTCAAGGCTTACAACCTTTTAAAGATTTTTAATAAACTATATCAATATGATGGGTCACAAGTTGCTGAACTTTTGCTAGTTTAAAATATTATGCAAATTCCTGAAAGACCATTCTATGAATAAACTTTGCCCATTATACTTAACTGGAAACAAGCAATGCAGAAAACTCTGAATATTCTCAGTTTTTCTTCTCATAAGATTCTCAATCTAATGACCACCATTAGAATTCACAGTTGTATTTTTACTACAGTTCTGTCCTTTTATCTTACCTAAAGCTGTATCAAACATGGGTTCAGCTGCAACAATTTCAGAAGCTTGGAAATCAAATACATCGTTGTTGAAATTAAGCTGACAGCTGATCATAGACTGGGGTTTCATTTTTTCAATTACTTCCTTTTGGGCACTTGAACATTCTCCTAAGAAAAATTGAATAATAGAATTTAGAAAGAAAAGTTCCACAGAAAGTAGACATAACACATATATTATTTGAATGTCACATATATAAGAAAGAGATCAATATCCTAGACCGCACATTAAATAAACAACCCACTGATATCCTTTTATTAAAACAACATATTTCATGTGCAGTCAGAATTTTAAAAATTACATATCCAGCTTTCATGGTGGGCAGTAGGGGTTTTGTCTGATACTGAAGCACTTTCCTTTTTTTTTAATTTAATTGACTTTTTAAAAGATTTTCATAGCATTATTTAAAAACATTTTCATTAAGTTTTCATAAAATTCCCCCTCACAATTTAAATTTCTGAAAATATACTATTTGTATCGCCCGCGCATAAGTTTAGTTCACGTTACGTAAGTGAAACTAAATGGCGCTATAGTGCGACCGCAAACAAAAGAGCCTCGTCCCAGAATAGCTTGCGCATCTCCCCCCACAGCACCCAGCTGTAACAGATAAGCAGAGCTGGTAGCCGGCGCCTCCCCCAAACCCAATCCACGATGAGTGAGAGGCATGCACAGACGATGATACACGGCGCATTACTGTGGAACCGGTGGGCGGTTAGAAAATTTTACTACTAACAGAGATACAAAAGTGGGCGGTAGGTATAAAAAGGTTGACTACCCGTGACATATATTATATGGCACTTTATTTAAATAAAATGGTTCAGATCAGGCCTGCATATGTGCATCTAATTGGGGTAAATTTTATGAATGATACAGAAATACGATTTGCATTCTTCATTTTTTTTAAAGAAAAATGTTTCTTTTTTATGTATGGCTTTATTAATCTTGTTTTATTTTCTGCATTTTGATAATGGCTAATGGCTAATCAACAATAAACTATTGAAAAATTATAAAAGAAAAATCTATTCAAAATAAGCTGTAGCAAGAAATGTAATATTATGCAGCGATTGCAGAATTTTTAAAATGTGCCATTGATAAGAGCAATAACACTTAAATGGACAAGCTTTGTTCAAATGGACAAGATGTGTTCAAAGCACTTAATAAAAAAAACTTTTATAACAATATTTGTGGAGAATGAATTATGTATAAAGCACTGCCAGATGATAGGTCATACTGAATGACATGTAATCTCACTTTATTTAAATAAAATGGTTCAGATCAGGCCTGCATATGTGCATCTAATTGGGGTAAATTTTATGAATGATACAGAAATACGATTTGCATTCTTCATTTTTTAAAGAAAAATCTATTCAAAATAAGCTGTAGCAAGAAATGTAATATTATGCAGCAATTTCAGAATTTTAAATGTGCCATTGATAAGAGCAATAACACTTAAATGGACAAGCTTTGTTCAAATGGACAAGCTTTGTTCAAATGGACAAGCTTTGTTCAAATGGACAAGATGTGTTCAAAGCACTTAATAAAAAACTTTTATAACAATATTTGTTGAGAATGAATTATGTATAAAGCACTGCCAGATGATAGGTCATACTGAATGACATGTAATCTCACTTTATTTAAATAAAATGGTTCAGATCAGGCCTGCATATGTGCATCTAATTGGGGTAAATTTTATGAATGATACAGAAATACGATTTGCATTCTTCATTTTTTAAAGAAAAATCTATTCAAAATAAGCTGTAGCAAGAAATGTAATATTATGCAGCAATTTCAGAATTTTAAATGTGCCATTGATAAGAGCAATAACACTTAAATGGACAAGATGTGTTCAAAGCACTTAATAAAAAACTTTTATAACAATATTTGTTGAGAATGAATTATGTATAAAGCACTGCCAGATGATAGGTCATACTGAATGACATGTAATCTCACTTTATTTAAATAAAATGGTTCAGTTCAGGCCTGCATATGTGCATCTAATTGGGGTAAATTTTATGAATGATACAGAAATACGATTTGCATTCTTCATTTTTTTTAAAGAAAAATGTTTCTTTTTTATGTATGGCTTTATTAATCTTGTTTTATTTTCTGCATTTTGATAATGGCTAATGGCTAATCAACAATAAACTATTGAAAAATTATAAAAGAAAAATCTATTCAAAATAAGCTGTAGCAAGAAATGTAATATTATGCAGCAATTTCAGAATTTTTTAAATGTGCCATTGATAAGAGCAATAACACTTAAATGGACAAGCTTTGTTCAAATGGACAAGATGTGTTCAAAGCACTTAATAAAAAAAACTTTTATAACAATATTTGTTGAGAATGAATTATGTATAAAGCACTGCCAGATGATAGGTCATACTGAATGACATGTAATCTCACTTTATTTAAACTCTGGATAAAGACATAGTAATCAAGAAGTGTGAGTATTCTATGGAAGTCTCATTAATATGTTTTTCAGAGGTTGTCAAGAAGATAAATTGTGTCATTTATTATTGAATTGTAATGGGACATTAGTTCTTCTGAAAATATATTCAATACATCAGAAACTGCTGAGTGTTCTGCAATGTGCTGTTGAAATATATGTACTTATAAATCATTCAGTATTTGTTATGCCATAAAAGATATTATTTATGTCACAAATTGAAACATAATTTGATCATATCAAGGATGAATTTAGCCAGGGAATATAAACTTAGACTTTATCTGTATCAAGCAGGCATGTCTAACCTGTGGCCCAGGATAGCTACTAAGCAGTCCCACAAGATTGTAACATTATTATGTGATTTATATATAGTAACTATATTATTTCCCAGTTGCAATGTATGGCTGTGAAAGTTGGAAAGGCTGAGCGCCAAAGGACTGCAAGGCGATCAAACCAGTCATCCTAGAGGAGATCAACCCTGACTGCTCTTTAGAAGGCCAGATCCTGAAGATGAAACTCAAATACTCTGGCCACCTAATGAGAAGGAAAGACTCATTGGAGAAGAGCCTAATGCTGGGGAAAATTGAGGGCAAAAGAAGAAAGGGGCGACAGAGAACGAGGTGGCTGGATAGAGTCACTGAAGCAGTAGGCATGAGTTTAAATGGACTCCAGAGGATGGTAGAGGACAGGAAGGCCTGGAGGAAAATTATCCATGGGGTTGTGATGGGTCGGACATGACTTCGCAACTAACAACAACAATTATATTATATATTTTTTATGTGGTCAAGACAACTCTTCTTCACTTAGTGTGACTCAGGCAAGCCAAAAGATTAGACACTCATGGTTTAAAACATACATAATTATGATTTTAATTATCTTGTCTACTATTTGGTAAGGGAAAGTGTTCAGGTAAGTAGAATTTCTGCTTACATACCTAGCCAATTTACTGATTTATTTATTTATTTATTTGTTCATCTTATACCCAGATTCTCAATATATCTTGCATAGACTACAATCCTGTGATTTACCATGGATATTAAATTCAGTGGGGACTTCTGCACAATATTAGACTCTTCATGGCAATGAGTTGGGTTACAATGTACGTGGCAGTTATGCCATTTAAGGTTGGAATAAATGTATATTAACATTCATCTATAAAACATGTCCAGAAAAAAATGTCATATAGACTTATTTCTAGTTCTTCCTTACGTTGAAGTTCAGCTTCCAAAATTTCCATCTTGCTGGGATTTCTAGAAGCTAAAATTCAACCCATATGAAATAGTAGTTTGGCAAAAGCTGCTTAAATGGGTATCCATAATTAAACATTAGAAGTTATGCAGAATAATAAAAAAATAAACAAAAAGATTTATTGTAAATGTAAGCTTAAGTTTAATAAGTATACCTTTCAAATTTTTACTTCTATCTCCAATTTGAAGTATAACTTTTGAAGTATCCTGAAGATTTGTTTTCATTCCACTTATGTGTGTTACCATAATCCTTTTAGGTTCGTTAATTAACACCTAAAGGGGAAAAATGATCACACAATACTCAGTGACAATTGTTTGGACGGATTTAATTTTCTCTTGAGTTTAGAGATCATAAAATCTGGCCACTTGGGTATTTTCTGAATTAGCCTGCATCTCACTTTAATCTCAGTGGTATATAAATTTAAACATGCTGTTTTATTATTTACTTTAAACCTTTGAAAAACTTTGAATCAAACAAATCATGTTTATCATATAACAATAAAACATTAACAAAAAGAACATATGTGCATGCATAAGTCTCTCTCTCTCTCTCCCACTCTCTCCCTCCCCCCCCCCACACACACATACGCACACACACACACACACACACACACACACGATTGCCTGCACAAATGCCTGCAGTTTTCTTGCCATGAGTTTGTCACTGCCCTCGTCCTAGGGCTAAGAGAGAGTGGCTGGCACAAGGTCATCCAGCTGGCTTGTGCCTCATAATCTCCTGGTTTCTAGTCTGGTGCCTTAATCATTACAGGAAACTAACTGTATTTTATATATTAAAATGTTCTAATTTATACTCATGCTCTTGACTTCTTTTCATTTTTCAGCTAGGTTGAATAACTAAGGATAATAGTATAAACTAGTAGTCCTTAAACTCCTTGACTCAATTATCTCTTTTCCTGCTGTTGGATTGGATTACTTATAGTACTGTTTGAATTAATCTCACCAACACCTCCCCACTCAGACTGTTGTTTTAGCCAAGCATTTCAGCAGTGGCAGTCCCAAACTGGATCACTGACTCACAAACAAGCAATTACAAATTGCTGTATTACTCCAAGGATATCCCTGGTTTCCCCCTTGGGTGTAATTATCCCTGTTTAAGAACCACTGGCATAAACATTAATTTCTTACAATTTTCAGTATCTCTTGCTCAATGAATGTATTCAACATATCAACTCTTATACTATCTGTCCTAACACGCCTTTCTCTCACACACAAAATCAGAATTTGAAAGACGTAACTACAATACTGTCGGATATATGATTTTGAGTAATCCTCGATTTACTGCCACAGTTGAGTCCAAAATTTCCATTAGTAAGCAAGACAGTTGTTAAGAGAGATGCACCCCATTTTACAATCTTTTTTTGCCACAGTTGTTAAGTGATCACTGCATTGGTTAAACAAATTGCTGAACAGATCTGGTTTCTTTCATTAACTTAGCTTGTCAGAAGCTTCTCTGAGAAAGTTACAAATAGTGATCACTTGACCCTGGGACAGTGCAACAGTTATCATGTGAACATGGGGATGCTGTGAAAACCGGTCATAAGTCACTTTTTTCAATGTCATTGGAATTTTGGTTATTAAATGAATGGTTGTAAGTCAAGGAGTACCTGTAGTATGCTCGCTACAGACCATGAGCTTTATTTTCTATTTAGGTTCCACCAAAGGAAAATTGTAACATAATATATGGTTTTGTGTTTCAAATAGGATTTATGTTACTGTAGTAGATTATGGTCAGGTCTTTTTCCAGCTGGACTCTTGCTGATTTAATTTTGTGCAGTAGGGCTAACTTCGAAGCAAGTAAAATAAGTTTTTGCAGCAATTATGTCATCACCCTAATAACTGATAGAACCAGTTCCAAACTCTTCCAAGGCCTTTGGACTTCCAGCTGGATCCAATAAGCATTTCAAGTAGATCTTCCTAACATGCCCACTACCCTGAAGAGGTGATGTGCATCTATTAATCCAAATTTAACTGGATGATAAACCATTCATGAGAATGGGAAACCTCAGGTATTTCCACTCATAGAGTGCCTCATCAATTACTGTATTTTTGGGAGTATGAGACACACTCTCCCCTCCCCCAAAAATGGAAATGTCTTTGTGTTTTACATAGCGAATCTTGTTGAAGCCCTGCCCATCTGCCAGCCCCCACCCTTTGGCCTCTGCCTCCCAACAATTTGCCTTCTTGCAGCAAACAGCAGACAGCCTGGTCAGCTTCAACACAGCCTGAATTAGCAAGAGCAGCTGATTGGTGGTTGGATCTGCCTCCTGGAATACCTCCTATCAGCTGTTCCAGGCTGTGGGGATCGCCGCCGCCCATCGCCGCCATTGCTATTCATTGCTGCTGCCACCTATCGCCGCCTCCATGGGCCCCATTTTCAGCCACCACTTATCCCATTTTTGGCCTGTTTCAGGCGCAGGGATTACTGCCGCCTCCTGGAATGGGCCAAAAATGGGACACACGGAGGCTGGAAATGGGACTCACAGAGGATGAAAATGGGGCATGCAGAGGCCTCCTCCAGCCAGATTGTTTAACAAAAATTAGGTTGGAAGAAATGCAGGTTAACTATGGCACTGAGCCATTCCCATAGTCTGGAAGCTGACTAGGATGCCTTCAACTTTTAATCTTTTCCTGTAACATCTTCCTGCCAATATTAAAACTTATATTTGTCAAATCTTCTATCATTGCCACCTAGATTCCTTATAGCAGACACTCCCTGCCTGTTCTCCATACAGCAACAATAACTTTTAATAGATCAAAGGGACATAATTTTTCCACTCAAACAAAGAACATCGATACAGAAAACCGCTCAGGATTCCTTATCTTGCCATGCCTCATATACACTGCCCTGAAGTGCCAACCAAATTCTAACTTTAAGTCCTACTTCCTGTTGGTCTACCTTTCATCAGGTGGCAAACTGAGACCTAAACTCCACTCCTAGCAATTTCTGGTTCCCACCGAACAGCAGCTCTAGTCTCTGCACACATATTGAAATACCGCTATTAGGGTGTTCAGCCTTTTGCATCTTTTGGCTCCAAAGCAGTTCTTTATTGAAGAGACACCTCCCTTGATGTTGCAACCCAAATCATTCTGCCTTAAGCAGCCCTCATAAAGAAACAGCCAATAATAGTTGGCTACCACTGAGAGGCCCTCAACTGGTTCTGAGCTGGCAAGCAATAAAGCCTCTGCTTCAATCTCCTGTTTAGTTCCACTGGCTCATTTTATGCAGATGAAGTGACTTATCTTTTGCTGGTTGATGTTTTAGAAGATGCTGATGAAGAAATCTGGAAGATCCATGTGATGAATGTACATTCTCTGCAGAGTTTTCAGGAATTGTTTGATCCATGAATATTGTGGTTTACTCTGCACACATTGATGCAATTTGTGATTTCACATTGGCTTTTGTTTGGTCCCAAATTAATATTAATGATTCATTCCTCTGACTTATTGCTGTGTCATCATGGTGGCAGCAAAAATCATTGGCAATCTATGACTAATGAGTCTTCTACAAATCATGAGGTTCCACGAGGAAGAATGATGTCTCTTCAAACAATTGGTTGCAATTCTATGATTATAAATGATTCTTTCGTTTTTTATTTTAGGAGCTATAACCTCTTTGGCATGAGCCAATAATGAGTAATTTTAAAGTATTTGCTGTTATAAAATAATACACCTTACAGGGGTGGCATAAATATTTCAGTTATAAGATAAAATAAAAACTCTAAATATACAATAAAATAAAAGTGTAATAATGAGGAATTTCAGAAGTGACTTACCTCCCTATTTGTCTTACATAACCCAGATACATCATAATATATTATAACACTTCCAGAGTTCCTTGCTACAGCCACTCCGGCTTTTGAATCAATCTGAAGAATACTGTTTGAAGAAGAACTCCATGTTCCTGATGAACTTATGAAAAAGACTATTTGTAAAAATAATAATACTGCAACTGCCAATCATAAGAGACTTACTTTCCACAAAAATAGTATTTATCATGGGTTTTTAATAAAAAAAATGTTAATATATTATTTTTCTACTTTTATAAATTCAGTGATAGCATTATGAATATTGTCTTATAAAATTGAATACACATTCATAAATGCAGATACCACATTACAAAAATATTTCTTTTGGAATAGAGATAATCTGCTCCCTACAGTGAAGTTGAAGCATTCACAGAATAGTACTTCAGAATCTGCGTCATACCTATTTCTTTATTATTGTGCTAAGGCCTATAAAAGACCTGCATCTGCCCTACTGGAATTATCCAGCATCCTAGGAAAAGCACCTTCAATCCACTGCTTTATTTAGCCAGCATGTCAAATCTGTCACGTTGAACAAAAGACTGCTTTGCTTGAAATGACTCTGGCATTAATATTTATTTGAGGGACTGCTTCTTTCTGATTATGTCTGCCTATGTCCAGCAGAAGGAATATGTAACAGGTTCCAATTACTAATGAGTTATATCTGGCAACACTAAGGAGAAATATCTTTTCTCTCATGGCACCTACCCTCTGAAACACCATTCTCCCCGCGGTGAGATTGGCCCTTTTTATGCCAAAATCCAGAAAGTCCTTAAAATATGGCTATATCAGCTGGTTTGGGAACCTGACAAAAATGGAGAACTTGCGAGATGTCTACACTATAAAAATATCAAGATGCTCTCCCTAGTCTTGTTAGTGCTTTTTCATAATAATAATGATCCTTCTGAAAGCAGTATTTTTGTATATAGAAGCACTTTTTCTTCTGATAAGCTGACATTATGTTTTAAAAGATCCAACTTTCTCCCTGCTTTGCTCAGTCTGTGCTACTGCTGCTAGACTTTCAGACTCAAGCCCAGAGATGAGACAGTGAGATCCAATCATGTCCAATCCTTTATTTGCTTACACCTATTAGACAGGATTTTGCCAGACTAAATCTAAAAACTTTAGTCTCAATATCTTAAGACTAAAGACTTAATATCTCCTGAGAGATTGTAGGACATGGCTTCCTTCTCATCCCTTCTAGCTTGGGACTACACATTCTCTTGATCTGTGTCTCCCTCTGGGAAAGCTCTGAGTTGGCCAAATCCTCCCTCACTGCTGCTACAAGTGCACATTCGATCACACTGATTGAGCAATGAGGGCATAGAATACCTTCCAAATAAGAAATCCAGTCGAGCAATACTAAGTCTTGCTTTCATTCATTTTTTCATATCGGTGCATTAGTTCTTACATCAATTCTACAGAGGTTATTAAAACAAGGATCAGCAAAATATCCTTAGTTTTCATAAAGGGATGCATAAATGCTGTTCCCTATTTCTTTCACACTCCAATTGTGTTGTATTAAATATAACTTTAATATATTTTGTATATTATATATGGTTATTTTGAATATGTGCCTTACGTACAAACACAAAAAGTTTCCATGACAACTTAAAAGGTAAAGGTAGAGGTTCCCCTCGCACATACGTGCTAGTCATTGCCAACTCTAGGGGCGGTGCTCATCTCTGTTTCAAAGCCGAAGAGCCAGTGCTGTCCGAAGACGTCTCCGTGGTCATGTGGCCGGCATGACTCAACACCAAAGGCGCACGGAGCGCTGTTACCTTCCCACCAAAGGTGGTCCCTATTTTTTCTACTTGCATTTTTACGTGCTTTCGAAACTGCTAGGTTGGCAGAAGCTGGGACAAGTAATGGAAGCTCACCCCGTTACACGGCAGCACTAGGAATTCGAACCATCGAGCTGCCAACCTTTCGGTCGACAAGCTCAACGTTCTAGCCCCTGAGCCACCGCGTCCTTATCCATGACAACTTAGTCTTTTTTTATTCTCCGTTAATGCCCACTATTATTCAAAATCGTCTTACCATCTTGGTTTACCAGTGAGGAGGTTAAACATATGACATCACCTACAATAATATTGGTGAGCTCAGGGGAGATGGCATGTTGGACAGGAAGAGGGACATAGTCTGCAATATTGTGTTCCGCATCCCAAACCTTAAGCAAACTTAGTCCAACATTCATTGTTCGAAGTACCAAAGTATTGTTAGAAGTCCCTTTCCCAACCTGTAAAAAATCATCCCTGTAGACAAAAACAATTTATTAAAATAAATAGTAAATTAAATAAATAATTATTAACAGTCAAGAGAACAGAATTGTGTGAATGTCGTAGATATAAGATGAAAAGTTAGATCACTTATACCTGTCTACTGTGGTTTGGAAATGTTTTTCATTCGTTCCCAGTAGGCCAATTTTTAAGATAGTTTTTAATTCCAGCATGTACGGTGCTATACAGAAATTTAGCACACTATTATAGAATGTTTACTATATATAAATAAATATAGGATCAAATATCAGTCATGTACTAATTGCACGTTGGGGCCACTTACAGATTGTTTGTCTAGCTCCACTTACAAATGACTGATACACTTGATCGTATGTGCTTTTCTAGGAAGTACTATAAAACAAATGGGATTTATTCCAGCTAAATGAGTTTAATCACTATTAAAAGAAACTGGCATGAGTTTTAAACACACAATGCTGATGCATTACCCTGATTTACAGGATTATGCAAATAATCTTGAAAAGATGCTTTGAAGTGCACTGTAGTCTGAATATAACATTTGCCTACAACTCTTGAAAGTAGCAATAGCTTTTCTGGCATCCTGCAGCTGCCCTTGTGGTTGCCAAGTGGCCCTTGGCAAGAGGCTGATTTAAACACTTTAATGACAAGTGCTACATTTATTTCCCCATACTCCAAAAGCATCTTTCTGAGAATAAACCTAAAGCACTGTCTGGTATATATTTTCCACCTACCAATCTTGTAGGGCCCCATGTACTCTATCGATACGTTAATTGTAAACTACATTCATCGGTTTCTTCATTCAACTCATGAATGTTGGCTATACAGCGATACATTAGTACATACACCATTCTATTGATATATATCAGGTACCTGACAATTGCCGTAGAACAATCAAACAAACTTCAGGTATCATAAATGATAATTAGAATGTTCTCTGTTACTGTGCATAGACGCCAAGTAATAGTCAATCTGAAATGCTTTAGTAATGTTCAAGTAATTTATGATAATCAAATGCTAATCAAATTACCTGTTGACTGCAAAGTGAAGCATGGAATTTTGTGAGTGGAAAGTATTTCCATAATTGTCATGGAAGTGGATAGTCAAACTCAGAGTGATGCCCAATGGTAATGCCAGTAAAGGTTCATGATTTTTTGTATGGAAAATTGGGTTCATGGATATTCTCAGGTAGGAAATAGGAGCTACCTGCATGATACGTTCAGTAAAAAATTGAAAGTGAAATCAGTTTTTCTGTTGCTCAAAATACATGTAAGCAGTTATATTGTATATGATTATCTGGATTACTTTCTACCCTACTAATAAACATGCTCTTGATCTTACTGCATTGTTTGGGATTTTGACTGTTTCTCTCAGAAGCATGAGCTGATTGAAGCCAGTCCAATTTTTCTGACTGATGTGCAGCAAAAAGGCATCTATCCCATCCTTTATTTAGAACCCAGGGCAAAAATATATTTCCAATTTTTGGCAGGATAATAACAGCCACCACTGAAAATCGTTATACTATCTGTTACCCTTTTATAACACTTAAGCTCAAGTGCCTGGGATAATCATCTCATATTATTCAACTGTTTCATTTGTCCATATTTTAACCATTTAGGAATGGTTACTCAAGAAGCACTCTTCAGTTTCTTCTACTGTTATCTTTCCCAAACTCTACAAAGAATAACAGCAGTATTAATTGCAACAAACTCTTAAGTGTTTTAAGTTGCAAGTGTTTTATGAAAGGTCAAGTTTGCTTGAAGACCTGAAAGACCAGATTAAAAACTGTCGACTATTGACATCACCCCATTCCTAAGAGGTCTGTAAGCGGTGTGCATAAGAGCACTAACGTGCCTACCGTTCCTGTCCTATTGTTTCCTTTCATTATATCCAGTTAATATAGTTATTACATACTCATACTCATATATATGTTTAGATATTGTATAATTATTTCATGCTTATGCTTATATATACTGTGTGACAAAATAAATAAATAAATAAAATAAATAAATAAATTATGAAGAAAAATCTGTCTCTTTGGTTGCTAAGAGTCAACACGACCTCATGGCAAATAATAAATCAATGAACGAGTGAATCAATCAATCAGCATCACGCAATTATATTTTCTAAACTCTGCTCATCGCTACATTATGTATTTTACAAAGTCAATATCACAGAATAAAATGAAAACAATACTTTGTCATCCTCTGTAGGTGATTCAAAGCTTCAATTATTTTCTTGAGCTTGAAATTTTAATTTTAAATATAGCAAAAATGCCTTGAGCAAGTTTGCATTCTATTCTCATTGAAAGGAACTGAAGCATAGTACCTTGACAGCAACAACAAGGGTCTGGTTGATTCCAAATGATTCTTGGGAAATTATTTCTATTGTTGATAGTCCAATGTGAGAATGAGAACTAAGATGACCACTTTCATCAATTTCTACCACAGGAACCTTGTCTTGACTATCCAGTACACGGTAAGTTAGAGAAGCAGCTCCATCCCTTGATTTTTAAATAAATAAAAAATAAGCAAATAAGCAGGCAGATTGTAGATGTCTGAAACTCAAATGATAGAATTCAAAGAGTAATTATACAAGATACACATTCTTAGCACATTCTTACAGTATATACCTACAAAGCATTTTTAAAATCTAAGATGAATTTGAAAGTATAAAATATGACTTGAGAGTTGTTAATGCTTGGAACTCATTACTTGACTCCATAGTCTCTATTCAAAATCCCAAAATCTTCAACCAAAAACTGTCTACTATTGACCTCACCCCATTCCTAAGAGGACTATAAGGGGCGTGCATAAGAGCACAAAAGTGCCTACCGTTCCTGTCCTATTGTTCCCTTCATCATATCAAATTGATATAGTTGATGCATATTTTTTTTTACATATATGTATATATTCTCTTCAAAATATGTTGTTTTATCTATGACAATTGTTTGTGTATACTGTTGTGACAAAAAGAAATAAATAAAATAAATAAATAAATAAATTATTTATTATTTAGTAAACATATTTCTATGCTACCAGATTCAAATTTTGGGAACTTAGCAAGCATAATTTGAAACACACACACTACAAAATACATTACTTTGTACCAAGTCTCCTAAGCTACTTTATCTGAGGGCCTTTCATTGTGGGCCAAACACAACACTGATGCGGCCCTCAATGAAATAATAACATAACATAACATAACATAACATAACATAACATCAGAGTTGGAAGGGACCTTGGAGGTCTTCTAGTCCAACCCCCTGCCCAGGCAGGAAACCCTACACCATTTCAGACAAATGGCTATCCAACATTTTCTTAAAAATTTCCAGTGTTGGAGCATTCACAACTTCTGCAGGCAAGTTGTTCCACTTATTGATTGTTCTAACTGTCAGGAAATTTTTCCTGAGTTCTAAGTTGCTTCTCTCTTTGATTAGTTTCCACCCATTGCTTCTTGTCCTGCCTTCTGCTTTAGAGAATAGCTTGACTCCCTCTTCTTTGTGGCAGCCCCTGAGAAATTGAGTTTGACACCCCTGGTCTAGATGGACCAGGGGTCTAATCCAGCAGAGTGCTTCTTATGTAATTATGAACCAGAGAGGATATTCTGATGCTTGTAGGTGATTATTTGTTGGTGGAATAGTCCAGTAACCCTGAGGGGGAGGGAACTTGAGGATCACTGCAGACATGGCTATTCCTGAGAGCCTTTCTTTTGGCACCAATCTGTTTTTGTTCCAGCCAGAAAGAACTGGGCAGAGCTGCTAGATGCAGAGGCTTTTGTAATTAATTACCAGCTGATTGGTTTGTTTACTTACCTGTTTGTTTGAACTTTAAAAAAGGAGTTTGTTGACATTAATATCTGCCCTACTTCTATTCCCAGAATAACTAGTTTCTCAAATACCTAGAAAACAAAAATTAGATAAGTTATCACATAAATAGGTATTAGTGTTATATTCAAATGCTTAACATAATAAAGAATGGAATGCACTAAAGCATTTATTTTAAAATGAAACACACACACACACATACACACACACACATCTCTGCAGAGATTTAATTCAGAATTACAAGGGACAAAATATATACTAGGTTTGCAGGAAAATATCTCCTAAACCATGAAACTAAGAAATTTTATAAGTTACAAAGTTTAGCAAAAATATTTTTTGTTTTTCTTTCAAATGATGCACAGGGTTATTAGCAAGCAATTCTGGAAACCATCTTTGGCAACAGTCTGAGAAAAATATTAAGCAACGAAAACAGTATGTGTTCTTGTGCATATTACCTACTTCCTAATATTTATTCTGGGAAAATATAGAAGCACACTAATGTTTAAGTGAATCTCTTGGTTCCCTTATGGTGTGTATATCTTAAAACTTCCTTTAAGCTAGATAGTAAGATAACATTCAACACAATAAAAATGATGCCGCTTTGTTTTTATTTTAGATGTTACATACGCATGGAAAGGCAACAGTATGCATCTCTGCAGAGTAGAATGAGATACATGTCATTCCCTAGTGGGAATTGTGAGAATCTCTGGGAATAAACTAGAAAGTATGCACAATATGCTAAATCATTATCCACCAACTTAGAATTTCCCAGATGTATCTGGACTTTGTACCTCCTGGCAATGAACTCTGGAAATTGCATAGATGAAAGGTGCTAGACTAGAAGTGATAAATTAAAGGAATTTCATTACTTTATGAAGACAAATTTGATCAATGGAATGTATTGACAACACTATGAACTTTACAAGTTCATGGTACATATACCTCCAAAATGAAACATCAACATTCAAATAGTTATGACTTGGGGAAGATTAAATAGGAAGGGAAATAGCTAAATTGAATCTGACTAAACATGATTCCAGTTGTATTGCCCCTATTCATTGAAAAAAAGGCTTCTTTTTATCAGAATGACTTACAGACCATCATTTTAATTCAAAATTAAAATGATTTTAGATTCAATCCCAAATAAGAGTATATATAAAGTCTTTTATATATATAAGCTAAACCAGCTACAGGTACCGGAACAGACTTGTAAGTGGATCACAAGCTTCCTAACAAACAGGAAGCAGCAGGTGAAGCTAAGCAAGATCACATCAAATACCTGTACAATTAGTACAGGGCTCCCCCAAGGCTGTGTGCTCTTCCCACTTCTCTCTGTATACCAATGACTGCATCTCCAATGATCCATCTGTTAAGCTACTGAAATTCACAGATGACACAACAGTGATTGGTCTCATTCGAGACAATGACGAATTCGCATATAGATGAGAGGTCGAACGATTAGACTTGTGGTGCAACCAAAACAATCTGAAACTGAACACACTCAAAACCGTAGAAATGGTGGTAGACTTTAGGAGAAACCCTTCCATACTTCCACCTCTCACAATACTAGACAACACAGTATCAACAGTAGAAACCTTCAAATTTCTAGGTTCTATCATATCGCAAGATCTAAAATGGACAGCTAACATCAAAAACATCATCAAAAAAGGACAACAAAGAATGTTCTTTCTGCGCCAACTCAGTAAGCTCAAACTGCCCAAGGAGCTGCTGATTCAGTTTTACAGAGGAATTATTGAGTCTGTCATTTGCACCTCTATAATTGTCTGGTTCGGTTCTGCAACCCAACAAGAAAGACACAGACTTCAGAGGATAATTAGAACTGCAGAAAAAATAATTGCTACCAACTTGCCTTCCATTGAGGACCTGTATACTGCACGAATCAAGAAGAGGGCCATGAAAATATTTTGTCGTGTCCCCCTCCCCCTCCGATGACCGGGTCTGGGAAGTCTGTATCAAGCGTGGCCACGAAGCCTCTGCAGCTTTGCCAAATTCCTTTCAGATTTCTCAGGGCAGGCAGGAATCCAAGGTGTGACTTCAGCAAACCAGATGAGACTTTGCTTGACTCAAGGAATGCCAAAAAGCAAATCCTTTATACAGGCCATGGGGTGTGGCTCCATGACTCAGCACTTATCCAGGCCTGCCCCTCCCTTCCTTCTGCTGACGTCGCCTCTCAGATCTCCGAAAGCGGGGATCCGTCCACTGTGAATTCCCTTTCTCTGGATCTGCTGCCGGCAATTCTAGCACGTGGCTAGCTTCATGTTCACACGCTGTAGGAGTGAGGTTTGTTTGTTCATTCCTGACATTCTGTCTGGGCATGGTGCCAGGGTTGGGGGCTGGAGGCATGCCAGGCCGTTCCTCTTCATTATCAGACTCTGAATCTGATAGCAGGCCCGGCAGGAGGAGGGAGGGGCCTGGCTGAGGAGAGGAGGGTGGGCGAGGCACAACGTATTTACAGATCCCTCACATCCAAGACATAAACTGTTTCAACTCCTACCCTCAAAACAACGCTATAGAGCACTGCACACCAGAACAACTAGACACAAGAACAGTTTTTTCCCGAAGGCCATCACTCTGCTAAACAAATAATTCCCTCAACACTGTCAAACTATTTACTAAATCTGCACTACTATTAATCTTCTCATCGTTCCCATCACCAATCTCTTTCCACTTATGACTGTATGACTGTAACTTTGTTGCTGGCAATCCTTACGATTTATATTGATATATTGACCATCATTTGTGTTCTAAATGTTGTACCTTGATGAACGTATCTTTTCTTTTATGTACACTGAGAGCATATGCACCAAGACAAATTCCTTGTGTGTCCAATCACACTTGGCCAATAAAAAATTCTATTCTATTCTATTTTCAAACTGCATGTACCTACTAAGCAGAATGCAAAGTGGTATCATTTAAACATTTAGTTATACTTATTTATAAAAGTCTCTAAGGTGGTAATCCTGCTTGCAAACAATTGTATGGGAATATGGTGGCGTTTCTATGTACATATATACATATAAGTTTATACAGCAATTCTTTCACTTTTTTCTATTTTTGATACATACTGTAGCTGTTATTATTCTGACCAGTAGATGCAATCTTGATTTTTTTATATATGTGTCAGCTTATATAAAGATAAATTTTGTTTCTTATGATTTATTAAGCTTAATTCCCAGGTTTGTCATGATGTCATAGTACAAAAAGGCAATTACTAGGCAATGATGTGTACCAGAACTCCAGGTTACCACACTGCCTGTCTCATCAGAGGAAAGAACATTCAATTTTTATTCTGTATTCAGTGTCCTTTTGTTCAAGTCTTACTGGGACAAGAATTGGATTGGTAATTGCCTAATATACAAAGTGCATTCTTTAAAATAATTACATTTAAACTTTTGAACATATTTAAGACCCGAAACTCTTCTGCTCGTTCCCCTCCACACACCTTCCTAAAGTAATAATTGCACTTCAAGTAGCTGCTAGTTACTATGTATTCAGGGGAAACATTATTCCATCTAGATAATTCACATGCATATGATTCAAAGCTGTGATAATGTGCACTAATTGTTCAGTTGATAGAAATCATTCAGAATATATTTAATCTTTATAGCCTACTTTAATTATTCAAGTTCTTTAGCTCTCAGAAAATGCCATTCATTTATTTCAGGGTAATCTTAAACACAATTGCTTCTAATTAGATTCAATGAAATCAGTGAAGTTACATTACAGTAACTCTGCTAAGTATAATTTGACTACTTTCTAAACAGAGCTCACAATAGATACGGTTTGTTTTAAAATTGGAAAGCTGATCTTATTGCATTAACTGTGAATATCTGAAACATGAATTTTCTAGCATTGCTCTGATAAAGAATGATTAAACTCTTCTCTGTGTCTACCCTGTATATAAAAAAAGTAAAATTTGAAATTTGTGGAGTATTCAATTTTAAAAATTGCATTTTTTCCTTAATTTTATTTGTATTTTCTCTAATCGAGAGAAAGACAAGGAAAGACAGCTAACTATCTCTAGATGTATAGCTCTTGTGACTTTTGATATTAGATTATGCTTCTCAGTTTCTCACTAGGACAAATCAAAAGTTTCAGATTCTCATGGCAATGCAGGTAGTTCTTGACTTACAACCATTCCTTTAGTGACCATTCAAAGTTACTACAGCAGTGAAAAAAATGACTTATAACTATTTTTCATACAACCATTGCAGCATCCCCATGGTCACGTGATCAAAATTCAGGCGCTTAGCAACAGGCATATATATTTATGATCTGCACTGTCCTGGGGTCATGTGATCATAATTTGTAACTTTCCCAGTGAGCTTCCAACAAACAAAATCAGTGGGGGAAGCTTAAAAGCCACACATTTCACTTAACAACTGCAGTGATTTGCTTAATTACTGTGGCAAAAAATGTCGCAAATGGGGCAAAAGTCACTTAACAACCTTCTTGCTTAGCAGTGGAAATTTTGGACTCAATTATGGTGGTAGGCCGTGGACCACTAGTACCAATTTGATGAGCAATACCAATGTGCATGCTTTCTTCCTGTTATTATGCAAAATTATGATTATGCAAAACTCCTTCATTTGTGGTACGGGCACACAAATGTGTCTTTTTTCATACTGATTTTAGCAGCCTTCTGAACAATGTTTCAACTACAAGATTGCCAATGTGTTACCTGTATTTGAATTTCATCTGTCAATTCTTTTGCCATGTGAGAGAACTGTCCAGCTGAAGGATCCAGGACTTTTACAACAACCTTCAGCCCCGTTTTCCCTTTCCCTTTCCCATAAACATCCACCGCAAACTTATTTTCCACTGAAAGCTGAAGGGAAGCCTGAAAGGGAAAAAAAAAATTAATTAAGGCAGTGGTGGAATTTCACTCATTATCTCAGGGCTGGCACTCTCCCTTTCTGTTAAAAAAAAAATTAGCCTTCCAATGTTTTGTGGTCTGACAAAAGCCCAGAATGCACATATAAGAATCACAGAATCGAAAGGAGCTTCTTGTTAATGTAGGAAAATCCTTATTACAGCAACTCTTAGGGTTAGAGCTGGAGATTGCCTTATACATTGCCTTATACATTGTAAGCCGCCCTGAGTCTTCGGAGAAGGGCGGGGTATAAATGTAAACAAAAAAAAAAAAGATACTATTCCCAAATTTCTCCCTTCTTTTATATTTTTGTGGGGGGCAGTTTCAACACCTTCAGATACCAAGGTGGAGAAGATTGTTTATATCAATCTAGAATATATGATTTATATATCCACTGCTGAAGAAGACAATTTTCCCCAAATCACACTCTATGAAACATTAAATCCAGTAAAGTTGTAAAAAAATGAAATTATAATATGGAATTAGCGTTTACCTCACTGAATCTTGACTTGACATCCAAGATATCCCTCGTAGTGACAGACCAATAAAACCATAAGCCTGGCACCGCATTTCCAAATGAAAAAGGGGTCTGATTGCTAGTGATGCCCATCACATATACCGGCATCTGGAAAACAAAGACTAACTTAAGGAAAACTTTTATCCTTTTCAAGGGATATGACATTTTTTTTTAAAAAAGGAAAAGATTAAAATTAGGTGAGTATTAAAGTGCTACATTGAGGGCCAATCATATTTGACTATTGGAGCAGCAGCCACCACAGCAGAAATAATGTCATACTTTGATTTACCTGAGTTCCAGTTTTCATTCGAGTAATAGGCACGTGGATTCTGACAGCTTCAAGCTGAATTACCTCAACTTCAACTTCATCCTAAAAGGAACATCAGAAAGCATTATACCGATTCAATTAATTGTGCTTTATGTCTGTATTTTCTTTCATATATATATATATTCATATATATATATTTTCTTTCTCATATATATATATATATATATATATATATATATATATATATATATATATATATATATATATATATATATATATATATATATTTTCTGAGGTTTTCACGGTGTTTGTATGTAGGTCTTTGGTTGTTGGGTTTTCTCCGTGTAAAATTGGAAGTGTCTTGGCAACGTTTGTGAAGTCTCATTCGTCATCTTCAGGCTTCAACCGTGCTTCTGGGAGCAATGTGTGATTGCAGCTGTTTCTTCCTTTTAACTGCTAGTGGGGTTTGAACTGATTGGGTGGGAGCTTGGCTGTGCTCTGATTGGATGGGGTTTTGTGCTCTGATTGGCTGGGGTGTGTCCTGTGTTGGTGGGGGCTTGGTTGTGCTCAAATTAGTCTGAGTTGCAGGGGATTTGAGCTGGTGAGCTGCATAGCTGTTGTTTGGCTTTGAGGTCGTGCTACATCTTCATAGTGGGTCTGCTGCATGAATGGATTGGAGGGGTTTGAAATGGCAGCTGCAACATTAGCCATTTCAAACCCCTCCAATCCATTCATGCAGCAGACCCACTATGAAGATGTAGCACAACCACAAAGCCAAACAACAGCTATGCAGCTCACCAGCTCAAATCCCCCTGCAGCACAGACCAGACTGAGCACAACCAAGCCCCCACCAACACAGGACACACCCCCAGCCAATCAGAGCACAGAAAAACCCCATCCAATCAGAGCACAGCCAAGCTCCCACCCAATCAGTTCAAACCCCACTAGCAGTTAAAGGAAGAAACAGCTGCGATCACACATTGCTCCCAGAAGCACGCTGAAGCCTGAAGATGACGAATGAGACTTCAGGCTTCAGCGAAGAAGCAGCCAAGACACTTCCAATTTTACACGGGAGAAAACCCAAACAACTAAAGACCTATATATATATATATATATATATATATATATATATATATATATATATATATATATATATATATATATGTTTTATCTATGACATTTGTTTGTGTATACTGTTGTGACAAAAATAAAAATATATATATTTGTTGCCATTCACCATCTGAATCTAAACATTAGAAACACCAATAATTATTTATTCAAAGCGACTTCAACTTTATCCTAAAAGGAACATCAGAAAGCATTATACCGATTCAATTAATTGTGCTGTATGTCTGTATTTTCTTTCTCATATATATATATATATATATATATATATATATATATATATATATTTATATATATATATATATATATATATATATATATATATATATATATATATATGCTTTTTTATCTATGACATTTGTTTGTGTATACTGTTGTGACAAAAAATAAAAAAAATATATATTTGTTGCCATTCACCATCTGAATCTAAACATTAGAAACACCAATAATTATTTATTCAAAGCGACTTCAACTTTATCCTAAAAGGAACATCAGAAAGCATTATACCGATTCAATTAATTGTGCTGTATGTCTGTATTTTCTTTCATATATATATATATTCATATATATATATTTTCTTTCTCATATATATATATTTGTTTGTATGTAGGTCTTTGGTTATTGGGTTTTCTCCGTGTAAAATTGGAAATGTCTTGTAGCGTTTGTGAAGTCTCATTCGTCATCTTCAGGCTTCAGCGAAGAAGCACGGAGAATGAGACTTCGTCAAACGTCGCCAAGACACTTCCAATATTACACGGGAGAAAACCCAAACAACTAAAGACAGATTTATAAGTATATATATATATATATATATATATATATATATATATATATATATATATATATATATATATATATATATATGCTGTTTTATCTATGACATTTGTTTGTGTATACTGTTGTGACAAAAAATAAAAAAAATATATATTTGTTGCCATTCACCATCTGAATCTAAACATTAGAAACACCAATAATTATTTATTCAAAGCGACTTCAACTTTATCCTAAAAGGAACATCAGAAAGCATTATACCGATTCAATTAATTGTGCTGTATGTCTGTATTTTCTTTCATATATATATATATTCATATATATATATTTTCTTTTATATATATATATATATATATATATATATATATATATATATATATATATATATATATATATATATTTTCTGAGGTTTTCGTGGGTGTTTGTATGTAGGTCTTTGGTTATTCGGGTTTTCTCCGTGTAAAATTGGAAGTACTTCAATATATATATATATATATATATATATATATATATATATATATATATATATATATATATATATATATATATATATGCTGTTTTATCTATGACATTTGTTTGTGTATACTGTTGTGACAAAAAATAAAAAATATATATATTTGTTGCCATTCACCATCTGAATCTAAACATTAGAAACACCAATAATTATTTATTCAAAGCGACTCCAGCTAGCTTTACCGTGTCAAAGTGACCCACAAAAAAATTCAAAATTGCAAAAAGTGAATGTGTGGCTCAAATCAACCGACTAACCAATAACATAAAAAATAATAAACCCAAATCATATAACACAAAAGAATGAAGAGAATAATCAAAAAAAATCAAACAATTTATTCTAAACTATAGAGATGCCTGATATAGGTAAGTGCCATTTTTTCCTCTGGGATCTTGGGAATTATAATTTCCTTTTTGAAATTAAAGTAGAAACACTTGTATTGTTAATCTAAAGGGTGGAGTTTGATTAGATGGGATTAGCAGTTTCAGTCTAACCTTTAATTTTTATAGCTCATTTCTGCACTGAATTAGAAAAACAGTAAAAGACTTAAAGCCTAAGTGAGATACAACACATAATGGATGAAATTTCAGATGTGATATATAAATCAGAACACTGTAAAAACTCAAAGTCGAAGCCATGTGAGTATGTGAAATCTTTGCTCATCAGAATCTAGCCAAGCAAAGCAATACATAAATAGAAGAGATCCAAACATGATTGCAGAAAATATGACTTCAGCAACAGAGTGGTCAATGCCTGGAATGCACTACCTGATTCTGTGGTTTCTTCCCAAAACCCCCACAACTTTAACCTTAGACTGTCTACTGTTGCCCTCACCCCATTCCTAACAGGTCTGTAAGGGGTGTGTGTAAGAGCACCAGGGTACCTACCATCCCTGTCCTAACATTCTTTTTACTCTTACTCTTTTCTTGTATTAAAATTATGTTTATACTTTTACCTGTTATCTTATATATGTTTGACAAATAAAATAAATAGATAAATAAATAAAAAGTATATTGAAAACTGGGTAACAGATTCATGAACACAGCCTTGTTTAGAGTTTTCTGTTTCTATTTATCAGCAATGATAGTAGACAATATTCATGGGACAAAACGCGTACAGATAGCTAGATAATAAATGATTGAAAATAGATCTTTAATTTGATGTGTGTGTGAGGGGGGGGGAGAGAGGGAGGGAGGGAGGGAGACACAGAGACACACAGAGACCGAGTGACACAGAGAGAGAGAGATTGAGAGATTTATCAAGGTCAGGGATTTACTCATCCACACTTCATTTTGGAAAGGGAATAAATATTGACATAAGGCAGGATTGCTGTTCAAATGAAATGAATAAAGATTGCAACTCACTAAGCATTCTTTTCATGAACTGCAACAGAAGTTATATGGTTTTTAAAAAATGTGAACATTACTGTACATGGATAATGTTGCATTGTGAAAACAAAATCTATGAGAAGTTATTATTTATCATACTGATAGTAATAGGGCTATAGCCCAATAATCAAAGTTCTCAGAACAAATTATTAAAAAACAGGAAAAAGGAAAACCAAAATAAAAATAAGAGTGCCTCTTGTGCATGCTCCTGGAACATATTTACTTGTTTGGTACAATTTGTTATGGTTTTATGCTTTAGAGGTTTAGCATAAAAGATCAAAAATGACATTAAGGAAACTGGTAAAATAAATAACATGTTATCTAATATAAAACAAACTATACAAGCAAAACCCAGCATTAAATTACATACAGTGCTGGTAATCCTAGCTTAATGACAATTCCTTCAGTCAGTTAATTATAACAGTACTGAATCAGTGGTAGATATAACCAAATCTTGAAGATATGGCCATCTTTGCCATCCATACATCCATGAAAAAGTTTGCCTTGTCCTAAACTGTCATTTTAAGGGTTAATAGTATTTTAATATCAAATCTGGATGGGGATCTAGCTAAGATTAAAAAGCACATTTTTGAATTGATCATGTCTATCTTTTTCTCTGAATGGCACTAAGGCTTTGAACATAATGATGTATCTACCAGTCCATGTCTCTGAGCTCATGGTTTCCCACTGATTAAGTACTTTATTTGTAAAGAGCCTACATATGGCACATCTACCAACAATTAACTGGGATCCATTCTTCATTTTAAAATGATAAGAGATGCTTAAAAAACTTTTCATAAGCCTACACATCAGCTCAGAGGTATTATATATACATATATCAGGATGTTACCTGGGATGCAACCACAACCTTGCCAGCTTCTGTGTGAACTGCTTGAACCATTCCCAGTATGGTACTGTTGCCCACTGCTTTGCCAGTTATAAAGCCACTGTTGTTTACGGAAGCAATGCTGGGATCATGGATGGAAAAGATGATGTTGAACTGAGGCTGTGGCCCTCCCTCCGAAGTAATCTGTGGTTAGTTATTTAAAAAAATTAAAATTACTTTCTCATTTGTTCTCAATTTATAGGTTGAATAAGATCTGGTAACAGGTACTTATATTCTAATAATACAACAGATGCAAACTGAAGTTGCCAATGATACAAAGCTATTTGTCATTATATTGTTATTTAAAGACGACAGAAGAGGAAGAGGCAGATTATTAAGCATATAATTCACTCTCGCCCAACTTATGGTTTCTAGGCTCCAGGTCCCCCCCTTACACACACATATTCCAGGTCCCCCCCCCCACACACACACATTCAAAGTTGCTGTACTCATGCATAATCCCACACACCAAAGCCTTGGACGTGTGTGGGATTATGCATGTGTACAGCAAGTAGACTTTTATGTGATGCACTGAAAGGTTGAGGATGAGTATAAAATGCTTGTATTTTTTTTTTTTATTCACCTGGATATATACTTTCAAGATCAAATTACTTGTTAGATTTCTCTTATGACTTTTCTTTCCTTGCAACATTCCAATCTACAGATAGTCCTCAACCACTGCAATTGGGACCAGCAACTCAGTCGCTAAGCGAGGTGGTTGTAAACTGAAATACCACGTGATTGTGCCAACTTTCATTTCAGTGAGTCACCCGCAGTTGTTAGTGTGAAGTCACGTGTGACTAGTGGCTTTCTGCTGGCTTCCCCGCTGACTTTTCTTGTCAGAAACTGGTTCTGAAGGTCACAAAGGACAATCATATGATTGCGGGATACCACAACCATTGTAAATGTGTGCTGACTTCCAAGTACCTGGATAGTGATCATGTGACCACAGGGACACTGTGACAGCCACAATTTTGAGGACTGGTCATAAGTCTCCTTTTTCAGTGCTATCCTAACTTCCAACAGTTGCTGAACTAGTGGTAGATAAGCGAAGACTACCTATAATTATTGAATAGTTATTGGAATGGATGAAAAATGTTTCCCACAGTTTTTTAAGTTTGATATGTGCGAACTCTGAGGATAAGGCAGCTAAAAGTCTGGAAATGATTATTTTTTTTAGTTCTAACATTGCCTTCTAGTCATCCTCATCAAGAAATTGCTCTCTACTGAACTTTCAGTTTAAGAATTCTGGAACTTATAGTAGCCAAGCATTTGGAAATTACCAAATTGGGTAAAGTTGCTACGCAGATTGATGGAAAACCACACATCAAGGAATAAGGTTAAGATTACTTTCTATTCAAGCATACACTAATGTCCCTCTTAGGAAATAATTAGTTCAGACATAATAATTTCAAAACAACTTACTTGAATCACTGCACCTATGAGTAAGGTGACTTTTTTTGGTATCAATTTAAAAGGAGGAAATACCTAGGAGAAAAATTAATGTTTATTTATAAAGTTAAAATCCAACTATAATGGAACAATATAACGATTTTCATTTCAGCATACCTTCCTGCTCTACATTTGATTTTTCTTTTTAGAGTGGCTTTATTTTGTCCTTTTAAACTTCTGCACTCAAAGTAGTTTGCAATTCCGCCCCTCTGCCTTGCCATTATTTTTCTCTTAAATTTTCCTACTTTGAAAAGCATTTTAGTGTTTTCCCCCCTTGTTTGTGGCTGTGTTCTGCCAATTCCGATCCTTGTTGTCGTCTTCTTTCATTTTAAAATTATTTTATTATCCAGCAAATTACCCTTATCCTATTGCAACAACTTTGGAGCTTGAGCATTTTCATGGCATTTATCTTATTAATCCTCAGCTTCGTTTTGAACTATTATCTCAAGTGCATTTTTCCTCTACTTTCTGCTTGTCCTTTCCATCCTCATCACTGCCCAACATTTAATTCCATGGCCTCCTTTGTTTGGATAAGTGCAAAGAAAGCAAAAGAATCATCTAGGCTCTGATACTTACTAGCATGATTAGTAACGTCTTTCCTGATTTATCAAGCTAAGTGCAAAGCATTACCACATCCATATTTCTGCCTAATGATACGGGTATTTGTCCATTAAAATAATTTTGCTTTCAGTTTTTAAAATCATTTTGAGTGATGAGCTTTTCTGGCTGAGAAGCATGATTATAAAAAGTCACCCTAAAAGCATGAATAGCTAACAATGAATATATTTACTTCAATCTGCTGTGGAACCGAATAGATCTTTTCACCATATCTGTCAGTGACAACTCCTGTAACACTGGTTTGACCTATGGCCATGCCTTGCACAAGAAAAACAGCTGTGTATTCATCAGAAGTTTCACCAAGGGCTCTGAAATAATAAAATGAATTAGTAGACATCTGAATGTGCCTTTAGAAGCACTAAAGAGCAATTGCCTCAATTTAATTCAATGCAGAATTTTCAGTTGTATCCATTTGCAATGATGAGCAGATAACATAGTGAGAAATATCAACAAGACTATGTGATGAGCTGTATAAAACAATTGTAGTGGTCTGCCGGTGGCCTGTGGAGCTGGCAGCAGAGTCAGACAATGAGAAGGTTGGGGAGGAACATGGGCCAGTCCTAGAGTCTGGGAAAGGCTTGGATGAAGGCTCTGCGTCGGAGGCAGAGAGGGGGCCAGGACCATCTGGGAGTTATGTGCTGCCTCCAGAGCAGCACATCAGCGAGGCAGAGGAGCAGGGAGCCTATTCCCAGTGCATGCATGCGCAGAGCTGCCAGAAGGCAAGAACAGTTAAGACAAAAGGGACCATTGGAGATAATTGGCCCCTCCCATAAGACATAAAGGAGGAGCAAAAGAATGTGAGCCTTTGCAGGAAGCAACTTTGTTCATTCTAATCCGTTTAAATTCTGAAGCTCCATTTTGACTCTGTGCTCCGAGTGGCCTTGCAAAGCTAACTGCAAATTAGGTCTTTGGCAGTGTGTCAAGGGAGATAAAGGTGGGTGCTTATCAGTCTTATCCCGAAGGACTATGGAAGACTTCTGTTGGACTCTTTACAAACTTTTGAGACTCATGACGGGTTGTTGAGGGTTTTTGGGACTGATCGTGTGCTTTTTATTGTCCCAGGAAGCCTAGGTCAGAACAACAATGAAAAGATAACCAAAAACTTAATAACTGTGTTATTAAGTTAGACATCTTGTGACTGCAATGGATGTATGACCTCACTTTCATTGTGATTAAGCAAATTACTGTGTGATTCTTAAGCAAGACATTACTTGACTGTGACTTGTGATTTTCCTGCCAGCTTCTCTATCAACTCGGCTTGTCAGAAGCTAGCTGTGAAGCACTGAAATGATGATAATGTGATCATGGAATGTTGTGACAGTCATAAATATAAAACAGAGTATAACAAATTAACATCGCACTTACTTTAAGGAAATAATCTGAGATGCTGCTCTTAGAGTTAAGTTCATGAATTTGAAGTTTTTACTGTGAAAGTATTTCTTCGAAGCATCCAGCACTCTGACATAGGCTTTAACACTTTTGCCAATTTCTACCTACAATACATATTTATAGAGTTTTGCATTTCAATTCAAACAATACATTCTGTTTATCTGTAGCTTAAAATATTGTGCACCACGATCAGTCTACTAGTACAGAATTACTGCCATCAAAGTGATTTCACTATCTCTTAGCAACTGTAGATTGCAATCAAACTTGCTTTTATGTCAGCTTTCTTCGATGTACTGGATTATATCTACACCATTCACAGACAGTATAATCCCCGTTTGCCATTCTATAATAAACTGTGGAATAAGTCAACGCTGGGAAAGAGGTTTCACATTATTCATCAATAATGTGATAAAGGCACTATTTTATTTATTTACTATATATCCTTTTGTTATTTTTAAAGTCAAGGGAGAGAACATAGGAATACGACTTCCTTCTCCTATTTTCTCCACAACAGTAACCCTATGAGATGAAGTGAGCTGAGATGGAATGACTGGTCCAAAGTCACCCAGCTATCTTTCATGGCTAAGGTGGGACTAGATCTTACCAGTCTCCTGGTTTCTAGTCTGATAGCCACTTGACCAAACTAGCTGAACATACTAATTGAACTTTTGAACTGCATTTAGCTTAGTTACCTTAGGCTTATCAAATACACCCTTATGTTAAGACAAGGCCTGTTGGTTGCCTGCTGTTCCCAAAGCATACCCTACAACTCTGATTGCATCATTGAAATTTGGCAGCAAAATGGCAATTTTTGGTAATTATACTTTTTTCCCCTTCCCTTTTCTTTTATAGAGGAATGCCTGTTTATGGAGATTCTCAATCCTCCAGGTCATGGTTGCCCAAAGCAAGTGGATTTTCTTGGTCTTTTTTCCTCTTCAGTTCTGACTGAATGGTGAGGGATATCTTTTTGATAAAACAATTTCATTCCCCTTTTTAAATTAACTCTAAATTGTGCTATCAAAATTCAGGTTGTTTTGGAGAAGTTCGGTGGATAGGTTAGGGGAGAAAAAAATAGGTTAAATCTGCTTCTAAGAGACTTTCAACTTTCCTCCCCATACTTAAGTAACCCCCTCTGCCCAAATAGGTTAGATTGTTAGAATTGGCTCTCATATTGTGGGATAGGCCACAAACTGAAATGCATGCTCAAGTTGCATGAGCTTCTTATATCCATGTTCAAACAATATGACTTCTCAATATTTTATTAGAACTCGGACTTAGTTCTGGGGGGAAAAGCCATTAACACTGCTTTCACTTGCAATATGTTAATATATACACATATACCTATACATACCTATACATATACATATACATATATACCTATACATACATACATACATACATACATACATACATACATACATACATATAACTATAGATCTGTTACATATTTTAGACACCTTAGAAAGTCTTGGCTGCTTATCAGTAGAACAGAATATGATCTAGAAGTATCCTTGGTGCCTGCTGAGCTTGGTTGTTTTCTTGCCAACTTTTATTACCAAACTAGATAACATAATAAGCTGGTAATGAAATGTCTGCAACAAAACAACCAAGCTCATAGAGCACCAAGGACCCCACAGTTCAACCCTGAGCTACAAATATTCTCTTCTATTGGTATTCTTAAATGTATTCCTTCGAGCAAAATAAATCATAAATGAAACTCTAACCATTTGCCCATAATGAATTAATCTTGAAGAATCTTTGAATATATATTTTATTGTCACAGTAAACAGTGTAGCAAACCATTCATTTAGAACTGAATACTAACCTTATCAACAATTCCAACATATACTCCTTGTATATTAGAAACATACACATCAGTTTTAGCAATGGTGGAAGATGCAAGACACAAGTCATGTATCATTACAGATACTGACCCTGGATATAAGGGATATATCTACAATAAGGAGATGAAAATGAAATCAAATGTTCTTAATTAGTTATTGTGACTATTCTTTACTTAAAGCTATTGTGCTTTAAGGAAATAACAAATGGTAAGTAACAGTGACAAAAGAAAATTGTGTAGTTAAGATTAAGGAGGACATTTTTCCACAGAAGATGTTCGTTCCAAATGAAGTTTTAAAATATATTCGAGGAATCTAATTTCACCAAGACAATAGAAACAACCTGCAGGTAACAACTGCATTCAGTTGCTTCTAATGCAACTATTAGCCTCCAGTCTTGTATTCCTTCTTTGGAAACAGGAAGAGAAAAACAAAACACAAATCTTGGCAAGAAAGGATTTTATAAATAAGTCCTTAAAAGGGAGTATACAGACTGAATTTACGGAAAAAAGAAAGCATCTCTACTGCTGAACATTTTATTCTTAATGACACCACATAAATTGATGGAGGTTATGTTCCTGAAGAACAATTTCACATTTCAGTGAAAACTTTTAATCACAAGGGCTTTTTGTCATATCTCACAAGGTATTACAATTTTCTGTAATGTCTTCAACCCATTTCTTTTAGCTTTGGCTGTCACTATCTTTGAGCTCACACATTTTTTGAAACCATTGGAAGCAGATAGCCTATGAAAGTCTGACACTTTGTAAAGGATTTAGTCTAATTTCATTACCTAGACACAGGGAACTTCAAATGCCACACAAAGCAATGAGATTTATCAATTGATTTAGCTTTACAATATTTCTATTTCATGGTCCAAAATATATTATATCCTAGAGCTGCTGACATCAGAAGAGACAAGGCTGATCTCGTCTTCAAATTTAAAACTCTCACACTCATCCACATGTAAAGCAAGTTATATAAATAAGGATGTAAAAACATGAAAGGACAGAAATTATTTGGATGAATGTCAGGCTGAATGGTAAATTGTTATTTAATTAATTGGTGTTTACTCAATATGATAATAGTCACACTCCAGACAGAATTTTACTTTGCTGAATATAAGTCTAACTTGAGCAAAGTAAATTTATACAGAATATAGTGAAGGCCCATCCGACCATTAAGAAACTGCCCCCATTCACCCCCAATGGATATTGTCTGTCTATCTCTCTGTCTCTCTGTCTCTCTGTGTGTATGTGTGGTTTCAAATAAAGTCTTGACTTCTGGCAATTGCTGGCCTAAGCCCTTACAGTTTTCTTGGCAATATTTTGGGAGGTGGTTTGCCATTGCCTTCTTCCTAGGGTTGAGACTGTGTGACTGGCCCAAAGTTACATAGCTGGCTTCATGCCCTAGGCAGGACTAGAATTCACAATCTCCTATTTTCTAGCTTGGTACCAACTAGAACTAGCCTGTTACTTTAGCAGTAGCAATAGCACTTAAACTTCTATACTGTTCCATAGTGCTTTACTGCCCTCTCTAAGCAGTTTACAGAGTCAATATATTGCTCCCAACAATCTGAGTTCTCATTTTACTAACCTTGGAAGGATGGCAGGCTAAGTCAACCGTGAGCTTGTCAGGATTGAACTGCTGCCCTGCAATACTGCATTCTAACCACTGCGCCACCACAGCTCCTTTAAGAATGTTTTTTTGCTTTTGGAACAAAGCAGAACAGACTTACATGTCTTCTTACTATCCTGACATAATTAGGACGTGGTGAACTCTTATTCCATGATTTTTGCAAGTCTGTATTTTTAAGATCATTTGATTTAAAGTTCTCCCAATACACTTTACAAAATCCAAAGGATTTTCAATGTTTTTTTTTCCTCAAAAGAAGAAATAAATTATTTGCATCATAAATACTTACCAGAGCGATGTCTTTACCTTCTTCATATACTATTTTAACAATGTCAACAACGCTAGTATTAATAAAAAAATATCCAGAGCCCCCATTAATAATCAGTTCGGCCTGTGAAGAAAAGCACATTTTAGAAAATTCACACTGAGATATCAGTTATTATCTGTGTTTCTCTGAAAATAAGACTGGGTCTTATTTTCTTTTTGGCCTCCAAGATAAACACTAGGGCTTATTTTCAGGGGGATGTCTTATTTTTTCCCCCATGTACGGGAGACTCACATTTTCTGTTTGCTTGTGGCAGGGCAACAGGCTGTGTGGCACACTGGTGCCACTGCCATGAGGCAGGGTGGGTTGGAGCTGCTCCATGTGTCCTGCACCAGCTTACCTCAGATGCCCTAGGCAAGGCCATCCATGCTCTTCACCTTATGGCTACACACTATTCGGCCTACTACTCTGTTGTAGCCATGAGCAAACAGAAGAAGTGGGCCAGGAGCCATGTGAGTTCCTACTGGATATGGCTGCCATGCTGAAGCCACGAGGCAGGTGTCAGGGCATGGATGACCTGACTCCAGAGGCCCTGAGTTAAGCTGATGTGGGGCGCGTGTAGGGCAGCTCCACTACCACCCACCTTGTGGCTGTGACACTGTGAGCAACCTGACGAAATGGGCCAGTTACTGGCTGTGCAGGCTCTTAGTAGGGCTTATTTGGGGGCACATGTGTAAAAACATGCTATGGCTTATTTTCGGGAGAGGTACACATATACAGATACAAACACACAGACCTACCTTAACTGCCTGATGATTATAAATAGTCACTTCTTTAGGATTCATTTTAACATCTTCCACAAGTATTAGTTTAATACCTGCATTTACAGGTAAAAGAGCTTGATACTATAAAGATGAAGCAAGAAAACAAAGCAAAATAGATATTGAAGATGATAACAATATGGAAGAATGATTTAGAAAAGTAAGCTAGACTGGTACCATTGGACTAGAACTAGGGAGACTTGTATTCATGTCCACCCTTAACTCTGAAAAAAAGTAGATTCTAGATTATTTGGTTCTAGTAACAAGTTCAGCATTACCAGATCTTTATTTTAAGAAAACATGCATTTGTATATTTATATTTATGAATGCCAATGTATTTCAATATGCTCTCCAGAATAATCCCAACCATCAGCTTATCATCAATACAAGCTGCATTCATCAACAATGAATGCAGCTTGTATTTTATCTAATTGTGTTAGCTAACTGAGCTCCATGAAACATTGGCTTCATACCTTCCTGATATTAATCTAATTCTAATTTCTTATCCAAATTTCTTGTTTTTCCTCCATTTCCTTACTTTCATGACAATATCAAAACTTAACAAATTCATGGCATTACATAAAAATGAAATCCTCCTATCATGTGTTATATATGAATAAATGGCACTAAATTTTATTCAGAGTTTGAGGGAAATGGGTGGTTCCAAGATATGAAAAATAATAAAATAAATAAATAAAGAAGCATAATAGCTGCATAACTTGGTTTGGTAATTAAATACATAAATATATTTATATGTATTATTTAAATAATTATTTGGATGTTCTGTTTATATATTTGTACTGAAAAATACAACCCTTGTGTAATAGCCAAATATATTTCAGTAATAGGGGATACAGGCAGTATATCAATTTATAAATT
Source organism: Ahaetulla prasina (assembly GCF_028640845.1). Lineage (NCBI taxonomy): Eukaryota > Metazoa > Chordata > Lepidosauria > Squamata > Colubridae > Ahaetulla > Ahaetulla prasina. Next base: position 67,871,161 of record NC_080540.1, on the reverse strand, counting down.
ATTATTTTTTAAAAAATAATTTCTCTAAGTACTGTTATAATTATTTCCTAAAGTGAACTGACAATCATCTTTATCTAGATGAATTATCTTAGATGAAATATTAATTTTGACCTTGGAAATACTTAAACATTTATTATTTGCATGTTTGTGTAAACATATAAGAGCTCCATCCCACAAAAATACAAATAACGGAGAAACTGTATGTCAACAGTAGAAGACAAGCTTTGCATGCAAAGCGTTTCAACTTTTAAGACCTGGAAAAATCATTTTCACTGTCAACAGCAGGGGTGAAATGCTCCCGGTTCGGACCGGATCGCGTGATCCAGTAGCGATCAGGGCAGGTACTTCAGAGAACTGGTAGCAAAAATCCCTGCCCGCCCCCTCCCCACTGCCCATGTCTTGCTGTTCCTCTTCTCTGTCCCTGAAGCTCTCGGTTGTGATATAGCTGCAAACAGCTTTAAATGACTGCCCGGCGCTTCAAATGACTGCCCAGCGCTGTAGGCGGCTAGTAGACTGGTGCCTCTATTTTTAAAGAAGGTAGACCGGTGCACTCCCAAAAAAAAGGCAATTAGTAGACCGGTGCCTCTATTTTTAAAGAACGTAGACCGGTCCACTCCCAAAAAAGGCAAGTAGACCAGTACGGCTCTCCTAGACTAAAGCAAGCCTGGTAGACCGGTATGTTTCCTGATTAGAAAAAAGATTTTTTTTGGTAAAAAAACTCACAGTAACTCTGAAAGAATCGAACAGAAATGGGCTGGAAGCCAGATTGGGTGAGGTGCAGCTGCTTTTACATTGTGTTTGAGTCAAGTTGTGTTGTGTTGTTTGTGTGTAAAGTGTGAAAGTTGGTTTTTCGTACCTCTTATTGTTTTTTATACTTTATTATTTTTATTATTTATTGTTATTGTCTACGCCCACCCAGTCATCTGACCACCAAGCCACACCCATCAATTAAGCCACACCCACAGAACTGGTAGGGAAAATTTTTAGATTTCATCCCTGATCAACAGTACGGAGCAACATGAACTAGTCACCTGACTATTATAAGATTCTTTTCAAATTTTTGCTATGAGAGTTTAGATATATCATAACAATGAAGTTAGAATGTAGAATGGATTTGGAGTTATCAATTCAAGTTTACTCTATAGTCCTCTTCATTATTTTGTGACATGTAGGATGGAAGTCCTATAATTATAATTCACATAAATTGGAAATTTATGTCTACTGTTCTTCAAAATTATAATAAGCAGGATGTTAGGGTTCCAAGTAGCATCCCGAACAAAAAAAGACTCCGAGGCTTGAAATTCCTCAAAGGTCCATTTTATTAGAGATGCCATATTGGCACATCTGGGAAAACCCAAATCTGAAAGTTTCCAGGTTTTCCCCACCCATAGTAAAGTCCAAATCCCTGCCCAGCGCCCACAAGTTCATCACATGGTCAAATCAAAGCACCGTCCCAACTGGAGATGCCTCCCAGCCACACCCCTCCATGTGAGAGGCAAGAATCCTTGACTCTCTGAGAAAGGAATGTTATTATGACTATATATCACCCCTACTCCATACAATCCCCCCTCCCAGTTTCCCATAGTAGTAAATGTGGCAGGCCTGAAGGCCCAATGCAAAAGATGGCTTCCAGGCCTGACACAAGGAATTTGGCCTGCTGAAATGTTAAGTAGTGATGATCTGACTGTTTTCCAAACTTAGTATTTTCAGCATTCCCCCCCCACCCCTTGTTCCAACTTGGGAACAAGAATATGGAAACAAGGATACAGTTCTTTTCAGTATATTTTCTTGAAAGATTAGGCATGCCAATTCATTCAGGGAAAATATATGCTACTGTTTAGAGGCATAATATTACTAAGTCTTCAGTAACAAATGTTACACCTTACCTTAGTTCTACAATCCCTTGTATTCAAACCTAAATGCACTAAATATAATTAAAAATATGTAAATGCAAATATTAAGTCTGCAGGATCCAATCTGGGTTGGTCATTCAGAATAACTTATGACCATTTTTCACATTTATGACCACTGGAGGAGCCCCATCATCACATGATCAAAATTTAGACTCTTGGCAACTGACTCATATTTATGACCGTTGCAGTGTCCTGTGATCATCTTTTGAGACCTTCTGACAAGCAAAGTCAATGGGGAAGACAAATTCACTTAACAATTGGGTTACTAACTGAACAACTGCAATGATTCACTTAACAACTATAATAAGAACAGTCAGAAAATGGGGCAAAATTCATTTAACAGCTCACTTAGCAATAGAAATTTTGGGCTCTATTGTGATCATGAGTCCAAGATTATACTGCTTATGGTTAACTCTGATATTACAGTCAGTTTTTTGACAACTGAACCTTCTTCAGGTTAAACCTGCATTTACAGAAAAATATGCAAAGAACAATTTAGAGGCTACCAAAAAGAATAATGCGTAGGAAGGGGAGGATGGATTTCAAAGCTAGAAAATCCATTTTAGTATTTTGTTTTACTTCTACGGGTCTAAATTATAATACTTTAGAATGATGGTAAAATACAGTATATTAATATTGTATTAGGAAATAGAAATAAAAGATATATCTTATTGGGGCAGTAATCTGAGATAAAATGGTATTACCGGTTTCTTTACTTCATTAGTAATCAAATGGGTAAGCTGATAGCCAACTGCGGTAGCTGATATTATTGTTGCTCCTGGTTTATGATGAACTAAAACAGTTTGCAGACCTAAAAAAGGGCAGAGAAAATTGGAAAAGCAGTGTGTACTGCTGAATAAACCATCAGAACACAGGACCACAGCAATAAAGTAGTCTTCAAAGTTACACAGCCCCTCCCATTTTTTAATATCCTTAGAAAAATATGACACTTCTTTCAAAATAACTTTCTGGGTCTATGAACAAAGTTTCATTGCAGAAAGCAAAGGCTGGTAGTGATGGAATAAGCAGTATTAGTATCACAAGGGAACTGAATGAATATTTTAAAAAATGTGAGGGAACAGTACCTTGCATTTTCTTCTGACTGTTTCCATGATCTTTCATAGACAATTCCATAGGCATCCTGGCCTCTATGCTAGCTAGTAAATGGTCTGTTGATTCCCAGGTTATAGTAAGAGAACTAAAATTGTCAAATTTATTCCCCTGATGATCATAAACGTCTAGCTCCAATACTGGGTTGCGGAAAATTGAAATGGGGACCTAGAAGATAATTATTTTGTTTATAAATATGAAAAATATCTTTAAAAATATACATGCACCTGAGCGCAAAAAAAATGCACAAGATTAAAAACTGGCCATATTCAACTATATTGAACAAACCAAATATTTCAGCAAGATTTTAGAATGTAGCTGTAGAAAGGCAGTTTTCCAGTGTTACTGATTGAATTCAACTATATGTGTTGATAAATTTGTTACCCCAGGTCTTGTGAATAGGGTTTTGAAAGCATCATAAAAGCTAATCCCAACCCTGTTCAAAAGTATTATGGTGGTATATCATTTACCTGAAGGAAAGTTCATGAAGTTGCTTCTCTCAATCCTTAATCTCCCAGGATATTTTCTACCACCATAGTTTATTTTTCTTCAGGGCAATTGAGAGCCTTCTAACCAAAGCATTGGACAAAACCATTATCACTCTATTTCCAAAATATGTGTTGGGCTCTTCTGTAAGCAATTCTTATAAAAATGCTAGAAGTGGGAATTAGCATTGTATTAGCTTTCTCTCCGTCTGCCCTGTCTCAGTAAAAATGCATTAGGCAGATCAGGGATAATGGTGGGCACCAAGAGAAATATTTAGTGTTATTGACATCTTCCCCCAATTCATACCTACCCCTTGTTTGTCCTGATGAAGGAAGGGACAGGAAACATCCATCTCAGGAGCTGCAGATACAAGTGCCAAGGAAAACCGAGAAGGAGTGGCACAAATCAATGTCACATCAGCTGACTCAACAGCTGGAAAAGGGTTGGTTACAGTGGGCTTGTTGCCAATTGTCAGTGAAATTACCTGTATAAACATTGGTGAGAATAAATAATATTAATAAAAAGTTTGTACATGGCAAAAGACTTTTTTATGCAATACTGTTTAAGACAGATCATTAAGGTTGAGTATTTGTTTTAGCAATAGCCTGAAATGTTGACAAATAAAGATATGTCATTCTGACATTTATTTTCAAAAGCAGTTCTAGTCCATTATCAGAGTGCAACTTTATTGCTCTTTTACCCACTTTAACACTGCAAAATAAAATTATGTTTTTGGGGTTTTGAAACAGATGGCTGATCTTTATGAAGACAAGGGGCATGTGCACATATAAGTGACTGCTTCAAGAAACATTAACTTATTACTGTATTTTAATGATAGAATGTCTTTATGGGCAGATATTCTCATATTTACTGTTTTTTCCAAGTAAATTTAAATTATATGAATACTCGAGGTAGAATTTTCCATATGGTGCTGTTGCACAAAATGCATTAACAATACTTAAAAAGAAGTTTAATGTAGCAGAATGAGAATGTTATGAAACTATTTTCTTTAGTATTTCTTTTAATTGTTGTATTCATGCCTAATACCTGACTTCTATCATCACAATTTGTTGAATGAACCATATTGGCCTGCTAAATTCTTTATAATTAGAGATTATTATTAATAGAGCTTAATTTTTAGGGGGAAAATCTTATTGATGCTATGTTTCCAGATTCTATTAAAGTTAAAGACCGTGTACTTAGATAATCATTAGCTTATTCTATTAGATTTTATGTTTGGCCGGTGGAAGTGATAGTTATGGATCACTAAGAAACATTGAATGTCAGGTTAAAAAAATGTATTACTCTTACAATAAGGTTAAATCATCATTGATAATGATCAGAATCTACAATCTTGGGTTATTGTGGCTTTATAATCCAACTGTAACAACATAGGAAATGGTTTTTGAGGGCATGTTACTTCAAAAATTTAAGAGACTATAATTCATATGAAAGTCTTATCCTTTTAGGCTATAACTGCCTAAATTTCTCTTCTACCACCAAATCTCAAATCCTGCTCAGATGCCTCATAATGGTAGGGATATTCCTGGAAGAGCTGAGTAAAGAACTCTAGGAGTGAGTGACAAGAGTATTCCCAGTACTCAAGGCATGAAAGCAATCCAGCCACCCAATTGAGGCAAGCAGACATTTATATTAGGCAGAAATGATGTAAGAAGATGCTGAAGGAGGGTGATCACTTTACTGATAATGGCAGACACATCCTTTCATAATGCACAGGAAGATGCAATGATAAAACTTTCCTGTATTTTACCAAGACAATCTAATAGACAGGAAGATTAAGAAGTTGATTATACAATTCAGGTGATACTCTTCTAAGATTGGATGGCACTCAAAATGCTACTGAGAAAAAATTGAGAATCTTCTGGAGGTAAAACGTCTTACATTATGGCTACATTTAAATCTTTTGGCTGTCTAGCTACTGACGTTGCCATGCAGGAAAAGAAAATCTAAGGCTGAAAAGACACAATTACATGGAACAAGAAGTGTGAACATTGGAAAGTCAACATAGTGAAAGATAAAATATCAGACAGACAGTAAAAATTGCCAGGAAAAGGAAAGCCAAGCCAAGAAAAATAAACTTAACAAAGGATTTCAGAGAGCTGTTAGAAAAGACAAGAAGCACTATTACAATGGTATCTGTAAAAATATTGAAGGTTGAAACAGAAATAGAAAAACAAGGAAAATTTTCCAAAAAAAATCTCTGAACTTCCAAAGAAGTTCAACCTTCAAATTGGTATGCCAGTCAATAGTATTTGATTCAAAAAAGATCAAAGAAAAATGGAAGGTTTATAAATTTATATACAGATACTTATATTTTGTAAAATAGAAATGTCAAAATTGAAAGTAGCTTTGAACAGGGTCCCCAATCCCAGGCTGCACAAGCAGTGGGGGAGCAGGTCCATACATTATGTTATGTTATGTAAATCCACCTGCACGAACAGCTGGTACTTGCACTCACATGTTAAGCTCCATTTGTATGAGTGGTACAGTTACACACCTACTGCTTGTGCAAATGGAACTGCATACACAAGCGTGCACACCCACCGCTTGCACAGCCCAGAACCATCCCCTCTCTCCCCTTACCAGGCTGGTCCATAAATCTGGAAAGGTAGCGGACCACTACCTTAGAAGAACATACTTAGAACACAGAGAACTTTATTTATTATTTATTTATTTATTTATTCATATTTTTATACCGCCCTATCTCCCTAGGGACTCAGGGCGGTGTACAGCCATATAAAAAACACATAAATATACAAAGTAAAACATTAATCTAAAAAACTTATTAAATAGGCCAAATATTTAAAATAGACATATAAATAATAAAACCCGGTTAAAATTTAGTTTTAAAATTTTTTAAATATTAATAAAGCCCCAAATTAAAATTTGACACTATTATGCCAGTCCCGCTTGAATAAATAGGTGTGTTTTGAGCTCACGACGGAAGGTCCGAAGATCAGGCACTTGACGTAAGCCAGGGGGAAGTTCGTTCCAGAGTGTCGGTGCCCCCACAGAGAAGGCCCTGCTCCTGGGGGCCGCCAGCCGACACTGTTTGGCAGACGGCACCCTGAGGAGACCCTCTCTGTGAGAGCGTACGGGTCGGTGGGAGGCATAAGGTAACAGCAGGCGGTCTCGTAAGTACCCGGGTCCTAAGCCATGGAGTGCTTTAAAGGTGGTAACCAAAATCTTGAAGCGCACCCGGAAAACCACAGGAAGCCAGTGCAGGCTACGGAGTAGTGGTGTTACGTGGGAGCCACGAGCGGCTCCCGTTACCACTCGCGCAGCCGCATTCTGGACTAACTGTAGTCTCCGGATGCACCTCAAGGGCAGCCCCATGTAGAGAGCATTGCAGTAATCCAACCTAGATGTAATCAGAGCATGAGTGACCGTGCATAAGGCATCCCGGTCAAGGAAGGGACGCAACTGGCGGACCAAGCGAACTTGGTAAAAGGCCCTCCTGGAGACGGCCGCCAGATGTTCATCAAAGGACAGCCGTCTATCTAGGAGGACGCCCAAGTTGCGGACCACCTCCTTTGGGGCCACTAACTTACGAGTACCTTTAGTACTAGATGGTTAGATGAGCACTCTGGTCACTAACAATATGAAGGTTATAAGAATTAATGTAATGTCAAAAGAAATATTGCAAGCAGCTGAGGATACTCTAAATGTTCTAATCAAGCTATGTCAGCAGATCTGGAAAAAGACAGTGAACAACAGATCAGTCTATATAGTATTCTTAAATTCCCTTTTTGGGTAATTAGTAAAAGGAAATCTAAGGGTGTGTGGAAACTATCATACAAGATCCTTGATGTCACACACTAGCAAAATAATATTCAGGTTCATCTAAAAAGGATTTCAATCCTACATGAAAAGAAAGATGCCAGATGTTCAGCCTGGTCTTAAAAAACATTGATGTTGATATGCACTGGATAATTGAAAAAAATCAATCAAGCAAAAATGTTAATTTGTGCTTCAGTAATTACAGAAAGACCTGTAATTGTATAAACTGTGTCAGGTAGATAGCATGTGAGAAGGAAAACTAGATCCCAGAATTTCTCATTGTATTTACACGTATACGCAGAACACAGTTCAGGATAGAATATGGCGAAACAGACTAGCTCAAGGTTAATAACAGAGCCAGATAAGGCTGTATGTTCTTTCTTTTGTTTATTCAACTTGCATGCCAGATATGTATATTGAGAGTCTGTGAATTTAAGTAGATAAGCATGGTTTTAAAAATGAAGGAACAAACATCAAGAACCTGCACTATGCTGATAGAAAAATTCCAATAGATAGGATAGAAAACGTATTAATGCTTTTAAACTTTGGCCTTGGAAAAGACTCCTCAGAATATTATGGATAGTGAAGAAAACAAACCAATCATGGAACAAATAAATTCACACTTTTTACTAGAGGCTCAAATGACCAGTATTTTAGACATATGAAGATCCAGCTCCTATGAGAAATTATAATGCTAGTAGAGAAAGGGACAACTGGCAGCAAGAGGGAAGGGTTCAATGATGGTGATGTTAGGTGCACAGTCAAGTTGGGGACAGATTGCCCTGGAAGTGTAGTTATGCAATGTCACCAGAGGTGCTATTCAGCAGGTTCTGACAGTTCTGGAGAACCAGTAGCAGAAATTTTGAGTAGTTCAGAGAACTGGCAAATACCACCTCTAGCTGGCCCCAGAGTGGGAAGGAAATGGAGATTTTGCAATATCATTTCCCTGCCACACCCACCAAGCCACACCATGCCCACCAAGCCACGGCCACAAACCCGGTAGTAAAAAAAATTGAATTCCACCATGAATGTCACCAAGACTTGATAGCACATAATCAATCAATCAGTGATTACATTTGGTCATGGCTTTTTAATTGCATTCACTTATACTGATTTTCAAAAGTGTGCTATTTTATCTGAAGCATTAAAACTTAAAAGTCACACCTGCAATTTTTTTAAAAAAAACCCAATTAACAAATTCAAAAGTTAAATTGTTACATTAAGTGTACAGGGAAGTATTTTTTTGTCCTTTGTGAAACTATAATCATATTATTACTTTTATATTTGTTTAAATGTCTAATAAGCTGAAATATGCTTTTCAGAGTTTTTTTTCTGCTGCTTTTTACTCTTATCAGTCTGAAGAATAGCATATAATATAATAAGCAATTATGTTCAGTCAAGAAACATACTCTGAGTTAAAGCACTTGCACTTTTCATGATATAAAAGCATTTGTAAATTTAACAAAATTTAATTCTTATGAGTTAAACAGCATCAGTATGCTTAAGAATCAGCAACTGATTGAAATGCATTCAAATGTCATAATAGTTATGATTACCATATGCAAGAAAACTATTGAAAGCCTTATTTCTTATACACCGACTGTTAAAATAAACCACCTCAATTCCTCTCACCTAAAAATCCAGCAAACTTTAGAATCAAAAATTTGTGTTACTCACATGATCCCCGAGGGCTTTACAAGTTGCTCTAGCCCAATGCTGGAAAGAATTCCTAGATGTAGGTGGTCCTAGTAAATGTAAGCCAACATTCTCTGGATGTTCTGTATTGGTATCTCTGAAGAACTTAGTTGGTTCTTGAATCCATGGTCTGGGTCCACCTTCAAAGAGGATATCTTTAGAAGAACCCAAAGTTACCAAAGCAGCAGAAATAGGATCAATAATCTAGGAAAGAAAGTGATAACGATTCAGATCATGATAATATTATCAGTAATTTTGTCAGAAATTATTAATCTTGTTAATTAACCTATATAGTTTCCTCATATTAGACACTGCACAGTACCATAAAAAACTGCAGTGATGTCAAAAAGATGACAGATGTCATGACCTCATCATATACGGAAAGAAATTAATGCTTGTATATATCATATGCATGTACAGTAGGCTGTATATATTATATCATATATAATATATATATTATTTCGCCGCGAACTTAAAACTTATTTATTTCGTATGGCTGGACTAGCCTGATTTTTATTTTTATTGGATGGGTTTTTAAAATTTTGTTATTTTACGGGGGAGTACGTTTTTTAACATTTTGGGCATTTAAATTAGTTTTTTAAGGGATGTTTTTAATTATTGTGTGTATTTATATTTTATCTGCCTGTTCACCGCCCTGAGTCCTTCGGGAGAAGGGCGGTATACAAATTAAAATATTATTATTATTATTATTATATCATGAAGTCAGCAGGACCCCAAAATTATGCACATGAACTTTCTGAGGCAGTGCAATTCCCATCCAGAACAAGAAATGGAAGGTCCCCAAAACCAGGAGGCTCCAAAACCCAGAGCCATTTAGTTTTACTAGATTTGAGTTGAAACATATTGTTCCCCAGCCAGGCCCATGTAGCCTTCAGACCAGTGGTGGGTTGCTACCGGTTCTCCCCGGTTCTTGCAAACCAGTAGTAAACATTTTGAGTAGTTCGGAGAACCAGTAGTAAAAATTCTGCCTGGCCCCGCCCCCAATCTATTGCTGCCTCCCGACTCCCAGCTGATTGGCTAAAAGGAAAAAACTCAGGGCTCACTTGACAAAGAAGAGGAAAAAAAACCCAAGACAACGTGGCTTTAAATTGAGAAGCCAAGAAGCCTCCCAACTGATTGGCTAGAATGAAAAAATCAGGACTCGCTTCTCAGCAGGAGATTGCTTGGCAAAGAAGAAGGAAAAAAAAAACACGTCGTCACTTTAAATTGACGGAGCGGCTGGAAGGTTTTTACTTGCAGAAGCAGTTCCTTTCTGGGTCAGCTGAACAACAAATTGGATAAGAGGAGGAATTCTTATATGATTCAATGTTTTTGAAGTTTTGGGGTTTGTGCAACATGGGCTTTGTGTTTTTAAAAAGGTTTGGACAATTTCCATTATGAAATATCCTGTCTTGAATGAGTTTTCTGCCTACTTGTAAATGGTGCCGAACTTCTGGCTTCCACTTTCTATGATCTCTAAGCACTGGTAGCTGTTTTCTGCTTACAAAGTTTCCTTTATGCAGCTGGCAGGAATGTGGAATTCCAAGCAGGTTCCTTGTTAGCAGCTTGATTTTTCCTTAATTATCTGGGATATTTTATTTGGGAAATGAAGAGGGGGAAGTTTGATTCCTTCCCAGAACAGATTAGTGGGGTGGGGAGGGAATGAGGATTTTGAAGTAACCTTCCCTGGAGTGGGGAGGGAATGGGGATTTTAGGCTTGCTGTCAAATATCAGCCATAATACTAATGACTGTTCTGAACAATATGCAGGTTGTATTACATGAATGGCTATTTTGTATGTGAAATTATGACTGAAACCTATATAGGTTCACACTGTCAGGAAGTTTCTCCTTAGTTTAGGTTGCTTCTGTCTTTGTTCAGTTTCCATCCATTGCTTCTTCTTTTGCCTTCTGGTACTTTGGAAAATATATTGCCCCCCACCTTCTTTCTGGCAGCCCTTAAAAGCCTGTTGCCTATCACACTCTTGGTCAAAGAATGTGAGCCATTTCCTCCTTTCAGTGGTCCATGAAAGTGCATCTATAGCCGAGGTCTCTAACCTTGACCACTTTAAGACTTTAAGACAGCAAAGCTGGCTGAGGAATTCTGGGAGTTGAAGTCCACAAGTCTTAAAGTGGCCAAGGTTGGAGACCCCTGATCTATAGTATGTAGATAATAAAGTTGAAAAAGGTGAACAACATTTTTGCAGAACTATAGATATATTGAGGCTGGGTGTGACAAGGAATGGCGGGGAGGGGAGGGGCCAGGCCCTTAATGTGACATTGAGTTGGCTACACCTACACCTATCCAGTCACATGACTACACCTACACCTATCCAGTCACATGACCATCAAGCCATGCCTACAAAATAAGCCACGCCCACAGAACTGGTAATAAAAAAAATTAGAACCCACCCCTGCTTCAGACACCAAGACTTCCAAAATATCAGTCAGATAGTCTGGGGTGGAGATTCATAACTGAGGATCATCTGCATATTAATGAGACCGACCTTGAATTGGTGGATGAGTCCACCTAGTGGCTTCATGTAGATGTTGAACAAGAAAAGAGATCATACTAAGCTGTGCAGCATGCCACATAGCAGGGCCTATTGGCTGGAAGTCTCCTCTTTCTATCAACAGCAAATGGGCGGGCCCTGGAGGAAGGAAGACAACCAGCATAGTACAGTGCTGGTTAACCCCAACTGCCAGAGCTGATCCAGAAAGATGCCATGGAAAGCTGCTGAGAGATCATGGTGCTTTATTTATTAGTAGTGCAGCTACTCCACTTGGAGGATTAAAAGCGGATGGTCCAGTTTGCTTCAGAGAGGCATTTTGATATCAGCTCAAAAAAACAAAGCACCCTCTGTAATATTTCCATATTGAGTAATCTAGAAAGGGTTTAGTTGTTCCCAATGTGTTCTTGCTCACACAACACTAATGCTCAGATACCGTATTTTTTGGAGGATAAGATGCTCCGGACTATAAGACACACCTACCTTTTTTGGTAAGGAAAACAAGAAAAAGAAATCTGCCTCTGCCTCCCAGCAATTTTGCCTCGTTGCTGCAAGCAGCAGAGACCCACGCAGCAACAGGCAATGGCAATCCCTGCAGCCTGAAACAGCTGAGAGTCGGGAAGCCGATCCAATGGACAATCAACTTGTGCTAATTAGGCTGTGCTGAAGCTGAAATGGGCTGTTTCTTCTTGCTGCTTGCTGCTTGCTGCAAGGAGGTAAATTGCTGGGAGGCAAAGGCCAAAGGGTGGGGGCCAGTGGGTGGGCAGGACTACATTCAATGTATAAAACGCACCCAAATTTTCACTCCCTTTTAGGGAGAAAAAAAGTGTGTTTTATACTCTGAAAAATATAGTACTTTTTGTGCATGCTCAATTGTTTTCTTTAGCATTCTACTGTACAACACTTGTAATTTGGGCAAGGAATAATTCCCCCCACCCAATGATTAATAGATGCTGCCTGCAGAAAAGAATCACATGAGGGGAAATTCCAGCATGTTTTTTTTATCTTGTACCACCTTTCTATATATAATAATATTATTTTTTGATTAATTTTCTTTGAATATTCTGTGCTCAAATTAATGGTAGTTATTATACTTAGGGGAATTTTTTTTCAGCTACTTTCAATAAAGTAAATCTTTCTAGTGTTTTCTGCAAACAATATTCCAGACATATATAAATAGCAGCATTTGATGATGCACAGCTTCATAAAATAAGGGAACAAATATTCATAAAAGCAGACACAGTTTCAAGTGGAGTAGCTTAAACTGCAGGACATGGTGTGAACTTGCCTTTGGTTTTGGTAAGTTCCAATTATTAATGAGCTGTTATAATTGTTTTTAAATAGCATTAACATTTTGATATAGTTATACACAATAGAAACCAGTCAGGATATACACTGTGTGCGCAATTATTAGGCAAGCTGTATTTTGCAGGATTAATTTTATTATTGAACAACTACAGTGGTCTCGGTCAATCCAAAATGTTAGTAAACATCAAGCCTGAATATTTAAGAAAGTAAAAGTGAGGCTTTGGCTTTCTTAAGAGGACATCTATGTGTACACAATTATTGGGCAACTATTAGTGTGCAGAATTATTATGGAACTAAATGAAAAATGAAAATTTTCCCATCTCACTCATTTATTTTCATCTGTTAAAGTGAGAATAATAAAAAAACAACTCAAAATTTACAAATAAATATTTCTGACAGTTCAAAAAAAAATCAGTGACCAATATAGTCACCCTTGTTTTCAGTAACAGTCATAAGCCTTCCATTCATGGAGTCTGACAATTTCTTGATCTGTTCATGATAATTTTTTTTTTTTGTGCAGCAGCAACCACAGCCTCCCAGACACTGTTCAGAGAGGTGTACTGTTTTCCTTCACCATAAATCTCCCATTTAAGAAGGCCCACAAGTTCTCAATAGGGTTTAGGTCAGGTGACAAATAATGTCATTATTCTTTCATCTTTAAGGCCTTTACTGACTAGCCATGCAGTTGAGTACTTCGATGCATGTGATAGAGCATTGTCCTGCATAAAAATTATGGTCTTCTTGAAAGATGCAGACTTTTTCCGGTACCACTGCTTGAAGAAAGTGTCTTCTAAAAACTGGCAGTAGGTTTGGGAGTTGTTTTTGAGTCCATCTTCAACCCCAAAAGGTCCAACTAGCTCATCTTTTATAATACCAACCCATACCACATCCTCTCTCATTACACAAATACACATCATCTGATCTGCTTATATACACTAAGCATTTAGCTTGGAGGTGGAAAATATGCATACAAAGGGTGATATGGTCAAAATACTCAGTCCCCTAATAATTGTGCACACGGTGTATTTGGAACGTTATTTGTAAAAAAGTAATAAAGGCTGGATGCAATTAAAAACAAACAAAAAATAAAATCTAGCTATAGAAGACTTCTCATCTAACCGTCTCCAGGAGAGCTTTCTATCAGGTTCGCCTGATCTGCCAGTTGCGTCCCTTCCTGGACTGGGATGTCCTATGCACGGTCACTCATGCTCGCGTTACCTCTCGCTTGGACTACTGCAATGCTCTCTACATGGGGCTCCCCTTGAAGAGCACTCGGAGACTCCAGCTAGTCCAAAATGCGGCTGCGCGGGTTATTGAGGGAGCGGTTCGGAGCTTCCATGTAACACCTATCCTGCGCAGACTGCACTGGCTACCTGTTGTCTTCCAGGTGCGCTTCAAGGTATTGTTTACCACCTTCAAAGCGCTCCTTGGCTTAGGACCGGGATACTTACGGGACCGTCTACTGCTGTCTTCTACCTCCCAGCGACCGGTGCGTTCCCACAGAGAGGGACTCCTTAGGGTGCCGTCAGCCAAACAATGTCGGCTGGCGGCCCCCAGGGGGAGGGCCTTGTCCGTGGGGGCTCCTACCCTGTGGAATGAGCTTTCCCCTGGACTTCGACAATTACCTGACCTTAGGACCTTTCACCACGAACTTAAAACCTATTTATTTTGCATGGCTGGACTGGCTTGATTGTTAAAATTTTAATTTAATTTAATGGGTTTTAAATTTCTGTAATTTTATAGGGTGTAATTTGTATTTTAAATTTCTTTGGCCAATTGAATAAGTTTTTTAAGGGTTGTTCTTAATATTGTATGTGTTTGTGTTTGTATTTTATTTGGTTGTTCACTGCCCTGAGTCCTTCGGGAGAAGGGCGGTATACAAATTAAAATATTATTACTATTATTATTACTATTATTATTATTATTATTATTATTATTATTATTATTATTATTATTATTATTACAAGAAAAGTTCCACGTACTAAGGCTTCATTTTTATTTTAAATGCTACTACAATATTTATGAAACATACGCATGCCTAAAAGTTGTGGTATAATTTTTAATAAATATTTCTAGTCATTAATTTTTATTTTATATTCTATTTTATTCTTTTATTGTTTTTATCATATTAGGATTAGTTAATGTTATTGCTTATTAGGTTATGGAAGTGGTTGTTTGATTTGTTATGCAGCCTTCTGCATAGAAGAAGGAGAGGAAAGACAATTCAGAAATATTATGGAATCATAAACATAATAAATAACCCTTGCAGTCTTTTAAGCACATACTAAGGATATTCTAAATAGAACAGGGGTGTCAAATTCAATTTCATTCAGGGCCACATCAGGGTTGTTTGACCTCAGGAGGCCAGGGTGGGCGTGGCCAGGATGGGCATGGCCAACTCAACGTCACTCGTTGAGGCTTTGTTTTCAGCCGCAACAGCCTCCTGAAACCCTCTGCCAGCAAAAATGGAGCTCGAGGGGCCACACATGACCCACATGTTCTCTGTTTTTGGTCACAATAGCCTTCAAAAACAATAGCCAGCAAAAACAAAGCTTGGAGATGCAGTTCTCCCGAGCTCCATTTTTGCTGGTAGAGGTACCGCGGGCCGTTTCCAGGACGGCCCTGCGGGCCACATCTAAGCACCCTGCAGGCCAGATCCAGCCCACAGGCCTTGAATTTGACATCCCTGAAATAGAAACTTCCATAATCTGATGTTTCAAGTTCATTTAATTCCAAGCTAAAGATCGGTCATTACATTTGTTTAATTCACATGTTATCTTAAATTAGTTCATACTATATAATCAACATATATTGAAGAAATAATTTATTAGAATTAGAAAGAAATAGTTATTAAACTAAGGCTTACTTTTATTGGTAGATAGGCTGCTATGGTAATACTGGCACTGAGGTGAATATGGTCATGGGTATAACTAACAACAAGTGAGGAATACCCTTGAGTTTCAGCTTTAACTCTGATCCCACTGCAGTATTCAGGAGTTGGCTTAAGTCTCCCTGTTTAAAAAACAACAACAGAGCATAAAAATTAATATTTACACTACACTTTTAAATGTTTAGATTTAAAACTTGCCCATGCTAATAATTAGTATTATAATTGACTTGTAATGTACTTGTAATTAGTACATTACAAGTCAATGTACTAATAAAACAAATAAACAAAAGGCAAAATAGCCAGTTAGAGAATAAAGTAGAACCTCTGCCAAAAAGGATACTGAGTTCAGTTTGTCTGATTAACATGATGTAATCACCATGCTTACAAATTGATGAAACAAGAAGTAAATGAGAACATTCCAAGGACAGATTAACAACAGGGTGCTATGAACGCTCCGTATTGTCTAAAACGTTTTCAGAAATGATGTCATTGATTTTTGTTGGAAGCTTCTAAATAGGACTTTGAAAGGTATCTTGAACAGAAAGAGAGCCCTTCTATTGTGCTGCCCTCTGTGCCAACAAAATCTGCCCTAGATGGCAGGGGCATTCCTGGAGCAGTTTTTGGGAAGACAGAAAGACCTGCAGGACAAATAATAACAAAATAAAGTTTCATTCTTCAAGTGCACAGGCACTCTTAGAACTCAGCCTCTAACCAAAGTTTATTTTACTTGTTTCTAAAAAAATTCCTGATGATAAAATAAATATGCAGAGTAGGTCCCCCCCAGGGGTGAAATCTAAAAAAATTTGCTACCTGTTCTGTGGGTGTGGCTTGGTGGGTGGGTGTGTCCTGTGACTGAGTGGGCATGGCCAACTCAATGTCCCTCACAGCCATGCCCACTCAGTCACAACCCCCCCACCAAGCCACGCCCACAGAACCCAGTAGGAATTTTTTTTAAATTTCTATTCTGCTTTTTCCCTTTTTGCGAGATGCCTGCAGCTGCAACCTCTCTGCCCGCTTGCCACCCACTCGCCACCTTTTCTCCCTTCACCTTGGGTCGGGGCCAGGGCCCATGGATGCACCATTCCCCAAGGCCCCGGAGCCGCTACCTGCCTCAATGGGGTCGGGGGAAAGCACCATTCCCCAACTCCGGCCTTTCTCTGGAGCTGCCGCCCACTCACCACCCGCTCGCCGCCTGCTCGCCCTTTGCCTTTGGTCAGGGGCTGGGGCCCAGGGACACCCCATTCCCTGAGGCCATGGAGTTGCCACCTGCCTGCCGCCTGCCTCAACCGGGTTGGGGAATGCACCATTCCCCGACGCCAGCTTTGTCCCGGAGCCGCCGCCCGCTCTTCCTTTGCCACGCGGCATATACTTACTTCCCTCCAGTGGCTGGCTGCCAGGAAAGGCAAGCATCCAAAAGTTACCGGAATTGCTCTCCTTGAATATACTGCCTTGTTCTATGCACCGGCTGCGTAAGCACACACCCAACCTGCCGCTGATAAATAAATGAAATAAACGGTGTGCGCTTGTGCAGCCGGTGCATGGAACAAGCAGCAATGGTGGCGGCATATTCAAGGAGAGTGACTCCAGTAACTTTTGGATGCTTGCCTTTCCTGGCAGCCAGCCGCTGGAGGAAAGTAAGTATATGCCGCATGGCGAAGGAAGAGCGGGCGGCGGCTCCGGGGCAAGACTGGTGTCGGGGAATGGTGCATTCCCTGACCCAGTTGAGGCAGGCGGCAAGCAGGTGGTGGCTCTGGGGTCTCAGGGGAATGAGGCATCCCTGGGCTCTGACCAAAGTTGAAGGGCGAACGGGTGGCAAGCGGGCAGCGAGTTGGCAGCAGCTGCAGGGAAAGGCCGGAGTCGGGGAATGGTGCGCTCCCTGACCAGTTGGGGCAGGTAGTGGTTCTGGGGCTTCGGGGAATGGGCCCCGGCCCCTGACCAAAGGGCAAGAAGGCGGCGAGCTGCCTTCCCGGTGTCCCGGTGTCCAGCTTGCGAAGGCTGGACTGCAGGCTGTGGACTGGTTCGGGGGCGTGGCCAGCCAGCGATTGCTACCGGGATCAGCGAACCGACCCAATCTCCACTACCTACTCACCCGATCCGGTCCGATTCGGTAGCATTTCACCTCTGGTCCCCCCCCCCCATATATTGGGATAGAAAAAACAAAAAGTTATTCCTGGCCTGATATAACTTGTAGTTTTATTTGAAAAAGTAACATTTGCCTAAAAGTTTTCAGAGATATTAAACTGTATTAAATATTAGGTGAAAAAGTGTCAGCAACAAAACATGTAGGACATTCAAGCGGGAATTGAAGACTTTATTATTTCATCAGGCAGGACTAGCCTAAGTGTATTTTAAGTGTATTTTAATTGTAATTTTAAGGGGTTTTAAGTCGGTCTTAGACCGTTTTAGTTGATTGCCTAGTTAAATATCTGTTTTTAAATTCTTTTTAAATTTGTTATTTATTCATTGTATTTTAAGATGGCTGTACACCGCCCTGAATCCTTCGGGAGAAGGGCGGTATAAAAATTAAATTATAAATAAATAAATAAATAATAAATAAATAAAATGTTCAACCAAAGTCCTAAGTGGATAGGTAATATTTTATTTAAACCTATGAGAAATATTTTATGAATTACTATAACATAGAATCGTTTTTGTTTTGCATCTTATCCACTGCACTGATGCATGCTTAATTATAAGATAAATGTATAAACTATAACATTAAACATTTAAAAGCATCAATAAAAGAAATTATTACTATATCAGGAAGGGAATTTGTCCATTTATTTAAAAATCAAAAATTATTTTACCTTGAAACGGACTGAACACATCGTGGTTTTCAATGTTGACAGCTAAATCAAATTGTGAGCAATCACTTAAAGTGACCACCTCATTGGTTTCCTTGTTCATTACACCAATAATCTTCAGAGGCAGGTCCAAGGTCTCGCCCACATGTGCTTCAACTGGACAAGGTGTGAACTTCATATCACTGGGTTCTATCACATAGACCTAGGAGACAAAAATAAAATAAGACACAAGATAAAGACTGAGATGAAAATCTTGAACTGGAATTTAGAAACAAACAAACAAAACCAAATCTAATTAAAATAAATTTCATTTTAATTGCTTAAACATTAATGGCACACGCTCATAGATTGATTTATTGATTCGGAAGCAGCCTATTTCACGCTGTCGATAATACTAAAACACTTTGTGTTTAATATCTGTATTAGACAATATCTGTATGGTGCCCATCTTCATTATTTTGCCAGGCTTCAAACCAAACACTTCAGAAAGCCCTGGCTTGTAAAATAATTATACAGCAAGATTGGTTTATGAGTGGTAACTTACCACAGATTGTAAAGTGCAACAAATAGCGTATTTTCTGTGGCATCTGTATGAAACTGTTACCTTAAATAACAGGGGTAAACCAACACTTGGTTTGCATTTATTTCTTTATTATTGATAAAGAAAACATCACAGATGGATGGTAACATTTCATAACAACTACAGGATCAAAGATTTTCATTTGGCATGTCTAATTTTCAAAGCCATCTGCTTACTGCTTCAGGTTAAATTGTAGACCATATGGTATGGTGTTAAAATTGTAATCCTTGTGGAACTTATACACTACTTGCATAATCTGATAATCAAGGTCAGCAGGCAGATGCTTTGTTCAAGCAGAAAATGCAAAGTGTGAGCAATTTAAAATCTTAAACTGAAGATGTTAGTTTAATTTAATATTTGTTCCTTACAAATTCAAGTGGGGTAAAGTGCACTCCTATTGCTATGTGCTCTGAATCCTGAGTCTGAAAATAGACTTTTAATTAAACACATCATTTCTGAACCTTCTGGAAAGAAGTCACATTTGCTGAAAGTTTTCATTTATTTGAAATTTAGAAGGAGACGACTGAATATAATATTTCAATACTCATAAGGGACATGTGCAGTTGACCTGGGGTTGTGCAAAAAGCATGACATTATTGATTATTCATTACATTCATCTGTAACTGCTGAATCTGAGGCAGAAGTTTATAAGGTACATTATTTGAGAGAAGAGTAGATAATTTGATGAACATCCTTCTGTCCAAATAAGATTTCAGGTACTGTAAGTCCTTTGATATGCTTGGGCTTGGATTTGAATTCTTGGCCATGATATTTCACATCCTATGCTCAATTTTTTTAAATTCTATCCTTGTTCTCAACAGTATGACATTTTGTATGAAGTCTGCTTCTGAAATACTTACACTTACCTGTAGTTTTAAAATATTCAGATTAGACTGATGTTCTTTACCCTACATAAATAGTTCATCTAGGAAACTAAACTGCCAAGGAAGATTAATCAGTTAGGAACTTCCCTACTTCTTGGCACTACAAGAAGTATCATAAGCCTTCTCTGCAGTTCAGAAGGTACTTTCTTACAAAATTAGTGTTCTTTACCTTCATTTCCCCATGGTGTAAAGGATTCTGAACATCTCTGGCATGAATGACACTGACACCAATTTCATTCCCAGTTGTCATTACTCCTTTAATTGTAATGGAAGCAACATTTTGCTGAGATGAGGTCCAAGTAAAATTTCCACTCCCACCATAAGCCTAGGTTCATAAAAGAAAAGCAAATTAAAACATTGGTGTCATGGTTCCAAGTAATAATTCCATCAAAAGCAGAACTACAAGGCAGACATATTCCTCAAAGAACAATTTTATTGGAGATATCATATTGGTACAAACTGGTGACAACTGACTCTGAAAGTTACCGGGGTTTTAATCTGATTAAAAAGTGAAAGTTCTCCCTTTCCCCAAATAATCAGTCACATTATCCAATCAAAGTGTTGGCTGGTTGACTCCTCCTATTTCCAATCACCTGTTGGACTGTCCTTGGTTCCCACAGGAAACTATTTTGTTTTGGCCACAAAATCCGCATCTAACTATGTTCCCCCTCCCTATCCCTTCTTTGCATTGTGGCAAGCCTGAAGCCTCCAAAATGACCCCAGCCATGTTAGCTTCAGAGTTGACAATTGGCTTGATTAATCATTTTTAAAATATACTCCAAAGAGAATACTTTGGAGTTGAATGCAGTATTGCAGGCTAATTCTGCCCATTGCCAAGAGTTCAGTCCTAATAAGTTTAAGGTTGACTCAGCCTTCCATCCTTCCGAGATTGGGAGAATTTTTGGGAGCAATATGCTGACTCTGTAAACTGCTTAGAGAGGGCAGTAAAGCACTATGAAGTTATATATGTGTTATTGCTACACAAATGTTCATTTCTTTCTGAGCATGTATCAAAACAACACAAATTACTGCAGTATAATGCTATTTTTATTTTTTATCAGAGGTTGTGTTTGTTGATACATCTCTAAACATCTAGTAGAATCAGCCTAGATATCACATTGTTTTCCAGATATGTTGGATAATCTGAGAGACTTCAGTAATTAACAATATCTGTAGTCAACATATTGCCTCCCAGGCCAGCACGTAAAAGATCCAGGTGATAGGAATGTCACATTTTTTAGAAGCTGATTAGTTTCCTTACAGTGAAAAATGGAGGCAGCCAACTGAATTATTTTGTCTCACTGCAACTAATGTGTCTACTGCTGAAAGTGTTTCCTAATGACAGAAATTATTTGGAAGTATAAATGCTAAAGGGGAATGCAATACAGAGAAAAAGAAGAAAATTGATTTTCTTCCTAACATAGTATCTTTATTTTATTCCTAAGGGAAGACTAAGCTACATGTATGCATGGCTATTGAAATTAATCAAAAGTCAGTCACTGATAATAATAGAGTAACTGCATTTATTAGGATTCCCAGAGAGACTAGAATAATTCTGCACGATAGTATCCACGGTATTTCCAAGGTCCTGTATCATAGTTTCCAAAGGTTATCAATAAAAGAAAATTTACTTCTTTTCAGTTTTTCTAGCCTGAAAAAGAAAATGCAATTTATTTGTTCCACATTATAGCCTATGAATACGGAAAGATGGATTTGCTTGCAAATTAAGCAGCAGGATAGCTCTTTCTGCTGCAGCTATCAGAGGTCTTTACCATCTGTTTCAACTCTGTAGTTGCATAAAAATCCAGTCTGAAAAGCATCTAGTAGAATCAGCCTAGGTATCACATTGCCAATATGAATATGCAATCTGCATCAATAATAATAATGCACAATAATAAAATATCTCCATATCTTTTGCTAGCATGACTTCCCCTCTGACGTGCTTCCTACCGGTCCTTTCTAATGTTCCACCAATTTCTTTCATATGGAGGGCCATGTGTGTGGAAGGGCTGAAGACTAATTTGTCATGGAATTATTCTCAGCAACATCAAGTTATGTAAAATAAAGCACAGTAAAAAGCCAAGTATGGAGGTTCTGTTTTAAATATGAACTTTATCCTTTCTCTTCCTAATTAATATAACATGCTACATCTAAAACAATAATGATGATCCAAATTTCATTATTTTCCAGAAAATTGTATTAATCAGATCTTTCTACAGGTAACTACTTCATCATAATGACTGATCCTGTTTCTAGCATTAGTAGCTGAAACAGGAATAAAATATGATCTTTAAAGTTATTTTAAAATTAATTAAGTCTAGCACCTAGTCCAGTACTCTGTTCCCATAAGGGAGGTTTCTCATAGATACTAAGATGCTTAAAGTGCACCTCTTAATAGACATTATTTAAAAGACTTCCTTCTGAATTTGTCTAATTGCCAGTCCCATTACAATAAATCACCAGGCTAATAATAAAGATTTACTGTGGAATTCTTGGTGGTCTTGGTTTGCTTGCAGGCACTTCATTAACTGACCAGATAACATTATCAGAACTAATGAGTGTGGAATTTGCTCTGTTTATATGCAGCAACTTGCCCTACCAATGGGCATCTGTGGTTTTCTGTTTGGTAATTGCTTAAGATATTATTTTCCGCTTGATTGATTGTCTCCTTAGTGGCTCCTTGATTAGGGTATTGTTTTCTCTTTGATTGTTTGTCTGATATTAATCCCTGCTTATCTGGATGTTGGCTATTGAAGATGTGTTTTTGTTACCTCCTTAGGTTTTTTTATGTCTCTTTTGAATAGTATGCAAATATAGTTTATCTCTATGTGACTATTGATGGCAGATTTTTTTATTTTTTTATTTATTTTTATTTATTTGTCAAGCATATATA
Organism: Ahaetulla prasina; assembly: GCF_028640845.1. Taxonomy (NCBI): domain Eukaryota; kingdom Metazoa; phylum Chordata; class Lepidosauria; order Squamata; family Colubridae; genus Ahaetulla; species Ahaetulla prasina. Next base: position 67,848,289 of record NC_080540.1, on the reverse strand, counting down.
AGATAACAGGTAAAAGTATAAACATAATTTGAATACCTGAAAAGGGTAAGAGTAAAAAGGAATATTAGGACTGGGATGGTAGGCACGCTGGTGCACTTATGCACACCTCTTACAGACCTCTTAGGAATGGGGTGAGGTCAACAGTAGACAGTTTAAGCTTAAAGTTTTGGGGGTTTGGAGAAGAAACTACAGAGTCAGGTAGTGCATTCCAGGCATTGACCACTCTGTTACTGAAGTCATATTTCCTGCAATCATGTTTGGAGTGGTTTACCTTGAGATCATATCTATTATTTGCTCGTGTATTGTTGTGGTTGAAGCTGAAATAGTCATTGACAGGTAGGACATTGTGGCAGATAATTTTATGTACTACACTTAGGTCAGACCGAAGTCGGCGTAGTTCTAAGTTGTCTAAGCCCAAAATTTGAAGTCTAGTGGCATAAGGTATTTTATTGCGGGTAGAGGAATGGAGGACTTTTCTCGTAAAATATCTCTGGACTCTCTCAATTGTATTTATGTCCAATATGCAGTGCGGGTTCCAGGCAGATGAACTGTATTCAAGAATTGGTCTAGCAAATGTTTTGTATGCTCTAGTTAGTAGTACAATATTACCAGAGAAGAAGCTACGCAAGATTAGGTTAACAACTCTTAATGCCTTTTTGGGAATGTTGTTACAGTGGACTTTGGCACTTAGATCTTTAGAAATGAGTACTCCAAGGTCCTTGACAGAGTGAGGGTCATCTACAAGGTCAGGTCCATCTAATTTGTATTTTATGTTTTGATTTTTTTTTGCCAATTATTATTATTATTATTATTTTGATTTATATACCACCCTTCTCCCGAAGGACTCAGGGCGGTTTACAGCAAGGTAAAAAACAAGAATACAAAAATTAAAACATTATTAAAAACCAATGTGCAAGGCAGAGCATTTGTTGGTTGAGATTTGAAGTTGCCACTTGTTAGACCAATCTGACACCTAGTCAAGGTCTTTTGAAGGGTAGTTGCATTGTCGGTGGTGTTGAATAGTTTAACATCTTCCAAATTTTTTTTAGTGTTTTTGGATTTAGTTTGGTCTATAATGCTCAGTTTTCCAGTCGAATGGATGAATTCAGGGGTAGTCAACCTTTTTATACCTACTGCCCACTTTTGTATCTCTGTTAGTAGTAAAAATTTTCTAACCGCCCACTGATTTGGGGAGAGATGCACGAGCTATTCTGGGATGAGGCTCTTTTGTTTGCAGTCGCACTGTAGCGCCATTTAGTTTCACTTACCTAACGTGAACTAAACTTATGTGCGAGCGATACAAATAGTATATTTTCAGAAATTTAAATTGTCCTGGGGCATTTTATGAAAACCTAATGAAAATGTTTTTAAATAATGCTATGAATTTTTTTTAAAAAGTCAATTAAATTAAAAAAAAAAGGAAAGTGCTTCAGTATTGGACAAAACCCCTACCGCCCACCATGAAAGCTGGAACGTCCACTAGTGGGCAGTAGGGACCAGGTTGACTACCACTGGATGAGTTTATCATGGTTCCCAATACTATTAGGTTTGTCCATGTGTTATGAGATGAAAGCATTTTCATCATTTCTTCTGACTGCTAGTTGGGGCTCATGGATCTGCTCTGCTAGCCTTCTGCCTTTCTTTCCTCCATAATAGCTCTTACAGGGCTTACACTCTATGTTGCAGATCACTCCTGTTTTTTCTTTTGGGGCTGCTAGGTCTTTAAACTTACTCAGAAAGTTTTGCAGGGATTTAATTGGTTTGTGTACTATGGTGATACAATGGTGGTTGTAGCAGGTTGGTTGGTTAGTTGTTTCTGAGCTGTTTCTGATATATGGCTGTGTTCTCTTTTTCATACCTCAGTTGGTTGTGTTGTAGTGGTTTGAGCACTTTTTGATAAAGTTGTATTGATATCCATTGTTGGAATATATTCTATAGGCAGGTTTTTTATTTCTGTTATTCTAGATTGCTACAGCGCATTTGTACTTATCTGATTTACTTTACAACAATACAAGTACAGTAAACAATACCCTGCTGTGCTGCATCATGATGGTGGAGGGCTGTTCCTGGGAGGGATGATTGAAGAATGCTGGGAGTTATGTCCCAAGTACATTTTTTCATCATATACTTCCCTCAGATGTGAAAATAGCTAAACCAAGCTGGTACCTATATTAGGAAGCTGTGATATAGGAAAATGCCAGCGGCAGTTGATCACTTTAGTGAGTGTGGCAGAGAAATCAGTTCATACTGTGTGGAAAAAGACATTGATAAACCACTGCTGTCTTTTTACCAAGAAAACCACATGGATAGAAAATGTTAAATGATTTACAATATTATGCTGGATGATAGTCCTCTCAGGTCAGATGGCACTCAACATGCTACTGAGGAGAAGCTGAGGATTTTTTGGAATACTAATAGTGTTGATGCTGGGCTGGATTAAAACCTTCAGAATATCTAGTTGCTGATGTTGCCATACAGCAAAAGAAAATCTGAAGCTGCAATGAAAGAATTAAGGGTACAATGCTCATGGAAGTATGAACATTGTAAAGCTCTACAGTGAAAAATGACATGAACTCTCTTATTTCCATTAAGGTCATCTTCTGTACTCTCTACATGAACCCAAAGTTCTCACTTAAGGCACAAAGGACATGTTATGTGGAAAATTTAACTCTCTGGAGATGGCTGTAATATTGGGGAAGATGGAAGGGAAGAAAAGAAGATGACCAGTAACAAAGTGGCTGGCTCATTTACAATGGGTTCGCTGCTAGAAGACCTGGAGGGCTAGATTAGGGACAGATTATTATGGAGAATATTCATGTGATTACTAAACATTGAGCCTGACTTGATGGCACATTATCAATCAATCGAACAAACAAGCAATTAAAGATCTAAAACAGCATAAGCTATCTGAAAATCATAAATAATCTTCCATCCAAATTGCAGAAAAGCATAGTTTAGTTATTCCTCCTAAGGAAAGTGCCCTATTCATTCTTCCTATCCAGGGGTCTCCAACCTTGGCAACTTTAAGCCTAGGGGACATCAACTCCTAGAATTCCCCAGCCAACTTTGCTGGCTGGGGAACTCTGGGAGTTGAAGTCCCCTAGGCTTAAAGTTGCCAAGGTTGGAGACCCCTGTTCCTATCCTTCCTGAATCCATTTCCACAGTGTTATGTACGTTTTAAAGTGGAATCAACTATCTTATTTTATTTTTTCCTAAATATTACCAATATAAAAATTATCTTTTTTACAACAGCTACAACTGATACATCAGCTACAAGCCATGGTCAAATAGAATAACTAGTTTATGTGAAAATGGCTATATCCCTATTAATGAACTTTATATGTAATTCTGAAGTGCAAACGTTCAACAGATCTTCACTGAGGCTTTCAAGAATTCAATGCAATGCAATTTTGTAGAATTTACTTAGAAATAAATGAGGCATTAATTACTGGGCTTATTCCCAGCTTTTAATTATCCAGAACTGCATAGGCTTATTCAAGATAATTTTTTTACATCTTTAATTAGATAGACTAACTAGAAAAGAACCACCAACTTCTGTATCAACCAGCTTGGCACTTTTTTAAAAGCATGTTTCCCATAGATAGCTGTTTTGAAGAAAAACATTTTAGCCATATCCAAAGGATGACTCTTTCTAAACAATTCAAAGACTTTATAACTTTAATTGAGCTAACTTTGATTTTAAAAAAAATCCTTGCATAACAGAACTTTCTTGAAGAAAAACTTCAAGAAGAACTTTCTGTGAAAAAAAAATATTCTTGAAACTGAAGAAACATGAAAAGTACAGAAGAAATGGCATGGCTGAAAGAATATATAAATGAAGCACAATATTATAACAATATTTGGGAGTGAATACAGATGTAGATTTGGAGAACCAATAAGTACTTAAGCAAGTACTTTTTTTATAATGGTCATTTGTTTAGTTTTGTTTTTTGTCATTTTTATATTTGAAATTTCTATCAAAATTTCTCATTTGCAACTATACACAAATTTAAAAAGATTTCTAAATTGTAAGGTAAAGTAAAATGAAGCTTTTAAGGACAAAGGTGGGAAACAACAAACAAGTAATAAGAAAACTGTATTTCCCAATAGAAACAAAGTTAATAGCATATACTGGAACAGTAATGGATCCAATTGCTAAGCTTGCTGTATTCTACTTTTCGATGGCTTCAATACCTACCAAGATTCTGTACTGATAGGCTCCTGCTTTTGCTTGCCACGGAAAAGTCAAAATGCTTGGTTGAAGAATAATGGGAGCATAGATATCTACTTCTTGTTGATTTTGTGCAGGGACCGAAAATGTGTGAACACCTCCATCCTAATAAAATAAATATACATTAAGTAATTATTTTACTTCAGTGTTCTTTAAAACCTATTTTTATTGGATAAGATGCAGTATGTGGAGAAGCATAGGGCTCGTTCATAGTATACTTTGCTCTCCCTTTTCTGTCCTACCCCAAACATGAACATTAATCTTCATTTATAAGAGGGTTCCACAAGAAGAACTTGATTCCTAAAGATGGCTCTCTTCTGTAGGGTCCTAAGAACCTTTTGGAGGGTGTATCATAACTTTGAATGGTCATTAAGTGACTTGTTGAGAGTTGCGGACTACTGTATTGGTTCCAAATGTGCAAATGAAACTGGCCAAAATTTCACCTTCAAAAAAGGGGTTTTTTTTTCTATCAGGACAACCTGATCTACCCAAATATGGGAAGGAGTATACTGCTTCCCTTTCACCTTTCAGCCCCAATCCCCAAGCCTTCACAGGCAGTCGCTTTCACAACAAACTATTTTGTGTTAAATTTATATTTACCTTTATTTCTTTGTCGGTAAATATAAATTTAACACCTTCAAAAAAAGTTGGGAGTAGATTTTCCTGTGTGGAACGGGGAGAATGGCATCCACCATGGAACTACTATATTTTAATGGGAACTGTACAAATACTGTTTTACACCTTAGTAGCATACAGTAAATTATTTATGCACATGCATGCATGTGTATAACAAAGTAGAATTCTTTTTAACCTTGTTTTTTCCCCAGATTGCTAAAGAAATCACTATAAATATAATTATATCCTTAAATAAAGTATTTGCTAAATGTTGGAGAGAGGCAGAGGAAATGCCTAATGAATAAATGAGCATATCTAATTTGTCTCAACATATAAAACTTATTCTTGTTTATCTGAACATTCTAATTTCAACAATTTCACTTCTTTATAATCCATTTTGAAATACGTAATATATTACAAATTGTAATTCTAACAAAATTCATGAGAATAGTTTTCATATGAAGTATTTTGGTTGGATTATATTTAAAGTTTAAACAAGTAAATTGGCTAAATGCTGTAATAATTAGTACAGTTGTCTACTTATTAACTAGATAAGGTTTACATAAACCCACTTTTTTCAAGCATCATACCTGATCTACAATAGATGTTAGTTTAGCACTAAGAATGATATGTCCTTCTTTTATTGCTTTTACATAGTGATATGAACCATTCAAAGAGGACTGTATAACTTCAATATATTCTTTTGGGAAGTACATATCAATTCTGATGTTCTGAAATTTAAAAAAGAATAATTATCAAATACATTTTGAATAAAAACATTTCTTAATAGAAATACCATTAATATATTCCAATGGCAGAAGAAAACTATGGTCAGATCTTTTTTTTAAAAAGCAGTCAGTTGGAATCAATCTTTCTAGTCTGTCACTTTTTTCAAAATAAGTTGCATTATGTATATTGCGCTTCCATATGGAAATCAAAATGAAAGAAGAAGTAGTTGTGCAAATTCTGTTATTATGAAATCACTCCTGACTTGGAATGATTACCATGTTGCTTTTTAATGTGCTTGCAGTTAAACTTTTTTATGATTTGCTCTATGATTTCCCAAATATTGACATTAGTTCACTATCGAATCCCCCTTTGGGAGATCAGACAGTGTTTTCCCTCCTTCAATCACCCATGATCTAAGGTTTCTCAAGACAATGAAAAGCTTGAAAAGTGTAGTAAGGGAAGTGAGAATATGGCAGATGTACAACCATTCCAACATCTGAAATAAAAAACCTTATTAACTGCTATGATGTTCAACATAAGGTCATGTTGCCTAAGCCATACCTTATAAGAACTACATATAAACTGCTATTAAGCACACTAAGAAATTGAGATTTTTACAGGAGAAATCTCTTTGTAAAAAGTGTGTGCCCTATAGTTTTATTGAAAGACTTTTCATTAGTACTTTACTTTCAATATACATATGTATAAATCAATTCAAAACAAAGGAATTATAAAATGTCCATTGCCATCTTGAACATTAATAAGCAAGAATAAACGTCAGTGTGTTATATCTGCTTAAAAGGTGTGGACTTCTGCTTTTCATAGATGATCTATGATCTTAATTTTCCTAGAAGATTTTACTGTTTCCAAAAAAGAATGTCAAACTGCTGTTAAAAATGCAGCAGGCTGGGAGATAACTAAAACCTGTACAAATCTGTGACTCAGCCAATACTCTGTTAAGAAAAAATGAATTGTTTGTTTGTGTGTGTGTGTTTGTTAAAAAAAATAAAAACTTTTTTTTAAAAAATGCAGCAGGGAAGGCCAATTTTTTAAAAAGTAGCAAAAAATTACTTAAGAGCAAAGCAATAGCTTCAGGATGGTGATTGAAAGTAATAAGTTGTTTTTTATCATTTAAGCTAATACTGGTTTCTTTGTTCACATGGTATTTATGTTCTGTTTTCACTCTAATCTTAATAGTATTCCTGACTGAAATCTCTCATCCTTATCATTATACTGTATACATGATGTGACTATTGCAATGCTCTCTACATGGGGCTCCCCTTGAAGAGCACCAGAAGGCTCCAGTTAGTCCAGAATGCGGCCGCGCGGGTGATAGAGGGAGCACCGCGTTGCTCCCATATAACACCGATCCTGCGCAGCCTACACTGGCTGCCGGTAGCCTTCCGGGTGCAATTCAAGGTTCTGGTCATCATCTTTAAAGCGCTCCATGGCTTAGGACCGGGGTATCGACGAGACCGCCTCCTGCCGCCGATAGCCTCCCAACGACCGGTGCGCTCCCATAGAGCGGGCCTCCTCCGGGTGCCGTCGACCAAGCAATGCAGGTTGGCGACCCCCAGGGGGAGGGCCTTCTCTGTGGCAGCACCGGCCCTGTGGAATGAGCTTCCTCCATGGTTACGGCAACTACCAGACCTCCGGACCTTCAGGCGTGAACTGAAGACTTTATTATTTCAACGAGCGGGACTAGCCTAAGAAATGAAATATTTTAGTTAATTTTAATTGGGTTTTAAACCGGTCTTTACCGTTTTAGTCATTTGGCGATTGAAATATTTTGTTTTAATTGGGTTTTAAATTGCTTATTTATTATTGTTGTATTTTTAATATGCCTGTGAACCGCCCTGAGTCCTATGGGAGATGGTGCAGTATAAAAGTATATAAATAAATAAAATCTTTCAAAAAAAATGCTTATTTATGTTTCCCTTACCTCAGATAAATACACCTTATTGCTTGATTTGTCATACACTTCAATAGTGATTTCATAGAACCTCTCAGTTTCCAGCACCCATCTCTCACCAGGATGAATTGAAAATCCTGCACAGCAAAAGCATTGAAAGTCGTAGAGTTACAGAATACTCACCTGATCAAAACACATCAGAGTGCCATAAAGTGTGATTTTATATAATCCTTTCCATAAGGGGGAAATATTTCAAAATTTTGCTGTTCATCAGAAAGTTATTTTCCCAATTAAAAATCCAGTAATCTGAATCATATATATGATTCAGTAATCACATATTTCCATTTCAATGCTTGGAAATATGCAATTATTGAATGATATATAAGATTACTGAATTTTTAATTGGGAAAATATCTTTCTGATGAACAGTAAGATAAATTGGAAAAGAACTGAAATGGAAATGGGCTGGTCACATAACAAGAAGAACTGATGGCAGGTGGACCAAGGCATTCATAGAATGAATCCTGAAAGAGACATAAAGCAAGATGGATCAATGACATCAGCAAATATTACAGGCACAACTCACAAAGAAAGGTCAGACCTTTATCCTGCAGTGGATAGACAATGGCTAAAATGATGATGATGATGAAGATGATGAATCACATATAAGGGTTGTGTAGCCATTTCAAAGAACTTTGAAGAAGTGAATTAAAGATAGGAACAAGGGTGGAACAAAGATAATATTGATTGTACTTTTGGACAATCTCTGATGTAATTTATGATAAGCTGTCCAAAATATGCAATGATAAGGGCTTACAATATCTGAGTTACAGCCCTCCTTCCTCTGAAGAATGTAACAATGTGAGCAGTCAATTTAATAATGGTAATAATAAAATAGCAAGAACTGCTGAAATCATAAAAAGGACAAAGTAATAGGAAATGAAGAAGCTAAAGTGTTCTGGGACATTAGAATTCAAACAGAGAAGCACCTGCCACATAATACCCCAGACTTAACAATTATTGATAAGAAGGGCAAAAAGTCTGGATAGGTACCATGGCAGTAGCTGGAGACAGGAGAATAGAAGAACTGTAGAAAATCACAAAATACAAAAATCTGCAAACAGACGTAAAACAATTGTGGAAAAAGAAAGCAAAGATGATATAATAGTATAAAAAGTATAATATTAATAGGAACCCTAGATGCCTTTCCAAAACATCTGGGGCACTACTCAAACTACAATTCACACTCATGTGAATAAATAAATAAATAAACACCATCAATGTTGACAAAACTGCCATTGGACAATTGCAAAAGGCAGTTTTACTTGGAACAGTTTACATCCTGTTTAACACCATCACACAACATCTGCCATTCCTCAGGTCATTGGGAAGGTCTCCATAGGTGTACAAAAATACCAATCCACTCTAAACATCTGGCTGACTGTGCAACCAATCATAATAATTTTAATTTCTATGTCACACGGCTCCCAGCAAGTCTACAAATTTATTAAGTACAGGGCAAGATAAGTATACATTTTTACATGGAATTAATTAGCTTTGGTTATTTAAAAATGTATGAAGTTGTTTATTTCCAAAGTCAATTAGCATTGTGTACTAACCTAGGTATCCTGGGTCCACAACAAAAATGGTGCCATTTGGTAATTTAGAAGCCCCTTGCATAGACACACTTATAAATCAGTTAAGGATCCAAAAGTTAAGACAATGATAACAAATTAATATTAATTGTTATATGAGCAAAATCTATGAAGTACCTAATTTTTAACATTAGAAAGAATCAAAGAAGTCACACTGAAAATTTTGTTATATTAACACCTGTTATATTCTTTGCCGTTTGAACAAGTCAAGAGTATTGCTACTTAATGAGTATTAGTGCTACTATAGAGTATCCTGGAAAGGTAGTGGCCTCTTAAATACAGGGTGGTTAGTTCAATGATCATTCATTGTGCATAATATGAAAAACATAATATGAAAAAAGGATATTTTTGTGGGAAAGTACAAGATTTGCCTGTCCCCGCTGCAATGCAGTAACTGTGCATGTTGCCTGATCCAATCTGGCAACTGGCCAGGCTGCATCTCCTCCAGGGCTGAGAGTGCTATTCTGAAGTTGCAGCTCATACTGATCAGAATGCTTGATTAGTTCTGTCCAAAATGCAAGACAACATTAAGAAACAATCAAAGCAAAAGCAAAAGTGTCACCAAATGCAAGACAACATTAAGAAACAATCAAAGCAAAAGCAAAAGTGTCACCAAATGCTTTCAATAGAATAAAAAAAGCAACACACACAATGCTTTTGTGCTCATCAAAGTATTTTTTAAAGAAAAATACAGCATAGAAATGTTTGCTTTGTACTATAAAATATCACTTTACCTATTTACTTATTGAGTTACATAAAAAGGCAACAGAACAGTAACAAATTTTCTTACTGCTGAAATCCTCACTACTAAAGCCGTAGGTTTTAGGAAGATAAAAATAAATGGATTCACTTTTTTTAAAAAAAATAACCTTTCATTATGATTGTATTGCTAATATAGGTGATTACTTTATTCGGCCTCTAAGAAAGACTTTGGCACATATTAATGAGTTCATCTCAGCTTTTAGATATAACAGTGCCAAAGTAAATAATAGATGCAAACATGTGAAGTGAAGATGACCCGACATGGTTTTAATAAACTAGGAAAATATGAATATAAATTTTAAATTAATATTTTATCGGATATGGATCCAATCAAATTAGTTGTATTTTAAATCAATGGAAAATATTTACATGATGAATTATTTCTCCCACTGATTTAGAGGTAAATTAAGTTATCCTAATCTGAATTAGTCAATATTACCTGTATTTTTAATTTTATCTCAGAAGTACTTCTAAATCTTGAAAATGGGTTTAGGTTTCTTAACATTAATTCATTGATGATATTTCTTACAATTTTTTCCACTTATCACATTTCCTTGTAATTTATCCTTTAAGAAAGTTAAACTTGAGAGAGAATCAGGAATCGTAAAAATTGAGTCCAAATAGCAATTGAGTGAAACATTTTTAATTTTGTTTTACAACCAAGTTGATATTTCTAAACCAAAGGCCATAAAGATGTTGCTGGCTTTCTTGAAACAGAACAATCTCTCCTGACCTCATATATATTTCCACAAAGCTCCTTTGAATAGCAGGGTGCAAAACAATTGAACATTACAGTATCAAAAAGAAGTATTGAGATCATATAGGAACTGAAGTATGAAAAAGTTGCTTCACTAACTCCTTAGAAAAATAGGCCAATAACACGGTAGAAATTTAATTCCGAGCCAGAATATACAGTTCAGATGTGGGTCTATGTTACCTAATTTTTTCAGGCAACACTTTACTACCCTAAGTAACAAAGACACAATTAGCACAATGTTCCTGTTATTTTTGTTTGCCTTTTCTCTCCCCTATCCATTCCCCATACACACCACAGACTGATGTTTGCAGGAATTTACTCAGGTTTATATGATGAAATTTAATTGAAACAATCTTTTAACTTTCAAAATGTATTGACCAAATATGTGTTAAACTAATTATTAAAAGACACAGGTATCTATCTGAGCAATGACTTGTGGATTCTGTTATGACTTTATTAACTTAAACATAGTTGTGCCATTATATACATCTGCAGGAAATATATGTAAAATATTACAACTGGACAAAAAGACATACCTGTCATTTTCCCTCGCCTAATTTTCATGACTTTATATTGTACTGACATTCCTACCAGTAGGTAGACATCATAAGCAGGATTTAAAATGATGTTTTCCAAAATAAACAATCTGACTTCAGCTCCAGGCACATTCTGTTGGTTAAAAGAAGAATTTAATTTAAAGAAACAATCATACCAGGGGTGGGTTCTAATTTTTTTTACTACCGGTTCTGTGGGTGTGGCTTATTTTGTGAGCGTGGCTTGATGGTCATGTGACTGGATGGGCGTGGCCAACTCAATGTCACTCACGTCAAGGGGTGCCTCATCTGGCCCATCCCTTCCCAGCCATTCCTTGTCACACCCAGTCTCAACGTATCTATAGTTCTGTAAAAATATTGTTCACCTTTTTTCAACTTTATTATCTACATACTATAGATGTACTTTCATGGACCATTGAAAGGAGGAAATGGCTCACGTGCTTTGCCCAAGAGTGTGATAGGCAACAGGCTTTTAAGGGGCTGCCAGAAAGAAGGAGGGGGCAATGTATTTTACAAAGCACCAGAAGGCAAAACAAGAAGCTCTTATGATCTTTTGGGAATAAATATTTTAAAAATGGAATTTAAAAAATTCTGCTGTATGCTTTGCATGGCACAATGATTATCAACTGAAGATTTCTAATCCCTTACTATAACACAGCAGTGTGTGTTTTGTGCAAACATGTCATCTTTGTATGAACAGTTCATATAAGAACAAATTCCAGCCATTATTATATGTTGGCCTATTATTGTAATAATGATTGAGTAGATGTAGTCATTATATTTAGAACAGAACAGAACAGAACAGAATAGAACTTTATTGTCACTTTGAATTTACACTAACTGGCATACATTAAAATGAAATTTTGTTGCATACAGCTCTCAAAGGGCCACCACTCTTTATGAGTTCATTCAATGCAACTGTGGAACCTGATGCAGAATGGAGTAATTTGGGGCATTTCAAAAAATTCATTTAAGGGTGAAGATCATCTCTACTTGTTCCAGTAGGATGGCTTTCCAGAAGCAAACACAAGTCTTCCAGAGTAATTTTAAAAAACTTGGCTTTAGAGTTTAAATCTTTTATTCTGTTTTATATGTTTCTTTAAAATGTTAAATGTTTCACACCTGCAGCAGTATTAAAAAAATATCAAGCAATCGTCTCCTGTTCAAAATACTCCTCAGAGCTATGATTCTGATATTTAACATGGAAGCTCTGTATTTTGGGAGGGGGGGTAGTTTTAATATGATCTCATAGGCTTTTGCACTACTTTAAAGTAAATATTTTGATAACACAAATACACGAGACAATTGCAAAAGTAAAGATGTAAATTCTAAGGAAATTTGCATTTACCTTAGTTCCTGAAAAGATTCCAGGACAAATTGTAAAATGTTTGATCAGAAAACACCTTCCCAGTTTAGATTTAGGAGTTAGTTTAGAACTGTCAAACATCAACTAATCTTATCTTTTAGGAATTTGAACAGTACTCTGAAGGAATGCAATGAACAGCTCTACTATTTAGAACTCCCCAGCATAATCTGTAATTTTTAGCCACATAGGCTTCATCAATGGAACCGCTTTTTCCAAATTATAGAAGTTACCTTATGCACTAGGCCCAGTCCTAGTCATTAAATGTTAAAAAAGAAAATAACTTTAAGAAAGACAAGAAAAATACTCAGGGATTAGAAAGTGAATATTCAACCCAAATGGAATATACCAGTATCAGAGTTACAAAATTAATATTTGTTATAGATAGTGTATTTTTATCTGTGAGGTATTTGAAAACTCAGAGGAACTATACTAAGAAAACAATGCTTTCAATTTGCAATTTTTAATCCTTAAAAAACAGGAATCTCAAAATTAGCTTTCCTTAATGTCCTATTTACAGTATAATATCACTTACTGAGCAAATTAATTAACAGTGACAATAAAAAGCATTGTGGAAAAAATAGCAATAGTTAAGTCAAATATAAGTTTTGTTCCTTTAATTCTAATAATTAGCTTGCAGGGTAATAGGTGCAGATCAGGGTGAAATCCAGCAGGTTCTAACAGAGTCTGGATAACCGGTAGCAGAAATTTTAAATAGTTCAGAGAACCAGCAAATACCATCTCTGGCTGGCCCCAGAGTGGGGCGGGAATGGAGATTTTGCAGTATCCTTCCCCTGGAGTGGGATGGGAATGGAGATATAATAAAGAATAAAGAATAACTGAAATGAGCAAAATAAATCCACTTGTGGCTGCTAAAATTCCAAAGCTAGACCACTCTTAACAAGTGACTCCAGTTTTCTGCTTGAAGGCCTCAAACTCCACATTACTGTAAGAAATTGAACGCAAGTTTTAAGAAGAATCAATTTTTAACTCTGGCATTTGAAGATTAGACCTGATTTGACTAGAGAAATATTGTAGCTGGTTAAATATAAGGTTATTTACTCTTGATAATGTGCTATGTTACAGGATATTAAGAAAAGAATATTTTGTGAATATTTCTGTTTTAGTATGATGACTACTAGGTTTTTAAGGTATTTTATAAATGGGTGTTAATTGTTTAAGCTTAGACCAGGGAGGGAAATTAATTTTCCCAAGGGGTCACATGAGAACTGTTGTAGAGCACTGCCCCAACTCTGCTGCCAAAGCTGCACTGGCATCCTGCCCTTGGCCATCAATGCCCATCCCTGATGCCGATGCTGCACCAACACCCCACCCCCACTAATGCCCCACCCCTCTGCTACCACTGTGGGCCTGATTGGGATCTCCTGTGAGTTGGATCTGGCTCTTGGGCTGTAAAATGCTTAGATTTGACTTAGAGGGAGTTGGTTGTATTGTTAATATCTCTTTACTAAAAGAAAGTTAGAGATTAATTTTGTTATGTTTTCCTGATGCATAATTCTTTTTTTCACTTTAATTTGCTTTGTTATTCCCTTTTCTTTCTTTTTTTTTTGCCTTTATGTTAGTTTGTGCTTTAATGGATGATGTTGAAATGTAATAAATACATTTTAAAAAGTTCAATAAGCTGAAGAAGTTTCTTGCATGAGAAGCAAAACATTTTCAAAAAAATACAAGCAAGTCCAGTTGCCTCTTGAAAAAGCACTTTTGGTACAACCATGAACTGGATGACTGAAAAGAAACAGAATAACAGAGTTGGAAGGGACCTTGGAGGTCTTCTAGTCCAACCCCCTGCTTAGGCAGGAAACCCTACACCACTTCAGACAAATAGTAGTCCAATCTCTTCTTAAAATCTTCCAGTATTGAAGCATTCACAACTTCTGGAGGCAAGTTTTCCATTGATTAATTGTTCTAACTGTCAAGAAATTTCTCCTTAGTGCTAGGTTACTTCTCTCCTTGATTAGTTTCCACCCATGCTTCTTGTCCTGCCCTTGGGTGCTTTGGAGAATAGCTTGACTCCCTCTTTTTTGTTCCAATTTGAGATATTGGAACACTGCTATCATGTCTCTCTAGTCCTTCTTTTCATTAAACTAGACATACCCAGTTCCTGCAACTGTTCTTCATATGTTTTAGCCTCCAGTCCCCTAATCATCTTTGTTGCTCTTCTCTGCACTCTTTCTAGAGTCTCCATATCTTTTTTACATCGTGGTGACCAAAATTGGATGCAGTATTCCAAGTGTGGCCTTACCAAGGCATTATAAAGTGGTATTAACACTTCACAATCTCCACATATATATTTTAAAAGGAAGAAAATTGGCCACATGTTTTAATGCTATTAGGAAATACTTCAAATGCTTAGGTTCAAAAAAGGCCAAAAAAATAGTTATGAACAAATAACAAAGTGACCTTGAACAATACAAAAGGATAGAAATAAAATGGCCAATATATCCAATCGATATTAGCATTAATGGATGTTGATATTCATAAATGAATGCTAACAATTTCAGATGAAATTTGTTAATGCCCAAAACCAGACTTAACATTCCATCAACACACAACACTATATTCTGTTTCAGTAGAATTTTATAAAGCAGGAAAAAGTTGCTTTCTTCACAATATTTCTGTTTGCATATCTTGCATTCATAGTCTTTTATAATCTTCTCTACAGTAACTTTTGTATTTGTAGGCCTTCCAGTTAGTCTTGACTCCTGGCAATTACCTGGACAAGTTCTGGCAGTTTTCTTGGCAAGGTTTTTCAGAATTACTTTGCCATTGCTTCCTTCCTAGGGCTAAGAGGAAGTTAACTGGCCCAAAGTCACCCAGAGGGCTTTCATAACTAAGGTGGGACTCGAACATATTAAACGTATTTATTATTAAATTTACTAAATTTATATAAACTCGATTGCAGAAAATACGACTTCAGCAACAAAGTAGACAATGCCTGGAATGCACTACCTGACTCTGTTGCTACATCCTCAAACTCCCATAACTTTAACCTTAAACTGTCTACTGTGGACCTCACCCCAATCCTAAGAGGTCTGTAAGGGTGTGTGCATAAGCGCATCAGTGTCCCTGTCCTACTGTTCCCATTTATTTGTACTCATTTCTTATGTATATACTTATATCTGTTTATACTTATATGTTTATGTTATGTTCATACTTATACTTGTTTTCTCATACATGCTTGACAAACTAAATAAGTAAATCTCCCAGTTATTAGCCTGCTACCTTAATCACCACATCAAATTGGCCCTCAGACTCCAATATATTTGCCACCCATGCGTCCTGTTGAATTATGCCATCTCTATAATATAGGTAATGTGGTGCTGATATGCAAACTATTAAACATATTGTGCAAGATTGCCCATGACATGCATTCTCTGGTTCCCTAGAAGATCCTCACAAAGCAATGCCAGAAGTGGGATTACCTAGATAGTTCAATTGGACACTCAGTTATATGGCCATTGCCGTACCCCCACAGAAGTTTGTATATAATTGTGTGTGTGTTTACTTCTATTTTGACATGTTTTCATCATGCACTAAATAATAATAAATAAATATAGGTATAATGGGTATTGCTTTAGTTTCATCAAAGGACTGTAACCATAAAGGAAGGAAAATATTGGCTGGCTATGATAAATGTAGCACCTAGATGTAACTTACCTTATACACAGTTTCCTCTATTCTTGCTTTGAGTTTTGAACTCCCTGTTTTCATTCCAGATACTAAAACAATATCTCCTTGTTTTGCAACTTTCTCCATCTCTAATATATATGAAGGTGGTATATATGTTGATTCAGAAAATTTCAAAATTCTGTTAAAATGTTAATTATTTTAGATATTAATATTATTTCTTTATAAGGTTGATAAAGCAGTTCCTTCCAGGAACTATAATGATAAATAAACATTGTACAAAGCACAATAGAAATGCAAACAGTAGCTAACATTAATGAAATGTAACTTTTAGCTGATTAATCATCAAATTTCAGAAAAGCATGGTTTAACTATTCCACAAAAGGCCATAAGAGTGTAGCCATCCCTACCTCAATTAACTATGTTCCAAAGGAAGGGAGGCAACTCACCTGAATGACCCCTCTTGTCATACCTGCTGATAAAATTGAACATTCAGCAGGCACTTTCTTTTCATCAGGGTTGGATGGGCAGAATATACTCAGAAATGCAATGTCTAAGATACCTGGTTCCAAACCATGTTTTCTGCTGTTTTAATACTTTTAAATTATATTACACTAACTTGTGTGTTATATATCTACCTACAACATAAAAAATGTGGAAGGGTTCTTGGTGTTTATAAAAATTCTTTTGAATATTACTTCGAAGGGAAGATGAATAGGAAAGAGAGAAATATTGTTTAAAAATTGATCAAAACCCAGGTTATTTTAGATGTGGATGAAAATATTTTTAAAATCATGTCCACAGATCCAGAGTAATCTAGAAGTAATCAAATGGAATTTAAAGTTCAGAATGACTGGTATATTACATTTATTTGGTAATTTTCTGGAATTATTGATGAAAGTCTCAAAGATGCTGGCTTTGCTCAAGAATCTCCACTGGTTGCTAGTTGACTTCTAAATAATAACTTCATAAATCCATAAATATGATCTGAATGATGGCATCACTCTTCCCAAATGTTAAAATATCCAATATTCTCAATGCCATTACCAAAATATTTATTTTATAATAACTAGCTTTAACTTTATTTTATTCATCTTTTTATCCAATTTAATTCTAATACATCTCTTCTGTTTTGTTTGTTTTTTGCTTTTTTAAAAAAGTGTATGTTAGCTAAAAATACATTGTGTCTTTATGAGCTGATACTCCTCCAAGATTATTTATTAAATTAGAAAATTGTATAAATGTAGTATGTTGGTAACTAATAGTAACTTATTTTAAAATATTACAACTAAAACTTCTCCAAAACTACTAGAGGTATAACAAAACATCAGAGATTAAAAGGAAAAATACCCAAACAGTAGTTAAAAAAAAAAAATCCAAACAGCATTTAAAACAGATGAAGCAAAAACATTTAAAAATCATTTCTCAAAACAATAAACGTTTGTCTCTTCTATGGGGACAATGTAAAAATCCAATGGAATTTTATACAATTTTGTATAGTTAATAACCATGAACCTGATTCAAGATAGATGCATGAATAATGGGGAGGTCAATAGAAACTACCAATTTTGCTAATTGGTTTTGTAACAATTTGCCTGGCTCTGGCTGATGCATCTGTTTTGATTTTATCTGGAACAAGATTCACTGAGTATAGTCATTAATGCATCTCTCAACTAGACTGTTGTAATTTGCTTTAACAGGGTTGCCCTTGAAACAGAATACTCTACAGAATGCTTCTATCCATCTGATAATGGCACAAAACTATTATTGTCATATTTCACTGGTAATATATGAGCTGCACTGACTACCAGTATATTTTTTAGGTTCTGTCCAGGTGCTTATTAACACTTATAAAGCCTTATATGGTTCAGGATCTTCAAAACATTTATTCAGAATTGAATCTGCCCACTCAATAAGTCTAAGTAGAGTCCCTATTGAGATAGCTGCTACAATTGTACAATAATACAATCAAAATCAATAAATACAAAAAATTAGAAATGAATAGAGTCGAGTTAGATCTCATACTTATGGCATAGAATATTATTCCTCCAAAGCTTTAATGTGCTTCCAAAAGATAATGATAAAAGGGCTACTTCTGCAGATAAGCTATTTTACAAGAGGAGAGCTCCTGCAGTGAATGCCACTTTTATGCGGCCTCCACCAGATATACATACTGTGTGTGTGTGTGTGTGTGTGTGTGTGTGTGTGTGTGTGTGTGTGTGTTTCACTAGAATGACTTTTTAAAATTACAGATACTTCTTTACAATGCTTCTTTGTCTTACAATTTTCAACATAAGCATATACTAACTGGACAAGTTTGAGTACTTGGCATGAAAGCAACAATATAGCACTATTAGTTAGAACCAGATAGATGAGACAATCTATTCTCATGAAAGCTCTGTAGTTTGTTCTCAAAAACTCTTTGGCGAACCATCCCTAAATATCCATCCCATGTAGGAACTGCAATTAATTACAACTGTGAATTAGTAATATCAACTATAATTAGACTAGTTAACTGGCCTTTAATAAAACGTTCAAAAGACTAATGTATGGAGGTAAGGAAGAACACAGTCAAATATAGTGGGAATCTAGAAATGCATCTGTAGAACTCTAGAAAAATAAATATTTTCTCCATATCTTTTAAACAAATATTCTTGTAACAGAACTATATCTGGATATTTTAAAAGCTCTAGTTTACTGCAATCTCTATCAGAAATGAAGAAGCTTCTTTAATGAGAAACGAATCATCTTCAAGGAAAAAACAAGGAAAGTCCAGTTGCCTTTTGAAAAAGCACCTTTGGGTATGACCATGAACACATATACAGATGTGCATGGTAACAAAAGTTGTGGGTATCTAAAACAAAAGAAAAAAAATAAAGGGAAGAGAAAAAAGAGAGAATAAGACTGAGTTTTAATTGTTACCTAGGAAAAGGGGCAAAAGAAGAAGCTAGCACAAGTATGGGAAAAAGCTCATCATTTTCAAATGTAGTCATTTACCTACAGGTCTACATTTATGCACATATTAACAACTGAATAAATTAAACTTACTGTAGTGCATTATGGAAATCTGAGAATTCATTAGTTGCAGACGTTTTCACAATGGTCCACTCAAAAGCAAGTCCTGCCAATGTGCTAAAAGTGTTTCCTTTAAATAACGGAACATCAAAACAGTTAGAATGTGAAGACAGTTTTCCTTCATTTGTCAAACTATCTGCACAACAAAAATGTTTGGGAATTACAATGAAAATAAAGCAGAACTGCACACACATAAAATGATCAGGTAAACTCTTTTTCAGGAGCAGCTGGCAACATGACTAAGTGTAATGACCTGGGAAAAAGGAATAGAGGCAGAACACAATTCATTTATCTCACAGAAAATAGAAATTTGTATTAAATATTCTATAAATATAATACAAGACGTAAAATATTACTATAAATATAATAATATCAGATACATAATATGATTTTTTAATGGAAGGATTTAAAAATGCAACTAGGGAAAATTAGAAAGGGTAGGGAAACAATCTTCTTTTAGTAATACTGTCAATGCACCATCAACCACAGAAAGTGAAACGGCAGCTAATTATTTGCAAGCACATTTTCTATTCAATAGACACTATATGTATATGCAAATGATCCCAATCTGACTTCAAACACCAAATGATCAAATATCATGATCGAATGCATATATCCATCTGCAACTTACATTTGGCTTTTAAAATCCTAGCAATATCCCTATTACTGACAACAAACAGTTATGCAGAAAGTGCATTTACTCTAAAAATAAATGTTCCTTGATATTCGTCACAGTTGTGATTCATGAAGCAAATGAGATGCCTAAAGTTAGCTTATTTGCAAAAAAGAATTATCTGTAAATAATTGCTTAATATTTTTGAACTTCATCACAAACATCTCAGTACAAGTTGCCACAATAAATCTTAGGAAAATTCAAATCTCTGATTTGTTCATGATATAAATCATCTTCCTTCAACTTTGTTTGGAATAAAACACATAGAATTTCTATCCTGGAAGTTAATTCTCATATACTGGAGGATATTTACAAATGTCCACTATGTGCCACTTCCTGAATTTAAGGAAAAATAATTTAAAATCATTAATATGTAATAATATAGTACAGGTCTGTCCAACCTTGGCTATTTTAGGACCTTTGAACTTCAACTCCCAGAATTCCCAAGCCTGCATGGCTTGATGGGGAATTATGGGAGTTGAAGTCCACAGATCTTAAAGTTGCCAAGATTGGATGCCTCTCCTATAATGTATCATAGAGAAAAGAGATTTCAA
Organism: Ahaetulla prasina; assembly: GCF_028640845.1. NCBI lineage: Eukaryota > Metazoa > Chordata > Lepidosauria > Squamata > Colubridae > Ahaetulla > Ahaetulla prasina. The sequence goes on along the minus strand of NC_080540.1, from coordinate 67,827,761 downwards.
TGAGTAAGTGTATACAAGATACAGGTATACAAGGTTGCATAATAGTAATTTACTATTTTTATGGCATATTTTTTAATGCCACAAAAGTAAGACAAATTGTCTTAAAGTATTACTGATATCTAAACAAAAGTAAATCAGCAATATCTAAATATACACATGAAAGAGCAAAGTGCTATCCTTCTATGGATTAAAATGTTGAATCCAGGATACATTTGATACCTTCAGAATCTCGGGCTTGAATTTTCAGCTGCAGTGGTGAATCTTCAAGATATAATTCCTTTGTTGTAGATACTATGTGAATAGTATGAATAACATCAACTATAGCATCACAGCGAAGGACCTGGCCAGTAACTTGATGAAAAAGAAGAAAACATTGTTACTAATCCAATGAACATTGAACTTTAATACAGTCAGCAGTTTAGCACAGCATTCTGTAATGCAGTACCTCTAGATCCATGATGGTGAACCTATGGCACGCCTGCCACAAGTGGCACGTGTAGCCATATCACTGGGCATGCAAGCTCAGCTCCGGTGCACATGTGCACACTGGCCAGCTGATTTTCAGGCCTTCCGGGCCCACCAGAAGTAGGGAAACAGGCTGTTTCCTGCCTCCAGAGGGCCTGGGAAGGCCCATTATTCTCTCTTACCCAGCTCCAGAGCCGCTCTAGGAATCTGGGGGAGTGGGAAACCTGCCTTTCCCACCCCTCCCCAGGCCCTCCGGAGGCCAGAAACGGCCCGTTTACCAACTTCCAGGTGGACAGGAAGTGACTTTTTTGCTGTCCCCAGCCTCCCCGGAGCCTCTTCTAGAGAGGCTCTGGAGCCAGGTAAGAGAGAAAAACGGGCCTTCCCAGTTTTACTGGGCCATCGCATGTCAGGGGGGGGAAGAAGAATTGTGGGGCGCATAGAATTATGGGTGTGGGCACGCACATGCATGACCCCCCTCCCCTCCCCCCTTTTTGGCATGCTATGACAAAAAGGTTAGCCATCAATGCTCTAGATGGTTAGGACTAGGACTATGACCTACCATGCTGTGCAGGAATATTGTCCAGAATTGCTATATAATAATAATCTTATCCCAAAGGTGCCTTTTCAGGAGGCAAGTGAACTTTCTTGTTTTTTCTTTGAAGACGTTCTGCTTCTCATCCAAGAAGCTTCTTCAGCTCTGACAGGATAGTGGGGAATGGAAGTTTCTTGGATGAGAAGTGAAATGTCTTCAAAGAAAAAACAAGAAAGTCCACTTGCCTCCTGAAAAAGCACCTTTGAGACAACCATGACCTGGATGATTGAGAATCTCTACAGACTTTTAGCAATATAATTTGGAATGAACACCCTTTGAATGGTATGAGAGTAGGAATGGATTTCCAGAGAAAAATGTCTTCAAAGAAAAAACAAGAAAGTCCACTTGCCTCCTGAAAAAGCACCTTTGAGACAACCATGACCTGGATGATTGAGAATCTCTACAGACTTTTAGCAATATAATTTGGAATGAACACCCTTTGAATGGTATGAGAGTAGGAATGGATTTCCAGAGAAAAATTGCAGACTATGGGAACCAGGAAGATTACTCAAGTGACCCTGAGGACATAGATAAACCTCCAAGTGCTTCAACAACCCTCTAAAAGGATGCAAATGACCAGCTGTCTGCAAGGAATATAAATCCATTCTCCAACATCCAATCAGAGCTGAAGAAGCTTCTTGGATGAGAAGCAAAACGTCTTCAAAGAAAAAACAAGGAAGTCCAGTTGCCTCCTGAAAAGCACCTTTGGGAAAACCATGACCTGGATGGCTGAGAATCTCTACAGACTTTAAGCATGCCAATTCCTTCACTGCCCTGTGGGTTTATAATCTTACATTGCAACAAACTGAACTGGATCATGCAGGTAGCATGGCTCTTTCAAAACTGCTTCTAGCTGCATTTTGATGCATGAGCATGCACACAACTGGAAATCACTGGCAAAGCAACCACAGATCCATGGCATTTTTACAGTCCAAAGGGGGCACTTCATACATACTGTTACATGTACAGCATTGAATCTATCTTAACTTTGCCAAATTTCAATCCCACAGGAATCATGGGTTCCAGATTTTGAATACATTCTGTAAATTAGCCCATTTGAAGTGTGTTGGTTCAAAAATGGCTGCTGTATGATTCACCATTTTATCCAAATGGTTGCAAATAATCAAACAGACACAAGAGTTTTAGTAGTATATAGATGTAGAAATCTATATCTATAGATTTCTATATCTGTATCTATAAAAACTGCTTAAAATTTAGTCTTAATAAAATCTTAATAGAGAAGAAAGAGACAGTACTTACAAACATCTTCAGCCAAAATAATACTTGTGAGCCGTGTTATTTGTGATGATTTGGCTTGAATAATAGCTTTCTGTGAACACTGATGGTTATCTTGTTCTATAGCATCTATGCTAGCAACTTCTGGTCTGGTGGAAGACCTATTTAAAAATATTAAAAATATTGGAGTTATAAACCAATTATAACTGCTGAAACCCTTTGCATTTTAGTCCTGATAGTGAAGAGTTTTGGAAATTGAAAATTCTGTGATGGTGAGAACAGCTATTACTGCTGGAATGAAGAGAGCAGTCAGTTGTCATTTCCCCCAATTAAGCAATGCATTACAGAAACAAGACGAACCTATTTTTCATTTTTCAGTTAACAGCTGTAAAACACGAGGAATTTTTATAAATTTTCTGATGCTTTGTGAAGTAGATTTGAAAAGGTGACTTGTGCAAGATACGCTAATGAAATTGGCATAACAAGTAGTGCAGGGGTTTGGGGCAGGAATTTTGGTCATGGGATACACCTAGATGATTGGCAGAAATTGTGGATGTATAATTATAAATGACGATGTCTACAGCATTTAAAGAGAATTTGTATAAGATGTTTTACAGGTGGCATCTACCCCCGACAAGAATTGCTAGAATGTCTAAGGACAAATCTGAAAAATGTTGGAAATGTCATCAGATACCTGGATCATATTACCACATGTGGTGGACATGCATTGAAGCTAAAAGATATTGGACTAAAATACACACGTGGTTGAAAAAAATGATCAAAAAGCATATTGACTTTAAGCCAGAAATCTTTCTGTTGGGAAACATATACTAGAGATATAAAATATTTGATTGTGAATATTATTACAGCAGCTAGGATTGTATTTGCAAAAAATTGGAAAAATGAAGTGTTACCTTCGCAAGATGAAATAATTAGAAAAATGTTGGAATGTGCAGAGATGAGTAAATTAACATTTGAAATTAGAGAACAAGAAGATAAGCAATATTATAAAATATGGGATTTATTCTATAACTGGTTAAATGGAAAGATATGTTAGGAAAAATGAGTATAAGATATATGTATGAAAGAGACAATTATTTTGTGAATGCACAGGAAGATATATTAACACTCTTACAGCACGTTGTAATGGAATTGATTTGTTGAGGTTTTTTTAATTTTATGTTTAAAAATAAAAATTTTCAAAAAACAAAACAAAAAAGAAACAAGTAGTCCAGGGGTGAAATTCTATTCTATTCTATTCTATTCAAATCTACTTATCTTCCTTACTGGTTCGGAAGTGCATGCCCACATCACATGCACGCGCAGACCTTCTGCGCATGCGCAAAACCTTCTGCACATGCGCAGAAGGTAAAAAACACATTACCTCCTGGTTAAAACCAGGATGTAATGACACTAGGCAGGCGGGCAGAGATTCGCTCCGCCATTGCTACTGGATCGCCGAACTACTGGCCATGATCACTACCAGATCGTGCAATCCAGTCCAATCCGGGAGCATTTCAGAAGTAGTTCTCACTTAATGAAAAAAATTAGACGGGAAGCTCTGTTGCTAAGCAATGTGTTGCAAATGTCATGTGACCACAATATATCTTCTGATGTTAGCTCCAGCTACAGTCATTAAAGAAATCATTGCGGTTTAAGTGTGATGTCATGCAACTGAAAATTGCCACTTACAACTAAAATTTGTGTGCTTGCTTCCCCCATTGTGTTCAGTTGGTTGAAGCTGGCTGTGAAGGTCACAAACAGATCACACGAGAATGGGATGTTGTGACTATTGTAAATATATGCTGCTTGCCAAGTGCCTGAATCCAAATCTCATGGCCATGGAGATGCTGCGATGGCAATGATTTTTGAGGACAAGTTATTAAGTCTTCTTTTACAGAACTATTGCAACTTTGAATACTTGCTGAATGTCGGTAAGTGAGAACTACTTGTATTGCTATGTACAAAATTAAAAACCATTTTGTTTCCTACAGAACAAAACAATCCTACTTGAAACTCTCTGGCAAGTTATTTCAAGTTTAGTCTGTTCTGATGAAACAACACTTGAAATAGCTTTAGGTTACGGATTTCATCAGAACAAAATTCAAAACGTTTCAAGCATTCCCACCATAAGAAAGAATAGGAACAATTAACTGCTCCTCCTTTATTTTTCATTTCAGAAAAACACTTAAATGTAATCCATGCTAAGTACTATCAAATACAGGTAATCCTCGACTTACAACAATTCATTTAGTTCAAAGTTACAATGGCACTGAAAAAAGTGACTTTTGACCGTTTTTCACACTTATGACTGTTGCAGTATCCCTATCATCAAAATCTGGATACTGGCCTTTATTTATGATGGTTGCATTGTTCTGAGGTCATGTGATCACCTTTTGTGACCATCTGACAAGCAAAGTCAATGGGGAAGCCACTTAATAATTATGTTATTAATTTAATAACTTCAATGATTCACTTAACAACTGGGGCAAGAAAGGTCATAAAATGGGGTAAAACTCACTTAACAACACCCTTGCTTAGAAACTGAAATTTTGGGCTCAATGTTGATTGTAAGTTGAGGACTACCTGTAAAAATAAATGCCCATAGCTTTTCTTACACACTGTTTGTTTAATTTAGAATCTTATCAAATTCCTGTCCCTTTCTGTCTTCAACTGAGATCTTCTTTATTTCAATATATAAATATTAATTCTCAGAATTCTTCCTGAATTTTTGAATTATTTTTTTTTAAAAAAACACCAAACCAACATTATACTGGTGTTCTTTAGAATTACTCAGCAGCATTAGTGTCTGAATACAATATATGCAAATACTACCTACCTGCAAAATAAATCATAGCACAACATATTTGTAATCCATATAAATTCTAATTTCCCCATAGCAATTAAGAAGACAACAAAAATAGGCAGGCTGGCAGCCAAGAATCACAGTCTTTTGCCTAGTCATGTTCTTAGCTTTTCTTCCTCTCTTCTTAACAACTTATTCCTGTATGACCTCATTCATACAAAACAATAATAGCAGGGACATGATGCTCCCTGGTTCTTTATTAGCATGGGTGGAAGTACTTTGGAAAAGCAACCTAATCTTAAACCTCAAAGCAACCATCTAATCATATTGATGAGCTGCAGTGGCGGAGTGGTTAGAGTGCAGTATACTGCAGGCTACTTCTGGTGATCACCAGCTGCAAGGAGTTTGGCAGATCGAATCTCACCAGGCTCAAGGTTGACTCAGCCTTCCAATCTTTCAAAGTGAGTAAAATGAGAACCCAGTTTGTTGGGGGCAATATTCTGACTCTGTAAACTGCTTAGAGAAGGCTGTAAAGCACTATGAAGAGGTATTTAAATCTTACTGCTATTGTTCAGAATTATTGGGATGTTCCAAATGATGCTAGTCAAAACAGCTACCTTTTGTTTCACTCTCAGAACAATTTCTAAAGATGCATTTTTTCTGCCAATAAAATTGCAGATTTTATTATTGTTTTTTTATGTCAGCTTTTTTTAAAAAAATATGAATTACCTTAATCTTATACCAGAACAGTTAAAACAACATATAAATCAAATAAATGACACAAAATTTTGTTCTTACGAAGCAAAACTCTTGAAACATTGTTTTGTTTCCTGCCAGAATACTGAAGGCAGCCATTTTAAGATCAGAACATTTTGAGTTACGATTTTTCTAGGCATTTTAACATAAGAATAGTTTTCACAGCAAGAAGTAATAGCTCTATTTAATTCTGCATTGATCAGAGCCCACTTCAATTATTGTTTCTATTTCTGAGACTACCCAAAAGTTCCACAGATGGGCCAGAGGACGAGAAGCCAAGTCATATGAATAAGGATTGAAAAAAGTGAAAAAGTTTCACTTTGCATAGAAAGACGTGTGGGTGGGTATGAGGAACAGGGAGTATGACAGAACTGTTCAAATGCCTGAAGATGTGTCACAAACAAGATGGTTACGATATGTGTTCCATCATTCCAGAGAACATGACAATGGATTTGAGTTACAGGAAGGATTAGAAAACCTTCTGAACATTAAGAACAATTTGAAAAGCAATCATCTATATGAGCTGTCAGAAATGCTTTAATTTAAATTCTTGCATTGGGCAGGAGTTTTGATTTCATGGCCTAAACAACTATTTCCAATGTTATAATTCTGTCCCTAGTGTAAACAGTCCTGATATTTACTGTGAAAGCCAATTTACAGATATTCTTTACTTAACAACCCTAATTCAGATTGGAAGTTGAAGTAGTTATTAGGTAAAATACCATGTGACTGTATTATTTAGTGGTAGCAATTCCAGTAGTCCAAGTTCATTAGGCTAGGACCTCATACTTGTTCTGTCCTGCCCTGCCTTGCTTGCCTCCACTTCAATTCCCCAAATCCAGATATCTCCTCTATCTCTGCCCATTTGGTCACCCTGAATTCTACTACTGCCTATGCCAGCTGACTTTCACCCTCTTCACCCTCTTCTTCCCTCTGCTGATGAGGTACATCTGACTATGGCTGAGGCTGTTCCCTTTCATAGGCCTTGTGCAGCCTTCTTGAAGGAAAACAGCCTTACTGTCAGCATCAAGACAGTGAAGGTCAACAGAGATCAGTGAGAGAATGGCTGGTGATGGTGGAATATAGGCCAAAAGGGCAGGGACCAGAGGAGAAAAGTGGGTAGGGGGAATTAAGTTGTAAATGTGGAGTTGTAAATGTGGAGGCTTCCAAGCATCTGAATTCTAGTCACATGACCTAAAGGGTGCTGCAATGGCCACAACTTTCAGGACTCATCCTAACTTTCATTCATTCAGTTCTATTGTAACTTCAAAAGGAATGAATTAAGTGAGGATTACTTGTAGTAATTAAAGCATCAGGTTAGAACCAAGTCTAGTCTAGTCCTGCCTTAGGCACAAAGCCATCTGCTTAATCTTGCCAATCACTGTCTTTCAACCATAGGATGAAGGGAACGGCAAGCCACTTATGCAAAAAATCTTGCCATGAAAACTGCAGCAACTAGTCCAATGTCTCAAAAAAGTAAAATTATTTTTTTTACTGCAGTTAGTAGCAATACATAGCTGATGTTTGTGAATCTAAGAAAGCATCAGCCTTCTGAATAAATAGGCAAGAAACATGACTAGATAAGTTCCACTGACTTTATTATAGAATACATTAACTGAATTTTGTAAGTTTGAAGATACAAATTTCCTACCATTTAGGGCAGGTTCCCATCATTTAGGACAGGTCCTTTCTAATTTTCTTTCTCTGACCATTAACTCCTTGGGAATTCCTCCCTCTCTCGGCTGATTGTTTCCTAGGCAACATCTCTTTCCTTTGTGCCCAAGATCATCTACATACTTCATTTCATCGAGCTAAACAAGTTAAACCTAGTTAATTCTTGGCGAGGGGGGGCTACCAGGAATTTCAGGAACGTACACTAGACTAAGGAATTTAAAATAAAGTCTGGGAAGAAGTCATTGATAAAAGGGTGACATACAAGTTTAATAAATTGTTATAATGAAAAAAGGACAAATGACTTCCATAGTGCTGTTAATATGGTATGAAGTCAACAGCTGTCAGGTTTAACAGAAAGAAGTTTTTATTTCAGTGTTTAATAGGAGGTTTTTATGAACAACCCATTCCCCCAGAAGTCAAGAACCAAACTCAATGGTGGAAACACCATCTAAGCCATCAATATTTGGGTCATACCTATTATAGAATAGAATTTTATTGGCCAAGTGTGATTGGACACACAAGGAATTTGTTTTGGTGCATATGCTCTCAGTGTACATAAAAGAAAAAGGAAAGAAAAAAAACCATCAAAGGTACAACATTTTAACCCTTAATGATAGCAACAAAAAGTTATAGTCAGACAGTCATAAGTGGAATCTGATACACTCCTGGAATTATTAACTGCACCGAGCTGAACTGGACAGTTTGAACAAAGAAACTTAGGAACATAGAATCACAGGGCTGGAATAAACGTTGGAGGTATTTTAGTCCAACCCCTGCCCAAGACAGGAATTTTATAAAGTAGAAAGCTAATGACAAGAAAATTGATGACTATTCACTATGCATTACTTTCTTGTAATGAACCTGGAAAGGAAAGAGAGGAAAAGCGGAACAAGTGACTAAAGTGACAGATCAAGGTAGTTGTGACACTGATAACTCAAATAATCAGGGGATAATGGTCCGAGATAAAGAACTTACTTTGGAAAAGTGTGAATCAGGTATTACAGATCGGTCACATAAGAAGAGCACGGTATCCAAAAAGAGAAGCCACCTTCTGATTGGTGATTCAATTGTAAGGGATGTAAATTTAGGAAAGGATATGGAGGTTTTGAAAGAGGTCAGGTGTCTACCTGGTGCTATTGCCAGAGCAAGAGACAAGAGGCGTATTCTTAAGATAATCAAGAATGCCAGTAAGGATTCTGATGTTGATGCTATTATACATCTTGGCACAAATGATCTGTCCCAAAAGGATGTACTTTCTGTGAAGAATGATTTCCAGAGCTTGGGGTATGAACTTAATAGTATAGGCTGTAGGCTTATCGTTTCAGAGGTTTTACAAGTTATATAAGGAACAAAAAGGTAAAGGCCAGCATGTAGTGGAGTTTAATGTGTAGCTAAAGGAGTGGTGTAAAAGAGATGGATTGCATCCATCAAAGAAAGGACTGAGTTACTTAGCAATAAATTCATAGATTTTCTGGATAAACATTTAAACTAAACAGTGGGGACAGAGAATTAATTGATACAGAAAATTTCTGTCCCCAGCAATCCAAAATTAATAGGGTTATCGGTGCATGTAACATAGATGTCTGTGTGGGTAAGACTATCAGCCCTGCTATCAAGCAAAACCAAGCATTTAATAGTGAGTGCCATACCATGTGCACTAGTCAAACAGGTGACAAGAAAGTAGGGGCAGTCAGGCACAACACAGGTTATGTAGACAGTAAACACAAGGTCAATCCAAATGGGCTCAAATGTCTATACACCAATGCACAGAGTATGAGGAATAAACAGGGTGAATTAGAAATTCAAGTAAATGAGGGCGGACATGATATTGTTGCCATTACGGAAACTTGGTGGGATGAAACCCACAAATGGAACATACAGCTAGAGGGATTTAAATTATTTAAAATAAAGTCTGGGAAGAAGTCATTGATAAAAGGGTGACATACAAGTTTAATAAATTGTTATAATGAAAAAAGGACAAATGACTTCCATAGTGCTGTTAATATGGTATGAAGTCAACAGCTGTCAGGTTTAACAGAAAGAAGTTTTTATTTCAGTGTTTAATAGGAGGTTTTTATGAACAACCCATTCCCCCAGAAGTCAAGAACCAAACTCAATGGTGGAAACACCATCTAAGCCATCAATATTTGGGTCATACCTATTATAGAATAGAATTTTATTGGCCAAGTGTGATTGGACACACAAGGAATTTGTTTTGGTGCATATGCTCTCAGTGTACATAAAAGAAAAAGGAAAGAAAAAAAACCATCAAAGGTACAACATTTTAACCCTTAATGATAGCAACAAAAAGTTATAGTCAGACAGTCATAAGTGGAATATGATACACTCCTGGAATTATTAACTGCACCCGAGCTGAACTGGACAGTTTGAACAAAGAAACTTAGGAACATAGAATCACAGGGCTGGAATAAACGTTGGAGGTATTTTAGTCCAACCCCTGCCCAAGACAGGAATTTTATAAAGTAGAAAGCTAATGACAAGAAAATTGATGACTATTCACTATGCATTACTTTCTTGTAATGAACCTGGAAAGGAAAGAGAGGAAAAGCGGAACAAGTGACTAAAGTGACAGATCAAGGTAGTTGTGACACTGATAACTCAAATAATCAGGGGATAATGGTCCGAGATAAAGAACTTACTTTGGAAAAGTGTGAATCAGGTATTACAGATCGGTCACATAAGAAGAGCACGGTATCCAAAAAGAGAAGCCACCTTCTGATTGGTGATTCAATTGTAAGGGATGTAAATTTAGGAAAGGATATGGAGGTTTTGAAAGAGGTCAGGTGTCTACCTGGTGCTATTGCCAGAGCAAGAGACAAGAGGCGTATTCTTAAGATAATCAAGAATGCCAGTAAGGATTCTGATGTTGATGCTATTATACATCTTGGCACAAATGATCTGTCCCAAAAGGATGTACTTTCTGTGAAGAATGATTTCCAGAGCTTGGGGTATGAACTTAATAGTATAGGCTGTAGGCTTATCGTTTCAGAGGTTTTACCAGTTATATAAGGAACAAAAGGTAAAGGCCAGCATGTAGTGGAGTTTAATGTGTAGCTAAAGGAGTGGTGTAAAAGAGATGGATTGCATCCATCAAAGAAAAGACTGAGTTACTTAGCAATAAATTCATAGATTTTCTGGATAAACATTTAAACTAAACAGTGGGGACAGAGAATTAATTGATACAGAAAATTTCTGTCCCCAGCAATCCAAAATTAATAGGGTTATCGGTGCATGTAACATAGATGTCTGTGTGGGTAAGACTATCAGCCCTGCTATCAAGCAAAACCAAGCATTTAATAGTGAGTGCCATACCATGTGCACTAGTCAAACAGGTGACAAGAAAGTAGGGGCAGTCAGGCACAACACAGGTTATGTAGACAGTAAACACAAGGTCAATCCAAATGGGCTCAAATGTCTATACACCAATGCACAGAGTATGAGGAATAAACAGGGTGAATTAGAAATTCAAGTAAATGAGGGTGGACATGATATTGTTGCCATTACGGAAACTTGGTGGGATGAAACCCACAAATGGAACATACAGCTAGAGGGATATAAATTATTTAAAAGAAATAGACCGAATAAAAGAGGAGGTGGAGTTGCACTATATATAAGAAATAACTACATCTCTACAGAAATAGAGCACAACAATGATGAAAATCATCTTGAATGCATTTGGGTCAATATACCTGTGGCCTTCCAGGTGCGCTTCAAGGTTTTGGTAACCACCTTCAAAGCGCTCCATGGCATAGGGCTGGGTTATTTATGGGACCGCCTACTGCTACCGAATACCTCTCACCGACCCGTGCGCTCTCACAGAGAGGGACTCCTCAGGGTGCCGTCAGCTAGGCAGTGTCGTCTGGCGACGCCCAGGGGAAGGGCCTTCTCTGTGGGGGCTCCCACCCTCTGGAACGAACTCCCCCCAGGACTCCGTCAACTTCCGGACCTCCGAACCTTCCGTCGCGAGCTCAAGACACATTTATTCATCTGTGCAGGACTGGCTTAGATTTTAAATTTATAGCGGTTTTTTAATTGGTTTTTTTAATATTCATATTTAGATCTTTTAATAATTGGGCATTAGAATAAGTTTTTTAATGATTATCTTAATTTGTATATAAATGTTTTTATGTGCCTGTGAACCGCCCTGAGTCCTTCGGGAGATAGGGCGGTATACAAATTTGAATAATAAATAAATAAAAGGAGGGGGAAATGATATTGCCATAGGTCTGTACTATAGGCCACCCAACCAAACAGAGGAAGTAGATGAACTTTTTGCTAGTCAGCTAACTAACGTATGTAGGAAGCACATCACAGTAGTAATGGGGGATTTTAACTACCCTGACGTCAACTGGGAGACAAACTCTGCACCAAGTGGAAAATCCAACAGGTTCATAACAAACCTAGCAGACAGCTTTGTTTCCCAAAAAAGAGAAGCCACCTTCTGATTGGTGATTCAATTGTAAGGGATGTAAATTTAGGAAAGGATATGGAGGTTTTGAAAGTGGTCAGGTGTCTACCTGGTGCTACTGCCAGCAGAGACAAGAGGCGTATTCTTAAGATAATCAAGAATGCCAGTAAGGATTCTGATGTTGATGCTATTATACATCTTGGCACAAATGATCTGTCCCAAAAGGATGTACTTTCTGTGAAGAATGATTTCCAGAGCTTGGGGTATGAACTTAATAGTATAGGCTGTAGGCTTATCGTTTCAGAGGTTTTACCAGTTATATAAGGAACAAAAGGTAAAGGCCAGCATGTAGTGGAGTTTAATGTGTAGCTAAAGGAGTGGTGTAAAAGAGATGGATTGCATCCATCAAAGAAAGGACTGAGTTACTTAGCAATACATAGCTGATGTTTGTGAATCTAAGAAAGCATCAGCCTTCTGAATAAATAGGCAAGAAACATGACTAGATAAGTTCCACTGACTTTATTATAGAATACATTAACTGAATTTTGTAAGTTTGAAGATACAAATTTCCTACCATTTAGGGCAGGTTCCCATCATTTAGGACAGGTCCTTTCTAATTTTCTTTCTCTGACCATTAACTCCTTGGGAATTCCTCCCTCTCTCGGCTGATTGTTTCCTAGGCAACATCTCTTTCCTTTGTGCCCAAGATCATCTACATACTTCATTTCATCGAGCTAAACAAGTTAAACCTAGTTAATTCTTGGCGAGGGGGGGCTACCAGGAATTTCAGGAACGTACACTAGACTAAGGAATTTAAAATAAAGTCTGGGAAGAAGTCATTGATAAAAGGGTGACATACAAGTTTAATAAATTGTTATAATGAAAAAAGGACAAATGACTTCCATAGTGCTGTTAATATGGTATGAAGTCAACAGCTGTCAGGTTTAACAGAAAGAAGTTTTTATTTCAGTGTTTAATAGGAGGTTTTTATGAACAACCCATTCCCCCAGAAGTCAAGAACCAAACTCAATGGTGGAAACACCATCTAAGCCATCAATATTTGGGTCATACCTATTATAGAATAGAATTTTATTGGCCAAGTGTGATTGGACACACAAGGAATTTGTTTTGGTGCATATGCTCTCAGTGTACATAAAAGAAAAAGGAAAGAAAAAAAACCATCAAAGGTACAACATTTTAACCCTTAATGATAGCAACAAAAAGTTATAGTCAGACAGTCATAAGTGGAATATGATACACTCCTGGAATTATTAACTGCACCCAAGCTGAACTGGACAGTTTGAACAAAGAAACTTAGGAACATAGAATCACAGGGCTGGAATAAACGTTGGAGGTATTTTAGTCCAACCCCTGCCCAAGACAGGAATTTTATAAAGTAGAAAGCTAATGACAAGAAAATTGATGACTATTCACTATGCATTACTTTCTTGTAATGAACCTGGAAAGGAAAGAGAGGAAAAGCGGAACAAGTGACTAAAGTGACAGATCAAGGTAGTTGTGACACTGATAACTCAAATAATCAGGGGATAATGGTCCGAGATAAAGAACTTACTTTGGAAAAGTGTGAATCAGGTATTACAGATCGGTCACATAAGAAGAGCACGGTATCCAAAAAGAGAAGCCACCTTCTGATTGGTGATTCAATTGTAAGGGATGTAAATTTAGGAAAGGATATGGAGGTTTTGAAAGAGGTATATATATATATATATATATATATATATATATATATATATATATATATATATATATATATATATATATATATATATATATATATATATATATATATATATATATATATATATATATATATATATATATATATATATATATATATATATATATATATATATATATATATATATATATATATATATATATATATATATATATATATATATATATATATATATATATATATATATATATATATATATATATATATATATATATATATATATATATATATATATATATATATATATATATATATATATATATATATATATATATATATATATATATATATATATATATATATATATATATATATATATATATATATATATATATATATATATATATATATATATATATATATATATATATATATATATATATATATATATATATATATATATATATATATATATATATATATATATATATATATATATATATATATATATATATATATATATATATATATATATATATATATATATATATATATATATATATATATATATATATATATATATATATATATATATATATATATATATATATATATATATATATATATATATATATATATATATATATATATATATATATATATATATATATATATATATATATATATATATATATATATATATATATATATATATATATATATATATATATATATATATATATATATATATATATATATATATATATATATATATATATATATATATATATATATATATATATATATATATATATATATATATATATATATATATATATATATATATATATATATATATATATATATATATATATATATATATATATATATATATATATATATATATATATATATATATATATATATATATATATATATATATATATATATATATATATATATATATATATATATATATATATATATATATATATATATATATATATATATATATATATATATATATATATATATATATATATATATATATATATATATATATATATATATATATATATATATATATATATATATATATATATATATATATATATATATATATATATATATATATATATATATATATATATATATATATATATATATATATATATATATATATATATATATATATATATATATATATATATATATATATATATATATATATATATATATATATATATATATATATATATATATATATATATATATATATATATATATATATATATATATATATATATATATATATATATATATATATATATATATATATATATATATATATATATATATATATATATATATATATATATATATATATATATATATATATATATATATATATATATATATATATATATATATATATATATATATATATATATATATATATATATATATATATATATATATATATATATATATATATATATATATATATATATATATATATATATATATATATATATATATATATATATATATATATATATATATATATATATATATATATATATATATATATATATATATATATATATATATATATATATATATATATATATATATATATATATATATATATATATATATATATATATATATATATATATATATATATATATATATATATATATATATATATATATATATATATATATATATATATATATATATATATATATATATATATATATATATATATATATATATATATATATATATATATATATATATATATATATATATATATATATATATATATATATATATATATATATATAAGAAATAACTACATCTCTACAGAAATAGAGCACAACAATGATGAAAATCATCTTGAATGCATTTGGGTCAATATACCTGTGGTTTCCAGAGCTTGGGGTATGAACTTAATAGTATAGGCTGTAGGCTTATCGTTTCAGAGGTTTTACAAGTTATATAAGGAACAAAAAGGTAAAGGCCAGCATGTAGTGGAGTTTAATGTGTAGCTAAAGGAGTGGTGTAAAAGAGAAGGCTTTGGTTTTATGAGTCACAATGTCTGCAACTGATCCAATGAAAAACTGTACAAAAGAGATGGATTGCATCCATCAAAGAAAAGACTGAGTTACTTAGCAATAAATTCATAGATTTTCTGGATAAACATTTAAACTAAACAGTGGGGACAGAGAATTAATTGATACAGAAAATTTCTGTCCCCAGCAATCCAAAATTAATAGGGTTATCGGTGCATGTAACATAGATGTCTGTGTGGGTAAGACTATCAGCCCTGCTATCAAGCAAAACCAAGCATTTAATAGTGAGTGCCATACCATGTGCACTAGTCAAACAGGTGACAAGAAAGTAGGGGCAGTCAGGCACAACACAGGTTATGTAGACAGTAAACACAAGGTCAATCCAAATGGGCTCAAATGTCTATACACCAATGCACAGAGTATGAGGAATAAACAGGGTGAATTAGAAATACAAGTAAATGAGGGGAGATATGATATTGTTGCCATTACGGAAACTTGATGGGATGAAACCCACAAATGGAACATACAGCTAGAGGGATATAAATTATTTAAAAGAAATAGACCAAATAAAAGAGGAGGTGGAGTTGCACTATATATAAGAAATAACTACATCTCTACAGAAATAGAGCACAACAATGATGAAAATCATCTTGAATGCATTTGGGTCAATATACCTGTGGTTTCCAGGTGCGCTTCAAGGTTTTGGTAACCACCTTCAAAGCGCTCCATGGCATAGGGCTGGGTTATCTATGGGACCGCCTACTGCTACCGAATACCTCTCACCGACCCGTGCGCTCTCACAGAGAGGGACTCCTCAGGGTGCCGTCAGCTAGGCAGTGTCGCCTGGCGACGCCCAGGGGAAGGGCCTTCTCTGTGGGGGCTCCCACCCTCTGGAACGAACTCCCCCCAGGACTCCGTCAACTTCCGGACCTCCGAACCTTCCGTCGCGAGCTCAAGACACATTTATTCATCTGTGCAGGACTGGCTTAGATTTTAAATTTATAGCGGTTTTTTAATTGGTTTTTTTAATATTCATATTTAGATCTTTTAATAATTGGGCATTAGAATAAGTTTTTTAATGATTATCTTAATTTGTATATAAATGTTTTTATGTGCCTGTGAACCGCCCTGAGTCCTTCGGGAGATAGGGCGGTATACAAATTTGAATAATAAATAAATAAATAAATAAAAGGAGGGGGAAATGATATTGCCATAGGTCTGTACTATAGGCCACCCAACCAAACAGAGGAAGTAGATGAACTTTTTGCTAGTCAGCTAACTAACGTATGTAGGAAGCACATCACAGTAGTAATGGGGAATTTTAACTACCCTGACGTCAACTGGGAGACAAACTCTGCACCAAGTGGAAAATCCAACAGGTTCATAACAAACCTAGCAGACAGCTTTGTTTCCCAAAAAACAGAGAAGGCAACAAGGGGATCAGCCATACTGGACTTAATTCTCACTAACAGAGATGAAATGATAGAAGGTGTTGAAGCAACAGGAACCTTGGGGGCAAGTGATCACGCAATATTGGAATTCGACATTAAGCAAATACAAGTAGTAGAACAAAGTCAAACTAGAGTCTTGGACTTTAAGAGAGCTAATTTCAATAAACTTAGAGAGAGCTTGAGAAGGATTCTATGGATGAGAATCCTCAAGGGGAAAACAACTCAAGAAGCTTGGGAAATTTTGAAAAGTGAGATTATAAAAGCGCAGTCTAGCACAATACCAATGAAGAAGAAAAATAATAGATCTCAAAAGAAACCAGCATGGATGCATAAAGAACTATCTGACAAATTGAAAGACAAAAAGGACAAATATAAAAAGTGGAAAGAGGGGCAAATAACTAAGGCAGAATATCAGCAAATAGCCCGAGCCTGTAAAGATGAAGTGAGGAAAGCTAAGGCTCACAATGAACAAAGGCTAGCGACAAAAGTAAAAAATAACAAAAAAAGCTTCTTCCAACATGTTAAAAACAAGAAAAAAGTCAAGGAAACAATTGGCCCATTGCTGGGAGAAAGTGGCAAGAAGATGACAAGCAACAGGGAGAAAGCAGATCTACTTAACTCATATTTTGCATCTGTCTTTACACAAAAGGAAAAAACAATCCAACCTATCAAAAACAGCACTACAAAAATTAGATTAGAAAAACAAGTTAAAATAGGGAAGAAAATGGTAAGTGAACATCTGTCTACCCTAGACGTGTTCAAATCACCAGGACCGGATGGATTAAACCCCAAGGTTCTGAAGGAACTGGCAGATGAGATCTCAGAACCACTGAACTATATCTTTCAAAGATCCTGGAGCACAGGGGAGCTGCCAGAGGACTGGAAAAGAGCTGATGTAGTTCCCATCTTCAAAAAAGAAAAAAACAGATCCAGGAAACTACAGACCTATCAGCCAGGGAAGATTCTGGAAAAGATAATCCTTCAATGAATCACCAAACACCTAGAAGCAAACAAAGTAATAACCAAAAGCCAACATGGGTTTGACAAAAACAGATCATGCCAGACTAAAATTATTGCATTCTTTGACAAACTGACAAAATTAGTAGACCAGAGGAATGCTGTCGATATAATTTACTTGGACTTCAGTAAAGCATTTGATAAAGTAGACCATAACCTACTACTAGATAAAGTAGAAAAATGTGGGTTAGACAGCACCACCACCAGATGGATTCGTAACTGGCTGACCAACCGCACTCAACGTGTAGTCCTCAACGGAACTACATCCACATGGAGGGAAGTATGCAGTGGAGTACCCCAAGGCTCTGTTTTAGGCCCAGTACTCTTCAACATCTTCATCAATGACTTGGACGAGGGGATAGATGGGGAACTCATCAAATTTGCAGATGACACCAAGCTGGCAGGAATAGCCAACACTCCAGAAGATAGGCTCAAGTTACAGAAAGATCTTGACAGACTTGAACATTGGGCACTATCTAACAAAATGAAATTCAACAGTGAAAAAAGTAAGGTTCTACATTTAGGCAAAAAAACCAAAATGCACAGGTACCGTATATGTGGTACCTTGCTCAATAGTAGTACCTGTGAGAGGGATCTTGGAGTCCTAGTGGATAACCATTTAGATATGAGCCAGCAGTGTGCAGCAGCTGCTAAAAAAGCCAACACAGTTCTGGGCTGCATAAACAGAGGGATAGAATCAAGATCACGTGAAGTGTTAGTGCCATTTTATAATGCCTTGGTAAGGCCACACTTGGAATACTGCATTCAGTTTTGGTCGCCGCGATGTAAAAAAGATATTGAGACTCTAGAAAGAGTGCAGAGAAGAGCAACAAAGATGATTAGGGGACTAGAGGCTAAAACATATGAAGAACATATGCTTCTCAAAGTATCTACTAATCACTTCATTTGAAAATAATTAATGCAAGTTTTGTTTTATTCCCATTGCGATACTGCATTGCTGCTATGCATTTCTGCTGTGGAGATGCGCCTTGATTTGCATTCTTAACATACATTTCAGTTAAGTCTGCAAAATATTGCTACTGTTTTTTTCAGCTTTCAGCTAGGCTTGGTCAAAAAGACCAAAGAATAGAACAGAATAGAATAGAATAGAATAGAATAGAATAGAATAGAATAGAATAGAATAGAATAGAATAGAATAGAATTTTTATTGGCCAAGTGTGATTGGACACACAAGGAATTTATCTTGGTGCATATGCTCTCAGTGTACATAAAAAGAAAAGATACCTTCATCAAGGTACAACATTTACAACACAAATGATGGTCATAGGGTACAATTTAACACTTAATGATACAACACTTAATGATAATCATAGGGTACAAATTGAGTGCAGAGAAGAGCAACAAAGATGATTAGGGGACTGGAGGCTAAAACATACGAAGAACGATTGCAGAAACTGGATATGTCTAGTTTAATGAAAAGAAGGACTAGGGGAGACATGATAGCAGGGTTCCAATATTTCAGGGGCTGCCACAGAGAAGTGGGAGTCGGGCTGTTCTCCAAAGCACCTGAGGGTAGAACAAGAAGCAATGGGTGGAAACTGATCAAGGAAAGAAGCAACTTAGAACTAAGGAGAAATTTCCTGACAGTTAGAACAATTAATAAATGGAACGACTTGCCTGCAGAAGTTTTGAATGCTCCAACACTGGAAATTTTTAAGAAAATGTTGGATAACCATCTGTCTGAGATGGTGTAGGATTTCCTGCCTGGGCAGGGGGTTGGACTAAAAGGCCTCCAAGGTCCCTTCCAACTCTGTTGTTATTATTATTAAGTAGCACCAGTATCTACAAGAAAAGAAAACAGCTTCTCTTCTGTCTGGATTCAATTTCATGAGCACAATGGATAGTCACGTTCAGCATTTGTTTATTGATTTAACTTGATTGCTAACTTCAGGCAACCATTAACATTAAGGCAGCAAAGACTAACTGTGGAAAAATTGCAAAGATTCTGAATTCCAGAATGCTGATTATTACAAGCATTTGTAATAAACCTGCACACTTTTCAGGTGTCTTGTTTGCAAGAATGGATTTTAATCCCAGTCAGGTTGTACAGAGAATATTTCATCAACAGCATCCAAAAGTCTCTGTTGATATTAATCAATATTTGTCACTGCCAGCATCTGGGCTGGCCATTGACCCAAATACTTGATTGAAGAACAATACTTTTATTAAAATATCCCCTAGTATTACATCTGCCCATATAGAATCAAGAACATCAATGCTAGCTTTCAGTTTCTTGAAATCATAAAACCACAAGAAAGAATTTCTTAAGTCACAAAGGGTCCATGGGACATGCTAAGTAATGCATTTCTTCAGTTGGACTCAGGACATCCTATTTAGGATACATCCGGATGTTCATTTGGAAGATGTTTTTGAGGAGACTGACCTGGCAACATTTTCTCAGAGTAAGCAGATACTAGGACTGGCAGTGAAATGTCTAGACCAGGTCAGGAAATAGACACCACAAGAATTATTGAAATATTAATTATTATATGGTATAACAATAGAATCTTGAAAGCTGGACAGAGATTTACTGTCCATCAAGGTAGGGCAATCTTGATTTCCCCACCCTTATCATTCCTGCCTATATGGTTACATTGATGCTTAAATAATGGCTATTGAATCCCTTCTTCAAAGCCATGCCCATACTCCTCTCCCTACATAAGGAGATGCTGGAGCGATGGGAAGGTGAGACAAACTCATTTTCCCCATTCGTTTACTGAGAATGTCTAATTACAGTGTTTCAGATGATGTGCATTCACAAGGAAATAATCCTTTCCTTTTTGTTCATTCGATAATTGTAGATAAAGATAAGTGGCAGAAAGTGAGGGAGACCCAACAGAATTAGGTACCAAAGATTGTTTCAGTTCAGTCAAGTGTTAAGTCAACTATTAGCATCCTGTAGGTTTGTAAGACTCAGGTTTTCTAATAAATAACATACACTTCTTAACATTGTTTCACCCACTATGACACTTATCAAAAAATCACTTAACTATAAAATATTTTCCAAGTTAAAGGAACCTGCATTTGGAACCTGCCTGGAATGGGCTTTATATGTGTGACTGCCTCTGAAGGCAATCTGCCTCTGAAGGCAATCTGCTGAGAGGCTAATGGGCTTCCTTGTACAGTTATTTTATTATTTATTTATTTGTCAACAAGTATAAGGAAACAGTATAGACATAGACATGGACACATGAAAAAAAATTGGCACAAAAAAAGGATATAAATTGGCAAAACATAGCCATAAACACATAGAATGATTACATATAAATGGGGACGGTAGGACAGGGACGGTAGGCACGCTGGTATACTTATGCACGGCCCCTTAGGGACCTCTTAAGAAACATGAAAGGTCCACGGTAGACAGTTTAAGTTAAAAGGTATGGGGATTAGAGAGACTAACAACAGGATCGGATAGAGTGTTCCAGACATTTACTACTCTATTGCAGAAGTCATATTTCTTACAATCAAGATTAGAGCAATTTACATTGAGTTTGAATCTATTGATCGCCCTTGTGTTATCATGGTTGAAATTAAAGTAGTCATTTACAGGTAGAACATTTTGGTAAATAATCTTATGAACTAAGCATAGGTCAGAACGTAGATGGCGTAGTTCGAGGCTATCCAGACCTAAAATTGAATCATCACTGTGAGAATAAACTGCTAGATCAGATGGGCTGTGAGCCTGATCCAGGTAAATGTTTTCAAAGAAAAACAACAAAATCCAGTTGCCTTTTGGCAAAGCACCATTGGGATAAAACCAAAGAGACCAACAAAATAAGGATAAAACTATTTGCTTTCTGGGTGAGAACTGAAGAACTGAAAGCCCCTGCAATAAGCAAATAGGCAAGATCTTGGTCCCCTCTGACCCAGATGAGTGAGACCCAAGTAGGAACTGGAGAGATGAAAGAAAGAGAGGATGAAGGGGGGGAAAGGTTGTAGGACGTTGGAAAACATGTTGGTTAGCTGTACCTGTAATTGAATCTTGTTTGAGTGCTGCTATCTGACATTGGGTGATTGGGAATGGGACTGGATAGCTAAGGAGAGCAAAGATGAAAGGAAGAATGGCAATGATAGGCAGTGAAAATACGCAGGAATACTTTCATTTCAAGAGAAGACAGATTGGCACAAAATTTTCAATCTTTAATTATGGTGACCTCATTTTTAAGAGAAGCCCATGGATTGATGCATGCCTCAGACTATATAATGAATCTAACTTCATTCACAATGAAATCATGACACACACACTTGGCATACATCACTGAAACTTGGCTGGATGATCAAAGGGAAATATCTCTCACCAAGATTTGCATGTACTGGCAAGAAAATAGTGATGTGATATACCATCTTACAGTACATTGGTTCCATTCCTACATGAGTGAGTGGATTCAGTTGGAAGTGACAGTGGGAGAAAGTTGAACGTTCCGTTATAGGGTGCTCCAGAATTCAACCCTATCTCCTGTGTTGCAAAGTATCTAAATGCAGTCACTGGAAGAAGTCATCTGAAGGCTTGGGGTGAGACATCTTCAATATGCTCATGAAACCTAGCTAATAGTCCTATCTTATTATGTGGTTTGTTAGATTTATATTTATATGAATCCAGTCAGTTCAACAAGCTACTGCTTAGCAAAGTATGTCTTAGTCCTAAATGTGAATTCAGATAAAGTAAAAAGAATCCAACCATTTATATGTCTTTCTTGTCAGCAACTATTTTACAGTCCTGATCTTTTGAAGCACAGATGGCATGTCAAATGAATGTATTTACCTATTTAAAACTAAAGAAAGCATCAAGATTAAGGATCCCTAATAAAATAAGCCCAAGTTATCTCGCCTACAGATTTAGACATGTGATAGATTTTTGACAAGAAATGTTACTTTAATCATATCCTCTGTAAATGTCTTACTCATGTGCCTGATCAGTTGGAAAACCAGTTTGCTTTCAATATCTTAGGCACGATAAAAACATATCTGCATTATAAATATGGACTGGTAGACTGCACTATTACATACTTTCATCAGGGAATAAAGTCCATTGAACATTCAAGAGTTATTTCTGAATTAACATACTGATGAATTATTAAACTGTTTGGGCTGCAGTCTTAACACATTCCATAGTCTTAAAAATGTAAGAATCATCTATAAATCCTGCCTATTTTCAAACTTATTTTGCATATTTGGGGGGGGGAGGGAAGGATCACATTCAGACCTGCAAAATACTGATCTAGAGAATAAATAGCTAGAATCAAAGAGAATAAATAAACTTACTGTGGTGGAATGAAGGTGAATCTACATGTCCCAGGATAATATTGCAGGATACAATCTGGGTCCCAGTGACCGACTCAGATTGGACTACTGAGGTGGGTTCCTGGCCAATTATCTCTAAACATGTTTTTATAAATGATTGCTTATTTTATTTTTATTTATAATTTAATTTCTATACCGCCCTTCTCCCAAAGGACTCAGGGCGGTTTACAACCATATTAAAACACATAAAATACACAATATAAATCACAAATTTAAAATGCATTTAAAACGAAATATTTAACAGGCCTAATTAATTAAAACAGTCATAGACCGATATAAAACCCTTAAAATTTAAAATTATAAATAAATTAATACATTAATAAATTAATTAAAAACACTTAAAAAGACTTCTCTGACCAGCTGTTGCTGGCCATATTAACTAAGATTTATACGAACAGAAAACTATCAATCCATCTGAACAATAGGTATGTAAAACTAGATTAGTAAATCTAAATTACTGGAAACCACTTGCCAAAATATATTTTCAAGAACCTAACCTAATTTGGATCTTTCGAGAAATATAAGCATCAATTGTTTTCCTTTTAATGTACCATATTTTTCGGCATATAAGATGCACCGGAGTATAAGACACACCTTAATTTTGGGGAAGGAAAACAAGAAAAAAAGAATTCTACCTCTGCCCGTTGGCCCGATGCAATTTGCAGAGCCGCGTTTCAGGCGGCGGCCAGTTTCCCTCCAATAGGCTTTGGTGAACTAGCGAGGAAAGCATTTTCAGGTGGCAGCGCCAGCTGCACTTTTTGGATTCGGAGAGGAAAGCGCTTTGCATAGCGCAGCAGGGAATGGGGGTGGGGGGCTTGATCATTCGTTTGAAGGGGAGGGGAAAGCTGCACCCGGATAAAATCTCCACCATCAAGCAGCGAGTACTACAAAGCCATCTGCAACCTCCTCAGAACAGCTTGATGGTGGAGATCTTATCCAGGGCAGCCTGAGGGGGGCAGAGGGTCAAAGCATCAGCGCCCCCAGCTTCTCTGCCTCTCCTCCTCCCACACTGACCACGACGCATGCAGTTAAGAGCGTGCATCTTCCCTCTCCCCTTCAAACGACCGATCAACACTCCCCCGCCCCATTCCCTGCTATGCTATGCAAAGCGCTTTCCTCCCTGGTTCCCCAAAGCCCTTTCCTTTGCAACCCTAACCCCACCCCCATTCCCTGCTATGCTATGCAAAGGAAAGCGCTTCGGGGAACCAGGGAGGAAAGCATATTTAGGTGGCAGGTGGATTTGGGGAGGTAAGCGCCTCAACCGGGTTGGGGAATGCACCATTCCCCAACTCCGGCCTTTCTCCAGAGCTGCTGCCACTCGCTGCCCGCTCGCCACCCACTCGCCCTTCAGCTTCGGTCAGGGGCTGGGGCCCAGGGATGCCCCATTCCCTTGTTCCATGCGCCGGCTGCACAACCGCACCAACTTGCCGCTGATGAATGAATGAAATAAACAGGACAAGGCGCCGGGATGGTGGTGGCATTTTCAAGAGAGCAGCTCCGGTAACTTTCAGACGCTTGCCTTGTAAATGCCGCATGGTGAAGGAAAAGTAGGCGGCGGCTCCGGAGAAAGGCCGGAGTCAGGGAATGGTGCATTCCCCGACCGGTTGAGGCAGGTGGCGAGCAGGTGGGTGGCTTCAGGGCATTGGGGAATGAGGCGTCCCTGGGTCCCGGCCCCTCACCGAAGCTGAAGGGTGAGCGAGTGGGCGGCAGCTCTGGAGAAAGGCCCCAGCCCCTGACCCTCATCGGCGAACCAGCCCCAGTCTTCGCTACCTATCTGGTAGCATTTCACCCCTGCTGAAAATGTCCAAAGGGTGGGGGTGGGCAGGGCTACATTCAGCGTATAAGACGCACCCAGATTTTCACCCTCTTT
This sequence comes from Ahaetulla prasina, assembly GCF_028640845.1. NCBI lineage: Eukaryota > Metazoa > Chordata > Lepidosauria > Squamata > Colubridae > Ahaetulla > Ahaetulla prasina. Next base: position 67,802,366 of record NC_080540.1, on the reverse strand, counting down.
TTGGGGGTAGAAAGGTGCATCTTATATGCAGAAAAATATAGCATTTATAAAAATCTCAGTTAGAGTATGATATATCTGAATCTTCTGAAATATATACACAATTTAATAGCATTTTTATTTAGATAAATGTTGTAACACAAAATCTACTTTGCAAATCATGTTAAGTTAAATATAACTTTTAGTTCCATCCAGATACATGTTATTTAAAAACAACCCTAGTTGTACAATCGCACCCATGGCATATCTGCAAATTTCTCATTTCCAATCTATAATGCAGACTTTCAGATAATATTATTGATTAGCAATCCTGGAGAATATATATGCATGTGTGTGTGTGTGTTAAGGGTAATCTGGGTTCACAACCAAGGTTGTGGACTTTTGAGCAGAGTATCCTACGCATGAAAACGACTGTGACTGGTTGTATACAATAACAGTCACTTGCAGACAAACTGGGGTTTGATATTCCTTTACTTTTAGGGAAAAGGCAAAGTCATAGTCCAAAAACAATTCCAGGTCATACACATATAAAGCCAGTCAGGGATGTTACAAATATCAAGTTTTCTTACCAACGTAGACTTGCAAAACAAACAAGGTCCCAGATTGTTGGGGGCAATAAGTTGACTTTGTATATAAATATACAAATAGGATGAAGACTATTGCTAACATAGTGTAAGCCACCCGGAGTCTTCGGAGAAGGACGGGATATAAATGCAAATAAATTTTTTTTTTTTAAAAAAGGTCTTCTTTCAGTTTGGCAAAACACAGTTCAATATACAACAGTCAGTATCTTGAGGAATCAGTAACTAGCCATGATCAAGCAACGACCATAAAGCTCAAATATACAGTTGCAGCATGTCATCAGATTACAATGCTGTAGCATCCCTGTAGATTCCCCACAAGCCATAATTTAGTAGTTCTTTTATACATTGGCTACAGAGCTCAAGCAATCAGGAAGCTTGCATGATGCAGCACAGCCTTAAAGCAATATCATACCTTTATACAAACATACATAATTAGTTTATATATTGCCTGGCTAACTAGTTAGGCAAATAACAGTTTCCTAACAGTGTGCATTTATAATTTTATATTCCGTCAGGTTGCTTTTTCAGCAGACACTACAGGACAGAACCACAAACAGTACAAATGAAAATGTAAAGCAGCCTACTTTAGTGACTACAAATAAAAACCTTATTCTCAAATGTTTATTTCCGTTCCTTGTTTTACTCATAGAATTTGAGATTAAATAGAGATCTGGTGCAATAGTTCTTCCTGTTCTGTTGGTTTCTATTCTACATGAAAAAGGAACCTCTTTCAAACACCACATAAAGAATTCTGAAGCAAGAAACAATGTCCAGATGTCTTACTACTAGAGTGAATGTAATAATTCTGTGAGATTTGTGCTTTACACAGACAGAAGATTAATACAGTAGTTACACTAGCAACAAGATTAGAAACCTAGAGGAATAGTGAAAATATCATAATATTTCTAATTATTGAGGCTTTTGAAGAAAGGTACATATCCATTACAAGTAAAAAGGATGAAATTCAAAACAATGGGGTTTTTTTTTAAATGTAGCAGTTTTAAATTTGTAAAATTCTGCAGTAATAGATTTTTCTTGGAAACTAGTTTAATCTGCAACATTTTTACAATTAAAAATCTTTCATTCCTTCCAATCTGTTTCTACCAACTTTCATTACCCTTAGATCTAGCTCAGGCATGTTTTGGTTTGCCTGGGCTGCATATAAAATATGTAATATTGTTAATGGATATAAATAACAAAATTCAATATGGGGGTGGGTCTTGTGTGGGGCCTCATTACTAGCTGTCCAGGAATGCATGCAGCCTGCACAGCTGCAAGTTGAACATGCTTGATCTAGACTCTTCTTTTTAAATCTATACAAAAATTTCATGTTATTGTAAGAAGTCAGAAAGATAAAAGTAATGGCAATTATATATGTATATGATTCTCATTAATTACTGCAATCTTTAAAGAGTTTAAAAAAAAACATACAATATTGTGAGATACACACACACATACCAGCAAGTGCTGCAGGCCTGATTGGCAAAAGAAAGCTCAGGATACACACACACACACACACACACATCAATCATACGCATACACATACACACATATATATGCTTGAAGATACTGACAGGTTGAATTAACACCTGTTCACATTTTTTAAAAGACTGTTGAATTAACTGCCCTAATTATACTTCCTGAAGTCTCTAAATATCCTCAGGTGACAATTAATTAATTAATTAATTAATTAATTAATTAACTAATTAATTGCTATATCATTTGCTTCATTTTGGCTGAATGGTGCATTAACACGACTGTTAAGAAATTTAAGATTCAATTCCAGTAATTGCCCAAAACTGTGTTTAACTGCTGTAACTTACAAACGTGTATTTTTACCAAAGGGAATTGGTTTGCTGGTGGTTCATTCTTTTATACAAAATTAACCCAGTAACTCAATCTTATTTATTGTACTGTACATTCAGGACACGAGTGATAACATGAAGCCAATACAGGTAGTTCTCGATATATATGTTTGTTTAGTGACTGTTCAAAGTTACAATGATACTGAAAAAATGTGACTTATCGTTTTTCACAATTATGACCTTTGCAGCATTCCCATGATCATGTGATTAAAATTCAGATACTTGGCAACTGGTTCAAATTTAAGCTATGTCCCAAAGTCACATGATCACCTTTTGTGATCTTCTGACAAGCGAAGTCAATGAGGAAGCCAGATTCACTTAACAACCTGGTTACTAACTTTATGAACTGCAGTGACTCACTTGACAACTGTGGCAAGAAAGTTCATAAAATGGGGAAAAATTCACTTAACAAATGTTTTACTTAAAAGAAATTGTGGGCTCAATCGTGGTCATAAGCCAACTACCTGCAGTATTAGACTATCTGTACTCAGCAGGAACTAACACCAACATTATGAGGGTACGCAACTTGGGTGTTCTCCTGGATGGGAGGCTTTCTTTTGAAGACCACTTGACGGCCGTCTCCAGGAGAGCCTTTCACCAGGTCCGCCTGGTTCGCCAGTTGCGTCCCTTTCTGGACCGGGATGCCTTATGCACGGTCACTCATGCTCTCGTGACATCTCGCCTGGACTACTGCAATGCTCTCTACATGGGGCTCCCCTTGAGGAGCACCCGGAGACTCCAGGTAGTTCAGAATGCGGCTGCGCGGGTGATAGAGGGAGCCCCTCGTGGCTCCCATGTAACACCCCTCCTGCGCAGACTGCACTGGCTACCTGTGGTTTTCCGGGTGCGCTTCAAGGTTTTGGTAATGATCTTCAAAGCGCTCCATGGCATAGGTCCGGGTTACTTACGGGACCGTCTACTGCCACCGAATGCCTCCCACCGGCCCGTGCGCTCTCACAGGGAGGGACTCCTCAGGGTGCCGTCGGCCAGGCAGTGCCGACTGGCGATGCCCAGGGGAAGGGCCTTTTCTGTGGGGGCTCCCACCCTCTGGAACGAGCTTCCCCCAGGACTTCGTCAACTTCCTGACCTTCGGACCTTCCGCCGCGAGCTCAAGACACACCTATTCATTTGCGCAGGACTGGACTAGATTTTTAAAATTTTAAATGTTTAATTTTAGATTTGGTTTTAAATTGGGTTTTAATTATTTATATGTCTATTTTAAATTTTGGCCTATATAATAAGTTTTTTAGATGAATGTTTTACTTTGTATATTTTTGTGTTTTTATATGGCTGTACACCGCCCTGAGTCCCTAGGGAGATAGGGCGGTATAAAAGTATGATAAATAAATAAATAAATAAATAAATAAATAAATAAATAAATAAATAAATTACATATATGTATGTACACATTTGATGTGTACATAACACATCAAAAGTCAGTTCTCGACAGTTCTAATGGGAGAAAACTCTGAACACTACTGTTAAGATAGTTGTCAACATCTCATGAGCACTAGGATTGTTGAATTCTGAAATGTGATTTGGAACACACATGGGTGTGTACAATGCACCTGCTGTTATCTCTAGAAGTCAAGCATGTCTTTTGGTGGCATCGTGCAGCTACTTCATTTTTAAGAAGCTGATGATAGGTACAACTTGGGTATTTCTTCACAGTCCAAATCATCTTTTCTCCTTCAAATCTGGATCACTGCACAGCCGCAGTGAGCACTGCTCTGCGATTAGGTCAGTCAGTCATGGATGGTTAACAGCTTAAACATGCAAGCAATATTAGATTACGATATCAGGGTTCTAAATCACAGGAACAGCCTGCAGGAACAAAAGAGTTCTGGTGCAGTTTATTTTCATATAGGACAACAATATGTTGAATGATAGAGGAGCAACTAATTCTCCTTCCTCATTGCAGGTACGGTAGAAGCTAAAGGCTTCTGAATGTCTGAAGAAAGTAAACTCTGATTTTATGGCCATAGTAGTACAACATTTATATAGATTCTACACTTTTTCATAAAATTTAGAGCCAAGTTATATATCATCATCTTTTTATTGTTATTCCTGCAGACTTGTTATAAGTCTGCTTATATCAAAATATATTATATGGGCAAATTATCTATCATAATTGCAACATAGGTACAAATGGTTAAATAGTATCTTTGGCAATCTATTTTTTTAAACAGACTGCATAAAGAATATGAAGAAGTAACTCACATCACTTTTAAATTTAGTTATTTCTGTCTTATCAAGATTTATAGGAAATGATTGGTCTACGTTACATGGGAAAAATGAAAGAGTGAGGCCCCATTTATCTTTTTCACAAATTATTCACCCAGAACATCAGGGATGGACAGCTGAATACATAAATCTAAATTTGACTTCACCTACTCTATTGTAAGTTATGGTTCATTTTAACCTTTTTTTTAAAAATGAAGAAATCATGGTTGTCTAGTTTTCTGAGTTGCAATGGCTAGATTTGGCATATCATTTAAGCTGGATTCATGGTTGAAATTTTGTTTAAAAAGCAGACCCATGTTAGATGCCACTTATTTTGCTTGCTTGGTCTGATCATAAGTCCTATGTCATCTGGAATGGAATAAAGATTGTCCATTATATGTCAACTGTTTTTTCATCACTAAAACAAACCATAGCAAAAAAAACCAAAAAACCACCACCACCACCAAAGCAGCTTTGTTCACATGCTTTGTTTAATTCAATATTTACACAATAGACTCATTCAACTCTTTCTTTTTAAACATTCCATGACATACCAAACCATAATCTAGGTTCACATAAAATACAAGACTAAGATGTGATTATTATCATTAATAGTCGAGTATGTCATTGGAATACAGTGAATAAGTAGTAACTGATCTCAAATCAGGCTGTCATAGCTCTTTTTTTTTTTTTTTTTGCAAAATGAAAACCCAGAAGCATCAGCCACTTCCTACAGAAGATAGTTTATCAACTAAGGAGCATAAAAACAGCAAACCATTGGAGCATTTTTTCCCCTGCTGTCTGGAACATCATTCATAAATAAATAACCGCTGGTGCTAATAAGCACAATTTAGAATTTTAAATGTTAGGTTAAATGTTATTGAAGGTTCAATGTGCCTAGATCATAACTTTGGTTTCATACCATGCTACATTATGCTTAAGGCCAACATGAACTAATTAATTTTTAATGAAATTTTGCAAAGAAGTTTCAGTTAATTCCTTGGAATTTATTTTAACAATGTGCAATATCAGACTGCCAGTTAAGCTGACCGACAGTTCTTTTTTGACTAAAAATTACAATTTCATTGTTACCTGATCTGCATTTTAAGCAGCTTTGTTCCTGTTATGCTTCCCAATCATATTTTAACACTACCATCTTATTGCTATCTGATCTAATTATGTAAATATTTTAATTAAAATTAACTTTTTAAAAAGTGAATGTATTTGTTAATCTTGGTCTACGTTACATGGGAAAAATGAAAGAGTGAGGCCCCATTTATCTTTTTCACAAATTATTCACCCAGAACATCAGGGATGGACAGCTGAATACATAAATCTAAATTTGACTTCACCTACTCTATTGTAAGTTATGGTTCATTTTAACCTTTTTTTTAAAAATGAAGAAATCATGGTTGTCTAGTTTTCTGAGTTGCAATGGCTAGATTTGGCATATCATTTAAGCTGGATTCATGGTTGAAATTTTGTTTAAAAAGCAGACCCATGTTAGATGCCACTTATTTTGCTTGCTTGGTCTGATCATAAGTCCTATGTCATCTGGAATGGAATAAAGATTGTCCATTATATGTCAACTGTTTTTTCATCACTAAAACAAAACACCTCCAGGGTAGTAAGTACGGAAAAGAGATGATGAAGAAGATAGAATCAACCAGTTTTACTACTATCTCGACTGAACGAGCAAGGACTTGTTACATTTTCCTTTTTTATTCCAACACACATTCCAACAGCAGCCCATCATATAATTCACTTTGCTGTTCCATAAAGTTTTCTAACATCTTGAGGCCCCCACTGCACATAGTCCTACTTAGCAGGAAACAAAACCAACAAGGATCCCCGAATAGTAAAAGGGAACAATCTGCGGTTCAAATCATCTTTTCTCCTTCAAATCTGGATCACTGCACAGCCGCAGTGAGCACTGCTCTGCGATTAGGTCAGTCAGTCATGGATGGTTAACAGCTTAAACATGCAAGCAATATTAGATTACGATATCAGGGTTCTAAATCACAGGAACAGCCTGCAGGAACAAAAGAGTTCTGGTGCAGTTTATTTTCATACAGGACAACAATATGTTGAATGATAGAGGAGCAACTAATTCTCCTTCCTCATTGCAGGTACGGTAGAAGCTAAAGGCATCTGAATGTCTGAAGAAAGTAAACTCTGATTTTATGGCCATAGTAGTACAACCTTTATATAGATTCTACACTTTTTCATAAAATTTAGAGCCAAGTTATATATCATCATCTTCTTATTGTTATTCCTGCAGGTTCAACATCTGCTTATATCAAAATATATTATATGGGCAAATTATCTATCATAATTGCAACATAGGTACAAATGGTTAAATAGTATCTTTGGCAATCTATTTTTTTAAACAGACTGCATAAAGAATATGAAGAAGTAACTCACATCACTTTTAAATTTAGTTATTTCTGTCTTATCAAGATTTATAGGAAATCTTGGTCTAGCATAGCTTCTGAGAAAGAAATATGAAGAAGTAACTCACATCACTTTTAAATTTAGTTATTTCTGTCTTATCAAGATTTATAGGAAATCTTGGTCTACGTTACATGGGAAAAATGAAAGAGCGAGGCCCCATTTATCTTTTTCACAAATTATTCACCCAGAACATCAGGGATGGACAGCTGAATACATAAATCTAAATTTGACTTCACCTACTCTATTGTAAGTTATGGTTCATTTTAACCTTTTTTTTAAAAATGAAGAAATCATGGTTGTCTAGTTTTCTGAGTTGCAATGGCTAGATTTGGCATATCATTTAAGCTGGATTCATGGTTGAAATTTTGTTTAAAAAGCAGACCCATGTTAGATGTCACTTATTATGCTTGCTTGGTCTGATCATAAATCCTATGTCATCTGGAATGGAATAAAGATTGTCCATTATATGTCAACTGTTTTTTCATCACTAAAACAAAACACCTCCAGGGTAGTAAGTACGGAAAAGAGATGATGAAGAAGATAGAATCAACCAGTTTTACTACTATCTCGACTGAACGAGCAAGGACTTGTTACATTTTCCTTTTTTATTCCAACACACATTCCAACAGCAGCCCATCATACAATTCACTTTGCTGTTCCATAAAGTTTTCTAACATCTTGAGGCCCCCACTGCACATAGTCCTACTTAGCAGGAAACAAAACCAACAAGGATCCCCGAATAGTAAAAGGGAACAATCTGCGGTTCAAATCATTGCCGGGGGGGGGGGAACGGGACCCCCAACTTTCTCATTCGATGGGCTGATTTTCCAATTGTTGGAAACAAGGTGCGCGTTTCCTACGCGCTCGAGTCTCAGGCAGTGCACAAGCGCCCAAGAAACTTTATCGTTACGCTGTCGGACTGGAAAGCAAGAGCTATTCTATTGGAAGCCAGTCAACTCTCCTCCTTTAAAACTATCCGGCAGATTAACTGGTTTGGCGCAGGCCAAGATAGGACCTTGCTTTTGCGAGCGCCGAACTAAACACCAAGCTTTTTCTCCCCATTCTCCTCCCCACGTGTTGCGCCAGCGGTTGCTGCACCTGCGCCATGTGCCTCAGCTTTCCTCCCTTCCCTTCGCTTACCAACGGTAGCAGCCTTCGCTTGCCTCCAGAGTGAAGTTAATCCTTGCGCTCCGAGAGAACGGCAACAACACTTTAGGGATGTTGAGTTTGGAAGGCGCCGCGGCCCAAGGCAGGAGGAAAAGGAGCCAAAGCGAAGCTCCGGCCGCGGAGACGGCGGGTGTCATTCTCTCAGGAAGCTACGACGGAATCCTCTTCACCTGTCTTGAGCAAGACCCGGAGTCCGGCGCGCTTTTCTCTCGCGCTTCTTCAACCGGAATATATATATATATATATATTTATATAAATTATATATATATATAAGACGAGACGCTTAAATTGCGGCACTTTTACTCCGCCGGGGTCCTCCGCAGGGAATTAACCCGCTTGGAGTTGCTTATTCGAAGGGACGTCACAGCGCGGGCAAACCGAAGCGCGGCCCCCCAGTGTGAGAGGCGGGGTGAGAAGGACCTTGGCTGGGAGGCTGGAGAACGAAAGCAGCGGCCTCAGGTGCCAAGGCTGCCTTCGCTCAACAGCCGCTGGGGACACTGTGCAGCCGCTCTTCCGGACCTCATGGGGGAAGGAAGTTTTTTTTTTCTTCGTTATTTTCGGCAACCGCTAATGAAGCGGGGAACTTGCTTTTTATCGGAGACCGCGATCGGGAGGAGTGGAAAACAAGGGAGCCTAGGCAAGAAAGCGGTCGAAACGGTTTCCTGGGCCCGCCTTTCCCGTGCTGAACTGTACCGATTTTGGCCGAAAGGCAGCGCAAAAATTGGTACAATGTATCAGTACTGAAACTGGTTTGGATTGATTTTTGGTTTAAGCCTATCTGAATGGGGTAATTTAATTTTTCTTAATCACATCGCCCACAGCTATGATTTTATCTCCCCATAATATTGCATTATAATCTTAATTCATGCGTTTTGATTTATAAACTATGATTTTTAGTAAGATAAGCAAATTGCAATGGCCAGACAAAAAACCCCTGAACCACTGCCTTTCCAATGTATTTTAACTACACGATTGAATTTGGCAACAAAAACTGGTGGCAAGTTAAAAGTTCCCCTTCCGTTCCCCACAAATAGAAATAATGAAACAAATATCTTGTTCTTCCTCTTTTGCATAGTTGCATTACTCTTATCTCCCTCAAATGCTAAATGTCATCCTAATAAAATTGCCCATCTGTATATTTTGCTTATTCAGCAAAATATGATTTAGCATCCCCCTAATCTCAGCTAAACTCTTTAGTAGTTAAGATTTTCCTTGTCAGTTAAAGGGACCATAAAAGAGAGATTCTCAAATAAACAGTTGTAGAAGATAACTAGGAAATACAGTGCTTATGTAGGACAACATTTGTCTTGGAGCCTGTTGCATGATAGTGATCTGTTTCTGATGCATCTGATCAGAGCTCCTGTGAAACTCTTTACGTCAGAGCAGCAAAACAAAAACAAAAAGCCAACCCTTTTATTTCTTGATCTATAAGGAAGAAGAAAACACTTGAGTCATTGTGATCTGTTTGGAAGGCACTTAATAGGTACCTCTATATCAAAATATATGGGATCTTCTTATATCAGGCAAAGTTAAACAAAGTTAAACTTCTCTATATCAAGCAGTTTCTAAGTGATTTCAAATATATCATTCAGAGTTGAGATGTTGATTGAAGAATAGATTATCAAAGCCCAGTTCCTCTGGTTGATATGGGCTATTTCATCTTACGGGCGGAGTCCAGGTGTGACATGAAAACACAGATGCTAAAATTCATTGGCAAATTGCTAGGGGGGGAGTTAAAGTTTTTAAAACAGTCTGAAATAGACATGTTACGAATCTAAAGGGCTTAATTTGTAATTTTGGTAGACCCTTTCAGCAACTGAAATGGCATTCCTTGTCACTGTCATATTCCCTATAAACATTTTAAAACTGTAACCTTCCCTTGCATCCTACATCTGTTTCAATGTAGCATCACCACTAATTTGTTGTTTTGAGCAGTTTGTTCAAACCTCAAATAAGGTTAATTTTCAGGATTGCCAGACAGCATTGGGACATTACAATATAATGGTGGCTCCATTCTTTCATAAATTCTAGAAGGTAGCACTGGATAGTTTTTGTTTCTCCTACAATATAGCACTAGAGACATCTTCTACATGTCTTTTCAAGTCCTGTGTGCACGTACACGGAGACATACATGAATGTGGTGCTTCTTAGCTCTATTTTTTTTTGTTTGTTTAACTTCTACATACTGCTGGGAAGGGTCATCCATCAACAAAGAATATAGTTTCATCAATACACTGCTGATCTCAGTGTATATCTTTGCCCCTGTCTGACCAAGTAATGTTATTGAGCTCTACTGAGCAGAATCTAGAGCAGCGGTTCTCAACCTGTGGGTCGGGACCCCGTTGGGGGTCGAATGACAATTTTCCAGGGGTCGCCTAATACCATCGGAAATATGGGAAGTATACTTGCGACTTGCGAGTCGGAAGTATACTTCGACTTGCGAGTCGAAGAATCGTGCTCCAATAGTTGACTCCACAAGCCAGCTGCAGGCTGTTCAAATCGCTAGCCGAATTCGGCTTCAGGCGCGATGAATTAAAAAAGAGAGAAATCTTTGCTCTGATGTTTTCCTCTCAAGCCAGCTGCAATCACTCCCAATCGCTAGCCTAATCTGGCTTCAGGCGCGATAAACTTAATAGGGGAGGAGTCTCCGCTTTAATGCCTCCGTCCTCAAGGCAATCGCAAGCAGTTCAGATCGCTAGCCAATACGGCTTCAGGCGCAATAAATTCAAAACGAAAATAATTTTATGGTTGGGGTCGCCACATCGTGGGGAATTGTATTAAAGGGGTTGCCACATCGTGGGGAATTGTATTAAAGGGGTCGCCACATCGTGGGGAATTGTATTAAAAGGGTCGCAGCACTATAAAGGTTGAGAACCACTGATCTAGAGATTGTGTGGTCTGAATGAAGACATACTGAAATACTGGAAGTCTCTACACCCAAGGTTGGAGACTGCTGGTATAAAGGAATCTTTTTTTCTTCAAATGGACACTGCATAGTGGTGCAGTGGTTAGAATGCAGAACTGCAGGCTACTTCTGCTGCCTGCTGCCTGCAAGCAATTCGGCAATTCAATTCTCACCAGCTCAGGGTTGACTCAACCTTCCATCCTTCTGAGGTCAGTAAAAGGAGGACCCAGATTGTTGGGAACAATATGCTGATTCTTGTAAATTGCTTAGAGGGGGCTGTAAAGCACTGTGAAGCAATATATAAGTCTAAGTGCTATTGCTAAAGATTATTTTACTCTACAGATTGATAGTGACTGTAATCTCTTGAGAAAGTCTGGAAGGCTAGAAATAAAAACTAATAACTTTTCCCTTCCAGAGAAATTTTAATTTGTATCTAGAAGATTTATAAAATATGTACAATTGATGTTTACAAAAACTTCAGACTTCATTATATCAGCACTGCAAAGTGCCAGCAGAATGAAAAAGACAAGTTGTTATTATTATTAGAATTTGATTGCAGGCAAGGGATTCCAGTACTTCATTAGAAAACATGAAGCAAAGCAACATAAATATAAATTTTGCTGTGTAAGGAATAAAAGATGTAACTGACAGTTTGTAAATCAAGGCTTTGAAAATCAAATGAATTAAAAATAACTACCCCAACAGTTATCTAGATTCAAGATAACTTTTTTACCTGAAAATGTTAAATGTCTTGAACTTCTCTAATGTCATGCTTGTAGGGTAGAAAAACCCTCTTTGCCTAAACCCATGATAAATGAAAGAAAATATTGCTGAAAGAAATCTCATTTGCTTCACTAAGAGGATTTTCCTCTACAACATTGAGACATTGAAAGGGTTTGTTTTCTTTTTTGGCAGGCTGTTCTTTTTCATTAAAAAAAAATATTCAAAATATAGTCGGTGTTCTTACACTATGTCTTTTGAGGCTTATTTTCCGTATATATATCTATGTATCTGTTTTCTGAGGTTTTCGCGAATAATAGGTTTTCTGAGGAATTCGCGAAAACCCGAATAACCAAAGACCTACATCTATGTATATAAAATTTAGCCGTAAAATTTTTAAACTTCAAAAATGGGATTGAAGCTTGCATGTAGTATATTGTTTTACTAAGAAAATTTGGGTCCCTAGCATAATCTAGAATATAGTTTATATTTTGTGGAATTTCGCAACAGTTCAGCTGACTTTAAATTATCAGCATGCAATATAGAATAGTGAAGTCTGAAATTAGAAAAATATGATAAGTAAAATAATTCCAGTTTTTATTTACAGAATCCGTTTTTAATTTTTGCAAGCTGTCCAGATGAGCCCTTTACACAAACAGATACAATATGTGCCATTCAATTACAACCATTAAAATAATAACAGTTTTTTGGGGAAAAACAGTTGTTTCACTCAGCTACTATTGCAGACCTCATTCTCAATTGCATAGATAGCATGATACTGCAGAGCTACTCTTCCAAGGAAGAAAAAAATTGTACAATTTTAGCAAATATATTTTCATATGAAAATGGCTTATGCACAATATTTCTTTTCAAATTAAGAAAATGAAATTAAACCCCAAAACTTCTCTGGAAAGTGCATGGCTCCAAATTGTACAGAATCTATTGTACAGAATCTATTCAAGTGAATACAAATTTTCATTGCTTCATATAATAATAGTGGAATTGGATTGATGCACTTTTGAAATACAGTTATGCATTCCTGACATTATTCATGGAAAAGAGAAAGCCAAGTCAATATTCCATGTTGGTCATCCAATAGTGAATGTAGCCTGCTGTTAACAAGTAGCTTGAAATCTGAGGGACTGTGAGTAATTCAGGACTCTCCTACCAATTAGCAAATATCAGCATGACTATCACCTATTTAACTGGTAGTGCTCCATATATAATATTCTTTCCTTCCCAGTGATTACAGTATGATTATTTTATTTATTTATTTATTTATTTTGTCACACAGTATATATAAGCATAAGCATGAAATAACTATACAATATATAAGCATATATATAAGAGCATGAGTATGTAATAACTATATTAATTAGAAGATATAACAAAAGGAAACAATAGGACAGGAACGGTAGGCACACTTGTGCTCTTATGCATGCCCCTCACAGACCTCTTAGGAATGGGGTGAGGTCAATAGTAGACAATTTTTGGTTAAAGCTTTGGGGATTTTGAGAAGAGACCACAGAGTCAGATAGTGTGTTCCAAGTATTAATAACTCTGTTACAGAAGTCATATTTTCTGCAATCAAGATTGAAGCGGTTAATATTAAATTTAAATCTATTGTTTGCTCTTGTATTGTTGTGATTGAAGCTGAAGTAGTCTTCGACAGGAAGGACATTGTAATAGATGATTCTATGAGTTAAACACAGGTCCTGTCGAAGGCGGCGGAGTTCTAAGTTTTCTAAACCCAGGATTTCAAGTCTGGTGGCATAAGGTATTTTGTTGTATTCAGAGGAGTGCAGAATTCTTCTTGTAAAATATTTCTGGACACATTCAATTACAATGACTATCTTCAAATTGGGTTGAGTTGGTTCCAGAGCATTGCATTTGGAGAAGATTTGAATAGCAACATGGTACTACATCCAGTGCTATGGAACTTATTGGAATAATAATGATCCAGGCAAGGGCAGTCTATCTGGGGAAATTATACTCTACAAATATACCTAAAGTAAAAACTGACTTGCTTACAAGGACAAACCTTTCATTAATAATTGTAGTCGTAATAAAAGCCAGGCATGGCAAGCAGAATCAGTCAGGTACCAATCTTTTTGTTATTTAACTCATCTGTTTTCTTCCCCAATTTGCTGTGGTAGATTGGAACTAATCAGAACAGAATTAGCTCATTATTTAGCAGCTTCCTGACATAAGAAATCATATTTTTTCCCCTTCGGTAGGAACTAGTATCTCTTAGCTAAAATTTCTAGTCTAGTGTACAGATGGGTATAATGCACAGAGTAGTTTTCCATTCGAAAAGCAATAAATGTAGAAACAGATGGCATATGAGCATGGAGGCATGGGCCAAACTTCCCCCATATGATGCATTGGTGATGTGCTAGACTTCCAAACACATACTTCTAAGCCAGAATGGGGAAAAAAAGCAAGACTTTATGATTTGGTCCTGGGAAAAGCTGATAACTCCCAAGTCAGACATAAGTTACAAACTGTTCAACAGCATAATCTGATCTACACAGTTTATTTGTAGAATCTATGTTAAAGTTTTTATAACCTAGTAAGGAAGCATACTGCATTTTATGTAATCTTTTTTTAACTTGGTAGAGTCTTATAAGTAACAGTCTGCACATTTCACATCCAATCAATCAACTACAGATAGCCCTCAATTTAGAACAGTTCATTTAGTGACCCTGTAGTCATGTGATCAAAATGTAATGCTTCACAATTGGTATGTATTTATGACCATGGGGTCATGTGATCACTTTTTGTGACCTCCTGACAAGCAGAATCAATGGGGAAGCCAGATTCACTTAACAACCATGTTACCAAGTTACTAGCTGCAGTGATTCACTTAACTGGCAAGAAGGGTCATAAAATGGGGCAAATTAACAAATGTCTCACTTAGCAACAGAAATTTGGGGCTCAGTTGTACTTGTAAGCCAAGGACTACCTGTAATAGTTTAAAGAAAACCTTTTTGTAGTTTCGCAATGTACATTGTTTGAAAGAATATAAATAGGATTATTCATTCAAGTTTGAAAGTTATTTTTGGAACAACATTTTTTTAAGAAATCATGTTTTCAAGTAATACCCCCAACGAAAGAAGACTCTGAGGCTAGAAGTTCTTCAAAGTTCCATTTTATTAGAGATGTCATATTAGCACATCTGGGAAAACCCGAATCTGAAAGCTTCCAGGTTTTCCCCACTCAAAAGAAAGTCCAAGTCCCTTTCCTTGCACCCACATGTCCATCACATGGTCCAATCAATGCATCGTCCCAACTGGAGATGCCTCCCAGTCATGCCTCCTTCGTGATCAAGATATCTCCCCTGCCAGGTAAGCAGGGTAGAATGTCCTTGACTCTCAGAGAAAAGAATGATGTTATGGCTAGATATCTCCCCAACTCCATACAATCCCCCCTCCCAGTTTCCCATAGCACTAAATGTGGCACCCTGAAGATCCAAAGAAAAGATGGTTTCCAGGGCTGACACTTGCACTGAAATAGCTATTTATGATGACCATGGGGTCATGTGATCACTTTGTGACCTCCTGACAAGCAGAATCAATGGGAAGCCAGATTCACTTAACAACCATGTTACCAAGTTACTAGCTGCAGTGATTCACTTAACAACCATGTTACCAAGTTACTAGCTGCAGTGATTCACTTAACAACCATGTTACCAAGTTACTAGCTGCAGTGATTCACTTAACAACCATGTTACCAAGTTACTAGCTGCAGTGATTCACTTAACAACCATGTTACCAAGTTACTAGCTGCAGTGATTCACTTAACAACCATGTTACCAAGTTACTAGCTGCAGTGATTCACTTAACTGGCAAGAAGGGTCATAAAATGGGACAAATTAACAAATGTCTCACTTAGCAACAGAAATTTGGGGCTCAGTTGTACTTGTAAGCCAAGGACTACCTGTAATAGTTTAAAGAAAACCTTTTGTAGTTTCGCAATGTACATTGTTTGAAAGAATATAAATAGGATTATTCATTCAAGTTTGAAAGTTATTTTTGGAACAACATTTTTTAAGAAATCATATTTTTTCCCCTTAGGTAGGAACTAGTATCTCTTAGCTAAAATTTCTAGTCTAGTGTACAGATGGGTATAATGCACAGAGTAGTTTTCCATTCAAAAAGCAATAAATGTAGAAACAGATGGCATATGAGCATGGAGGCATGGGCCAAACTTCCCCCATATGATGCATTGGTGATGTGCTAGACTTCCAAATACATACTTCTAAGCCAGAATGGGGGGAAAAAGCAAGACTTTATGATTTGGTCCTGGGAAAAGCTGATAACTCCCAAGTCAGACGTAAGTTACAAACTGTTCAACAGCATAATCTGATCTACACAGTTTATTTGTAGAATCTATATTAAAGTTTTTATAACCTAGTAAGGAAGCATACTGCATTTTATGTAATCTTTTTTTAACTTGGTAGAGTCTTATAAGTAACAGTCTGCACATTTCACATCCAATCAATCAACTACAGATAGCCCTCAATTTAGAACAGTTCATTTAGTGACCCTGTAGTCATGTGATCAAAATGTAATGCTTCACAATTGGTATGTATTTATGACCATGGGGTCATGTGATCAAAATGTAATGCTTCACAATTGGTATGTATTTATGACCATGGGGTCATGTGATCAAAATGTAATGCTTCACAATTGGTATGTATTTATGACCATGGGGTCATGTGATCACTTTGTGACCTCCTGACAAGCAGAATCAGTCAGGTACCAATCTTTTGTTATTTAACTCATCTCTTTTCTTCCCCAATTTGCTGTGGTAGATTGCAACTAATCAGAACAGAATTAGCTCATTATTTAGCAGCTTCCTGACATAAGAAATCATGTTTTCAAGTAATACCCCATTCTGTTTGGGCTAAAGGCATAGTGAAATAAAAATTGTTTGTTTGCAGAGGTATTATTAAATGTTATTAAAACAATCATCACAGTAAAATTTCTAATGAAGAAAAAATTGTTGTAATACCCCAACGAAAGAAGACTCTGAGGCTAGAAGTTCTTCAAAGTTCCATTTTATTAGAGATGTCATATTAGCACATCTGGGAAAACCCGAATCTGAAAGCTTCCAGGTTTTCCCCACTCAAAAGAAAGTCCAAGTCCCTTTCCTTGCACCCACATGTCCATCACATGGTCCAATCAATGCATCGTCCCAATTGGAGATCCCTCCCAGTCATACCTCCTTCGTGATCAAGATATCTCCCCTGCCAGGTAAGCAGGGTAGAATGTCCTTGACTCTCAGAGAAAAGAATGATGTTATGGCTAGATATCTCCCCAACTCCATACAATCCCCCCTCCCAGTTTCCCATAGCACTAAATGTGGCACCCTGAAGATCCAAAGAAAAGATGGTTTCCAGGGCTGACACTTGCACTGAAATAGCTATTTATGATGAAACCAAACTTTGAACTCCAATATATGAACTTCCATGGTTGAATAGTTTTTATTACTTCTAAGACTTACACTATTTTTCCCATGTCAGATTATTGTAATCCCTTGCTGTGTTACTTCAGGGTCTGAAACAATCTGGGTCTGCAATTTTCACATTCCTCTCTCTTATATTTGAATGGAACTTTGTAACTTGTATTTTATTATTCAGATATGATTCCATTTAGTGATATGTGCCCACGCATGTCTGCTGAAATATAAGTAAAAATGTTCAGCTGTTTGCAAGATATCACTCCATAAATATTTTTTTTAATTACTATAACCGAGGGATTGCCTTTTTGAATTTTCTAATTTTATTTTCTTCACTTCTGTACATAATTCGCTGGGTGTTAATTACACTATTCTTGTATTCCCTTTAAAGATTTTAATGGAGAGACTTTATAGGAAACTGGAACACATATTCAACATCTGTTTGTTATTTATTTTTTCTACTTCTAAACTTCCCATCTATACATTTTTAATATATTTATAACCACCTGTAACTCTTCATCATAGTATGTATGTGCAAGTAAATAGAGTTCACCTGAACAATCAATCAGGTATTTCCCCAAAACCATGAAAAGAAGCTGCTAAAATGGATCAAACTGGTTAAATGGAACACCTTTCTTATACTAATTACAGGTTTAACATGGGTAATTATATTTTTCTTTTATGACATTTCTAGCTCCTTCATTACAGACTATAGGCAGCACATGTTGTATTATTAAATGTTATTAAAACAATCATCACAGTAAAATTTCTAATGAAGAAAAAATTGTTTGTTTGCAGAGGTATTATTAAATGTTATTAAAACAATCATCACAGTAAAATTTCTAATGAAGAAAAAATTGTTTGTTTGCAGAGGTATTATTAAATGTTATTAAAACAATCATCACAGTAAAATTTCTAATGAAGAAAAAATTGTTGTAATACCCCATTCTGTTTGGGCTAAAGGCATAGTGAAATAAAATTTTACTCAAATTTTTAACACATACAACAGCCATAAGGCAAGCAGGTGACACGAAGTAGCTAAGTTTGCAAATTTTAAATACGTAATAAAGAAGAGTCAAGAATAAACAGAATATCGTACAAAGAGAATAAGGAAAACCAACACAATCCCAAATATCTTTATCACTTCCTAGTTTTGGATCTCAGAACTCTGGGTTCAGCCTGACCCAACTCCAGGGCCGCAACAGCGGCAGCCGCTTCAGCCCCATGATCTATAACCTCCCTTCTTCAATTCCTGGGTCATCTGATTCCAGGAAGGCTTTGTGTTCCTCCACATAGGCCGTAGCCTCCAATTGTACTGATTTTTTCGTAATGCCCTCCCGGAAAATCATCAATCCCTCTGGCATCAGCCATCTGAAGCCCACTCCTTCTGGTACAATTTGCTTGACAAAAATAATATTTTCTTTCTTTTTCACGTACCTGTCTGGGAATCTGCCTCAGAATGGCTATCTCCTGCCAGGTAAGCAGGGTAGAATGTCCTTGACTCTCAGAGAAAAGAATGATGTTATGGCTAGATATCTCCCCTGCCAGGTAAGCAGGGTAGAATGTCCTTGACTCTCAGAGAAAAGAATGATGTTATGGCTAGATATCTCCCCAACTCCATACAATCCCCCCTCCCAGTTTCCCATAGCACTAAATGTGGCACCCTGAAGATCCAAAGAAAAGATGGTTTCCAGGGCTGACACTTGCACTGAAATAGCTATTTATGATGAAACCAAACTTTGAACTCCAATATATGAACTTCCATGGTTGAATAGTTTTTATTACTTCTAAGACTTACACTATTTTTCCCATGTCAGATTATTGTAATCCCTTGCTGTGTTACTTCAGGGTCTGAAACAATCTGGGTCTGCAATTTTCACATTCCTCTCTCTTGTATTTGAATGGAACTTTGTAACTTGTATTTTATTATTCAGATATGATTCCATTTAGTGATATGTGCCCACGCATGTCTGCTGAAATATAAGTAAAAATGTTCAGCTGTT
The DNA here is from genome assembly GCF_028640845.1 of Ahaetulla prasina. NCBI lineage: Eukaryota > Metazoa > Chordata > Lepidosauria > Squamata > Colubridae > Ahaetulla > Ahaetulla prasina. The sequence goes on along the minus strand of NC_080540.1, from coordinate 67,782,985 downwards.
TGCAAGATATCACTCCATAAATATTTTTTTAATTACTATAACCAAGGGATTGCCTTTTTGAATTTTCTAATTTTATTTTCTTCACTTCTGTACATAATTCGCTGGGTGTTAATTACACTATTCTTGTATTCCCTTTAAAGATTTTAATGGAGAGACTTTATAGGAAACTGGAACACATATTCAACATCTGTTTGTTATTTATTTTTTCTACTTCTAAACTTCCCATCTATACATTTTTAATATATTTATAACCACCTGTAACTCTTCATCATAGTATGTATGTGCAAGTAAATAGAGTTCACCTGAACAATCAATCAGGTATTTCCCCAAAACCATGAAAAGAAGCTGCTAAAATGGATCAAACTGGTTAAATGGAACACCTTTCTTATACTAATTACAGGTTTAACATGGGTAATTAAATGTTATTAAAACAATCATCACAGTAAAATTTCTAATGAAGAAAAAATTGTTGTAATACCCCATTCTGTTTGGGCTAAAGGCATAGTGAAATAAAAATTGTTTGTTTGCAGAGGTATTATTAAATGTTATTAAAACAATCATCACAGTAAAATTTCTAATGAAGAAAAAAATTGTTGTAATACCCCCATTCTGTTTGGGCTAAAGGCATAGTGAAATAAAAATTGTTTGTTTGCAGAGGTATTATTAAATGTTATTAAAACAATCATCACAGTAAAATTTCTAATGAAGAAAAAATTGTTGTAATACCCCATTCTGTTTGGGCTAAAGGCATAGTGAAATAAAAATTGTTTGTTTGCAGAGGTATTATTAAATGTTATTAAAACAATCATCACAGTAAAATTTCTAATGAAGAAAAAAAATGTTGTAATACCCCCATTCTGTTTGGGCTAAAGGCATAGTGAAATAAAAATTGGTTGTTTGCAGAGGTATTATTAAATGTTATTAAAACAATCATCACAGTAAAATTTCTAATGAAGAAAAAAATTGTTGTAATACCCCCATTCTGTTTGGGCTAAAGGCATAGTGAAATAAAAATTGTTTGTTTGCAGAAAACCAGAGCTGTGAAACTACTACTGAGAAATCTTATCCATAGCATACTTTACCAAAACCCTATGACCCTCCCAAAGGAACTGGAGTCTCAGCAGATCCTTTCGCAATGATAAAAAATGAATGGCCAGATTTTGTTCTGACAAGGAATTGCCTGTTGCAGCCTGGTGCTGCTCTTTGTAGGACTTTAAAAATACTTTAATTTGAACCCAGAAGTAAATTGACCTCAATGCAGTAACTTTACAATAGTAAAATTAATATTGTAGCAGCATTCTGTTTCCGCACCTTGTGCTTAATTTAGCTTCCAGGTTGTTTCCAAAGGCAAAATGGAGATTAAGGGATGAATTACTGTCACTATGGCAGTAACTTGCACCTTAATTGCTACTCAGCTGGACTAACCCGTTGCATTGAGCAACGGGTTTGTGCTTGTTTGCAGAGGTATTATTAAATGTTATTAAAACAATCATCACAGTAAAATTTCTAATGAAGAAAAAATTGTTGTAATACCCCATTCTGTTTGGGCTAAAGGCATAGTGAAATAAAAATTGTTTGTTTGCAGAGGTATTATTAAATGTTATTAAAACAATCATCACAGTAAAATTTCTAATGAAGAAAAAATTGTTGTAATACCCCATTCTGTTTGGGCTAAAGGCATAGTGAAATAAAAATTGTTTGTTTGCAGAGGTATTATTAAATGTTATTAAAACAATCATCACAGTAAAATTTCTAATGAAGAAAAAATTGTTGTAATACCCCATTCTGTTTGGGCTAAAGGCATAGTGAAATAAAAATTGTTTGTTTGCAGAGGTATTATTAAATGTTATTAAAACAATCATCACAGTAAAATTTCTAATGAAGAAAAAATTGTTGTAATACCCCATTCTGTTTGGGCTAAAGGCATAGTGAAATAAAAATTGTTTGTTTGCAGAGGTATTATTAAATGTTATTAAAACAATCATCACAGTAAAATTTCTAATGAAGAAAAAATTGTTGTAATACCCCATTCTGTTTGGGCTAAAGGCATAGTGAAATAAAAATTGTTTGTTTGCAGAGGTATTATTAAAAATTCTGTCTGCAATATAATACATGGTAGAGGCACTAAAGACGCCAGGATGCTAAAGATGACTAGTAGACAACAGGACCTAATAGCATCATTGAACAACAGGGATGTACATTGGTTCATCTAAAATGCCATTTATCGTTATCTGTGCTGCCTTATTATACTGTATACTGGAAGAACTGGCTAATTTCAATGCTAAACAGTGGATATAAATTTTATATAAAAAAAGAACAATATACCTAATTTATACTTCATTGGTGGGGAAATGCTTCAGCCTGCCAGGATGGCAGCCTTCAGTTTTGAGTCTGCCAGATGTAATGGTGGAGGTGGTGGCCTAGAAACTAGGAGACCTTGAGTTCTCCTGTACGCTGCTAAGAAAGTCCAAAGCAATGGGTTGTTAACTTCATCTGATTGGCCAGAGACTGAGTTGAATTTAACATAATATAACATAACATCAGAGTTGGAAGGGACCTTGGAGGCCTTCTAGTCCAACCCCCTGCCCAGGCAGGAAACCCTACACCATCTCAGTCAGATGGTTATCCAACATTTTCTTAAAAATTTCCAGTGTTGGAGCATTCACAATGCTTTGTGTTTAAACACACCTCCTCTTCCTGTTTAGCTCCAGTTTATTAACTCAGTCGGCCATAGAGAGACTACCTCCTTTAGCTCCATTGCTTTTGACTCTTTTATCAGCTCATAGGACTTCAATAAATTAGGAAAAATTCTTAAAAAAAGTTTTAAAGTGCCCAATTGTTTTTTCTTGACTGCTGGGAGCCGGAGCGGCAAGGAAAGAGGCTCGTGCTTCGCGCGCAGCCCAGCGCCGCTCAGCTGAGCCGCCCGAAGGCCGGCGGCCATTTTTTCACATTCCAAGCCTCTCAAGCCTCGTAGAATCGCTGGTTTGAGGAACGGACATCGCTGGACCTCACCAAACTGTAAGTGGAGGCCAGCGGAGCGCAGGAGAAGCCGTGGTGTCGGCTTCGCGCCTGCAGGGGTGGAGAAAAGATCCGTGGTGTCGGAGGCTAGTTCCCCCTGCCAACGCTGCAGTAAAAAGGGCGCTATAGGAGCAGTGGTGCCTGCTTCGCGCCATTTGGGGACCCCCCCCCAAAGCAACCCCCCATGCAGCCTTTGAATGCTTTGAATCCAGCTGTGGTGTCAGCTTGGTGCTAACTGGCCCTTATTGTTTGATCTTATTCCAGGATTCTCAGATCAGGGCCACTATATTATTTGGGCATATATTCCAAGGCCTCTGATAACCACTAGGCCTCATTTCCAAGATGGCGGATCGCAGCAGATCTCCTTCCCGGGCTTCTGCCTCGCCCTCCCAAGGACACCTTACTAGCGTGGCTCCTCCCCCTCACAAGAGCAGATCCAAATCAAGGGCTTCTGCCACCAAATCTAAGTCTTCTACTTCTCTCCAAACCTCTGCTGCTGCAGAGAGAGATGCCTCCAGAAGACAACGGGCCTTGGATAGGCAATTTGATAAAGCAAAACAAAGATCAGCAGAGGAAGGCAGGGAAACTTCTGTTCCACTAACTGAAGATTCTCCTTTATTAAATCAGCCTGGATGGTCTCCCACTATCCCTAGTGGTTCAGGAGAAAACCAGGAAGCAATTTGTACAGTTTTTGGAGATTCTTCTAGAGCCATGCCTGAGCTCATCATTAGGCACCTTCTGCCACCTTCACTCCCACAGCAGCGGGAGTCTCCCACAGAGAGGACAGTAATCCTGCCATTTCTCAGGATATACGTCATCTTATCATGCAAACCATTTCTCAAGGCATTGACAATGCCTTCACTCAGAGAGGTTTCCCAGCTCCATCTCCTTCGAGCAGCTCTGACCAAAGACCCCATTCTGATAGCCACCCACCCAGACTATGCGCGCTGCGCACACGCTCTCCAACTCCTTCACACCATAGTGAGGACTCCTTTTTGGGGGAGGAAGACATAGCAGAGTATAATCTGTCTGAAGACGAAGAGTCTGCCCCAGACAAACCTGCTCCCACCGGCCTTTTTCGCCAGGAGCTTTTTCTACACATTACTACACAAGGCAAAAGTTACGGCCAACATGGGGGTTGCCTTACGCCAATCTGAGGGAGCTTCAGATCTGTCAGACCCCAACAAATTCCTCTTTACTAAACCAGTCTCAGAGCAATGGGTAATTCCTTCACCCAAGCTCTTCTTGGACACCATCCAACGTCAATGGGGTCACCCTGGTGCCATTCCTACTCCTAGTGGCTCAGACAAAAAGATGTACACGACGGATCAAGATCTTGAGGACCTCCTCAAGGTTCCTACCGTAGACACCCCAATTGCCACCTTGGCTTCTTTCTTCAACATTATACCTTCAGATACAGCAGAAGGTCTCCGAACGGAAGACCGCAGAGCGGAACTCTCCACCCGCAAAACCCATCAAGCAGCTGCCTGGGCTATCAGATCTGCCACAGCAGCCTCATTCTTTGCTAGAACCTCTTTGATATGGCTCAGACAAATGCAGGAGAGGATTCTTCAAGATGATTCCAGATTACATCAGGACATAAATAAATTGATAGCGACTGCTGAATACACTGCAGATGCCACCCTTAATTCTGCAAAATTTGCATCCCGAGCCCTTGCCTCCGGCATCACCTCCAGGAGGCTGTTATGGCTCAGACAATGGCAAGCCGACATGAAGACCAAATGGCGGTTAGCGGCTGCCCCATTTAAGGGTGGATCTCTCTTTGGTGAAGCCCTAGACCCTATTTTAGTTGAGGGAAAAGACAAACGTAAGATCCTTCCCTACGTCTCTAGACGTTCAGATAGACGTCCTTCTCTTCCTTACTGCAGACAGCCTTCTCGTACCCAGGATCCCGGGTTCCAATCCCCGGCCTATCAATGTTCCTTCCAACCTCCCCCTGACAGGTTTCAGGACAGACAGTCCTTTCGTGACAGGACCAGGCAATCCCAGACCAGACGTCCCTACCGTGGATCCGGTTTCCGACCTTATCGCAGGAACAAATGACTATCCCGGCCAGGATCCCATCGGCGGTCGTCTCACCAAGTTCGTCCCTACCTGGTCCCGCACGACAACCGATGCCTGGGTACTGCAAACCATCACCCTTGGTCTCTCCCTCGAATTCAATTCAAATCCTCCGAGGAGATTCATCCAATGCCAAATTCCCAAAGAACCCACCAAGAGGGCTCAAATGGAAGACGAGATTCAACACCTATTGTCCATCAGTGCCATAGAACCAGTTCCCATGCCTCACCAGGGGACCGGCTTCTATTCAATTCTTTTCCTAGTGGACAAAAAATCAGGCGGCACCAGAGCCATCTTAGACCTGAAGCAACTGAACCTTCACATCAAATATCGCAGATTCAAGATGCACTCCCTCAATTCAATCTTAGGAAGCATCAGAAGAGGGGACTATCTAACATCCATCGACCTCAAGGAGGCCTATCTACATGTACCCATCAGACCTGCCCACAGACGCTTTCTCAGGTTAAGTTATGCCGGAGCCCATTTTCAATACAGGGCCCTGCCCTTCGGTCTATCTTCCGCTCCTCGTACCTTCACCAAGATTCTGGATGCTGTGGCGGCCCACCTTCGCACAATTCCAGTAAGAATGCAATGTTACCTGGACGATATATTGATGTCCTCCGCCCAGCAGGCGTTACGGGACTTACAGGTAACAATTCAATCCCTACAGGATCACGGCTTTTCGGTCAACAAAGCAAAGAGCCATCTAGTGCCTACGACCGAAATTGTCCATCTGGGAGCAAGAATCAACACCAGATCCTGCCAGGTGTTTCTTTCCCGAGACCGTCTCCTCAACATGAGAGACACGACAAAAAAGGTAAAGGCACTCAAGAGGGTTCCACTTTCACTGCTCTCACAGTTATTGGGAAAGATGGTCTCTTGTCTGTCGATCGTGCCCTGGGCACGTCTTCACTCACGACCCCTACAATGGCTACTTCTCCCACACCAAAGAACAGGCAACAGCCATACCGATATCAGAATTCCTCTGCCCCCAAAGGTCAGAAAGTCTCTACAGTGGTGGCTGTCTCCAGCCCTGACAAAGGGCTGCTCATTCCAGGAACATTGCCGCCTCGTCCTCACCACGGATGCAAGCCTCTACGGCTGGGGTGCCCACCTATCAGACCAGGTAACTCAGGGTCGTTGGTCCCCCAACGACCTCAAGAACGACATCAACTGGTTGGAAATGAGAGCTGCTCATCTAGCTCTCAGGTACTTCCAAGCGCAGCTATCAAACCATCATGTGCTACTGCTGACGGACAACACTACCACAAAGGCCCATGTGAACCGTCAAGGAGGCACCCGATCCCGCATATTGATGAAAGAGGCTGCAGCCATAGGCCTGTGGGCAGAAAACATCTTCTCTCACTACAGGCAGCCCACATATCCGAGTCGCCAACACACAAGCGGATTGGCTGAGCAGGACGACCATCGATCAATCAGAGTGGCAACTGCATCCGGATCTGTTTCTCACAATCACGATCAAATTGTCCATCTGGGAGCAAGAATCAACACCAGATCCTGCCAGGTGTTTCTTTCCGAGACCGTCTCCTCAACATGAGAGACACGACAAAAAAGGTAAAGGCACTCAAGAGGGTTCCACTTTCACTGCTCTCACAGTTATTGGGAAAGATGGTCTCTTGTCTGTCGATCGTGCCCTGGGCACGTCTTCACTCACGACCCCTACAATGGCTACTTCTCCCACACCAAAGAACAGGCAACAGCCATACCGATATCAGAATTCCTCTGCCCCCAAAGGTCAGAAAGTCTCTACAGTGGTGGCTGTCTCCAGCCCTGACAAAGGGCTGCTCATTCCAGGAACATTGCCGGCTCGTCCTCACCACGGGTGCAAGCCTCTACGGCTGGGGTGCCCACCTATCAGACCAGGTAACTCAGGGTCGTTGGTCCCCCAACGACCTCAAGAACGACATCAACTGGTTGGAAATGAGAGCTGCTCATCTAGCTCTCAGGTACTTCCAAGCGCAGCTATCAAACCATCATGTGCTACTGCTGACGGACAACACTACCACAAAGGCCCATGTGAACCGTCAAGGAGGCACCCGATCCCGCATATTGATGAAGGAGGCTGCAGCCATAGGCCTGTGGGCAGAAAAAACATCTTCTCTCACTACAGGCAGCCCACATATCCGGAGTCGCCAACACACAAGCGGATTGGCTGAGCAGGACGACCATCGATCAATCAGAGTGGCAACTGCATCCGGATCTGTTTCTCACAATCACGATCAAATTCGGGCAACCCATAGTAGACCTCTTTGCCAGCCCGACCAACAAACAACTTCCAAGGTTCTTCTCCAGGTTCCAAACCCCAGGAGCAGAAGGAACAGATGCTCTACGATGTCAGTGGCCCCGAGGCCTTCTTTATGCCTTCCCCCCGACTCCCCTTCTGCCAAGGGTCATACGAAAGATCTTGGAACAGAAGGCAGAAGTTCTCCTCATAGCCCCTTACTGGCCTCGACGGAATTGGTTTGCGGATCTGGAGAGCCTGTCCATCAATCCACCTTGGCGAATTCCACCGGATCAGATTTCCCTACGCCAAGGAGCCATTCTCCACCCAGAACCTCAATGTTACCAACTAGCCGTCTGGCACTTGACAGGGAGATACTAAAGAAAGAAAAGCATTCCATGGGGGTCATCTCCACCCTTCTGGCTTCTAGACGCCCATCCACAACGCGTATTTACGAGGCCACATGGTCATCATTCCATCGCTGGTGTCTTAGACATCGAATAGAACCTACCTCTGCCTCCATTAGACATATCCTGCAATTCCTCCAGGACGGATTGGACAAGGGTTTAGCCACCAACACCATCCGCCGGCAGGTTGCAGCTCTTGCCACTGTTTTATTCTGTGACGGGACCTCCACACTTTCTCAACACCCCCGTATCCGACGTTTTCTGAGGGGAGCTTATAATCTGCGACCGCCTCCGGTACACAGATACCCTACCTGGGACCTGACCCTTGTCCTTCAGAAGCTTACGTCTTCCCCTTTTGAACCCTTGAGCTCCTCCAGTCTCAAGCTCTTAACCTTTAAGGTCGCCTTTCTCATAGCCATAACCTCAGCCCGCAGGATCTCCGAGATCGCTGCCCTTTCGGTCAGGAAGGACTTATTGATTTTTCACTCTAACCGAGTCATTCTCCGATTAGACCCTACCTTTCTTCCTAAAATAAACACAAGCTTTCATAGATCTCAAGAAGTCATCTTACCGGATTTTTGTCCTCATCCCAAGCATCCATCGGAGCGTCGATGGCACACGCTGGACGTAAGAAGGGCCCTGCGTATTTACCTCAACAGAACAGCTCCTTTCAGGAAGACAGAATCCCTATTTGTTTCCTTTCAACCAAGGGCTCTGGGCACCAAAGTCTCCCCATCCACCATAGGCAGGTGGATAAAAGCCTGTATTTCCATGGCCTACGACCAGCAGAAACACCATCTTCCAGGCCGCATCACTGCACACTCCACCCGCAGCTGCCACCACAGCTGCCTGGGCCACCCAGGCCTCTATCTTGGACATTTGCAGAGCAGCCACGTGGGCCTCTCCTTCGCCATTTATTAAAAACTACAAGATGGACCAATTTGCCTCAGCCGAGGCCTCATTCGGACGGAGGGTCCTGCAGCGAGTTCTTCCTGTTGCTGAATCTTCCTAATCTTTCCTTTCCCACCCTAGGGATATTTAGCTTGGGTATATCCCATTGCTTTGGACTCTCTTAGCAGCGTACAGGAGAAGGAACATTGGCTTACCTGAAGGTTCCTTCTATGTACGCTGCGTGAGAGTCCAACCCCTTCCTATTTTCACTTATTGTTTTTGTCTATATACAGGGATCTGGAGGTTATTGTTCCGTTTTTTCCAGTTTTCACATTGAGTTCGTCTTCTCCAATACCGCTTCTTCGTTAATAAACTGGAGCTAAACAGGAAGAGGAGGTGTGTTTAAACAAATTCAACTCAGTCTCTGGCCAATCAGATGAAGTTAACAACCCATTGCTTTGGACTCTCACGCAGCGTACATAGAAGGAACCTTCAGGTAAGCCAATGTTCCTTCTACTCTGACCTTAGCCATGAAAACCAGCCGCAGGACTTTGTGTCTGCCATTCTCTCTCGGACCACTCACCTCACAGTGTTGTCATTGTGAAGAAAATAGGAAGAGGAAGGAGTACTGTGTATGTTTTTCAGTTATGTAATAAAGATAGGTTTTAAAAAAAATTCCAAATACTGGTTTTATTGGAAAATAGTCTGAATGATTTTTTCACTATTAAAGATCAAATCCTTTTATCACACAGCCTATGTTTAACAACTAAACATTGGCACAATAATTGGCAAAGAGTTGTCTTTGGGCAGTATACAAGTTTGATAAATAAAATAATTAGTAAGGTCTAGACCACATCTATTTCCATTCCAACTTTATTTTTGTTTTGCATGATTTGGTTTAGTTTTAGACATTGTTCTGGTTTATTTGTTGCACATTTGATGTTCTTTTTTGAGATTGTATCTTGTCCAGAATCCTTGGGGTTGAAGTATATACATACACGCATACACATAAGTCCTTATATGTGATTCTTTCTAAAGCTGTTTTGTCTTTCCCATTCCAAGAAACAATTACGTTACATATTCTTGTCACAGAACTGGACTCTGTTCATCTGAGGCTTGTGATCTATGAAATTGTAAGCTATAATAAATCAAAGGTGCTATAAGATTATTCATTCCAGTGAGTTTTCAGAATGGAAGATTCAATCTTTTGTCCCACCTAATAAAAGGGTGGGATAACCTGAATGGAAGACAAGAAGTGTCCTCCAAGCTATCTGCAATAAATCCTGTGGCTTTGTGATTCTACTAAATGTCTGATAAGAAAAAAAAATCTGCTGGAATGATAATGCTTTGTGTGTATGTTCCGTATCAGTTCCAATCCTTGATGCTATGGATACTAAAGCCAGCTACAAACAGACAAAAAGAATTAAACTCTCACCACATTCCTCCCATCCTCTTTATTCCTTTTATCACAACCATTTGTTGTTACCATTTTAATAACATATTAGGCAAGCAATATCATTTGTTTTCACTCTTTGCAATTAAAAGATAATGGCATAAGTGTGCCACATAAATGGTATCTGAAATGTTAATTCAAGAAGAAAGAATTGAGTTTTCAGAGAAACTGGGGAGCACGTGATTTCCCTTTGTGCATTTTTCTTCATCTCCTTTATGCGTTAGTTTCACAGATTAATTACTATAGAAGATTTCTCTTTTAGCCCTACATTTGTAGAATAAAATCTCATATTTGGCTTCTAATGAAAAATGCTTTCCATGTAAGTCTGTTTCTTTTAAATAAAAAAGTAACAGTTATATCAATATGTCTAGGTTTATTAGATTTCATTCACAAACTCTGCCATTAGTTCTCATTTAGAACTACAATATGACATTGTTCATAACCCCCTACTAAAATTTTTGTAATACTTGAAATGTGCTATTTGATTATGTGTTCTCCTCCTGGATACTCAGCAATAGACATAAAAGATTATCATTTACATTCTGATGAGTTTTGCTTCAAGTAATATTTCTTAAGGATATTTTAAAATAAAGATTGGAAGCAAATTGAGATAAAATCAGTGGCTTACATGATAGGATTTTTAAATCATTCAGAAACACATTTCTAATCTGTACCATCATGTGCAGAATTAATATAAAATATGATATTCATGGCACCTAATGTGCAATATGAGGAAAAGGAATGACATTTGCATTAGCAGAATGGTTTTTACAATATTTTATACTAAATAAAATGCATTTTAGAAAACAAAAATCTCTTTCTTGTCTTTTTGGGATATTTGAAAGATATTAGAAGCAGCACTATTGGTATCTAGTCTCTACTATATTAAAAATGCTGTGTTTCTCTATTGTAATTATCTATTCAGGGCATTATTTTGGATGTGTTGTTTTTGTAGAAGCTAGGAAATGACTTCACTAATGGTGCTACTATTCCTCTTTTATGTATAAATCTTTTCCCATCTTTTACATTTTTTATTTTTATTACCATACATTTATAGGCTACTGATCCTGTTATGACTCATGCAAAATACAAAACATGTGTGCAGAGCAAATGACCATCATTTCACCAATCAAACAACCCAAAAGGGGCCCATCAGCCACTTTAGCCCAAGGCTGGAAAAGAGCCAAGCCTTAAAGTCTTCTCTAAATTCCAAAGGGCAGGGCAGGAACTACAAGAGGCTACAAGAGAGAAGGCCCCATGGCATTTAGAGGAATACTTTGGTCAATGGTATCACCAAGAGATCAAGCAGCATCAGGACTTGCACTCTAAATGGAGCTACCTTTGAAAATCACCTGGAAAATCACACTGGGTACAAAAAACAGCAGCTGAAATAGTGGTGGAATTATTTATTTATATTTATTTATTTATTTATTACATTTTTATGCCACCTATCTCACTGATACAGTGACTTAGGGCAGCTTACAATATAATAAAGAGGTAAAAAAGGTAATACGATTAAAATTAAGAGGATTAAATAAGGAGCTAAAAACCAAAAGGCCATTCGGCATTATAGTGCACCCTTTATCAGGGCCCCAGGCCAGCTGGCAGAGTCAGGTTTTCAATTAGTCACCAAGCACACATGTTTGAGGCCCTATGTGGGTTACTAGAAGCGTTTTAGTTTCAATCTACAAATAATTAAACTATAAAACTGTTATGTATTTGAATTATTGGAGGGAATTTTGGGCGGGGAAAAAGCACGTTTCTGATTGGCTGGTGCCTCAGCCCAAATGCTATATAAGAAGGACTGTTCTGCTATTCCTTTGCTGGGTTCACACAATAAACTTAAGAGCTGTTGTCACCAATGACTGTCCCTGCCTCCTCATTGCCCAGACTTAACAAAAACTCCATTTCTAATTTAACATTCCATTCCAAAACAATCCATTCAACTCCATTCTATAACATTCCACTCCACTCCATTCCATCTGGAAACATTCCATTCCATTCTATAACATTCAATTATATTTCATAAGATTCTATTCTATTTCTTTTTTTTTTTATTTCTTTTTGTCACAACAGGATACACAAACAATTGTCATAGATAAAACAACATATCTTGAAGAATATATATATATATATATATATATATATATATATATATATATATATATATATAAGTAAAAAATATAGGCATCAACTATATTAATTTGATATAATGAAGGGAACGGTAGGACAGGAACGGTAGGCACTATTGTGCTCTTATGCACGCCCCTTATAGTCTCTTAGGAATGGGGTGAGGTCAATAGTAGATAGTTTTTGGTTGAAGATTTTGGGATTTTGAGTAGAGACTATGGAGTCAGGTAATGAGTTCCAAGTATTAACAACTCTGTTACCGAAGTCGTATTTTCTGCAATCAAGTTTGAAGCGGTTGACATTTCATTCCCCTTCTCTCATCAGCCCATTCAGTATGTTCTTCTTGAGACAAATTTCCACTTTTTTCCGCAGTTGATGCTCTGAGATAGTCTACCCTTGGAGTTCAGACTTCCCAATCTTTTTTTAGCTTTCCAGAAGCTCACTGAAGATGGCAAGAATTTTCCGAAGAATATTTGGTTTAGTAGTTTTGTTATCCCCATATTAAGTTTATTTTTCTTTAGGCAATTTATATTAGTTAATTGTTGATATACTTAGTTTTGTTAGGATTATTTTTTTAATAAAATAATAGTGATAAAAATTAAAACTAATTATAAAATATTGGGCATGCCCCTTACTATATTTTAAATAATTTTATACCCATTGTGACTGGAAGAGATAAAGAAAGGAAAGCACCGTAACAGTTCAACTTTGTTTTGCTTCATTAACCTTTTTCTCATTTCCCTTCACTTATTAATGGGCGACATGCTTCTCAAACTATCTACTGATCACTTCATTTGAAAATAATTAATGAAGTTTTGTTTTATTCCCATTGCGATACTGCATTGCTGCTATGCATTTTTGCTGTGGAGATGCTCCTTGATTTGCATTCTTAACATACGTTTCAGTTAAGTCTGCAAAATATTGCTACCGTTTTTTTCAGCTTTCAGCTAGGCTTGGTCAAAAAGACCAAAGAATAGAATAGAATAGAATAGAATAGAATAGAATAGAATAGAATAGAATAGAATAGAATAGAACAGAATTTTTATTGGCCAACTGTGAGTGGACACACAAGGAATTTATCTTGGTGCATATGCTCTCAGTGTACATAAAAAGAAAAGATACCTTCATCAAGGTACAACATTTACAACACAAATGATGGTCATAGGGTACAATTTAACACTTAATGATACAACACTTAATGATAATCATAGGGTACAAATTGAGTGCAGAGAAGAGCAACAAAGATGATTAGGGGACTGGAGGCTAAAACGTATGAAGAACGATTGCAGGAACTGGGTATGTCTAGTTTAATGAAAAGAAGGACTAGGGGAGACATGATAGCAGTGTTCCAATATCTCAGGGGCTGCCACAGAGAAGTGGGAGCCGGGCTGTTCTCCAAAGCACCTGAGGGTAGAACAAGAAGCAATGGGTGGAAACTGATCAAGGAAAGAAGCAACTTAGAAATAAGGAGAAATTTCCTGACAGTTAGAACAATTAATAAGTGGAACGACTTGCCTGCAGAAGTTGTGAATGCTCCAACACTGGAAATTTTTAAGAAAATGTTGGATAACCATCTGTCTGAGATGGTGTAGGGTTTCCTGCCTGGGCAGGGGGTTGGACTAGAAGGCCTCCAAGGTCCCTTCCAACTCTGTTGTTATTTATTTATTTAAATAAGCAATCAGGAACAATCAATATCAATATAAATCATAAGGATTACCAGCAATAAAGTTACAGTCATACAGTCATAAGTGGAAAGAGATTGGTGATGGGAACGATGAGAAGAAAATGTCAAACTATTTAACACCACCAACAATACAGCTACCCTTCAAAAAGACCTTGACTTTGTGTCAGAATGGTCAAAAACTTGGCAACTCCAAATCTCAACCAGCAAATAATAATAATAATAATAATAATAATAATAATAATAATAATAATAATAATAATAATAATAATAATAATAATAATAATAATAATAATAATGATGATGTTTTAATTTGTATACCGCCCTTCTCTCGAAGGACTCAGGGCGGTGAACAGGCAAATAAAATACAAACAGAAACATACACAATAATTAAAACAACCCTTAAAAAACTGATTCAAATTTGCCAAAAAATTTAAAATAACATTACACCCCATAAGAATTACAAAAATGTACAAAAATTTAAAACCCATCGAAATTCAATTAAAAATTTAAAATTTAAAATTTAAAATCAGGCCAGTCCAGCCATACGAAATAAATAGGTTTTAAGTTCGCGGCGAAAGGTCCTAAGGTCAGGTAGTTGTCGAAGACCAAGGAGAAGCTCGTTCCATAGGGTAGGAGCCCCCACAGAGAAGGCCCTCCCCCTGGGGGCCGCCAGTTGACATTGTTTGGCTGATGGCACCCTGAGGAGTCCCTCTCTGTGGGAACGCACCGGACACTGGGAGATAGAGGCCGGCAGTAGACAGTCCCGTAAGTAGCCCGGTCCTAATGCTCTGTCTTACACATTGAAAAAAAGAATCTGAACACTAAATACAAGCTTGATGGACATTACCTTACAGATGACCCCCACCCTGTTAAAGACTTGGAGCTTTCATATCAAATGATCTAAGTGCCAAAACCCACTGCAACTACATCGCAAAAAAGGTTTTAAGAGTTGTAAACCTAATCTTGCGTAGCTTCTTCTCCAGAAACACTACACTACTAACCAGAGCATATAAAACAGTTGCTAGACCAATTCTTGAATACAGCTCACCTGTCTGGAACCCATATCTCATTTCAGATATTAATACAATTGAGCGTCTCCAGAAATATTTTACAAGAAGAGTTCTTTACTCCTTTGATTACAACAAAATACCCTTATGCCACCAGACTTGAAATCCTGGATTTAGAAAGCTTAGAACTCCGCCGCCTTCGACATTACCTGAGTTTAACTCATAGAATCATCTATTACAATGTCCTTCCTGTTGAAGACTACTTCAGCTTCAATTGCAAGAATACACGAGCACACAATAGATTTAAGCTTAATGTTAACCGTTCCACTCTTGATTGCAGAAAATATGACTTCAGTAACAGAGTTGTTAATACTTGGAATACACTACCAGACTCCGTGGTCTCTTCCCAAAATCCCCAAAGCTTTAACCAAAAACTGTCTACTATTGACCTCACCCCATTCCTAAGAGGTCTGTAAGGGGCATGCATAAGAGCACAAGCGTGCCTACCGTTCCTGTCCTATTGTTTCCCTCCATTATATCCAATTAATATAGTTATTACATACTTATGCTTATATATATGCTTATATATCGTATAATTATTTCATGCTTATGCTTATATATACTGTTGTGACAAATAAATAAATAAATAAATAATAAAATAAAAAAAGATTAATAGTAGTGCAGATTTAGTAAATAGTTTGACAGTGTTGAGGAAATTATTTGTTTAGCAGAGTGATGGCCTTCGCGAAAAAACTGTTCTTGTGTCTAGTTGTTCTGGTGTGCAGTGCTCTATAGTGTCGTTTTGAGAGTAGGACTTGAAACAGTTTATGTCCAGGATGTGAGAGATCTGTAAATATTTTCACGACCCTCTTCTTGATTTGTGCAGTATACAGTTCCTCAATGGAAGGCAGGTTGGTAGCAATTATTTTTTCTGCAGTTCTAATTATCTTCTGAAGTCTGTGTCTTTCTTATTGGGTTGCAGAACCAAACCAGACAGTTATAGAGGTGCAAATGACAGACTCAATAATTCCTCTGTAGATCTGGATCAGCAGCTCCTTGGGCAGTTTGAGTTTTCTGAGTTGGCGCAGAAAGAACATTCTTCGTTGTCCTTTTTTTGACCATGTTTTTGATGTTAGCGGTCCATTTTAGCTCTTGCGATATGATAGAACCTAGAAATTTGAAGGTTTCTACTGTTGATATTATGTTGTCTAGTATTGTGAGGGGTGGAAGTATAGAAGGGTTTCTCCTAAAATCTACCACCATTTCTACGGTTTTGAGTGTGTTCAGTTCCAGATTGGCTAGTCGTTCGACCTGTTGTCTATATGTGGATTCGTCATTGTCTCGAATGAAACCGATCACTGTTGTGTCATCTGCAAACTTCAGTAATTTAACAAATGGATTGTTGGAGATGCAGTCATTGGTATACAGAGAGAAGAGAAGTGGGAGAGCACACAGCCTTGGGGGGCCCTTGTGCTAATTGTACAGGTATCTGATGTGATCCTGTTTAGCTTCACCTGCTGCTTCCTGTTTGTTAGGAAGCTTGTGATCCACTTACAAGTCTGTTCAGGTACCTGTAGCTGGTTTAACTTAGTTAGAAGAATGTCTGGAATGATGGTATTGAATGCTGAACTAAAGTCTACAAAGAGGACCCTTGCATAAGTCTTTGGAGATTCAAGATGTTATAGGATGTAGTGCAGAGCCATATTAACAGCATCATCTGTTGATCTATTTGCTCGGTATGCAAATTGCAAGGGGTCTAACAGCAGATCCGTGATGGTTTTCAAAGCACTAGCCTTTCAAAGGTTTTCATGACTACAGATGTTAATGCAACTGGTCTGTAGTTATTCAGTTCCTTGATGGTGGGCTTCTTCTAAGTTGCTCTGCGCATGCGCAAGATGGCGCTGTTCTGAAGACTCGGCTCCGGCGAGGAAAAAGGCCCCTCCGATGCTGGCAATGTCCTGACGGCCCGTCTAGCCGCTTGCTGTCCCCGGCCCGGGAGATCTCTTTTCGAGCAGCCATGGGAGAGGTCTCTGGACCTTCTCTTACACATGGCTGCCGAGAACGAGGCCGGGTAGGCTGGCGGTGGATTCGGAGGCCATGTTCTGAGGCTCGGAGGTGGGGCGATGAGTCGGCGTTTTCTAGCCGGCCGTTTTTCGGCCGATTCGTTTCGCTGGCGGGCCTCTAGCCTTGGACTCGTCTTCCGGCCCTCTTCTGACCATCGACTTCGGACTTTGGGGGTTTCAGCCTCTGCAACTTGGATGAGAGCGGAGGTATTACATCTACCCTTACTACTGCCATCTGCCTCTTGTGCCACGGTTTGTTGGCTTTCTCCCTGCTGCCGGATTGTGGACTTGGCAGCCTTCATATCCTCCAGCCTCTCGGAGAAGTTTAGCCTTTTATATGGGCCTGGCCTCTTGGGGGGATAAGGCTGGAGAGACCTGGCCTCTGGGGTGGTTAGGATTTATTCCTGGCCATGTCTGGAGGGGGTTGTTGGAGGTTTGCGGGGAGATGATGGAGGCATTCCGGAGCGGTTCCCCTGTAACCAGTCTGTGGTTGTGACTGTGATAACATCATCCATGCCCCCCTCGGCCTTTTTGGGACTTCTATGGCCGTTTTTGGTCCTATTAGGACTTTTTGGGAGACAATGGGACTTATTTGGGGACAGAGGAAGACGGAGGAGGATGTGGCCAAGGACTGGAGTGCCATCTCCCCTCACCCCCGGTTCCAGGATGCTTGGACTATACACCCGACAGAATACCACCTAGACTGTCATTTGGTGCCTATCGCTGTTCCATTCTGCGTCCGTCCTCATTCTGGACTAGTACCATCTGCTACCACCTGCCATTCGGAGATGGAGCTTTTGTTTTTGCCGATTCTTAGTCTCAGCTGCTACGCACTATACTTATGATGAACTCTTGCGCCTGCGAGGTGCCCCCGCCTCGCAGGAATGGCCCTCCTCACTACCGAGGGCCGGCCTCCATGACGGGTCTTGGGACCCACAGAGGTGGCATGCGAAAAGAAGAGCTTGTGGGGTTTTTAGAGAGGAACTTTTAAGGGTGGGAGGGTAGGGGCGGGCAATGGGGGTACCCCGTCGGGTAAGGAGCCAGTCTCTGCACATGCTCGCGGCGGTCTTTCTTTATCAGGTTCGGAGGTTATGGGGGTGGAGGGTGTTCCTATTGATGAGGGTGGTTCTATTGACACGGTAAGTGGGAGAGGCAGATATGGCGGAAGCGAGGGTCATACCAAGTTTCGGGAGCGCGTGCTCGATGTCTGAAAGCGATCACGCGCTCCGACCCTTGGACTTCTCCTGCCTCGGATGGTCAGGATCCTCAGAGCCGGGCCTTGGTTGATGTTGTGCAATGCTCGGTCCGTGGTGAACAAAGCCCCTTGTTTGTGATCTTATTCAGGGGGTTCCATGGACCTTATAGGCATTACGGAGACCTGGTTGGGCACGGAAGGGGTGTGCCCTCGTGAGATGTGCCCGCCGGGTTTCCGTGCATTCCATCAACCGAGGCCCAGGGTAGGGGTGGTGGGGTGGCGGTTGTGATTAGAGAGAGTCTAGAGCCGAGGGAGACCACTGTGCCTCAGATTGCCGGGTGCGAATCCTCTTGTGAGATGGGGTCATAGGTGTCAGATGGGTTTGCTGATCGCGTACCTGGCTCCTTGCTACGTGACAGCTGCCCTGCCCGAGCTCCTGGAGGTGCTGGCCGGGTGGTAGTTGAGACCCCAGACTTTTAGTCATGGGGACTTTAACTTGCCATCTTCCGCCCGTCATCGACAGCGGCTCGGGAGTTCACGGCTTCCATGACGGCCTTGGACCTGACCCAGGTAATTGATGGCCCTACTCACATTGGGGTGGCACTCTGGACCTGATTTTTCTCTGGTCAGTGGTTGAGAGATCTGGACTTAAAGGAAATAGTCACTGAACCTTTGTCATGGTCAGATCACTCTCTCCTTCGCCTGGACTTTCTGACCGCCATTCACCACCGCAGGGAGGCGGAGCCGATACGTTGGTTCCGCCCCAGGCGCCTGATGGACCCGGATGGGTTCCGGACGGAGCTTGGGCCATTTCCTGAGGGTCTGGCTCACGGCTCGGCCGAGGAACTTGTTACGGCCTGGGAACGGGCCGCGGCGGGGGCCTTAGACCGTGTCGTGCCTTTGCGGCCTCTGACCCGGCGTAGGTCCCAACCGGCTCCTTGGTTCTCCGAGGAGCTGAGAGGATGAAGCGCGGAGAAGACGCCTAGAGAGTTCCTGGAGGTCTAGCCGCTCGAAGCTGATCGGACACTAGTGAAGTCCTATACTAGGACTTACCTAGTGGCATTGAGGGAAGCGAGGCGTAGCAACGCCCCCTCCCTCATTGCATCGGCAGATAACCGCCCAGCCGCCCTGTTTCGGGTGACTCGCTCCCTCCTTCATCAGGGGGAGCGGGATGACCCGCTGCAGGACGGGCTGAGGAGTTTAACGGTTATCTATATGATAAAATCGCTCAGCTCGGGATGGTTTGGACCAAGATTGCGATGATACGGGTGAGACGTCTGAGGGTGGTCTTGGCGACATTATTTGGGATGAGTTTGACCCTGTGGCTCCCGAGGACATGGACAGGTTGCTGGGTAGGTTGAATGCCACCACGTGTTTACTGGACCCGTGCCCCTCCTGGCTGGTGCTGGCCACTCGGGAGGTGACACGAGGCTGGCTCCAGGCGATTACGGTCGCTTCTTTGGTGGAGGGTGTCTTCCGGCCGCCTTGAAAGAGGCGGTGGTGAGGCCCTCCTTAAGAAGCCTTCCTGGACCCGGCTGTTTTAGGTAATTATCGTCCGGTCTCCAACCCGCCGCGCGAAGGTTGTAGAGAGTATGGTGGCATATCAGCTTCCCTTGCACCTGGATGAAACTGTCTATCTAGACCCGTTCCAGTCCGGTTTCCGACCCGGTTACAGCACGGAGACGGCTTTGGTCGCGTTGGTAGATGATCTCTGGAGGGCCAGGGATAGGGGTTGTTCCTCTGCCCTGGTCCTATTAGACCTCTCAGCGGCTTTCGATACCATCGACCATGGTATCCTGCTGCGCCGGTCGGGCGGATTGGGAGTGGGGGGCACCCCTTATCGGTGGGTCTCCTCCTATCTCTCCGACCGTCGCAGTCGGTGTTGACAGGGGGCAGAGGTCGCCCCAGGCGCCTCACTTGTGGGTGCCGCAGGGTCGATCCTCTCGCCTTCTGTTTAACATCTACATGAAACCGCTGGGTGAGATCATCAGTGGTTTCGTGTGAAGTATCAGCTGTATGCGGATGATACTCAGCTGTACTTTTCTACACCGAACCACCCCAACGGTTATCAAGTGCTGTCCCGGTGTCTGGAGGCCGACGGGTCTGGATGGGGAGAAACAGGCTCAAGCTCAATCCCGCCAAGACAGAGTGGCTGTGGATGCCGGCATCCCGGTACAGTCAGCTAACCGCGGCTGACCATCGGTGGCGAGTCATTGGCCCCATGGAGAGGGTCCGCAACTTAGGCGCCCTCCTGGATGAACGGCTGTCTCTAGAAGAGCATTTGACGGCCGCTCCAGGAGAGCGTTCTACCAGGTTCGCCTGGTACGCCAGTTGCGCCTTTCTGGACCGGGATGCCCTATGCACGGTTACTCACGCACTCGTGACGCCCGCCTGGATTACTGCAATGCTCTCACATGGGGCTCCCTTGAGGGGCATCCGAGGCTACAGTTAGTCCAGAATGCAGCTGCGCTGGTGATAGATGGAGCCCTCGTGGCTCCCATATGACACCCATCCTGCGCAGACTGCACTGGCTTCCTGTGGCCTTCCGGTGCGCTTCAAGGTTTTGGTGACCACCTTTAAAGCGCTCCATGGCATTGGGCGGGTTATTTACGGGACCGCCTACTGCACCGAATACCTCCCACCGTCCCGTGCGCTCTCACAGAGAGGGTCTCCTCAGGGTGCCGTCAGCGAGGCAATGTCGTCTGGCACGCCCAGGAAGGGCCTTCTCTGTGGGGCTCCCACCCTCTGGAACGATCTACCCCCCGGACTTCGTCAGCTTTCGGACCTTCGGACCTTCCGCCGCGGGCTTAAAACATACTTATTTAATTTTGCAGGACTGAGCTAGATTTTAAATTTTGGGTTTTAAATTGGGTTTTATTTCTATTTTTTAATTGGACGGGCTTTAGAATAAGTTTTTTAAATGTTTTATATTGTATTTATATTGTATTTATCTGTTTTTAGTGCCTGTAAACCGCCCTGAGTCCCTTGGGAGATAGGGCGGTATATAAATATGATTAAATAAATAAATAAAATAAATTCGGCACTGGGATGATGGTAGAGCATTTGAAGCAGGAAGATACATAGCACATCTCTAGTGATTTATTGAAGATATGGGTGAAGATGGGGGTCAATTGGTCAGCATAGACTTTTAAGCAAGAAGGAGTTATCTTGTCTGGGCCTGGAGCTTTTCCTGGCTTTTTTCTGTGAAATAGGTCCTGCACTTCCTTTTCTGTGATCACTAGGGGTTGTGAACCCAATGCGATGGGATTAGTTCTAGGAGGCTTGGGACAATTGACATGCTGAAAGTATTTTGGTAGCTCTTTCCTTAAGTTTGCCTTGTTTAGATCTCCCAGAATAATGGCCAGTGAATCAGGGTATTTGGCTTCAGCCTCCATGATTTGGTCAGCTAGAGTTCCTAATGCCTTGTTTACACAGGCTTGTGGTGGGACATAATCAGCAATTAGAAGAAATGAGGAAAATTCACGAGGGGAATAGTTTGGTTTGCGGTTGATAATTAAAGTCTCTAAATTATTGTCACAGAATTTGTAAATTACTTTTAAATCTTGACACCAGCTGCTGTTAATATATAGGCATAAGCCTCTTCCCTTCTTTTTGCCAGATGTTTCTGTAATTCTGTCTGATCGTTCAATCTGAAACCCTGGAATATGCAGGCTGCTATCTTCAATTGATTCATTTAATCAGGTTTCAGAGAAGCATAGGACTGCTGAATTGCGAAAATCAGAATAGTATTTGTTTAAGAGGAGTATTTCATCTATCTTATTTGCAAATGAACGTACATTTGTTAGGAAAATTGAAGGCAGAGGTGTTTTATTGCTTCTATTCCTTAATCTGTTTAAGATCCCAGCCCGTTTACCTCTCCACCGCTTCCGTCGTTTGGTTTTTTTGGTAATCCATGGCTCCGGGGGAATTGCCTCTTCCTGTGTTAGAATCTTCTCCGTGTTTGGGGTGGGGGGGGTGAGATCACAGAAAGCTGCTCCTTAAAGAAATGTTGCTTAATTTTTAGCAGATGGTCTCGTGAGTAGAAAATCCGTAGTGAGTCGCAGAGAACAATTAGAAATAAAGAAACCATTAGAGAGCATTTCGCCGAGGCAGCCTTCATTGGCGCCATCTTGAGGTGAGATTCTATTCTATTCTATTCTATTCTATTCTATTCTATTCTATTCTATTCTATTCTATTCTATTCTATTCTATTCTATTCTAATACATAGGAAGGAATTGCCTAAGGAAATATTTATTTATTTATTTATTCGTATTTATATACCGCCCTATCTCCCTAGGGACTCAGGGCGGTTTACAGGCAGATAAAAATACATATGAATACAAAATAAAACAACCATTAAAAAACTTATTCCAAATAGCCAAATAATTAAAAATAACAGTATACATGATAAAACCCATTAAAACCAGTTTAAATTTAAAATCTAAAATCTAGTCCAGTCCTGCGCAGATGAATAGATGAGTTTTAAGCTCGCGGCGAAAAGTTCGGAGGTCCGGAAGTTGACGAAGTCCTGGGGGAAGCTCGTTCCAAAGGGTGGGAGCCCCCACAGAGAAGGCCCTTCCCCTGGGTGTCGCCAGACGGCACTGCCTAGCTGACGGCACCCTGAGGAGTCCCTCTCTGTGAGAGCGCACGGGTCGGTGAGAGGTATTCGGTAGCAGCAGACGGTCCCGTAAATAGCCCGGCCCTATGCCATGGAGCGCTTTGAAGATCATTACCAAAACCTTGAAGCGCACCCGGAAGGCCACAGGCAGCCAGTGCAGTCTGCGCAGGAGAGGTGTTATGTGGGAGCCCTGAGGGGCTCCCTCTATCACCAGCACAGCCGCATTCTGAACTACCTGGAGTCTCCGGGTGCTCCTCAAGGGGAGCCCCATGTAGAGAGCATTGCAGTAATCCAGGCGAGACGTCACGAGAGCGTGAGTGACCGTGCATAGGGCATCCCGGCCTAGAAAGGGGCGCAATTGGCGAACCAGGCGAACCTGGTAAAAAGCTCTCCTGGAGACGGCCATCAAATGATCTTCAAAAGACAGCTGTTCATCCAGGAGGACGCCCAAGTTGCGCACCCTCTCCATTGGGGCCAATGACTCACCTCCAACAGTCAGCTGTGGATGCAGCTGACTCTACCGGGGTGCCGGCATCCACAGCCACTCTGTCTTGGAGGGATTGAGCTTGAGCCTTTTTCTCCCCATCCAGACCCGTAAGGCCTCCAGACACCGGGACAGCACTTTGATAGCTTCGTTGGGGTGGCCCAGTGTGGAAAAGTACAGCTGAGTATCATCAGCGTACAGTTGGTACCTCACACCGAAGCCACTGATGATCTCACCCAATGGCTTCATATAGCTGTTAAACAGAAGGGGCGAGAGAATCGACCCCTGCAGCACCCACAGGTGAGGCGCCTTAGGGCCAACCTCTGCCTCCCTGTCAACACCGTCTGCGACCGATCGGAGAGATAGGAGGAGAACCACCGATAAACAGTGCCTCCCACTCCCAATCCCTCCAACCGGTGCAGCAGGATACCATGGTCGATGGTATCAAAAGCCGCTGAGAGGTCCAACAGGACCGAGGCAGAGGAACAACCCCTATCCCTGGCCCTCCAGAGATCATCAACCAACGCGACCAAAGCCGTCTCAGTGCTGTATCTGGGCCGGAAACCGGGCTGGTACGGGTCTAGATAGACAGTTTCATCCAGGTGCCGGGGGAATTGACATGCCACCACACTCTCTACAACCTTCGCCGCGAAGCGAAGGTTGGAGACCGGACGATAATTACCTAAAACAGCTGGGTCCAGGGAAGGCTTCTTGAGGAGGGGCCTCACCACCGCCTCTTTCAAGGCGGCCGGAAAGACTCCCTCCAACAAAGAAGCATTCGTAATCCCCTGGAGCCAGCCTCGTGTCACCTCCTGAGTGGCCAGTACCAACCAGGAGGGGCACGGGTCCAGTAAACACGTGGTGGCATTCAACCTACCCAGCAACCTGTCCATGTCCTCGGGAGCCACAGGGTCAAACTCATCCCAGACAATCTCCACAAGACCGCCCTCAGCCGTCTCATCTGGATCCACCCAATTTTGGTCCAGACCGTCCCGAAGCTGAACGATTTTATCGTATAGATAACTGTTAAACTCCTCGGCACATCCCTGCAATGGGTCATCCCACTCCCCCTGGTGAAGGAGGGAGCGAGTCACCCGAAACAGGGCAGCCGGGCGGTTATTTGCCGACGCAATGAGGGATGAGACGTAGCAACGTCTCGCTTCCCTCAGTGCCACTAGGTAGGTCCTATTATAGGACCTAACTAGTGTCCGATCAGCCTCTGAACGACTGGACCTCCAAAAACTCTCTAGGCATCTTCTCCGATGTTTCATCCCTCTCAGCTCCTCAGAGAACCAAGGAGTCGGTTGGGATCTACGCCGGGTCAGAGGCCGCAAAATTATTCTATTGTGTTTTAATAGTGAATATCAACTACTGTTTATACATTTCAGAAAAAAATACAATTAAATATAATCTGAATTACAGATTTTGGTTGCAATAATATGTTACATCCCATATCTATTTTGGCCTAATAACAAAAGTAATTTCATCTATATATATTTTTGGTTTCATTCTTCTCCAGTGCCATTTCTCTCTCTCTGCTTCCTCAACTCTATACAGTATATATCTATTTAACTATCTAAATGTATTACTATTGAAAAAGGGGTTCAAATTCAGATTTAAATTCACCTGAATGACTTAGTTTTGTGTGATAGAATGATGATAGACTTGATAAGTCCTTCAATTCATCTTCTAGCACATTTTTTAAATAGTGTTTAATATGCTGTAAAACTCTTTCACTATTTAGAAAATGATTTTTGCTTCAAAAATGCATTGTAAAAGTAAATAAGTAAAAAGTGAATATGTGTGTAGCTATGACTTGTACTTAGTAAGATAAATACAATTAAATACTAATTAGAAAACAGATTCAAGCAAACTGCAATAAAAGTCTGTCACTGTCAATAATTCTGAAATATAGGGATAGAGGCTGCAAGAAACAAAAAAAAAAGAGATTTTAATTAAAAGTGAAATCCCAAAGAGTTAAATATATTTGGAGGATATTTCCCCCTTTCTAAGTAAACCCCAAGGTGAAGTCCAGGCACCCAATGAAAGAACTCTAAAATAGTAACACATAAGAAAATTTTAGATTGATGGCCTTTTATCTGATGCTTCTGTGGTGAAGTATATTTTTTTGTCCTCCAGAAGGTTATAAAGTCTTCCTATCATTGGTTTGATTGATGTTGTAAGTCACTGTTCTTTATAGAATATTTTATTGATCAGCTATGCTATCAAAATATTTCTTTTTTTTTAAATTTTGGATGTATGTCACAGTGTTAAACAAAAGTTTAATGCTGCTGACAAAATGTTAATCCTGCTATTTCAGTGTATTAAGACAGGTGAAGCTAAATGCCATTCAGGCTAATAACCCCTTGAAATTGAAATCTAATACATGGAAAGCATGGTTTAGGGAAGGATGTCCTAATAAAATGTGTTCTGAGTAAAGGAAAATTGGTAGCAAAAATCTAATACAATAGGTAATTTTTATGAAGACCTGCCACAATAAAAAGTCTACCTCCTGATGAACTCTAAAGATATTTGAGACTGCCACAGAAAAACTAAATTTTATGAAAATCTTATTTAATACCCAAAGTTTTTTAAAAAAATATATGGATAGGTTAAAATACATATCAAGATTTGTATTTCAAATAAAAGTGGGGTTGTGCAGTAGTTTGGATTAAAAGGTAAAATATAAACAATACTTCAAAGCATTCAGGAACTCAGAGGTAGCACTTTTTGCCAGACATGTTGAAGCTGGTGAGCTAGAGCCTGAGGTGGTAATAATAATAATAATAATAATAATAATAATAATAATAATAATAATAATAATAATAATAATAATAATAATAATAATAATAATAATATATTAAAATCAAGGCTGAATGCTGGAAACATAATTAAAGGCATTCATACATAGGCAGTTCCAGTGATATGTTACTCAGCTGGAATCATCAACTAGACATCGGTTAAACTAGAAAACCTGGACCGGAAAACGTGGAAACTTTTGAATATGTACCACGCTTTACATCCACGAAGTGACATAGACAGGTTGTACCTGCCAAGAAAAATAGGGGGCAAAGGACTATTGCAAATCCATGAAACTGTAGAAGAAGAAAAATGAAGTTTGAATGATTATGTGAACCAAAGTACAGAACAATTGCTGCAGGCTGTGAAAACAGAGAACATTTTTAAAAACAACAGAAACAAAGGCAGAATATAAAGAAAAACAGCTGGATGACAGATTAAATAGATGGAAATCCAAAGCTTTGCATGGACAACACTTGAAAAACATTGAAGGAAAATGTGATGACAACTTTACATGGGCATGGCTTAAGATGGGAACCATCAAGAAAGAAATGGAAGGTTTAATACTCACTGCTCAAGAACAAGCACTACAAACATGAAAGCAAAGATACAAAAATCCACCGACAATCCAAATTGCCGACTTTGCAACAACAAAATCGAAACTGTTTTACATTTAATATGTGAATGCAGCAAAATCGCACAAACTGATTACAAAGCTAGACATGACCGAGTTGCTAAATTAATCCACTGGTCATTATGTAAAAAATATGACTTGCCTGTATCCAAAAAGTCATGGAAACGTAAAGTGGAAAAAAATTATAGAAAATGAGAAGGTAAAGATCTTGTGGGACTTTAGAATACAGACAGATCGTCACTTGGAACACAGCACACCAGATATCACAGTTGTGGAAAACCAAAACGTACAATTTATTGACATCACGGTACCAGGAGATGCCAGAGTCGAAGAAAAAGAACTGGAAAAAATCATGAAATATCATGACCTGGCCATCGAAACTACATGGCTATGGATGAAACATGTAACAGTGATACCCATTGTCATCAGGGCACTTGGTACCATGACCAAGAATTTTATAAGATACATCAACAAATTGCAGCTTCTTGCAATAACACCAGCAGAACTGCAAAAAACTGCGCGACTTGGAACATCGTACATCTTAAGAAGATACTTGGTTGATACTTAGGACGCTGGCAGCAATCTGTATCAACCATTAGCACCAGTCAATGCTATTTGTGATATATTTTTGAATGTTCAGTTGACTGAGTTTCATTTTTAATGAATAAAGTAAATAATAATTCTTGCAGCCCAAGAACAAGCCATCAGAACGAATGTAATCAAAGCCAGAATAGAAAAATCTGCTGATGACCCCAAATGCAGTCTCTGCAAAGAAGCGGATGAAACCATTGATCACATACTGAACTGCTGCAAGACAATAGCTCAGACTTACTACAAACAATGTCACAACACAGTTTCTCAGATAGTCCACTGGAACTTGTGTCACAACTACCATCTGCCTGTGGCAAAGATCGGGTGGGACCATAAGCCTGAAAAAGTGATCGAAAATGAGCATGCAAAACTACTGTGGGACTTCTGAATACAGACTGACAAAGTTTTGGAACACAATACCCCAGATATTATGATTGTGGAGAACAAAAAGTGTGGATTGTCGACATTGCCATACCTGGTGACAGCAGAATCGATGAGAAACAACTTGAAAAACTCACCAGATATCAGGACTTGAGAATCGAACTGCAGAGACTCTGGCATAAACCAGTGCAGGTGGTTCCAGTGGTACTCGGCACACTGGGGGCTGTGCCTAAAGACCTAGGCAAGCACTTAAAAATGATTGGCGCTGACAAGATCACCATTGGTAAGCTGCAGAAAGTCACCTTACTGGGATCTGTTCGCCGATAATCCGCCGATACATCACGCAGTCTTAAATGCTTGGAAGTGTTCGACTCTTGATTAGTGATACAAAATCCAGCATAGTTATCTCATTTGCTGTGTGTACTGTCATTTTGTATATTATTATTATTATTATTATTATTATTATTATTATTATTATTATTATTATTATTATTATTATTATTATTATTTACACAAAATGACAGTATACACAGCAAACGAGATAATTATGCTGGATTTCGTATCACAGATCACTAGTCTGTGATATTATTATTATTATTATTATTATTTTGTTAAGCATATATAAGATAACAGATAAAAGTATAAACATGATTATGAATACATGAAATGGATACAAATAAAAAGGGACTTTAGGACAGGGACAGTAGGCACTTTGGAGCACTTATGCACGCCCCTTACAGACCTCTTAGGAATGGAGTGAAGTTGACAGTAGACCGTCTAAAGTTAAAGTTTTGGGGGTTTGGAGAAGAAACCACAGAGTCAGGTAGTGCATTCCAGCAACTTTGTTGCTGAAGTCATATTTTCTGCCATCAAGTTTGGAGCTGTTTACCTTAAGTTTGCATCTGTTGCGTGCTCGTGCATTGTTGTGGTTGAAGATGAAGTAGTCATTGACAGGTAGGATATTGTAGCAGATAATTTTATGTACTATGCTTAGGTCAGACTGAAAGTGGTGTAATTCTAAGTTGTCTAAGCCCAAAATTTCAAGTCTGGTGGTAGAAGGTATTCTATTGCAAGCAGAGGAGTGGAGGACTCTTCTCATGAAATATCTCTGGACTCTCTCAATTGTATTAATGTCTGATATACAGTGCGGGCTCCAGACAGATGAGCTGTATTCGAGAATTGGTCTAGCAAATGTTTTGTACGCTCTGGTTATTAGTACAATATTACCAGAGAAGAAGCTACACAAGATTAGGTTAACAACTCTTAATGCCTTTTTGGCAATGTTGTTACAGTGGGTTCTGGCACTTAGATCTTTAGAGATGAGTACTCCAAGGTCCTTGACAGAGTGAGGGTCATCTACAAGGTCATGTCCACCTAGCTTGCATTTTATGTTCTGATTTTTTTTGCCAATGTGTAAGACAGAGCATTTGTTGGTCGAGATTTGAAGTTGCCAAATGTTTGACCAATCTGACACATAGTCAAGGTCTTTTTGAAAGGTAGCAGCATTGTCGGTGGAGTTGAATAGTTTTACATCAGCAGCAAAGAGAATGCAAAGAGAAGACAAACCTGTTCTTAAACCTTGACTAGGTCTCTTCTGTTTTTTATGTTGGGGAGAGAATGGCCAAATTTCCATGGTCTTATTTATTTATTTATTTATTTATTTATTTATTTTGTCACAACAGTATATATAAGCATAAGCATGAAATAACTATACTATATATAAGCATATATATAAGCATAAGTATGTAATAACTATATTAATTGGATATAATGAAAGGAAACAATAGGACAGGAACGGTAGGCATGCTTGTCCTCTTATGCACTCCCCTTACAGACCTCTTAGGAATGGGGTGAGGTCGATAGTAGACAGTTTTTGATTAAAGCTTTGGGGATTTTGGGAAGAGACCAAATTTGAGGGGGATGGGAAAAGCCTGCAATTTAAACTGTTCTGTTCTGTTCTGTTCTGTTCTGTTCTACAGAACATAGGACTTGGTTTGTGTATTCTGCGATAGGTTGATCATCTGTATGTAAATAGCTTCTATCTTATTTGCAATAAAGTGTCTTACCGAACTGTTGTATCTGTGATGTTTCTGTTGTAGGAAAGTTCCTGTATATGGGATTGAGATACACTACCATGCCTGGAGAGAATACTGATACCTACAATTGTGCTGGCAACTTCAGGGGGCAAACTTTGCTCAACACATGTCCCTTTTGCCTTCTAACACCTAACCGTATATTTTGCATCATTGTTTTATCTGTTCATCTTTTCTTCTTTAATTAATATTCAAACATCATCAGTTTATTTCTCTGTGGAGAAGCTATTACAAAGGAAGAAGGTCACAACAAAAGGTAACTAGTTGAGGCAGAGGCCTGTCTGTTTGTCTACCGTAGAATCTCAAACCTCAATGATGAAATGCCTGAATATAATTGTGTTAGTAATCATATTAAATAAGGCTTTTGAAAAGATTCAAGCTCATTTTTTCTTGAATTATACAAACTACATCCACAATAGAAGTAGACTGTCACCTTTGGAAGAAAAGGAAAAATTTAATCAGCAAAACAATTACAATGCCACATACATCAATACTCTTTTCAGGGCATCTTTGACATTGTTAAAATATAAAATATTTAAAAGCATTATTATCCTTTGCTTCTCTCTACCTAATTTGAGGAAAGGCAAGTTTTTAAAGAGCAAAGATTGTTTATCAACTAAATTAAAGCAAAGGCTAACCAAAAGAAATCACACTAAGAGGAAATATTTAACATGTGCGGTTTTATTAATGCTATATTTCCATCTGCAGTTATTTAGATGTAGGTTCCATTATATATAACTTCCAAGTAAGTGAGCATAATAGTTGAAGTTTTGAAATAAGCTTATTGAAACAAGTGCACTTATTTCTGACAGACATATATGCAATTGCTTTCTAGTTTCCTGTGTGCTACTATTTCATAAAAGTTAAGTCCATTTGAACATAATTAAAAATAGATATGAATCACTTTTATCCCTTGAATACCCATTATTCTTTCTTCATTTATAGTAACTACTTTAGACAACAGTGAATTATTCTGGTAAATAGCTAGGTAACTGCAACATTAACTTTCACCTCTGCATGAAGATGCAGACCATCTATCATCTTGAAATACTTCATATCCTATCAACTCTGTACAGAAGACATTTAACCTTTCAGAAAATAGGATGCAGAAGCTGTTTAAAGTGTTCAATGGCATCACAGCAATATTAGTGCAGATGAAGAGAATACTATGTTGGCAGTTTAAAGTACATAATAATAGGCCATGGTAAAGTATCTATCACTTTTTGATATTGTGAAACATGGTATTCTGTGCCTGAGTTCAAACAATCTTTTCTAAAGTATGAGTACTTCAATGAAGAACAAAGCCATAATGTACATACAACTACCAATCTTTTCCTTAGTCATTAATATTAATTCTCATTATAAACTTTTATTTATTTTATTTATTTATTTGTCACAACAGTATATATAAGTATAAGCATGAAATAACTATACGATATATAAGCATAAATATAATCATAAGTATGTGATAACTATATGAAATTGGATTCAATCAAAGGGAACAATAGGACAGGAACGGTAGGCACGTTGGTGCTCTTATGCATGCCCCCTCTTAGGAATGGAGTGAGGTCAATAGTAGATAGTTTTTGGTTAAAGCTTTGGGGATTTTGGGAAGAGACCACAGATTCTGGTAGTGCATTCCAGGTATTAACACCTCTGTTACTGAAGTCATATTTTCTGCAATCAAGATTGGAGCGGTTCACATTAAGCTTAAATCTATTGTGTGCTCGTGTATTGTTGTGATTGAAGCTGAAGTAGTCTTCAATAGGCAGGACGTTCTAACAGATGATTCTATGAGTTAAACTCAGGTCATGTGGAAGGCGGCGGAGTTCTAAATTTTCTAAATAACTATATTTATATATTTATAAATATATTTATATTTACTTTACTCAATCCTAATAAACTTTGCTTGAAATGAAATCCTGCTTAATTCAAAGGAGCATATTCCCAGTATGGAATTTAGGTAGGTTTGACACAAGAAAAAGGTGAATTAGGAAAACTAGAAAACTAGAATTAGAATTGTTCAACTTTTTGAATGCAGTTTTTGGTTATTTGCACTCATCTGCTGATGCTTACATGGATACTTCTGGTTTTCTTAGGAATAGTAGGGAGGGAGTCTACCATTTACATCTTCTAGAATGCTTTCCCAACTTTTTAGTCTAGTGTGTAACTGGGATTTCAGGTTTCCAATTTAGCAATTTGCAAATTGCTAACCCAATTTCTCATCCGTTGTCCTGGACTTCCGCTTTTATTGCCACATGGTTTGCAGTTGTAGTTTATCTTGCTCTGAGGAGAGTTTTAGCATGATATGAGGTGCCAATGACTGACTGATTTCTGGCAGAAGCACACTTGTCACTAGTTCTTATTATGTCTTGACTAAGACTCAGTACCTCCATGTAAAACTTCAAAATATCAAGGAGAGTCAGGATAGATGCACTACCCCTATCTTGAGCTAGCCAAAGGTCATCAACAAGTGCAACAAAAGCCATCTCTATATTTGAAAGGCTGACAATGCCCAGGTATGACTCCTGACTGGAAGGGGTCAAGATAATCTGCTTCCTCCAATATCCTCTGAAGCTAGAAGCCAACCACCTTCTCAACGTCCTTCTTTAAAAAGGGAAGGTTAGAAATTAGACAAAAACTTGTCCAAACTGAATAGATTTAAGGATGATCTCTTGGAGGAAAAGGTGCCATTTCAGAGGCAGAAGCCCTATTCCTTTTCAAAGGAATAGGCATTTACTTTATGCATCTATCCACATGTTCTTGCCCTTGCAGTCTTGATCAGCCAGGAGGGGCATGGGTATAATACATAGATGGCTGCCCCTACAGCTCCAAGAACCCTGTTCACTTCTTCAAGAATAATAGTCTTGAACTCGTCCCAAAGGAGGAGAGATTGTGCCTCTGTTTCCTATGCCTCTGTCACCTCCGTAGCTGGAAGTGACTCCCAAGCTGGAGTCCAACTCCCAACAGATCTGAGTAATTTTATCTGCCAGGTAGTGAGAAAAGTCCTCATAGTCATCCCACAGAAGGTCCATTTTTTCTCCTAACCCAGACAGGACTGGCTATTCCTGGGGTCCATTAAATGCCTACAGTGGGCCACTGAATAGATTAGGGTTTCAAATTCATGCAGAGTTATTAGATAATAATAATTTACGCGAGACTGAGTAGATAAACAGCAGATGAGGAAAGTAATGAAAAGTGTCCTTGCTTAGTTTTCTTTTCAAAAGGAACACATATGAGACAAGTCAAAATCGGACCCAACATAGAAACATGGATCAGGAATGCCTCTTAAATCAGGCTGCAGCCAGCTGCCTTTAATTTAATTTAATTTAATTAATCTTTTAAGATAGTTACTCCCTTACTTGATAAGAAGCCTCACTGAGCAGCTGCTCTGCCGTCTGCTTTAAGGCTGTACTACATCATCTGACTGATTCAGCTATTCTCATGGGACTGATGATTTCTGGCTTAATGTCTCCTGAGGCTAACAATCCATTGTTTCCAATGAAGCAGCATCTTCAAAATTAGAGTCTGAGTCCTGAGCCATGACGCTGCTTCTTCCTAAGGCTGAGGGAAGACACTGCTTGTCTTTTTCCTAAGGCTGAGAGAATGTGAACAGCCCAAGGTTGCCCAACTGATTTTCTTGTGTAAGGCAGGTTTAGACTTCAGGTTTTCCCACTTCTGCTCCAGCACTTTAAAGACTAAATTAACTATGTCTCATTTTATCCTTATTGTTGTACATTGTACTGATTGTAAGCTACTTATTAAAAAAAGCAACTTCCTGCCAACTTGAGATATGGTCACAGAGATCATTTATGTATAGTATGAAGAGTGTTGGTTCAAGAACGCTGCCTTGAGGAACACCACTTTTGACACGAACAGGATTTATTATTTATTTATTTTTTATTATTTATTATTTAAATTTGTATACCACCCTTCTCCCGAAGGACTCAGGGCGGTTCACAGCCAAGTAAAAATACACAATACACTATAAATACAATTAAAATACAATTAAAAAACTTATTTAAATTGGCCACAATTAAAATTTGGAGATAAAACCCATTAAAAACCCATAACTTAAAAAACTAACCCAGTCCAGCGCAGATAAATAAGTAAGTTTTAAGCTCAAAGGCGAAGGTTCGGAGGTCCGGAAGTTGACGAAGTCCTGGGGGGAGTTCGTTCCAGAGGGCGGGAGCCCCCACAGAGAAGGCCCTTCCCCTGGGTGTCGCCAGACGACACTGTCGCGCCGACGGCACCCTGAGGAGTCCCTCTCTGTGAGAGCGCACGGGTCGGTGAGAGGTATTCGGTAGCAGCAGGTAGCAGCAGGCGGTAGCAGCAGGCGGTCCCGTAAGTAATCCAGCCCTATGCCATGATAGAGCATTTGATAGAGCATTGCCAATTTTGACCACTTGTTGTCTGTTTGACAGAAAAGCAGTTATCCAATTGTGAAGAGGTCCTGAAATGCCGTAGGATTTTAGTTTTAGGAGAAGTTTATCATGTACTACTGAGTCAAAAGCTTTGCAGAAGTCTATGTAGATTGCATCTATTGCTTTGCCTTGATCAAGATTAGTAGTCCATATGTTTTTGCAGTGGAGAAGTTTTAAGTTACATGATAATTTTTTTCTGAAACCAAATTGTTTATTAGAAAGTAGGTTGTTTGTTTCTAGGTGGAGGGTAAGTTTAACTCATAGAATCATCTATTGTAATGTCCTTCCTGTTAAAGACTACTTCAGCTTTAATTGCAATAATACAAGAGCAACCAACAGATTTAAACTTAATGTTAACCGCTTTAATCTAGATTGCAGAAAATATGACTTATGTAACAGAATCATCAGTGCTTGGAATACTTTACCTGACTCTTTGGTCTCTTCCCATAATCCTAAAAGCTTTAACCAAACACAGTTTCTGTTTCACACACAGTGACTGCAGCTGTTTCACACACAGCTGCAGTCACACATTGCTCCCAGAAGCACGAAGCTGAAGCCTGAAGATGACGAATGAGACTTCGTCGAAACGTCGCCAAGACACTTCCAATTTTACGTGGGAGAAAACCCGAATAACCAAAGATCTACATACAAACACCCGCGAAAACCTCAGAAAACAAATATATATGCTTATATATATATTAATATGCTTATACCTCCTAATTTTTACTCATATATATGTTTATATACTATATAATCTTTTTATATGATGTTGTGACAAAATAAATAAATAAATAAAATTAATAGGGTAATGGATTGGTTGATGATAGATTCCATTACTTTGCAGGTGACGCAGCATAGAGACATTGGTCAGTAATTTTCAACTAGGCTGGGATCTCCTTTTTTGAAGATAGGGATGACTGTGGCTAGAGACCAAAGTTTGGGAAGGGAACCAGTTGTGAAAGCTTTATCAAAGATTATGCTTAGGGGTTCTGCTATATTAGAACAGGGTGCCTGGAAGCCGTACGGGTCTGGATGGGGAGAAACAGGCTCAAGCTCAATCCCTCCAAGACGGAGTGGCTGTGGATGCCGGCACCCTGGTACAGTCAGTTGCAGCCGCGGCTGACTGTTGGGGGCGAGTTATTGGCCCCGATGGAAAGGGTCCGCAACCTGGATGGATGGCTGTCTTTTGAAGATCATTTGACGGCCGTCTCCAGGAGAGCTTTTTACCAGGTTCACCTGGTTTGCCAGTTGCGCCCCTTTCTAGACCGGGGTGCCCTATGCACGGTCACTCATGCGCTCGTCACATCTCGCTTGGATTACTGCAATGCTCTTTACATGGGGCTCCCCTTGAAGAGCATCCGGAGGCTTCAGTTGGTTCAGAACGCAGCTGCAGGATAGAGGAGCCCTCATGGCTCCCACGTGACACCTCTCCTGCGCAGACTGCACTGGCTACCTGTGGCCTTTCGGGTGCGCTTCAAGGTTTTGGTTACCATATTCAAAGCGCTCCATGGCATAGGGCCGGGTTATTTACGGGACCGCCTGCTGCCACCGACTACCTCCCACCGACCCGTACGCTCTCACAGGGAGGGACTCCTTAGGGACCGACTGGCGACACTCAGGGGAAGGGCCTTCTCTGTGGGGGCCCCCACCCTCTGGAACGAGCTCCCCCCAGGATTACGTCTGCTTCCAGACCTTCGAACCTTCCACCGCGAGCTTAAGACACATCTATTTATTTGTGCAGGGCTGGCCTAGGGTTTAATTTTAAAATTAATTTTAAATGGGGTTTTAACTATAGTTTTAAATTTGGCCTAATGGAATAAGTTTTTTAAATGTTGTTTTAACATGTATTTATTTTATACTTTATGTTTTATAAGGCTGTAAACCGCCCTGAGTCCTTCGGGAGATAGGGCGGTATAGAAATTTGAATAATAAATAAATAAATAAATTAGTGGAAAGTTTTTTTAAGAAGTATGCACATAGTCCATCAGGTTCAATTGATAAAGATGGTTTCAGTTTGTGAAGAGCTTTTTCAACATTATCTTCTGTGAAGTCTATATGTGTTAAGTCGTTGTACTCATTGTTGGTACGATTGGGGAATGTCGGATATGTGCCATCACTGTTAACAAAGACTGAGCCAAAGAATGTGCTAAAGAGGTTTGCTTTAACTGTTTCATTGTTACATTCTTTGCCATCCCATTCTTAGTGGTGGGATGGATCTTGATTCTTTAAGTTTATTGTTCACAAAATTATAAAAAGCATGATTGGAATTTGTGCGCAGAAGGTCTTCTTCTTGCTTTGTGTGATAAATGGTGCATTCAGTTTTTATTTGGTTGCAAATATTTCTGTAGGGGTTTTTAGAATAGAATAGAATAGAATAGAATAGAATAGAATAGAATAGAATAGAATAGAATAGAATAGAATAGAATTTATTGGCCAAGTGTGATTGGACACACAAGGAATTTGTTTTGGTGCTCTCAGTGTACATAAAAGAAAAGAAAAAGAAAAAAGAAAGAAAAAAATACCTTCATCAAAGGTACAACATTTACAACACAAATGATGGTCATAGGTTGCAATTTAACCCTTAGTGATAGCAACAAAAAGTTATAGTCATACAGTCATAAGTGGAAAGAGATTGGTGATGAAAACGATGAGAAGATTAGTAGTAGTGTAGATTTAGTAAATAGTTTGACATTGTTGAGGAAATAGCCCTTTTTGTTTCTTTTCCAGAGGGATTTTTTTTTGGATTGAAGCTTTTTTATTGATATGGGTAATTTGTTGTTTTTTTATTATTATTTTGGTGGTGATTTATGGTACGTATAGTTTGATGATTCTGTTGATTTCAAGTAGGAAAACTCTATAGTGGTCTTCGGCAGTGATACAGTTTGAGAATAGATTTTGCCAGTCAAGAGATGAGAGGTCGTTGTTTATAAGGTCATAGTTGGCTTTTTTGAAATTGTAGTTAGGAGTACTATTATTATGACGATTTATGTGAGAGCGTATATTGAGACAAAAGTCTATCATGCAGTGGTCACTGTTAGAAAAGGGTTCTTTTATTTGTAGTCCATAAATTGAGTTTGTGTTATTGCAAAAGATGAGGTCAAGGCAGTTGTTGAGTCTTGTATTTTTAGTTACTAGTTGTTCAAGACCTAGGTCTGTAACTGTGTTGTATAGTATAGTATGGATTGGTTCAGTATTACATTTATTTGTTATCCAGTTAATAAAAGGTAGATTTTGGTCACCCAGGAAGATGAGAGGATATGGGCAAGAGGTAGCTCATGTTAGCAGTGTGGTTAACATATTTGCATGAGCGATGTCGTAGTCAGGGGCTCTGTAGCATAGTATGAATCGAAGTGTGGTGTTAATGGACAGGTCGCATACAATAGTTTCAGGAAGAGAAAGTTTATGTGCAACTTGAATATTTTTTAGGTTCAGTGATTTTTTGTAAAAGATAGCCACTCCACCACCTCTGCGGTTTTCACGATCTGTTCTAAAAACTTGATATTCTTTGTTTGAAATAATGGAGTCAGAGAGGGATGAGTTCAGCCATGTTTCACAAACAAATATAATATCAAATGTACAATTGTTTAACAATAGGATAAATTTAGGTAATTTGTTTACAATACTTCTTGCATTTATTAATTTACATTTGAGACCTGCAGAGGTAAGGGGCGTGCATACCTAGTTTTGATTGATAGTTGATTGAGGGTTATGTGCAACAGGTGGTTGAAGGAAGGTTGGTTGAGCAATGAGTGGTTGATCATTGGATGGTTGGAGGTTTTGTACGGGTGGTTGGAGGTTAGGTGGTTGATCGACAGTTGATTGAAGTTGATGGATGTTTCGATTGTCAGATGGATGGATGCCTTGATTGTTGGATTGTTGGATGTTTTGATTGAAGTGTGGTTGAGTGATGGCTATTTGATTGTAGGATTTCCTTTTTATGCAGTCAGCACAGTAATCAATGTAAAGGTTGGTTTCACCTTCTTGCCGTCGTTTGAGCTCTGAATGAAGTTCACGGGATCTAATATGTTGTAGGAATGATAGGTCTGGTCTAGCTCTGAGTTTGTTGAGGCTGAGATTGTTTCTGGCAATTGTGTTTATAGTATAGATGAAATTTCTTTTGCTGGTTTCATTTTTCATATGACTCTACAGAATTTAGGTGCTACTGAACCATCACTGTATTTGAATTCGGGTCTATCTCTGGAGACTTCGGTTATTTCACTACGGTTGAAGGTTGATAATTTGTAATTTGAAATGATGTTATGTATTTTATCAATATCTGGTTCATTTGTAATATCTAGTCCAAATAATATAGTATTTTGATGCTTTTGTTCTCTCTCAATGGTATCTTTTACTGATATTGCTACATTGTTTGGTTGATTGGTAGATGTTTGTGGTTTAGTTTGTGTAGAAGGCAATGTTTGTTGGATTGGGAAATGTTTTTGATCAGTTGCGTTTCCATTTATTTGTGCTGTAATTTTTTTTTCAAGATTTGTGAAACGTGTATCAAAATATGCTAATAATCTTTTTTCTAAATTTGTTAGAATGGAGTTAGTGATAGTTTTTTCTAAGCTTGAATGGATTCAATGATATTTTGATGAGATTTTATAGTTGTATCCATGGTATGTGTATTATCAGTTATAGGATTATTACAATTATGACATATTTTTGATTCATATTGGTCATTATTTGCAGTGGCATCTGTTGATTGAGAGCATTTTGTATTTTTGTTGGAATTTCTGCTTGACATGATTGATGTTCTGTTTGTATTTTACAGTTAATTTAACTGTAATTAATAGATGGTAAGGTAAGATTTTAGAATCTCTTTCTCTTTTCCACAAGATGGTAGTGTTGGGAAGATGGAGGATGGATAGATGGAGGATGGTTAAAGGATGTAAGATGGAGGCTGAAGGATGAGGATGAGTCTCTTTATC
This sequence comes from Ahaetulla prasina, assembly GCF_028640845.1. Classification (NCBI taxonomy): domain Eukaryota; kingdom Metazoa; phylum Chordata; class Lepidosauria; order Squamata; family Colubridae; genus Ahaetulla; species Ahaetulla prasina. The sequence goes on along the minus strand of NC_080540.1, from coordinate 67,743,857 downwards.
TTTCTCTCTCAACGGTAGAGAAGACAAGTAGAGTGATTGAAGGATGGATGGAGGTGGTTGAGAGGTTAGGGCCGAAGGTGGAGTGGTGACTCACTGGTTTAGCAATTGGTGTGAAGGTTCTAAGTTGCTTTAGCTGCTCTTCTCAGCATGGTCTCAGTGGTGGGAAATTTAAAGCGGATCTAAGTTGGGAGACTGGCATCTCCTCAGCACTCTCCTGCTTTGGCAGAGCAGAGCAAGGCTTTGGCTTCAGCGGAGGGAAATCCTGAGTTAGAGTTCTCTTGCTTGGTGGGGAAGCTCAGCGGCAATGGTGGTGCTTGGTGGTGGCTTCAGAGGCTTTAGCGGTTTGGTGTTCTCTTTGCTGATGATGTCAAACTATTTAACACCACAACAATACTACTACCCTTCAAAAAGACCTTGACTTTGTATCCAATTGGTCTAAAAATTGGCAACTCCAAATCTCAACCAGCAAATGCTCAGTCTTACATATTGGAAAAAAGAACCCAAAGACTAACTACAAGCTTGATGGACGTTACCTTATAGATGACCCCCCACCCTGTTAAGGACCTTGGAGTTTTCATATCAAATGATCTAAGTGCCAAAGCCCACTGCAATTACATAGCAAAAAAGTCTCTAAGAGTTGTAAACCTAATTTTGCGTAGCTTCTTTTCCAAAAACTCTACACTACTAACCAGAGCATACAAAACATTTGCTAGACCTATTCTTGAATACAGCTCACCTGTCTGGAACCCATACCACATCTCTGACATTAATACAATTGAATGCGTCCAGAAATATTTTACAAGAAGAGTTCTCCGCTCCTCTGAAAACAACAAAATACCTTATACCACCAGACTTGAAATCCTGGGATTAGAAAACTTAGAACTCTGCCGACTCCGACAAGACCTGTGTTTAACACAGAGAATCATCTATTGCAATGTCCTTCCTGTCGAAGACTACTTCAGCTTCAATAGCAATAATACAAGAGCAAACAATAGATTCAAATTTAATGTTAACTGCTTCAATCTTGACTGCAGAAAATATGACTTCAGTAACAGAGTTGTTAACGCTTGGAACACACTACCTAACTCTGTGGTTTCTTCTCAAACTCCCAAAAGCTTTAATCAAAAACTGTCTACTATTGACCTCACCCCATTCCTAAGAGGACTATAAGGGGCGTGCATAAGAGCACAAAAGTGCCTACTGTTCCTGTCCTATTGTTTCCTTTCTTTATATATATGCTTATATGTTGTATAGTTGTTTCATGCTTATGCTTATATATACTGTTGTGACAAAATAAAAATAAAAATTAACTGAAAGTGACCACTCAAGAACAAAGGAAACCACTGTAAAACAGCACCTCCCTCTTCCAATCATCATAGCAAATCAAGAAGAATATACTTTTAACAGATAAACAGATTTTGAAGGGAGTTTATAGGTCATCTAGTCTAATCTCCCACTCAAGTAGGAGACCCTATACCATTTCTGACAAATGGCAGTCCAATCTTTTCTTGAAAGTCTCAAGTGATGAAGCTCCCACAACGTCTGAAGGCAAACTGTTCCATTGATTGATTGTTCTCACTGTCAGAAAGTTCTTCCTCATTTCTAGGTTGAATCTCTCCTTGGTTAGTTTCCATCCATTATTCCTTGTCTGGCCTTTGGGTGCTTTGGAAAACAGCTTGACCCCTCCTCTCTGTGGCAGCCCCTCAAGTATTGGAAGACAGCTATCGTGTCTCCTCTGGTCCTTCTCTTCACTAGACTAGCCATGCCCAGTTCATGTAACTCTTGTTCATATGTTTTAGTCTCCAGTCCCCTAATCATCCTGGTTGCTCTCCTCTGCACTTTTTCTAGAGTCTCAAACCTTTTTTATAGTGTGGTGATCAAAACTGAATACAATACTCTAGGTGTGGTCTTACTAGGGCTTTACAGAGTGGTATTAATAACTCACTAGATTTTGATTGTATCCCTCTGTTAATGCAATTTAGGATTGTACAGAAATATACTGTACAGTATATTCACTGTATACTGTATACTGTATATATATTCACTTAGTGATCATTCAAAGTCACAATGTTGCTGAAAAAAGTGACTTATGACTAATTCTCATTCACCAAAGGCCTCATGATCAAAATTTGGCATCCTTGGCAACTAGTGGGTATTTACAACAGTTGCAGTGTACTGGAGTCATGTGATTTCCATTTGTGACTTTTCCAGGGGACATCCAACAAACAAAGTCAATGAAGCTTCACTTAACAACTGTGTGATTCACTTAACAATCACGGCAAAATAATTATAAAATTGTTCCTGACTCATTTAACAACCACATTGCTTCACAATAGAGGTTCCTGTCCTAATTATGTAAGTCAAAGACTGCCTGTACCATGGTCAACATTACTGAAAGTCTCTCTTAAATGACCAGAAAGATTGCATTCCCTTCATCCAGGTCCATAAAAGGTCATCTACAAGAATGACTAACACTATTTCAGGTCCATGACTTTGTTTGAAGCCCACCTGGAAAATATTTCATCTAGGATTCTCTGCAATATTTGCCCCACAACTGTCTCCAGAATCTTTCTTAAAAGTGGGAGATTGGAAGTCTATTGTCCAACACAGCCAGACTGAAATATAGCCTCTTCAGGCATAATTGCCTGTTCTGAGACTGACAGAATTATCCCGTGCTGAGAGAAGTTTTAACCACCTAGAATCATGCTTTCTCCCTGCATCTCTGAAGGAGCCAAGTGGGACATGGATCATACTGCTTTTAACCCCCTCAACAAAAAATAATCTCTGTCAAGTTTACACTGAACATAAGTCACGTATGATTCAGAAATAGGAGGTATAAATAATAGGGTTTTTTTTCCCCCAGGCTGTTGCAAATTAAATATCAATGGGGGATGACAATGCAAAATGTTCCAATTAAATCCAAACATTCACTTATTATCATACCTTCCTAAGTAATTATTGTTCTTTGAATTTTGGCATTTTCTGCTCTAATGATTTAGTGAATTAAACAGTGGTATTTGACTTTATGTTTTGCAGTGAATCAAAATAAAAATGAAAGTGAATAATGAATGGTAGAAGGCTAGAGCTGACTGCCTACCGTATCTATTTTGGCATTAAAAAGTGCTTTAATCTCTTTTCCACCTCACATGTTTTCACCTCATATGTGCATATGTTTATGCAGTGTTGACAGATATATGAAATATGGTAAGTGATGTGATATAAAACAAACTGCAATCATATAACTGCTATGAGGATTGATCACAGGTCTCCACATTCAGCACCATCATACTGTAACTTCAGATGGTCACTGAACTAATGGTTGCTGAATGAGGACTATCTACACTTTCTGTTTTTTTTATTTTCTGCTATTTTCTTATTTACTTCTGTATCTCATATTTATGAATAAAAAGAAGCATAGGCATGCACATCCACCCTCAAACATAATTATAAATGTAAATATTCCGGTAAGTTCAAGTGAACAGTTACATGTAGTAGCTATAGGATTCTATTATCCAATATGGTGTCATAGCTGAAATCTAGCTCACCAAAAGCAACCAAATGACTTTGAAGATGCAACATAATTTTATTTGCATGAATACAAATAACAGTTTAAACTGGACCCCCAGCAAAGCTTTAATACTTTGTTGAGTGTCCGTGAGCAAAAGCAGAACCACAGCTTATATATCTTTGACCCACTATTTATTTATTTATTTTATTTATTTTATTTGTCACACAGTATATATAAGCATAAGCATGTAATAATTATACAATATATAAGCATATATATAAGTATGAGTACGTAATAACTATATTAATTTAATATAACGAAAGAAAACAATAGGACAGGAATGGTAGGCACGCTTGTGCTCTTATGCACGTGCCTTACAGACCTCTTAGAAATAGGGTGAGGTCAATAGTAGACAGTTTTTGGTTGAAGCTTTGGGGATTTTTGGAAGAGACCACAGAGTCAGGTAGTTCATTCCAAGCATTAACAACTCTGTTACTGAAGTCATATTTTCTGCAATCAAGATTGGAGCGGTTAACATTAAGCTTAAATATATTGTGTGCAAAGCAAAAAAAGGTAAAAGTAAAGTAAAGGCAGACACAATGGAAATTACAGCATGTAGCTTCTTCTCCAAAAACACTACACTACTAACCAGAGCATACAAAACATTTGCTAGACCAATTCTTGAATACAGCTCGTCTGTCTGGAACCCGTACCACATTTCTGACATCAATACAATTGAACGTGTCCAGAAATATTTTACAAGAAGAATTCTCCACTCCTCTGAATACAACAAAATATCTTATGCCACCAGACTTGAAATCATGGGTTTAGAAAATTTAGAACTATGCCGCCTTCGACATGACCTGAGTTTAACTCATAGAATCATCTATTACAAAGTCCTTCCTGTCGAAGACTACTTCAGCTTCAATTGCAACAATACACGAGCACACAATAGATTTGTGTGCAGACATGGGGCCCTTCATGGATTGCTACTTACTTTCTCTTAAGACCCAATATCAGGGGCATCAGCTAGCACCAAGATCCCTGATAAGCAAGAAGCTATACTGTGTAATGAGAATATAACTATTATGAATGTTTTTTCTAGCATTGGTTCACCTGTTTAATATTTACAAGACTCAGAATTCAGAAAAAAATAAGTATTTTTACTTGCAATATTATAAATCTGAAACAGGATGATTACTTATAGTACTGCATAACAGTAATCAAATAGCATAATAGATGTGCTTTTACAACTGGACAGCTAGATATTATTAATAGTTTTAATAACTGCTGAAATCAATCCTATTTTTTTCTCTCTTTCCCATCAGAAACAATTAACTTCAACAACTCTCTAGGAATATAACCATAGCCCCATGGAGAGTACTAATTGTTGTGAAAATCTCTGCCAATTGTATACCAGAGATGACCATTATGCTATTGAAGCTTATTTTCTTTTAAACCCATTGCTGTTTGGGATTAATAAAGGAATACAAACAAAATTTTCAAGGCTGGGCTGAATTCATTGGAATAGGTAACAATAGAAGAAAATTTCTGAAACTCAGGGTGGAACTATAAAGTCCTTGGTACCCACTGAGCTTGCTTGTTTGCTTGAATGTGTTTCATTACCCAAGTAAGTAAACATCATCAGTGCTGGTTCCATTCATTGAAATCGGCTTTAAGATAGTCCTTATTAAATAACCTCATTGAAATAACAGGTTGACTCGAGGTTTACCCAGGTCCAGATGCAAGCCAGTTTTCAGTTTTCCACTGAATATTGTTAATAAATATTCTAAAATAAAAATAGAAATAAAATATTGCTCCTATGTTATATTATAAGTGACCTTTCAGAAAGGGCAAGTCACTTCTTAATCATAGGTGGAATTAATTGATTTGTTTGGTTGTGCAATTCACTAAACTATGTTGAGAACTTCTGACTCTGTGGTGTTAGAGCTTTGAGGTGAGGGAGAGAACATGTTATATTTTTGTCTTTAATATGTATCCATATTTTGATCTCTAACTCTCTTCTTAACAAACTTAATGAACTTCAGAAGTCTAAAATGACTTTTCTATTTTATTAATGGCCATAAGGCAAATTTCTGAAAGTATTAATAGAGTTCCTTTCACAAAAGTACCAAGATTGCATTTTTGAATATATTTTATATACAGCAAACTATATTTTTTAATTTGGAAAGTCATTTTAGATCAATTATGATATTTCCTAATTCCAAAAAGGAATGAGGAATAATTAGAATTTGATATTTCAAATTTATAATTCTTTTGTTATTTAATTGGTTCCTCTAGGGCCTGAAAACACTGAATCACTGTTAAGCATTTTTCAGCGTGACTACTAGGGGTCAGTGTTCAACTTTATATAGTATTTATTATTTATTGTAAAATCACTTACGTAGTTGAAACACAAATTTTCTTAAAAGTGAAGTTTTTGCATATATTATTTTGAAGAATTTCATCCTGCATATTTTTCATTAGAAAAATTAAATGATTTGGGCTTTGATTTATGTTAATTAAAAAACCCCAGACAGAAAAACATGTAACAGTGGTTTTAATAAAACCACTACTACTACAGTATACTTATTGCCAATATCCATGCAATTCTTTTTGGATTTTTTAAATGTTGAGAAAAATTGATCAGGGACTGAGGATATAATTAATAGTGGTAAGAGGCAATGTATTTACCTCACATCAGCAGTGTTTTTTCCTATAATTTTATAGATGCTGACAGCATGTTGGAGGATTATTTTTCAAAATTAATAATAGAAACGGCAACTATAAGGTGTTACATTTTATTGACTTATTCTGATTAAGCTGAGTTGATCATTGCTTACATAGCTATATATTAATCTCTCTTCCATGGAAAATATCCAGAATAGCCCTTGGGGGAAAAAAAGAGGAAAGTTATATTAGAAAGTAATTGTACTATATTAAAAGAAAACAACTGTAAAATTGCCACAAACATGAGAATATGCTTACTAGTAGCATTAGAGAAAATAGAATCAACTTGTTGGTTTGTCAAAAAGAATAATAAGAGGAGACAAAATGTAGGAAATCACAATGACAAACATAATGGATTGGAGAGTCATCATCTCACTTCACCTTAAAATGGTAGGAATGGAAGCCATCCAATGAGACTAAATGCAGAGAGATTCAGTATTAACAGTAGGAAATACTTTTTCACACCACACATTGTTAAAAACTTGAAAAAGAGAAGGTTTATTTGTTGGGTTCCATAAATGCTAAAATCAATCAAATTACATTTAGAAAGGAGAGTTGCCCAAGTAGATTTACATGATACCTTTTCTTTGTGAGATTTAACTAGAAGCTTAAAGGAATGAAGTTGGCAATGTGTTATACTCTAATATTGCTGAGCTATAATTTCCAGCTTCCTTTATCATTGACCATGCCAGCTGGGTAAGAGTTTGTGATTCAGCAATATCTGGCAGATCATATTTTTAAAAAACTATGCAGATGGAAACTAGCTCATAATCAGAATAGTAAATCTTTCTACCTACAGTACTACCTGTCACCATACCTTCATGATTTAAATGCAATTATTCCTTTGCCTTATGGACTAATAGTTTAAAGTATGATAGGAAACTGAAATATTATATTCAAGATTCCTCTTTAATTTCTGTCCTCCTACCTTATATTGCATTTTTAAAGCATTCTCTTTTTTTATGAATAAACAGTATAAAGGGATTGGTACTATGAGTATAATGTGTAGATATGCAGAGTATGCAGATTGTTCTATCACATTTCAGTGTTATTTATTTCATTAATACAAATAATAAAGTAATAAAAAAATAGTTGGTTAAATGCTGGAGTCTTCCATCAAACCTAAACGTTTTAGCCTCAAATATCTGTAAGAAGGCATATTTCTGTTCTAGGCTATCTGAGACTGTAATAATCAGAAGAGGCTTTTCTTCAAAGACTCCACTATGTGTTAGTGAAAGAAAATCATTCTTGGCTTTGGAAATCTGAGAATAAAATCTGTCTTTCAAGGAAAGGTGATTACCTTTGATGGAAGGTCTTTCTATGTACATTTTTACTTTCCCCACATATTATTTTATTGATTCTCCCATATAATTGTATTTCATACATTCCTTGTCTTATTATGGCACTACTTTCCTATGTTTTTACTGAACAAGAATGAAGCTTGGTTTCCAAACATTTTAATAAACAATGATATATTTTTTATAATTGCTTAATACAATAGTTTAAACCATAGTAAATTATGATGTTGGTGATAAAATGAGATTAAGGCTTTATTTAAACATATATTTGTACATATCCCTATAATTGTTCAATCTCGGTACGATGTTATTACAAGTATTAATTTTTGAGATAAGATTTAGTATTTTCAAATGTTCATATTCCTTTGAAATATAAGAAGTATGGAAATTGACATATGGACAAAGTATGTGGAGTCTCTGTGTCCTATTTACTTATTGCGAAGATAACAAGTCAATGATCTAAAGAATCACTTTATTAGAATTTACAGTGATTCACTTATCAATGTTGATTAGCAATGGGAAATTATAGTAAAATTTGAAGCATTAAAATGCTTATGTATAATTTTTATATCTGTACGCGTATCCAATATATGCCTTGCATACAATTGGGTTATTTTTTTTAATCTTTTTTTTGTTTCTTTATTCTTTGTAATGTTGTAGATTAATTATTTTTATTCTATTCAAAAATAAAAGAACAAATATACTGTATGGTATTTCAAAATAAGCTGCAATAGATTTATACTCTTATTCCTTATTCATAAATGACCAGGAACAAGTTTTCAACTTGTGCAGTTTGCGAGTTATTATGACTTGGGCGAGTTCACAAAACTAATAAATAAATAAATTATAAGGAAAAAAAGAAAAAACCTTGAAAGTAGTAAACAGTTAAAATGCAAACCCAATATAAGACTGTTTAGTACCGCCTCAATTAATAATAATGAACAAATATGTTATCAAATGTTTGTGTGTGTGTGTGTATGTGTGTATACATGGTTCATAGTTTATTTGCAATTTTCTTAGGACATGGTTGGTCACATAGTCAGTAAAATATTCAGACTGGATTTGACATTTTTATCCACCTTTTAAGACTTTCCCAAGTATCTGGAATAGGCATATGTTGATATTTAAAGGTGTTAAAGTAGAACATTATTATATTTTGATTATTTTATTTATGGTTTATGGGATTTGGATTTAATGAAGGGTTGAAGAAGCTTGAATAGCTTCTAAGCGGGAGAAGGAGTTAAAAAGATATAACTATGTTTAAAGGATTTATTTATTTATTTATCAGATTCTGCACCGTCTTATCCTTGTTACATAAGTGACAAAAAATGCTGAGAAGTCATTCATATATTTCTCACCTTTAGAAGTTTTGTTTCCTCTCTCTCATTTTCATTTCTTATACTTTTTTCCTTTTTTAGTTTAGAATTGTCTTTTATTCTATGAAAAAATTCTTAATAAATATAAATTAAAAAATAAAACGTGCAGTTATGTACTACAGTTGATTATTAATTGGCCATAAATATTTTGAAATATGTTTGTGTTTTCTGAGTTACAATATCACCATCAACATTATTAAACACATATTGTATATTATAAATTCTGTTTGTTTTGTAGCGCCCTCATGTGGCTGGAATGTAAAAATATATTCTAATTTATTAATAGACATAGCAATATTTAGTGTTCCTTTGCAAGTTAAAATATCTCAAGAATGAAAGCAATCTGAAAATATGCTATGAATTTTATATTCTGAATATATATTTAAATACTGAATATACATTTATATACTGAATACATACACACACGCACACACGCACACACAAACACACAAACACACAGTGCAAGCTCGTGGCTCCCACGTGACATCGCTGCTCCGTAGCTTGCACTGGCTTCCTGTGGTCTTTCGGGTGCGCTTCAAGATTCTGGTAACTATCTTTAAAGCGCTCCATGGCTTAGGACCTGGGTACTTACGAGACCGCCTGCTGTTACCCTTTGCCTCCCACCGACCCGTACGCTCTCACAGAGAGGGTCTCCTCAGGGTGCCGTCCGCCAAACAGTGTCGGCTGGCGGCCCCCAGGAGTAGGGCCTTCTCTGTGGGGGCAGTGACGCTCTGGAACGAACTTCCCCCTGGCCTGCGTCAAGTGCCTGATCTTCGGACCTTCCGTTGTGAGCTCAAAATATATTTATTCATTAAAGCGGGACTGGCATAATTATTGATGAATTTTAATTGGGTATTCTTAATATTTTTTAAATTTTAAATCTAAATTTTAATAATCAGCCTTTAAAATTTGCTCTTTTTAAATGTTGTTTTAAATTGTATATATTTTGTTTTTATTCTGGCTGTACACCGCCCTGAGTCCTTCGGGAGAAGGGCGGTATAAAAATCTAATAAATAAATAAATAAATAAATATATCAATAAAATGAAATGTGTATATTGAAAAAATCCAGGTCAGAAAAGTATTCTCATAATGATTTAGAAATATTAGAATGAAAATGTTTTGTATTATTCTTATCAGATTAATTTTGATTTTAGAAAAGCTAGGTAGGCTAGGAGTATTCACATATAAATTCTCTGAAAAATGTGGCTTTATAGAGATTTTTGGAAATATCACTAAGTCTTTTGTGAAATTCTTCAGATACATTATTACAGAATAAATTTGTCCTGTATGCTTCTTTGATCCCTTCCTCCAGCTTAAAGTGAGAAGACTTTTTCCCCAAATCATTTTATTTTGATGTAGATTTTATTGGGGCATCTTCTTAGGTGCTAATTCTGAGGTTAAAGAAAATCTAAAAACCCACATAGAATAGAATAGAATAGAATAGAATTTTTATTGGCCAAGTGTGATTGGACATACAAGGAATTTGTCTTGGTGCATATGCTCTCAGTGTACATAAAAGAAAAGATACCTTCATCAAGGTATAACATTTACAACACTTAATGATGGTCATAGGGTACAAATTTAACACTTACTGATACAACACTTAATGATAGTCATAGGCTACAAATAAGCAATTAGGAAACAATCAATATCAATATAAATCATAAGGATTACCAGCAACAAAGTTATAGTCATACAGTCATAAGTGGAAGGAGATAGGTGATGGGAACGATGAGAAGATTAATAGTGCAGATTTAGTAAATAGTTTGACAGTGTTGAGGAAATTATTTGTTTAGCAGAGTGATGGCGTTCAGGAAAAAACTGTTCTTGTGTCTAGTTGTTCTGGTGTGCAGTGTTCTATAGCATCGTTTTGAGGGTAGGAGTTGAAATGGTTTATGTACAGGATGTGAGGGATCTGTAAATATTTTCACGGCCCTCTTCTTGATTCGTGCAGTATACAGGTCCTCAGTGGAAGGCAGGTTGGTAGCAATTATTTTTTCTGCAGTTCTAATTATCCTCTGAAGTCTGTGTCTGTCTTGTTGGGTTGCAGAACCAAGCCAGAAAGTTATAGAGGTGCAAATGACAGACTCAATAATTCCTCTGTAAATCTGGATCAGCAGCTCCTTGGGCAGTTTGAGCTTTCGAGTTGGCACAGAAAGAACATTCTTTGCTGTCCTTTTTTGATGATGTTTTTCTTGTAAATAATTTTTTATTTCCATTTTTCAACATCATATTTATGTACAAACTATTATCCATCATTAATCATTAATTTGATGATGTTTTTGATGTTAGCTGTCCATTTTAGATCTTGCAATATGGTAGAAAACTAGAAATTTGAAGGTTTCTACTGTTGATACTCTGTTGTCTAGTATCATGAGAGGTGGAAGTATGGAAGGGTTTTTCCTAAAGTCTACCACCATTTCTATGGTTTTGAGTGTGTTCACTTCCAGATTGTTTCAGTCGCACCACGAGGCTAGTTGTTCGACCTCCTGTCTGTATGTGGATTCATCATTGTCTCAAATGAGACCGATCATTGTTGTGTCATCTGCAAACTTCAGGATGGATCGTTGGAGATGCAGTCATTGGTATACAGAGAGAAGAGAAGTGGGGAGAGCACACAGCCTTGGGGGGCCCCTGTGCTAATTGTACAGGTATCTAATGTGATCCTGTTTAGCTTCACCTGCTGCTTCCTGTTTGTTAGGAAGCTTGTGATCCACTTACAAGTCTGTTCAGGTACCTGTAGCTGGTTTAGATTAGTTAGAAGAGTGTCTGGAATGATGGTATTGAATGCTGAACTAAAGTCTACAAAGTCTACAAAGAGGACCCTTGCATAGGTCTTTGGAGATTCAAGATTTGTAGGATGTAGTGCAGAGCCATATTAACAGCATCATCTGTTGATCTATTTGCTTGGTATGCAAATTGCAAGGGGTCTAACAGTGGGTCAGTGATGGTTTTCAAGTGAGACAGCACTAGCCTTTCAAAGGTTTTCATGACTACAGATGTTAAAGCAACTGGTCTGTAGTCATTCAGTTCCTTGATGGTGGGTGTTGTGACCCAAGTTCCTGGACCCGGACTCCTGGACCCGGATGATTCAGAAAGTGAGGGAGAAGACCTGGCAAGCCCTGCTTCTCTTGGGCCCCCTCCCTTCCTGGCACCCACTCAAAGGGAGGAGGAGGGGCCGGCAAGGCCTGATTCTCCCGAGCCTTCTTCTTATTTGGCAACACCCCAAGAACAGTTTTGGAGTGATGCAAGACTGCGCAGACGTGACAGGTGCATGCAGCAGATGAAGCGTTGGGACAAAGCCAAGGAATGATGGTCATGCAGTGACATCTGCAGAGACTATAAATAGGAGGCGGGACTTCCTGGTTTTTTGTCTTGGACAAAGCAATGAATTTGCATGGGCAAACTGTATCAATGGAGGTGTCAGGCCTGGAAACCATATTAGACTTTAGGTTTCCAGACGCTGCCACATTTTTCCCCTGAGGGGAGGAGGGGGGTTGAGGGGTATGGTAACATTCTTCAAGCGGTCAAGGTCGGATGGTGTTCACATCTGCAGGAAGAGTGGCAAGAAGATATTCGAATGAACTGGAAGAACGTGGGACCATGTGACCATCTAAGGGGTCAGGGAGGTGGGACTCTTGGGGTTTGTATAACTGGGAAAAGAATCCGGAACTTCAGTTTTGGAATTGCACTCATCGTGTGCCAGTCTCCTCATGCTAGTAAAGAACTCTGGAAAAGAAATGCCTCCGAGTTTCTTTTACGCAGAAGAGGTATTTCTGGAACCTTGACAGGAGGGAAGAATATATTCGTGAGTAATTCTGGCCTTATCTATAATTTCCTCGTTATCTCCAGAAACTTGGCAGGCCCGTGGGTAGACGTGGCCAGGACATTTATCTATGTAAATAAAGTAGAAGAGAAGGCCTTTGACTGACTCTTTGTTGGGAGTATTGGGGGAGGGAAACGAACAGTGGGCTTCTTCGGCACTGGGATGATGGTAGAGCATTTGAAGCAAGAAGGAACATAGCACATCTCTAGTGATTTATCGAAGATATGGGTGAAGATGGGGGCCAATTTGTCAGCACAGACTTTTAAGTAAGAAGGAGTTATCTTGTCTGGGCCTGGAGCTTTTCCTGGCTTTTGTCTGTGAAATAGGTCCTGCACTTCCTTTTCTGTGATTACTAGGGGTTGTGAACCCAATGGGTTGTAGGAGGCTTGGCTGTTGTTGGTGTGTCTGAGATGGGGGTTGTGGAGATAGGTGGCTGTAGTTTTCTTTCAAACTTGCAGTAAAACTCATTCAGGTCATCTGCCAGTTGTTGATTTCCTTCAGCCTGGGAAGGAGGTTTGCCATAGCCGGTGATATTTTTAAGAGTTTTCCACATGTTTGCTGGTTCATTTGTTGAGAACTGATTCTTTAGCTTTTCAGAGTAGCTTCTTTTTGCGACTCTGATCTCCCTTGTTAGTACATTTCTGGCCTGATTGTACAGCTGCAACATTAGCCATTTCAAACCCCTCCAATCCATACATGCAGCAGACTGACACCCACTATGAAGATGTAGCACCACCACAAAGCCAAACAACAGCTATACAGCTCACCAGCTCAAATCCCCCTGCAACACAGACTAAATTGATCACAACCAAGCCCCCACCCAAACAGGACACACCCCCAGCCAATCAGAGCACAAAAAAACCTCCATCCAATCAGAGCACAGCCAAGCTCCCACCCAATCAGTTCAAACCCCCACTAGCAGTTAAAAGGAAGAAACAGCTGCGATCACACATTGCTCCCAGAAGCACGAAGCTGAAGCCTGAAGATGACGAATGAGACTTCGTCGAAACGTTGCCAAGACATTTCCAATTTTACACGGGAGAAAACCCGAACAACCAAAGACCTACATACAAACACCCGTGAAAACCTCAGAAAACAAATATATATATATTCAATATATACTGTATATGTTGTGCCATGTATCTGTGTCAAAAATGTAGTAAGCATATCATAAAGAAGTTAAGTAAAATAGAGTAAGTGAAAGTAAGATTAGATTGTGAAGAAAGACTTATTTAGTGGATTTCAGATTATTCAGTTTATATACATTATTTATAGAGCCATGGTGGCCCAGTGGTTAGAGTTCAGTACTGCAGGCTACTTCTGCTGACTATTGGCTGCCTGCAATTTGGCAGTTCAAATCTCACCAGGCTCAAGGTTGACTCAGCCTTCCATCCTTCCAAGGGGGTCAAATGAGGACCCAAATTGTTGGGGGCAATATGCTGACAATGTAAACCGCTTAGTGGGGCTGTAAAGCACTGTAAAGCAGCATATAAGTCTAAGTGCTATAGCTATTGCTATTTACTGAAATGAAGAATGAAAGCTCCTAAGAAGAATCAACAAGGAATGATCTCAAAAGAAAATATAGTTCTCAAATATCAATTCACAGTACAAGAGATAGTCTCCCATGTGAACTGGTAAACTGGATTACCAACCCATCAACTGGATTACCAGAAATTTTCCAACTCAGGGAAAAGAAACTGGTGGTTTCCATGACTGGAATGACTTGCAGGACTTGCAGGACTTCCATGACTTGCAGGAACTGGGTATGTCTAGTTTAATGAAAAGAGGACTAGGGGAGACATGATAGCAGTGTTCTAATATCTCAGGGGCTGCCACAAAGAAGAGGGAGTCAAGCTATTCTCCAAAGCACCTAAAGGCAGGACAAGAAGCAATGGGTGGAAACTAATCAAGGAGAGAAGCAACCTAGAACTAAGGAGAAATTTCCTGACAGTTAGAACAATCAATAAGTGGAACCACTTGCCTGCAGAAGTTGTGAATGCTCCAACACTGGAAATTTTTAAGAAGATGTTGGATAGCCATTTGTCTGAAATGGTGTAGGGTTTCCTGCCTGGGCAGGGGGTTGGACTAGAAGACCTCCAAGGTCCCTTCCAACTCTGTTATTATGTATGTTATGACTGAAATGGAAGCAGAGCCTGGACTGAAGTGACAATTATTAGTTGTGTAACCAAGGGAAAAGAAATAACTTGCTATACTGTAGTGCTAATTTTTGAACAGATTTATAATACAGGGGGAAGCGGTGGCTCAGGGGCTAGGACGTTGAGCTTGTCGATCAAAAGGTCGGCAGCCCGGCGGTTCTAATCCCTAGTGCTGCCATGTATTGGGGTGAGCTCCCGTTACTTGTCCCAGCTTCTGCCAATCTAGGAGTTTCAAATGCACGTAAAAATGCAAGTAGAAAAAAATAGGGACCACCTTTGGTGGGAAGGTAACAGCATTCCGTGCACCTTTGGCATTGAGTCACGCTGGCCACATGACCACGGAGACGTCTTTGGACAGCGCTGGCTCTTCAGCTTTGAAACGGAGATGAGCACCGCCCCCTAGAGTCGGCAACGACTAGTACGTATGTGCGAGGGGAACTTTTACCTTTACCTTTATAATATAGCAAGGGAACCTTCTGAAATATTCAGCTATAACTGTCTGTTCCAAACTATAGTATCATCAAAATGATGAAACTGCATCATATCACAGTGCAAGGTTCACCTTTTTGTACTCGTGTCCCGATATTGTTTGCACATATGTAGAAAAAATTAGTTTGTGTCACAATGTTCTGATGCACATATCATTATTTGTCTCCTGCTTGGACATCTATCTTGTAGCATCTTCACCGATCTTTATCCAAATTAGGATCTCATTTGATTTTTCTACCCTAAGGGTCATCACATTAATTTATTGGTGAGAGAATAAGTAAACAAATGAGTAAATGAAATACTTCAATGCTGGATCTAATGACACGTTGGTAGCTAATAAATCTACTTATGTGGGAAACCTATTGCATTTAATAAAAGATCCATGAACTCATGCAAGAAACCAGTTTACTTTTATGAATTGGGAAAGTGTGTGTGTGTGTGTGTGTGTGTGTGTGTGTAGGTATGTGTATATGTATAGTCACAATCTACACAAACTAACTCTCAAATTAGCAATAGTTTTATACAAATTGGCCACTTAGTTTTATCAGAAATTAATTATATTAATAAAATTAATAATGAATGCTACTTGTCAGAAACAAGGTCAATTGTGATTCAATGAATTTTAGGATGAAATAAAAGCCAAACACCTCTTTTTTCTAGTAAGACTTCAGTTTTTTTTAAAGTAGTTATATTCCAATAAAGTTTAATTTTTAAAAATCTCAAAATCAGACTATGTAAGCTCTTGAACAATCTGTCTTACCAGTAAGACGGTTCAGAGAACTACAAAAGAGATGAAAGCAAACAACAACAACAACAAAAATCAAAAGCAGGCTTGAATGTGTCACATTGTTCTGCTATCTAAAGAAAATGGCACTTTCTTGATTCATCTTTTGTAGAGCAAATCTTTGGGGATCTACACAAAAGCTGCTTGTGAACTTTCAGAGACCTTCTAGAATTCATGGAATAGGAGATAAAATAGAAAGCAGTAGCATGAAGCATTTGGCAGGTTCTCAAGCTCTGTGATTTATCACACAAAAAGTGTTCTGCTTTGTACAGAGCGCCCCAAATGTTTGAATGTAATATACTGGAATTTTTGGTTGTCATGCACTACCTTTTGTAAGTATATAAATATATTAAACAGATGTATATGGCTGCCCAACTCACACACAGTGACTCTGGATGGTGTACAACATTAAAAAAATCATCAGCAACAATAATTTTAAAACCCAGAAACTCTACTCCTTGTGGTGGTGGCAAAAACCAGCAAACATGATCATATAAGATCAAATCATTCTGAGGTCTGCAGACCTGCTGACCCAACTGTGTCTTCAAGGCCTGCCAGAAAAGTAGCAACAAGGATGTCTAGTTGAAAGAAAAAAAAACATCTTTAGGATAGCAAGGAGGATGGCAACCTTATTTCTAGGGAAATGAATGATGTTCCAAAGGGAACAAGCCACTATAGAGAAGGACCTTCTTCTAGATCCCATTAGATAAGCTTCCTTAATAGAGAGAACTCACAACATACTCCGCTTTGCCACTTTGCCCACTCTGGTGGGTGGGTGGGTGGGTGGATGTAACTGAGGAGAGGTGGATCTTCAGATGAAGGAATTGTGCCTTCCAAATCCTAGCATCAATAGTGAAACATGAGGAGCAGTAGATTTAAATGGTGTTTGGCTTAAATGAAACATTTCTCCTTGGCAAAGTAATTTTGAATTCAAGCCCTTATGTCCAAAACTTGTACATGTCCTATGTACAGGTATGTGTTCATCACAGATCCTGCAAGCTGCATACAGAGTAAAAACCAGCAGCAATATTGGATTTAAAGTAATAATAAAAGCAGATGTTTTCAGTGTTGTTTACATTATAAAATGCATACTTTGTGGACTGGAAAAAGTATTAAAATCAGCTTGATAATCCATTGTTCTGAATTTCTGTAATGGGTCCTCAGTGGTTCTAAGCATCTATAATTAATTTAGGATTGTTCATCGAGCACAGTTTTTCCTGGTTAGAGGTTGTCCCACCATGCTGATGCACGTCGGATAACCTCTGATTGAAGTAATTATGTTGAATAAATAAATCTCAGGTGGCAATTAGCCAAAATGAATCTCTTGTGACCTTCCAAACTCTGTTTATGTGCGTTGCTGGCATTACCCTGATATTTTGGCTGAAGGACTGACTTTGTTTTTACAAAGACAGTATTTTCATAAAAGTGCAACCTTTCCACTGTTGTTCAGCAATATATTCTATAGTGCTTTTCTTATTAGAAATGTTTTCTCCATATGTTACAACTTTTAGAATTAATATACTAGTCAAAATGTTCAAATGCTTTGAAGCGGGTATACTAAACCAATTTTTTTTCTTCTGTAATCAGTTTCTGTATACATATATACATACATATATACATACATACATACATACATACATACATACATACGTTGTATGTGTTTGTACTATCACAGTCTTCAGTTTCAAATAGATATTCTCCATTTTGTTAAATCAGAGTGTATAAATATGAGGTATTGGAAAAGATGGGCTCATTTTCATATACAGCTATAAATAGCCTACTTATTATTATTATTTTTTTACATGTGAAAAAAATACAAATACTTTCATTTCTACTTGGAAACCACTTCTGGACTTTGTGCTTGAGGTGGGAAAAAAATAAAACTTTGATTTTGGGTTTTACCGATTAGATATATTTGTTGTTATAGAAATGGCTAGTTTCTATTATTATGAAAGTTTTTACTTGAGGGTAGATCTTAATGCCTTATTTTACTGCACCAAAGAAGTCAGAAGTCAATGGCCTTCCCCCCCATTTTTCCTTGCTTTCCTCCACTATCCACTTCCCTTTTTCCTTTCCTAATTTCCCTAATATTTACTTTTGTATTCTCTTTGTATGTCATATTATAAAAAATTAATAAAACTATTTTTTTTTAAAAAACCTACATGTGCAACAGAGAAAGGGTAGCAATGCATAAGGAACACAAGTAACCATTTCCTACTCTTTAACCCATGACTTTATGATTGTTTATTCTTATGCTTTGTAATTGTATACATATGTAATATTTTGGCATTATTAGTATTACTATTAGGCAATATCTATATATTTAAATCTATCCTGATTTTAGGACTGGAGCAGAATTATTATTATTAATTTATTTAGCATATGGCATATAATGTCAGGGAAATCTATACATGCTAGATACAATGTAGTCCTGGCAGCCTAGATTGCTAGTTCATTTTATTTGGTGCTTGAACATCTATCCTGCTAGCTTTACACCAAGGTAATTGGTGTATCCCAAGTTAATCGGTGTAAAGCTAGCAGGATTATTAACATCACACTATTGTCTTCCTAATTGTGTTATCAAAATTTTTTCATTCTTTTCATTTATAGTTTTAATTTTGAAGGATCAAACACTAGAAGTGACATAAAAAATTGTAAAAAAAATGTAAAACCTGTTGCAAGTTTGCTGGTGATGAGAAAGGTGAATAGAAATCCAGAAAGCCCCTGGTGCACCACAAGCCCAGAAGAATAGCACTGACAATATTTCAAGCAGCAGTGGAAGACAATTCAAGACTTAGCTCTAGCTTGTAGCCCCTACCTGTGAAGCGCATAGCAGTTGTAGCCATAAATCCTTTGTACAGATTCCTTTGGTGCACCACTTGCATGCTTTCTTGGACACATTATCATTCATGCTTTAGTTGTCTGTGGATTGTTGCATTGTGCTCTACAAGAGGCTACAGACCATTCTGAAGCTACCATTGGTTCAGAATGCACTGAGATGACATGCAGTGCAATTCAAGGTGCTGTCTGTCGTCTCTAAAACATGGCATAGCACTTGGATGTTTGCAGGATCATCTCTCTCCTATTGCATTGTCCATTCAATAAGATCGGACAGAACTGGTATACTTTGAATGCCACCCATTAAGCTCTGCCATCTCTTTGGACCCACAAGGTATACCTTCTTTTTGTTGCTGCACCTCTGTTTCCTCTACTGTAGATAAGGTAGCTTATCTACGTTCACGAAAGCATTGAGAATGTTGCTTTTTCTACAGGGTAGGATATTTGAGGAACTGTTTTCTCCAGAAATAATCTATCTGGAATTCAATGGATCTAAATAAGTATGTTTAGTATTGCACCTTCAATTTCCAAACTGTATTTCAGAAGGTTGTAGCTTAATGGGAGACCCTGTTCAGGAAAAAAAAAAACCCGTATAAGCTTTGCCAATGAATATACAAAACACTGAACTAGCTCTGTTGGGCTTCTGTTTCTGTATTTAGGAATCAGGTGACTTGTCTTCTGCCAACCTAAGCTGAAAACCATTTCATTGATTTAAGCAACAACTCCAGAGCAAATGGACTGTAAATTGCAGCCTTGTTGACACCATTAGTGTCTAATCCACACAGAATATAATGTATACCATGTAGCCGTTGTAAGAACTACTTAGTAGCTATTTTAATTTCCATTAAAATAAATAGAAATGGATTTTGTTTTCTTCATCAATGCTCCTGCCTGCAAGCACTGGTTTATAAACTAAGAAAATGTAACATTCATATTATGACATTGTTTTTGTCAAATATAAAATGAACTTCTGGAAAATATATATCTCCACCTGCCTTGCTGATGACATCTGGAAGCTATCAGAGGTGGAAGGCATGGATGATTGCAGATTCTTGTCTCAGTTGGCTTTAGTGAAGGTTTATTGACACAGGCTTACATGTGGTGAAGCTGAATACCTCACTGTAGAAATGATTATTAAAAAAAAATAAAAAAACTAACCTGCTGTAAAGGTAAGACTTCATAACAAAGAATATGGGATAATTGTATCAAATGCACGTTCGAGTTTGCAATGTCCATTTTTATAATGGAAAAATGTTGTCTCTTTGTATAATCTCACTTCCCTGTGGAATTTATTTGTTCACTCCTCATTTATGACTGATCATCTAAATATAGCTAGTCTTCTATATGTAGTATTCAGAGGCTGTCTTTGTACAAGTGAGCCAAATGTGTTCTAGCTTAGCTTAAATTTAATTAAAATAAAATATTAATATTAAAGGAGAAATTGGTAACGCATTTCTATTTCTAAAATAAATGTCCATCAAAGTTAACTAGAATTAATTGAGATAAAGATAATTTATAGTGAATTGCACTTACATGTGGAATTTTGGTAGTCAAAAGTCCATCCAATTTTACCAGTTTTATTCTCTACAAAAACTCTCTAAGCTGTATTTAATGTTCCTTGAGAAAGTCCTCAACCTACTTAGTCAAAGCCATCATTATAGTACAGTTAACACAATACACTGCATTGTATTGTTTATACACTATAAGAAAGGAATGTAATCCCCACTCTCTGTCTCTTTCCATCTCTGTCTCTGTCTCTCTCTCTTTCTGTCTCTCTCTCTTTCCACCTCTCTCTCATCTATATCTGCCTGCCTGCCTGCCTATCTATCTATCCATCTGTCCATCTATCCGTCTATCCATCTATCTATCCATCTATCTATCTTCCATCTGTCATCCATCTATCTATATACATACTTCTATTACACAGGTGAAATATGAACCAGTTTACTACCGGTTCGCTGGCTGCGCATGTGCGCTGCGTGTGCATATGCATAATGTGCACTGCACACCATGCACCAAATGCAAGGTGTGCGCGCACACATGTGTGCAGTGCACGCCGAAAGGAGGCACGGGGTAAGTAGAACAGCATGTGGGTGGTGGTGGTGATCAGCTGTGGTGCATGATCTCTTTTTTTTTAACTTTTAAAAGCATTTTTTTACAACCTATTTGGCCGAATAGGTTGTAAAAAATGCTTTTAAAAGTAAAAAAAAGAGGCTCTGACACTCGCGGGACTCAGCTGTGATCATTGGAGCCTTTTAAAAAAAATTTTATAAGCATTTTTTAAAAGAAGCGGCAAGCAGGAAAGTGGGCGACCGGGAGATTGGGTGGGCATGGGTGGGGGGCAGGGATTTTTGCTACCGGTTCTCCAAACCATCTGCTGCCATCGCTACCAGATTGGCTGATCCGGTCCAAACCGGGAGCATTTCACCCCTGGTCTATTATCTATCTACCTATCTATTATCTATTTACCTGTAAAAAAGGAATGTAATGTAATGTATTATCTATCTATCTACCTATCTATTATCTATCTGTCTGCACCCTGCTTTGGTGGAATATATGTCTATAAACCTTGTTTATCTTTAACATCTACACAAGGCAACTGGGTGAGGTTGTGTGAAGTCATGGGTTAGTATCATCAATATACTGATGATACCAGCAGTATTCTAGGCTGACCTCTTGTTCTGAGTGCCAGGATGCACTCAGATTTTTATTGAGGTTTAGATGGAGAAGAAACACTGTCTGAATAGAATAAACTAAATAAATATTTATTTGGAAAACAAGACTTAGCAATTGACTAGGGGAATTTATTCATTTTGGATAACAATTTTTTCTCAGTATAATAAATACTAATGTAATTTGTATTAAATTCAAAGTTTTGTAATTTAAAAATAAATGAGGCTCTGGCATCTCCAGAAACTAAGAAAAATTAGCCATTAGGAAGAAAATCAATGTTTTGTTTAAAATTCTTACCCACACAAATTAAATTTTATTGACCATCCAATATAACCGGCATGTTCCATGTATCAAAATGTTCAAGCCATAGGCTGCCACTATTATCTATTTTCTTCGGACACTAGACAATTGTCTTCAGACAATTTTAATATAGCTAGTAAAACAAAGGACAAAGTCAGATTTTGTTATGAAGCTTGAATGTAAAGAATCTGAAATATAGAGCATATAACTATTTCTTCTTCCCATTTAGAATTTAAGGGAGGAGATGCTAAGTCCATGCTTAGTTATTGAATTACCTTATTTGATCATTTAAGAGATTGAGTACATGTAGTCCTCGACGTACGATCACAATTGATCTCAAAATGTCTGTTGCTAAACAAGACAGTTGTTAAGTGAATTTTGCCCCATTTTACCACCATCCTGCACACAGTTATTAAATGAATCACTGCAATTCTTCAGTTAGTAGCATGGTTGTTCAGTGAATGTGGCTTACCCATTGATTTTGCTTGTCAGAAGGTCACCAAAGTGGATCACATGACCCTGGGACACTGCAACCATCATAAATATGATCCACTTGCCAAGTGCCTGAATTTGAACCCGTCACCATGGGGATGCTGCAATGGTCATAAGTGTGAAAACCAGTCATAAGTCACTTTTTTCAGTGCCATTGTAACTTTGAACAGTCACTAAACAAATGGTTGTAAGTTGAGGACTTTCTGTAATGCAAACATAAATGAATCCAATGGTATAATTCCCAGAGATTAAAACGGAACTTCCTTTGATAATAGTTGTTCTATAGATTTTAAACCAAGTTTCCTTTTTCCTTGATTATATCACAGAACCTCTGTCAAAGCTTCCTTGATCGGGATGCCTTATGCACGGTCACTCATGCTCTCGTCACTTCCCGTTTGGATTATTGCAATGCTCTCTACATGGGGATGCCCTTGAAGTGCACCCGGAGGCTGCAGCTAGTCCAGAATGAAGCTGCGCGGGTAATAGTGGGAGCAACTCGTTGCTCCCATGTAACACCAATCCTGCGCAGCCTGCACTGGCTTCCTGTGGTTTTTTGGGTGCGCTTTAAGATTTTGGTTACCACCTTTAAAGCGCTCCATGGCTTAGGGCCCGGGTACTTACGGGACCGCCTGCTGTTACCTTATGCCTCCCACCGACCCGTATGCTCACACAGAGAGGGCCTTCTCAGGGTGCCGTCCGCCAAACAATGTCGGCTGGCGGCCCCCAGGGGTAGGGCCTTCTCTGTTGGAGCTCCTACGCTTTGGAACGAACTTCCCCCTGGTTTACGTCAAGTGCCTGATCTTCGGACTTTTCGCCGTGAGCTGAAAACGCACCTATTTAGTCAAGCGGGACTGGCTTAAAAGTTTTATTAAATTTTTAATTGGGGCTATTTATGAACTTTAGGGTCTTAAATTGTTTTAAATTTCGGCCATTCCTGTAATATGCTTGGTTTTAGTTTTGTTGTAATGTGTATATTGTGGGTTTTTTACTATTTGGCTGTACACCGCCCTGAGTCCTTCGGGAGAAGGGCGGTATAAAAATCTAATAAAATAAAAAGAAATAAATAAATAAAAGCTGATACCCGGCAGAACATAAAATGACTCAAAGAAGTAATGCAAGATTGGAAGACGTGGGGAGTTCATAGAATCGCCAAAAGTCAGACACGACTGAATACATAACATCATCATCATATCACAGAACAATACCATATCAGATTTATTATTCAGAATACCGTAATATGTTTAATTCAGCGTGAAAAGTATTAGGAAACAGGTTTTTTCCCAGTATGATTTTTCTATGGGAAATGGAATTTTTGGATGCTCCATTCGTGCTACTGTGCACAGTCTAAATCATGAAAAAAGAAAATAATTATTTTCTTATCTTCTTATCTGACTTAAAAAGTTGAGCTCAGACTATGTAATTAAAGGGAGTCCTTGTTTAACAACCCCTTGTTCAATGATGTTCAAGATTACAATGGTGCTGAACAAGTGGTAGTTACAACCAGTCCTTGTACTTACATCAGCCACATTGTTCCATGGTCACATGATCACCATTTGCGACCTTCTTTTCAATCTTCCTACAAGAAAATCATTGGGGAAGCCAGCAGGAGATCACGAGTGGTGACCACATGATGTTCTCACTTAACAATCTGTGATGATTTGCTTAATGATAGCGTTTGCTGGAACTGGAATTTTTATCACTAAGCAGTGCAATCATGTGACATCATGCTTTACCACTGTATTGGTTATCATAGCAAATTCCAGGCCCAATTGCTGTCATTAACTAACGACTGTCTGTATTACTGCTTACAGCTGTTTGTGCAGCTTTTCAGAATGCTGGAGTTACTAAAGTGATGTGTTGGGGAATGGATGCTGCATTTCTGTATTTTTTTCTGCTCTTGTTTGACTCAATATTATTGTGTATAAAAAAAGAAAACAACTTAACCCTGGATGAGACCTTCCCTTAGAATACATGTTAATTTTCTGTTAAAACAGCAAATGGAAATTATAGTTACTGGCAGGCTAACTTATGCCAAGTGTCCCAAAGGTGCTTTTTGAGGAGGCAACTGGACTTTCTTGTTTTTTCTTTGAAGTTTTGCTTCTCATGCAAGAAGCTTCTTCAGTTCTGACTAGATGGTGGGGAACAGAAGGATTTATATTCCTTTGCAGACAGCTGGTCATTTGCATTCTTTTGGAGGGTCATTGAAGCGCTTGGAGATTTATCTGTGTCCTCAGGGATAAACCTCCAAATGCTTCAATGACCTCCAAAAGAATGCAAATGACCAGCTGTCTACAAAGGAATATAAATCCTTCTGTTCCCCACTATTGTATCAGACCTGAAGAAGCTTCTTGGATGAGAAGCAAAACGTCTTCAAAGAAAAAACAAGAATGTCCAGTTGCCTCCTCAAAAAGCACCTTTGGGACAGCCATGACCCGGATGACACAGAATGTGTACAGACTTTCAGTGTGCCAATTCCTTCACTGCCATGTAGGTTTCACTAGTCTAGAGAAAAGAAGGACTGGAGGGATATGATAGCAGTATTCCAGTATTTGAAAGACTTCCACAAAGAGGAGGAGGTCAATTTATTTTCCAAAGCAGCAGGGAGCAACAGAACAAGAAACAATGGATGGAAACTAACCAAGGAGAGAAGCAACATGTGATTAAGGAGAAACTTCCTAACAATGAGGACAATTAATCAGTGGAAGAGCTTGCCTTCAGAAGTTGTGGGTGCTTCATCACTGGAGGTTTTTAAGAAGA
Source organism: Ahaetulla prasina (assembly GCF_028640845.1). Classification (NCBI taxonomy): domain Eukaryota; kingdom Metazoa; phylum Chordata; class Lepidosauria; order Squamata; family Colubridae; genus Ahaetulla; species Ahaetulla prasina. The sequence continues at coordinate 67,718,629 of NC_080540.1, read as the reverse complement.
GACTGGACAGTTACTTGTCTGAAATGGTATAGGATCTTGAGCAGGGGGCTGGACTAGAAGACCTCCCCCCCCCCCCGCAAGGTCCTTTCCAGTTCTATTCTGATTGATTCTGTACTGAAGAATATCTGATTCTGGTTTTACTGAACATGAAGTTTGATAATGAATTATTGACTTTAGAATTGACTAATGAAAGACTAATAAAAGTCTGAAGATTATCCCAAGGAATTCATTCCAAGGTTTTCCAAGGATGTCCTTTGAACTATTTATCAACCTGCACATAGATAAGAATTGCAGCTGTTTAGAGGTTGCTTTAACCAGTAGAAAATCCAACTCCTTTGGAAAAATCCTGCCTTTGGTAGGAAAATGTGACTGTCAAGAAAGCTAGTAGTCACTTCAGATGCATCTGGAGCAGGCCAGAAGTTCATAGGAATGATATAAATGCATCGCAATGTCAAAATTCAAGTTCTGAACCTTACATGGTCATTCTTGCACCTCTCCCTTCCCAAGAAAATCTCCAGCCTTCCAACTCAGGAAACGGTTAACTAGGTGACTTAAGAAAGGTTTAGCTCCTCAGCCACTCCTATACAAGTTTTAGTAGAGAGTAATTATTTTTGCAGATGTTTTAGAAATAAACATATGCCCTGGTTCTCTGAAATGGATTCCAGAGTTTATCCTCATTGTTTTACAAGGCATTTAACTGATTACACATACTGTCTAAAAGCAAAGGCATATCAAAAGCCATCAGAGAGCATTCCTGTTACTGATCGGACTGGTCTAAAATCCAGTGCGTGAAAATATGCAGTAATGCTCCAGATAATTGTCTTACCAAAGAAAGGCGGGGGGAAAAAAGAAGAAGAAAAAAGGAAGAAAAAAGGGACATTCATTGTTTGTTTAATCTTGGCTTCCAGCTGTGGTGTCAGTTTGCATGTGATGAGAAAAACATGTCTAATTTTGCTGTTGATACAAAGCATCCCTAGAACATAATTATTAGCACTTGACTGCAAGGTCAAGCTATCACTTAGACTGCAAGGCCCAGTGATTCTAAGTATATAATCATGCTCACAATAGCACTGGAGATGCAATTGCTTCACATCTGAGAAGTGTGATAAACATCCACAGTTGGAGACTTTGCCTTAATGAGGAGGGAGCACTCTGCCCATTTCAGACGGCAGGAGAGACTCACATGATGGAATACTTCTCTGTTGCAATTTTTTTCTGTGGGGAAAGGCAAGTTTGAGGGAGGAGAGATAGCAAATCTTACCTGTCATTGTAACTAAGCTCCTTCTTGATCCTAAATGGAGGGATTTATTGAAGGTTGACTTGTGTGTGATCATTAATGCTTCCTCCAAGCAGGGTGTGCTGCAGGCCTACTGAAGATCACTTTCTCTTTAACAAGTAGAGGCTAGTTTTTGGATTTACTTACTTACTTATTTATTTTATTGGCTTTTCGATTTAGTAACATATACTGTTCATTCGTTCGTTCATTCATTCATTCATTCATTCATTCATTCATTCACTCATTCACTCATTCATTTGCCACCCATCTTACCTCAAAGTAATTCTGGAGGGCTTACAGTCATAAAAGATAAAAATTGTACAAACTAAAAGCATAAATAACTTGATACAAAAGCAAATGCTGCAAGGAGTAAAGTAAGGTTCTACATTTAGGCCAAAAAAACAAAATGCACAGGTACCGGATATGTGGTACCTTGCTAAATAGTAGTAACTGTGAGAGGGATCTTGGAGTCCTACTGGATAACCATTTAGATATGAGCCAGCAGTGTGCAGCAGCTGCCAAAAAAGCCAACACAATTCTGGACTGTATAAACAGAGGGATAGAATCAAGATCACGTGAAGTGTTAATACCACTTTATAATGCCTTGGTAAGGCCACACTTGGAATATTGCATTCAGTTTTGGTTGCCACGATGTAAAAAGGATGTTGAGACTCTAGAAAGAGTGCAGAGAAGAGCGACGAAGATGATTAGGTGACTGGAGGCTAAAATATATGAAGAACGGTTGCAGGAACTCGGTATGCCTAGTTTAATGAAAAGAAGGACTAGGGGAGACATGATAGCAGTGTTCCAATATCTCAGGGGTTGCCACAAAGAAGAGGGAGTCAAACTATTCTCCAAAGCACCTGAGGGTAGAACAAGAAGCAATGGGTGGAAACTAATCAAGGAGAGAAGCAACCTAGAACTAAGGAGAAATTTCCTGACAGTTAGAACAATTAATCAGTGGAACAACTTGCCTGCAGAAGTTGTGAATGCTCCAAAACTGGAAATTTTTAAGAAGATGTTGGATAGCCATTTGTCTGAAATGGTGTAGGGTTTCCTGCCTGGGCAGGGGGTGGGACTAGAAGACCTCCAAGGTCCCTTCCAACTCTGATATTATTATTATAAGGAAGGCAGGAGCCTGATGAGAAGGTGGGATCTGTTGTTAATCAATCAACCACCTGCACTGTGATGCTCCCCCATTTGGAGCCCCAAGCTAACTGGCAGAGGCAGGTCTTAGTCTCTTATAGAAGATTGAGAGGGTCAGCCTTAAATTTACTACCTCTTTGAGCAGATTGTGGCTGAGCACCTTTAGAAGCTTTTGAATGAACCCGATTAAAAAAGATACACAGACAATTTCCATTTCGCTTTATTCTGGGAAAATTCTGGTCTGTATCGCTATGGAAGTTGTGGATTTTTTTGCCTTGCCTTATTGCTATTTGTGGGTTATAATAATGTGTTATGGCAGCTTAATATATATATTATTGATTATTTTGATTACATGAATGTTTAGTTTTCTATTAATTTCCATGGGATGGTTTGAGTTCGAGCAAGCAGGACTGAAATTACAGAAATAGAAATATACAAATCCCTTACAAGATAAATAGCCATCCATGGTCAAACTAAGCAAACCAAAGAGCCATCTTCGGGGACTTTTGGAATGAAGGCAATAGCAGAGCCACCTGGATCTCGAGAAGGAGGGAGTTGTAGAGTACAGGTCCTATCATTGAGAAGGTCTAACATCTGGTCATTTTGAACAGGGCCAATAATTGAGAATCTGCCAAGACAAGACTGCTCTTATTACCCCTTAGTAGCCTGAGTATGAATTCAGATCAGTACTTTATGAAACTTTTGATTTTACACTATTGTCACTTTAGATGTCTATTCAGTCATTTTATCTTCTAAGTGAAGGAAAAGGGGGATTTCATTTTTTATAAACATTGCTTATATTCTAAAATTATTTTCACATACAGTTTCAATATGCATTGATACTGGAGGGGACTGAAAACAAATTTTGTACCTTTTGTGCCTTTCTAGATCATAATATTCCGTCCAACTTATACTCTCATGTTCATGGTATTTCATGCATGTGAGTTTCATGTATTGGCTATCCAACATGCTTTCAGGCCTTTCCAATAGTATGACTGTGCTATCTTTTCTTTGTCTCTAGGCTATTTCCAGATATCTGATTTGTTGGTATCTGAAAAGGATACCGTATTTATTTAATTAATAGACCAAAATTATTTTAGAAGTGGATTTCATAAGCTTTTTGACAATAAAATTAATAACACGATTTCAATAAGCTTATTTGATGTTTTAAAATGGCTTCTGAATGTGTCTTTGTTGAATGGTAAGATTGTTTTTAATATTGATTACATCACTATTCTATGGGATACTGTCAAAATATGTAATAAAAGTCATATTTTGCATATGTTCCTTATTAAAAAGAAATATCCTATGACCAAAAAATTGAACAATTGTGAATACTTTATGTATCCATCTCTTGAGCAGTATAGATCTTTGGATTCTGCTGAACTTGAACTCATCAGTTTTATGCTTCTAACTTTTATTATTCTATACCAGCTAACAATATTGGGAAAAGGAGGAAATCCAATAAGCTATTGACTTTTAGACTAAATAAAGCACTTTACTTTTGTTCATGCTACAAATTTGAAAGGAAATACAAATTCTGTATCTGTTACCCAACACTTTAAATGTTTCATTCCAAAGAGTAATGTTCTAATTTTTCATCAAAACATTTGATATAAAGCAGACATCTACAGAACATGAGACTCCCACAATTAGTCTAGGACCAGCCACATTTTAATCAAATTTTACCTCCTTCTCTCTCTCCCAAGAATTTGTGGCTGTATTTACATCAACAAAATCAGGAAAGCTCTTCAGCTTGATGGATTGCCAGTTTATTAGTACTGTAGTACAAAAATTACAATATCTTAAGTTGTCTCCTATTGTACTTGAAGTACTGTATTGAACTGACATTTCTTCCTCAAACAGCACAGTGTTCCTTCAGTCCACAGGTTGCCACTGTAAAAGCCTTTTAAGTTTTTATATTGTAAGCACCACATATTTGACATTAATACCCAAATTTGATTTTAAAAGCTGAGTGGAAAGAATGTATATGCTGCCATTAAGGAATTATTGGATGAAATAAGTCAAATCATCTTAAATGTTGCTTGGAGAAGATTTTGGCCTAAGACAATCAATGATTTTCCTTTCCCCCCCCCTACAGTTGCTTTTAAGTCAAACATATTATTATTTGAGCTTGAGGACTGCTATGGATACTGCTAGTCTACTTTGCTGATAAATGTAAGATTTAACTGGTTTTCTTGGCTTGTTGAATACATTATATTCTTCTGAAAAATTATCTTCAAATACACTTTTGCATGTTATGAAGCACTTTTTGTGAAGTGTTTGCCCAGCTATACTAGCTTTATGTTTTGAATGCATTGATTTGCTAGAGTAGGAATGCCATAGTGACCTGATTGTCCCTGTAATAGGTTTTAATGGTGAGAAATATGTACAAATTCATCCCTTTCAAGATATTGGTGGGGGAAAAGATGTACAGTATGACTGATTTATTGATGCCAGATTTTCCAAGAGGCAATAATAAATGATACATTCCTCTTATGATTGGCTTCTGCAAGGCGAATAAAAGTTGAATGAGAAGATTAGATGGATTTTTTTTCTCTTGAGAATGTTATTTTAATCTATCAGAATTGACGTGCTATACATTTACAAAGCATTAAAGCAGATCAAAAGCAGAGCACTTCAAAACCAAAGGCTATGAAACTGCAATCCAATGTTAAAAATCTTTAGCAGACTAAAAATATTTTACTGGCTTTCTGAAACTAATCAAAGGTGAAACCTAATTTCACTGACCTATAAAATCATGCCAAAGACTCGTGTATATCACGAAAATTTCCTGAGAAAAATCTCTTAAGAAGGCCTTCCAATGAGGGAACAAAAAATCCAGCCTACAGATTAGGACCAGCCTGCTCGCTCTTCTCAGATGGCCTCCAGAGCTGCCCTGAGTGAGCACAAAAGAAACATTGCATACTTTTTAAAAAAATAAATAAAACCGTGTGTGTGTGTGTGTGTGTGTGTGTGTATGTGTGTGTGTGTGTTAAAAGCCAAATAGAAGGGGCTATAACACTGAATATAAATAATTAAATATTGCTGCATCTTTAACTAATGAGAATAAAAATGACACTTTATGGCTTTATGGTGAGAGAGAGTTGAAAGACAATTTTGCTGTTATGTAACCCTCACAAAATAAACAAATTGTTGTATCAGGCCATAGTTCCATCATCTTTTAAGATGCAATCATTGTACTAGTGCCCAAGAAAACTATAATCACATGCCTAATTATTACTGCCCAGTTGCACTCACTTCCATTATGATGAAGTGTTTTGAGAGATTGGTAAAGGACTATATGGTTTCATGGAGTGGTGGGATTCAAATTTTTTTACTACTGGCTCTGTGGGCGTGGCTCTGTGGGCGTGGCAGGGAAAGGATACTGTAAAATCTCCATTCCCTCCCCAATCTAGGGGATGGTTACTGCAAAATTCCCATTTCTTCTCGATCAGTTGGGACTCGGGAAGCAGAGAATAGATGGGGGCTGGGCCAGTCAGAGATAGTATTTACCGGTTCTCCAAACTAAAAATTTCCGCTACCGGTTCTCCCGAACTGGTCACAACCTGCTGAATACCACCTCTGGTTTCATTCCTTCCCCCCACATTTGACTCATTACAGTTTGCCTACTGGAAGAACCAATCCATAGATGATGCACTTTCCTCTGTGCTTCATCTTATCTTGGCTGAAAAGAATACTCATGTGTGAATGCAGCTTGTTGATTTTACTTCAGTGTTCAACACAATTATTCCTCAGCATTTGGTGAACAAACTGGGCCTATTAGGTTTTAATATTCCTTTATGGATACAGGATTTCCTTATTGATATGGCCCAGTTTGTGTGAGTTGGAAGAAAAGTTTCAAACTCCATCTCCTTGAGTACAGGTTCCTCATATGGCTGTGTCTTGACTCCACTACTGTTCACTTTGATGACCCATGACTGCTGTGCCAAATCTGCTACTAACCATATTGTGAAGTATGCGGATGACATGGCAGTTTTGGATCTTATCTGGGATGACAATGAAGATGCTTATAGGGAAGAAGTGAAGGCTCTACTGGATTGGTACAATAAAAGTTCTAAATTTTAATAAAACAAAGGAGATCATTGTAGATTTTAGAAAGAGGTGGCATACTCCACTCAGTATCAAGGATGTAGTTGTAGAGGTAGTCAACAATATTAAGTATCTGGGGACACAGATAATTTACAATTCAAACTGGTCTCTCAACACGTCATCCTTGGTGAAGTGTGCAAACCAACGTCTGTATTTCCTTGTCGGATCAGGAGATTACACCTTTCTCCTTCTGTCCTGACCACTTTTTACAGAGCCACAATTGAGAGCATTTTAACAAACTGTATCACTGTTTGGTTTGGTGGCAGCAGTGCCTCAGATAGAAAGTCCATACAGAGAGTGGTAAGGACAACTGAGAAGATTATAGGAAACTCAATTCCTTTTATTCAGGATACTGCTTATAAATGCTATGTGCTTAGAGTTCAAAGCATTGTTAGAGACCCCACACACCTACTTTACAGATTGTTTCTGTTGCTCTCCTCTGGGATGCGTTTCGAATTACAGAATCTGGTAATCCTGCAACAGCTTTGTTCCCTATGTCATCTCTCTGGTAAACACGCAAGAATTATTTTTCTCGCCATGTTCATGTATACATCCGATCTAGACTATGTTGTTTCTCTGCGTCATATAATATATGTGGGTATATGAATAATTTTATATTTATTTATTTATTTTGTCATGTTTATGTATATTGGTGGTGGTGACCCTTTGAGAGCTGTATGCAATGAAATTTCATTTTAATATATGCCGATTAGTGTACATTTAAAGTGACAATAAAGTTATTCTAAATTCTAAGTTCTAAATCTTTATGTCAGTTCATTGAATTAAGAAAAATAAAAGAAGTGATCTGCCCACGTTTTGAAGGCTGACCTGTGTAAGCATAGTGTATCCTTTGAACTAAAAGGATTGTAATTTATGGGAAGCTAGTTTGAGTGATCTAGGAAGAGTGCCCAGATATCCTTTAAATTTTTTTTTTAAAATAAAGAAATTTTAAAATTTTAAAATAAAGAAATTTTATTTCAGAAAGCTGCCTATCAGACTTATTTATTTTTCAGAAATTCACTTAATGCAGTTTTTGATTTGTAAAATATGGAAACTGAATTGTCATTTTAAAATAAATTTATTTTAATTAACATTGTTTGATTTTAGATATTTTTTAAATATAAGAAATATTTTCTATGTTTTTCTTGGTTTTGCTTGTGAGCTTTCCTTTATAAAGCAAAGTTATAAATATAAAGAATGAAAGAAATTGTTTATCCTTATGAATATTTCAGATTTGCCTCCTTTTTAGGTTTGTCCTTTATTATTTCATGGAAAATATGGTCACTATGTATAAGTAGGTATCACCTTCTTGGGTTGCTCTCTACAAAATAATCCAACAGTCAATGTAATTGATAACAGATCAATATAACACAGTCTATAAAGCAGCATTTTTACCAGTTGCAGTTTTCAAATAATGTTCAGACATGTCCCATGCAGAGCGAGTTGAAATAATCTAAAAGAGAACAGATGTATATCTAGATTCCCATACTTTATTCTAAACATTTTAGTATTTTTGCATGCCTTATACAGGATATTATATTATCATGACTAGAAAGACTGAGATAATACTACAATCTTACCAGATGTTTTTGATCCGTGCTTGCTGTGGTTAACTGGGCACTGAAATAACTAGTCTAGCCACAATTCTGATCTAGTTGTACAAGTGGCCACTCTTTTCTTCAGTTTGAGAAAAAAAGAGTTAGTTTTATTTTTATAACTAACAGTATGTTGCAGTCCTGGATTATCAGAGAGAAACTCCCTTCTTTGTTCACACAAACACACAACTGGGTCAATATTGGTGTAAGTGTGTGGTGCAAATACCAGTCAGTCAGAGTGGGATAAGAGCCAAAACAGCTGGAGATAGAAACTAACTCAAAAAACAAGACTGTTCAGTACACAAATCCAGAAATCAGACAACCACAGAACACATCTTTCCCTTGAACAGGGAAGTGGTTAATTTTGGCAGCTCACTCCTGGTGAAAGGGCTTGTGACACTTCCTGGAGAAAGTGAGTGGAAACTTCATATTCCCAAATGGTAATTTAAAGGCCAGTTAGAGTGATTGGATTCTTTCAAAATGACTGGAAAAAAGTTCTGACTAGGTTTGTGTCTAATTCAGGGCTGTCAAACTCCCGGCCCATGGACCTCATGGTCCACGCCCATGCGTGGTTTAGCGAAGGGGAAAAAAGTCTTGATACATCACATGATGCCACTGTGATGACATGAGTTTGACACCCATGGTCTAATTGGATTAATTTGTTGTCTGAAAACAACCCCAACTTCACCTGGATTTCTTCCTTAGCACCTATGCATGAAATTGCCAGCAATGATCAGGCGAAAATTCCAGCATGCATTTTCTATGGGAATGATTGTAATACTCGAGTACAGTTATATCAGGTAAACATCTTGTGGTTATTGGCATCATTCATAGATTCAGATTTGACCTTTTCACATACCAATGGGAGATTTAAATATTTACAGTAGTAATTTATTTGAAGTTCTTTGTTATAGAATTTGCCCAACTTTTTTTTAACTTTATTTAAAAGATCAGAGAGCAGAGACCAGAGAGCAAAAAAGAAAGGATATTTATATATACAAACAAAAAAGGTATAAAATTGCAATTATAACAAGATATAAAATGTTCTTATGCATCAATAGAGGCATAAATATGTATTTTTTTACAAAAGACTTTAAAAAAGAGTAATTATATTTCAGTAGCCAACAAGATATAAAGTTAATAAAATTATTTTTTAATTATTCTAAATTATTATTATAATTATATATTTTTTAAAAAAGGGTTCTATTCTAAAATTATTTTTCTAAAAAGGTACTACCAAATTCCTGATTTTGGGTTACCAGGAAATATTTCCCCTTGGCCATATTTCTCTTTAATTATCTTAGAGTCAAAGCTGTTCAGCTGAGAGCTCATTACATTGAACTGACTGGGTGTCGTAAGTAAAGTAAAAATGCATTTATCTGAATATATGTTGATATATTTATACCCAGAATAATAGAGTGGGAAAGGGCCTTGGTATATATAGTGTCTCAAGCAGGAGACCCTATACCATTTCAGACAAATGGATGTCCAATTTCTTCTTAAAAACCTCCAGTTTTGGAACAGCCACAACTTCTGGAGGCAAGCTATCCACTAATTGTTCTCACTGTCAGGAAACTTCTCTTTTAATTCTACCATCGTTCTCTTCTTGATTGATTTCTATTTATTACTTCTTGTTCTCCCTTCACTGTCTTTGGAAAATAGATTGAACTGCCCTCTTCTACCCATTTTATTCTTTTGTTATTTGACTGCATAGTGTACCTTGATATGGTCAATTGACTAATAAATTAATTAACTAACTACATTATATTTGTCCATGCATAATCAATGTCTATAGGCAAGTCATTTGTAGAATGCAAGTAGAATCAGTTCTTCAATTGACCGGGTAATTGGGGACATAAATATGCCTTTGCAATGTTAAAGGCCTAATCTCTTGGCATTAATAAAGCCACCGAGAATCCATTTCTGTTTTCCAGCTGTCAGTTTCCATATAGGAACATATGTAGTTCAAAAGACTGTAGTTCAAAAGACTTAAACTTTGTTTCAAAACCAATTTATTACATGGAATAGAATTCTTTATTGGCCAAGTGTGATTGGACACACACAGAATTTATCTCTACTACTTCCTACAACACAGTAACTTTAGACCATTGCAAAAGCGTGCCTTAATGAAAGCTTGTTCTAGTTGCATCATCAACATAATGATTTATTTAAATTCTTTCTGTACAAATACAATAGGGTCCAATAAGTTCAATTAATAATTTAAGATCTAATGAGATTACGTTTTGAGATTAAAAATATTTTCTCATTATTTAGGGATTTCCGGTTCTTTATTTCATGCAGTCTTTAAAGCTTGAATATCAAATTGATTTATTCATAATAGATAGTTATTAAAAAAAATTGTGGGCTTTTCAGTTTAGTATTTAATAACTTAGGTGTTTCTGAGGCTGAACATGCCATTGTTCCAAATTAGGGTTGTAATGTTGTATTGGCAGAAACTAAGAGGGAGGCAACTAACTAATATCATAGCAAATGATACTTAACTTTTAACATAGAAAAATGATAAAACCTCATTGTTATAATCTACTAGTTGGCTTAATGTAAAGATCAAGCATTTGTCCATATCTTCAAACTTGGCCAATCATAATAAAATGAGAGGGAAAAAGTTATAAAAATCTGATCATGGCAGCAGTTTGAGGAAACCTTTGAGATGATTTGGTTACAAGCCAGCTGTTCCTTAGATCCTACGGTAGTTGCAGCTGCCTGGTTGAAAAATTAGGAGGTCAAATTCCAAGTATGGGTCTTCCAGACTCCAACTCGGAAATATTGTTTCCTTCCTTGGGATTAAGTTGATTGAAACCATTGCTTGCTTGGGTAGCTGAACAAGAGGGAGTTTGGCAAAGATTTCCTGCAACTCTGCTCTTTTGGCTGGCAAATTCCTAACGGTCATATATTGTGACAATCCTGTTTGTCATATGTCGGGCCAAATATATGTTACGCAACTTGGTTCTGAGCATGTCTCCTTTGGCTGACATGAAGGGATCTGAAAGGAATTGAAGCTAGTAGAGGGTTATGGAATAATATGCTCCACCTCCCTTTCTATGCCCCCCTCTACCTCAGTCACTTCCCGCAGTGACAATAATAAATCTAAATTCAGGGTTTAACTGTTATTGCATTTGGCTCACTATGAACCTAAACTATTCTAGGGCTTTTCCGTTTTTATAACTGTACGTTTTCTTCAAGAATGAATCCAAAGAATAATAATATTCTAACTATTTATCGTGGCAGTGCAATTAGAACAATAACATTATATTGACAGATGTTAGAACACAAAGATATAAGGCCTGGGATTAGACATTTCGAAACAGCTGTCTGCAAAATGGTTTGGCTGCTAAGTTGCGGTCATTGGCACATGCCCATTTGCCACACCGATGCCAGCAAGTTCCTTTAATTTCATGGACAAAGGTTAATGGGCAATTTTGCTAAAGCTGCTCAGCGTCTGAAAATAAGAAACTCAACCCTTTTTGCTTTCTTACTAAAGACATCTTGTGAAAGCTGGCTACAGCAAACCAGAGAAATATCTACCATCTCCAGTGGTTAGTTTATAAGTGTAATTACAGCTTGTAAAAGAGTTGTTTGTTGATTTATTTTCTGTGACTTGATACTACATTCCCATGCTAAAGCATCTCTCAGTGGTGCATTTAATTAAAATGAAAAATAAAACTTTTTAAATGCAGCAAATAAATGATCCAGTGTCGTGTAATGGTTAAGATGCTTAAGTGGGTCCAGAGATCTAGGCTGAGAAACACCCTTAAGTGGAAGCCACTTCCTGGGAGACTGTGGTCCAATCTCTCTCTCTCTCTCTCTCTCTTTCCCTTCTTCCCTCTTTTCTCCCCCCCCCCCCCGTTAACCCACAAGATTGTTGTTCTGAAGAGGAGGGGAGCACTGTGTAGCCTACTTGAGTTCTTGGACAAAAGGTTAGATATGAATGTACCATATAAATTAATCAATTTAATTAATGAGAACAATCAAAATAAAATATTTATATTCAAATGATAACATAAAAGCCATTAACAGAAATTGGACCCCAACAGTATTATATATCCATCTACTTCATTCCATGGTTTCTGAATTCAGTGGGATTTATTTCTAAATAAACATTGTATTAATAGCATGACATTAAGTCTGCCTCACTTAAAAGCTTTAAAAAAAGGCAGAGCAATCTTATCCTGATTATGTTAGCTTAATTTTTTTTCTCCTTTACTAAAGTTCAGACGAAAACCACTCTAACGAAGCTATTCTGGAATTGAAATTTCCATTGGCAATAGGAGCTTCCATGAAAATCAAATTAGGATCAGCAACATGAACTTCCTTCCCTTGGATTGTCACCAGACTTTTGGACGGGGTTTTTCAGTGGGATCAAGCAACTTCCAGTCAATCAATCCTGCATTATTGGAATTTATGGGAAAGTGGAAGCATCTTCTTAGCACGTATGTATGTGTGTGTATACATTTGAAAAGTACAAAGTTTAAGTATAATGAATAAAGAACCAATACATGTATTGCATTTCGTCGTGAGCTAAAAACATATTTATTCATTCAAGCAGGACTGGCATAAATAGTTGATTTTAAATTGGGGTTTTAGTAATATTTTAAATTTTTAAATTTTTTAAATTATCGGCCGTTTAGTAATAGTTCATTTTAAATTCTTTTAATTGTATATATTCTGTATTTTATTTTGGCTGTACACCGCCCTGAGTCCTTCGGGAGAAGGGCGGTATAAAAATTTAATAAAATAATAAATAATAAATAATAAAATAAATAAGATTTGAGGCTAGTGGCAAACAAGACATCAAATAACCTGTTGGTCTGCTACAGTTACCAGTTTACATGCTAACACAGTGAAGTTAGCCAGAAGCGTGGAGGCTAAGGCAAAGATCTTGAGCAGCTAGCAGTCTGAAGGTTAACACAGAGGTCTTACATCAGCAGCAGTTTAGGGTCTAACAGAGATCTTGTGTTACACTGGTCAGAATGCTGGATTTATTATGGGCGGGGGGAAGAAAGGGAACTATATAAAGCAAGAGAAGTAAGGTGGACTATGCTTGTGTTTGTTTTATTTTGGGAAAGTTGACTTTCTGGGGAAAACTAAACATGATGCATGATGCATGATACAGAACAGAAGTTGGTTAATTTCTAGGATAATTAGAAAAGCAAAAAGAATTGATAAAGGAGGATATTTGTAGCTTACTTGTTTTCTTGCAGACATTTCATTATCCAAACTAGGTAACAGCATCAGTGCTATTGAGGTGTGGGATTTGTTCTCAGTTTATATTCTAGTGGCTTTTCCTGTCAGTGGCCTTGGGTGTTCTTTGGTTGGGCTGTTTACTGTTAGCTCATTTGGGCAGTTCCTTGATTGGGATAACAAACACGTCTCCACCAGCATTCGACTCCCAGATGAACATAAATTAACACCAAGTTTAACACCAGGTCAACAATCAAGAAGTAAACAACACCCTAATCAAGGAAATGACTGTCCTGTTTTTCTCTGAATAAAAAGACCCAAAAATCCCTCAACAAATAAAATAACGCAGGAAATTTCTTCACTGAGCAAGGAACCTGGACTTTTGTCCATTGTTGAGTGGTTGATGAACATTTTTATACTTTCTTTGGGGAATTTAACAAATAAGAAAAAAAAACTAAGTTCTTACTTTAGGATGTTGGGAAATCATTACAGGGGGAAAAAAAAGGATAGTCTGTTCTTTCTGTTTCTGATTTGGGCTTAGGAGAGGGGGGAAATGAGAAAATGTTTTAGCATACCAAGTGGTTTTAGCCCTTGAGGATTTCTGTGCCTTTCTATGTTAGAATAGAACCCCCTTCTTTCAAATATTTTCCACAAAATCTATGGAAGCCTCCTTATTGGTACTTAGGCCTCATACAATGACATCCTGCACCTCCTCCGCTGATCACTTGAATGGGCAATATTACCACAGTAGAATAAAGTACAACAGAGGAAGTCAGGCTGTTAGGCCACAACCACAAAGTATTTAGGATATAGCAACTGTTTGTACTTTGGCTAAAATGAGATTGATTAACCAATTTGTTCAGCCTGACCAACCGAATACTGCTAAATCCCCTAATTACTCTAGCTGAACTATCTCTTACTAGAAGGGGGAATGAATTTTAAGAGCAGAGAAAGAGAATTAGTTTTATAAAATGAATCCTACAAAAACAATAACATGCACTACTTGTTTTGGTTAGTGTGTATTTCCCAGTGTTGAAACTAAGATTGCCACAAGGTGTTGGAGGCTGATAGGATTATTTTTTGTCTCGTTCCTTTTGTCAGCAAAAAAGATTTTTATTTTTATTTTTTATTTATTTATTTTCATCAAGCATGTATTTTATGACAGATGCAAGTGTAAACATAATTATAAATACATGAAAAGGATACAAATAAAATTAGGACAGAGATGGTAGGCACGCTGGTGCGCTTATAAACGCCCCTTACAGACCTCTTAGGAATGGGGTGAGATCTACAATAGACAGTCTAAGGTTAAAGTTTTGGGGATTTGGGGAAGAAACCACAGAGTCTGGTAGTGCATTCCAGGCGTTGACAACTCTGTTACTGAAGTCATATTTTCTGTAGTCTAGTTTGGATCGGTTTATTATGAGTTTGTATCTATTGTGTGCTCTTGTATTGTTTTGGTTGAAGCTGAAGTATTCCTTGGCTGGTAGGACATTGTAGCAGATGATTTTATGTACTATGCTTAGGTCAGAGCGAAGACGGCAAAGTTTAGTTGTCTAAGCCCAAAATTTTGAGTCTGCTAGCATAAGGTATTTTGTTGCGAGCAGAGGAGTGGAGGACTCTTCTAGTGAAATATCTCTGGAGTCGGTCAATTGTATTAATGTCTGATATGCAGTGTGGGTTCCAGACAGATGAGCTGTATTCAAGAATTGGTCTGGCAAATGTTTTGTGTGCCCTAGTTTGCAGTTCAATATTATCGGAGAAGAAACTACACAAGATTAGGTTAACAACTCTTAATGCTTTTTTAGCAATGCCGTTACAGTGAGCTCTGGCACTTAGGTCATTTGAAATGAGTACTCCAAGGTCTTTGACAGAGTGAGGGTCGTCTGTTAGGTCGTATCCGTCCAGCTTGCATTTTGTGTTCTGATTTTTTTTGCCAATGTGTAAGACAGAGCAATTGTTCATTGAGATTTGGAGTTGCCAATTGTTTGACCATTCTGCCACAAAGTCAAGGTCTTTTTGTAGAGTAGTAGCATTGTCAGTGGTGTTGAATAGTTTTACATCATCCGCAAAGAGAACACAATTGCTTATAATATGATCGCAAAGGTCATTTATAAAGAGTGTGGGTCCTAAAATGCTCTCTTGAGGGACACCGCTATTAACAGATGCAGGGTTAGATAAGGCATTCCCTATTTTGACTACTTGCCGCCTGTTTGATAGGACACTTATACAGGAATCAGGAAATGCCATAAGATTTTAGTTTTAGAAGTAGCTTGTCATGTACCACTGAATGAAAGGCTTTACAGAAGTCTATATAAATTGGATCTATTGATTTACCCTGGTCAGGTTTTGAAATCCATATGTTTCTGCAGTGTAATAGTTGCAGATTGCGGGACAATTTTTTTCTAAAGCCAAATTGCTTGTTAGAGAGTAGATTGTTAGTCTCTAAGTAGAGGGTTATGATTGCAGGTGACACAACATAATGAGATTTGTTTGTAATTATCAACTAGGCTGGGGTCATCCTTTCTGAAGATACAGAAATACGGAACAATTAAAATGGAGAAAGATTAAATGGAGACTAAAAAGGCAATATGGAAGTGGAGGCAGGGGTGAAATTTACTTATCTTTGCTACCGGTTTGGAAATGTGAGCATGCGTGCCTCCTCTACACATTTGCAGAACCTTCTGTGCATGCACAGAAGGTAAAAAAGGGGACGTGATGACATCTGGGTGGGTGGGCAGAGCCTCCCGCCACCAGCATTACCAGTTCACCCGAGTCGGATAGAACCGGCTGAATTTCACCACTGAGTGTAGGTCTTCTCCTGCCCCCATCAGCCAGTACCAGCATAGAGTGCCCCAAGCCCCCCCATCCCCAAGCCAGCAGGCAGAGCTGGTTTTAAGAAGCCTTTTTTTTTAATGTTGCTGGGTAACTTCCAGACTATACATTAACTGTCCTTAAATTACTGTCTTTTAAAAACAATTAAAAGTAGACTTTTAATTGTGAGGATGATAAAGCATGATTGTAATAGCTATGAGCATGTATGAGGAAATGGCACGCCTGTAAAATATGTTTGGGAAACAAATTAGCTTTAGGTGTTCACTGTCCGGTGACTTTGCCCATTTGGTGCAACGATCATTTGGGTTGACGTTGCTATGATGAAGCCTAAAACTGACTTGGGACTCCTAACATATTTTGTCCAGTTTGTGCCATGGACTGAAATAATCCCAGTTAGGCTAGACACAGATCATGCCAGACTAATCTTATTGCATTCTTTGACAAAGTGACAAAATGAGTAGACCAGAGGAATGCTGTCAATATAAATTACTTGGACTTCAGTAAGACATTTGATAAAGTAGACCATAACCTACTACTAGATAAAGTAGAAAAATGTGGGTTAGACAACAACACCACCAGATGGATTCGTAACTGGCTGACCAACCGCACTCAATGTGTAGTCCTCAATGGAACTACATCCACATGGAGGGACGTATGCACTGAAGTACCCCAAGGCTCTGTTTTAGGCCCAGTATTCTTCAATATCTTCATCAATGACTTGGAAAAGGGGATAGATGGGGAACTCATGAAATTTTCAGATGACATCAAGCAGGCAGGAATAGCCAACACTCCAGAAGATAGGCTCAAGTTACAGAAGGATCTTGACAGACTTGAACATTGGGCGCTATCTAACAAAATGAAATTCAACCGTGAAAAAAGTAAGGTTCTACATTTAGGCAAAAAAACCCAAAATGCACAGGTACCGTATATGTGGTACCTTGCTCAATAGTAATACCTGTGAGAGGGATCTTGGAGCCCTAGTGGACAACCATTTAGATATGAGCCAGCAGTGTGCAGCAGCTGTTAAAAAAGCCAACACAGTTCTGGGCTGCATAAACAGAGGGATAGAATCAAGATCACGTGAAGTGTTAGTGCCACTTTATAATGCCTTGGTAAGGCCACAGTTGGAATACTGCATTCAGTTTTGGTCGCCGCGATGTAAAAAAGATGCTGAGACTCTAGAAAGAGTGCAGAGAAGATGATTAGGGGACTGGAAGCTAAAACATATGAAGAACGGTTGCAGGAACTGGGTATGTTTAGTTTAATAAAAAGAAGGACTAGAGGAGACATGATAGCAGTGTTCCAATATCTCAGGGGTTGCCACAAAGAAGAGTGAGTTGGGCTGTTCTCCAAAGCACCTGAGGGTAGAACAAGAAGCAATGGGTGGAAACTAATCAAGGAGAGAAGCAACTTAGAACTAAGGAGAAATTTCCTGACAGTTAGAACGATTAGTAAGTGGAACAACTTGTCTGCAGAAGTTGTAAATGCTCCAACACTGGAAATTTTAAAGAAAATGTTGGATAACCATCTGTCTGAGATGGTGTAGGGCTTCCTGCCTGGGCAGGGGGCTGGACTAGAAGGCCTCCAAGGTCCCTTCCAACTCTGTTGTCGTTGTTGTTGTTGTTGTTGTTGTTGTTCTTCTTCTTCTTCTTCTTCTTCTTCTTCTTCTTCTTCTTCTTCTTCTTCTTCTTCTTCTTCTTCTTCTTCTTCTTCTTCTTCTTCTTATTATTATTATTATTATTATTATTATTATTATTATTATTATTATTATTATTAGGCAATGCACTATTTCAGAAAAGTGGATGCACTTTGGATAGATACTTGTTCTTTATTGATTGATTATATTTTTACTTCCACATTATACATTTTAAATTTATTTATTTATTTATTTATTAAATTTTTATACCGCCCTTCTCCTGAGGGACTCAGGGCGGTGTACAGCCAAAAGATAAGAAATATAAAAAATATACAATTAAAACAACAATTTAAAACCGAGCAAATTAGAAAAAAATGGCCAGTATTAAAAAATATAAAATTTCAAATTTCAAACCCTAAAATGATAAAACCCCAGTTAAAATTTAAAAATATTAGGCCAGTCCCGCTTGAATAAATAAGTCTGTTTTCAGCTCACGGCGAAAGGTCCGAAGATCAGGCACTTGACGTAATCCAGGGGGAAGTTCGTTCCAGAGCGTAGGAGCTCCCACAGAGAAGGCCCTGCCCCTGGGGGCCACCAGCCAGCATTGTTTGGCGGACGGCACCCTGAGAAGACCCTCTCTATGTGAGCGTACGGGTCGGTGGGAGGCATAAGGTAACAGCAGGCAGTCCCGTAAGTACCCGGGCCCTAAGCCATGGAGCGCTTTGAAGGTGGTGACCAGGATCTTAAAGCGCACCCGAAAGACTACAGGAAGCCAGTGCAAGCCGCGCAAGATTGGTGTTACATGGGAGCAATGAGTTGCTCCCACTATAACCCGCGCAGCTGCATTCTGGACTAGCTGCAGCCTCCGGGTGCACTTCAAGGGCAGCCCCATGTAGAGAGCATTGCAATAATCCAAATGGGAAGTGACAAGAGCGTGAGTGACCGTGCATAAGGCATCCCGGTCAAGGAAGGGGCGCAACTGGCACACCAAGCGTACTTGGTAAAAGGCCCTCCTGGAGACGGCCGTCAAATGATCGTCAAACGACAGCCACCCATCCAGGAGGACGCCCAAGTTGCGCACCCTTTCCATTGGGGCCAATAACTCGCCCCCAACAGCCAGCTGCGGCTGCAGCTGGCTGTACCGGGGTGCCAGCATCCACAGCCACTCCATCTTGGAGGGATTGAGCTTGAGTCTGTTTCTCCCCATCCAGACCCATACGGCTTCCAGACACCGGGACAGCACTTCGACAGCTTCATTGGGGTGATCCGGGGTGGAAAAGTACAGCTGCGTATCATCAGCGTACAGATGGTAACTCACCCCGAAACCACTGATGACCTCACCCAACGGCTTCATGTAGATGTTGAACAGGAGAGGCGAGAGAATCGACCCCTGAATCGATCTCTGCCCCCCTGTCAACACCGTCTGCGACCGGTCGGAGAGATAGGAGGAGAACCACCGATAAACGGTGCCTCCCACTCCTAAACCCCCCAACCGGTGCAGCAAGATACCATGGTCGATGGTATCGAACGCCGCTGAGAGATCTAATAGGACCAGGGCAGAGGAACAACCCCTATCCCTGGCCCTCCAGAGGTCATCTACCAACGCGACCAAAGCTGTCTCTGTGCTATGACCGGGCCGGAAACCGGACTGGAACGGGTCTAGATAGACGGCTTCATCCAGGTACTGGGGAAGCTGCCATGCAACCACACTCTCTACAACCTTCGCCACAAAGCGAAGGTTGGAGACTGGACGGTAATTACCCAAAATAGCTGGATCCAGGGAAGGCTTCTTGAGGAGGGGTCTCACTACCGCTTCTTTCAAGCGGCGGGGAAAACCCCTTCCATCAAAGAAGCATTTATAATTCCCTGGAGCCAGCCTCGTGTCACCTCCTGAGTAGCCAGTACTAACCAGGAGGGACACGGGTCCAGTAAACATGTGGTTGCATGTAACCTCCCAAGCAACCTGTCCACGTCCTCGAGAGCCACAGAATCAAACTCATCCCAAATAATCTCAACAAGACGAGGCTCCGTCATCCCGCCTGGATCATCGCAATTTTGATCCAGACTATTCCGGAGCTGAACGATTTTATCGTATAGATAACCGTTAAACTCCTCGGCACGTCCCTGTAAGGGGTCATCCCGTCCCTCCTGATGAAGGAGGGAACGGACCACCCGAAACAGGGTGGCCGGGCGGTTATCTGCCGATGCAATGAGGGTGGAAACGTAAGAACGTTTCACCTCCCTCATTGCCACTAGATAGGTCTTAGTAAAAGACTTCACTAGTGTCCGATCAGCCTCGGAACGACTAGACCTCCAGGTGCTCTCTAGGCATCTTCTCTGGCGTTTCATCTCCCTCAGCTCCTCGGAGAACCAAGGAGCCAATTGAGATCTATGCCGGGTCAGAGGCCGCAAAGGCACGACACGGTCCAAAGCCCCAGCCGCGGCCCATTCCCAGGCCGCGACTAGTTCTTCAGTCGTGCCGTGGGCAAGATCCTCAGGGAACGGCCCAAGCTCTGTCTGGAACCCCTCAGGGTCCATCAGGCGCCTGGGACAGAACCAACGCATTGGCTCCGTCTCCCTGCGATGGTGAGCAACGGTCCAAAAGTCCAGGCGAAGGAGAAAATTATCTGACCATGACACCGGTTCTGTCACTAAATCTCCTACTTCCAGATCATTAAACCACTGTCCAGAGATAAAAATCAAGTCTAGTGTGCCTCCCCCAATGTGTGTGGGGCCATCAGCTACTTGAATCAGGTCCAAGGCCGTCATAGAAGCCTGGAACTCCTGGACCACCGTTGATGACAAGCCGGCCGATGGCAAGTTGAAATCCCCCATGACTAAAAGTCTGGGAATCTCAACCGCCACCCCGGCAAGCACCTCTAGTAGCTCAGGCAGGGCTGTAGTCACGCAGCAAGGAGCCAGGTACGCGATCAACAAGCCCATCTGATTCCTATGGCCCCACTTCACAAGGAGGGATTCACAACCAGCTATCTGAGGCACAGTGGACTCCCTCGGTTCTAGACTTTCTTTAATCACAACCGCCACCCCCCACCCCTACCTTGGGCCCTCGGCTGATGGAATGCACGGAAACCTGGAGGGCACAGTTCAACCAGGGGTACACCCCCCTCTGTGCCCAACCAGGTCTCCGTAATGCCCATAAAGTCCGCAGACTCCCTCTGAATAAGGTCACAGATCAAGGGAGCCTTATTAGCCACGGACCGGGCATTGCATAACATCAGTCGAAGACCCAGGCTCTGAGGATCCTGACCATCCGGGGAACGAGTAAGGACTGAGGGGCCGGAGCACGTGATCGCTTGTAGACATCGACCACGTGCTCCCAAAGAACGATACGGCCCCTTGCCTCCGCCATATCTGCCTCTCCCACTTACCATACAGATGGAATAACACTCTACGCTCGGAACACCCCCTTCCCCCCCTGTCTTCAGACCAGATAAAGTGCTGCCGTGAGCTGGCGCTGGGACTGGACATACCCTCCCCAACGGGCTTCTCCCCCTACCCGTCACACCCCTCCACCCCTTAAAAAACCCCTTATTTAAAAACCTATTAAAAAACCCCCAAAGGTTCTTCTTCGATGCATGCCATTCAAAGTGACTCAGAGGTATCTCTGTATTGATCATTTTTTACATGTTGGAGGTGAGAATGGAATAAGGCTTCAGCTGAAAGAATGATGATTTAGACTGCTTAGCAAATTTTATACAGAAAAATAGTCAATAATTCCAGAATTAATAAGAATTAATTATGATATGCATTGGTCTTGCATTACTTCAATTAAATAAATAAAATGAGTGCTTTCTAAAAAAAACCTCATATGATTTTGTGCTTTCAGTGGAAAAAACTCCCTTGAATTTACAGGGAATTTTAAAAGTTGATTTGGCGCAGTTGAGAAATGATTAGAACTGCTGTCTCCATTGCAAATTCCCAGGAGAACCGTTTAACAATGAATGAAGCCTGCTGGTCTGGGCTGATGGAGAAATGTGGAAATATGTGCCACAGACTGAAAAATTCCAGGACTCCCACTGTGTCTAAAAGAAAAAAAAGAAAGAAAAGATCTAGACTATTGCTTTTATCAAACTCCAGAGTCATTTATTTCCAGTATAGCAAACTGATTAAAATGTGGAAAGAATTTTACTGTAGGTTAGATTTTTAATTACACATATTGATGCTGGATCATATTCTCAGTATAGACAATATTGAGCTGGAACAGGTTTCAGTTTCTCCAGCTTCCTGCTGTGAATTTCCACAACTATTATACTGAGGTTATTTAAAAATACACATACATGTGGAGACTGATTCTGCACTTATTTAATAATAATAACAACAACAGAGTTGGAAGGGACCTTGGAGGACTTCTAGTCCAACCCCCTGCCCAGGCAGGAAACCCTACACCATCTCAGACAGATGGTTGTCCAACATTTTCTTAAAAATTTCCAGTGTTGGAGCATTCACAACTTCTGCAGGCAAGTCGTTCCACTTATTGATTGTTCTAACTGTCAGGAAATTTCTCCTTAGTTCTAAGTTGCTTCTTTCCTTGATCAGTTTCCACCCATTTAATAGGCTTCTATTCTCTCCAGTAACTACATTGAAATAAATTCTGTCTATCTCAATTCTAAAGCTGTATATTTTCAGATCAGACTGAAGTTTTTAATTGGCACAATTCAAAACCAATAATAATTTACACTGAACACTGAAGAATATTTGATTTTATCAGCAAATGGTAATTGGAAACAACTTTGAATGCTTATTTATATTTATTTCATATATTTGACCCCAACTGATAGAAATCTTTTTGTTTGTTTGTTTCTTTACCCACCCACCGCACCCTTCATAAACCAGATTAAAACAGATAGTGGTGACTTTATGGAAATATTATAAAATATGATATTTTATTGCAAATTAATGGACTTAAATAAGAATCCTTATTTAATTCAATGGTAATTTATTTAGAAATGAATAAATAGAACTGCTTCATACAAAGTCATCTTACAATTAAAATGTTTAATTAGTGGCTAAAGATTCTTTCAATTGACTCTGATAGGTGATCAAAATTATACTTTGAAGATTTTCAACAGATCCCCTCACACTTGGGCTGTTCAAAGTACAAACAACATTTCACAATATTCTATTCAATTTTTAGTTCAAACAAATCTGAAGGCCAAGGGAAGTTTTAGACAAAAAGTCTTGGATGTCATTGCATTTTCTAAATGTGATAATTCCTTGAAGTGACTTGTACAAGTTAAATCAGTTTTGCAGATAAAAAATATACTTATGCCACCAGACTCCAAATTTTGGGCTTAGACAATTTAGAGCTACGCTGACTTCAGTCTGACCTAAGCATAGTACATAAAATTATCTACCACAATGTCCTACCTGTCAATGACTACTTCAGCTTCAACCACAACAATACATGAGCAAATAATAGATACAAACTCAAGGTAAACCGCTCCAAACTTGATTGCAGAAAATATGACTTCAGTAACAGAGTGGTCAATGGTAGTGGAATGCACTACCTGACTATGTAGTTTCTTTCCCAAACCCCCAAAACTTTAAGCTTAAACTGTCTACTGTTGACCTCACCCTATTCCTAAGAGGTGCGTAAGGGTGTGCATAAGTGCACCAGTGTACCTACCGTCCCTGTCCTAATATTCCTTTTTACTTACTCTTTTTCATGTATCCAAATCATCACTCTTTTTCATGTATCCAAATAGATATCCATGCACTTTTACCTGTTATCTTATATATGATTGACAAATAAATAAATAAAATAACAATAAAATAAAGTCTAGAACAATTCATTTCAATGGTAAGGCACAGGAGGCTTCACGAACTTCCTTTTTCAGAAAGACTGTTTATATTTGGTATTGTTGCTGTCAAAAACATTGCACTGTTTGACTGTAAGCTATATTCCGTACCAAGAGCTGTTTGTCTCAATCCTTTCTTAAAATCTACATAATGTTGGGACACTCAGTATTGTTGGGTTTTTGCAGGAATCAGACTTGCACCTTACTCAGAGGACTCTGTCTTTTGTACAAAAGCCATCCAGGAGAGATGCCTTGCCTAGAATAGATTAGGGTGGAATGCAAGGATGCTGATATATTATGAATGTGTTGTATTTTTCTTAGTACTTAGTTCTTTTTATAGGATCAAATGATTAATCAATAATTTTTTGTTGTTAGTTTGCTGATACAGGCTATAGAAATAGAATCTTGAAATTCTTACTGTATTTTTCCATTCCCTCTTAACAGTGCATTAAGTAGAAAAGAAATTAGAATTTCTTTCTGATACTTTTTTCCTTTTCTGGGGCTTAACACATATTTTGTAATTGTCATTGCATAGTTTTCCTAAAATTGTCTCTGTGGGTCTTCATACTGTCTAGTTTATTTTGCTTTATTAGTTAACCGGCAAGTGGAAAACTTTCTTTCTAAGCTAAACATATGATTTATGGTGTCTTTCATTTGATTAATTATGGGTCCAAATTTTAGAAGAAGGGAGAAGTAAGAATAGTCCTCTGATTTTTTGAAGAAGAGCAGCTTGCAGGGTGAACTGAAGAATAATTAAAGCTTCAGCTGCAGATGAACTTATTCATGACCTTAAAGAGAAAGCTGTGAAAGCAATAGCAGTAGCATTGCCCAGACAAAGCCCAAAATATGGAGCCATTATGTAGTTTTGTCATAATCAAAGAACAGTTAGATAATACACATAAAGCAATCAAAAACACTTTTAAAGGAATAAAATATAGATGAGACGAAGAAAATAACTTTTCTTGGATATCTCATCAGTGTAAGGAACGGGTAAACTATAAACCCAAGTATATACATAAACATTTCTATACTAACCAAATGCTTCACTGCCAAAGCAGCAATCCAATTCCCCACAACAGGAGTTGGGTAAAAACATTGAAATGAGCATTACCCAGAACTACAGTAAGGGAAAACAAACTACCTATGCAACATCTTCCAAAACAATAGATATCCATGCAAATTTATTAAAATGTTCTTAGCTACACAATCTATTACAATCCATCCTTTACCACTGATGTAAAAGATAACTCTTCCAAACATCAGAACCTTATCAGAAACAATCAACAAACTACTACAGCTTTTTTTTCCTGTTTAACATTTTTATTGAGTTATAAAATATTATCAAATACAAGAAAAGCAGTGGGGAGGAAAAGGGGGAAGAGAAGTGAGGAAGGATAAGAGGAAAAAAAGAAAAATAATCTGCCTTCTGACTCTCTCTGTTGCAGTAAAATAAGGTATTAACATCAAGTCACAACTTTTTGCTTTTTCATCATAATATGCACCAGCCGTTTCTGTAAAGTTCTATCAATCTGCTGGGTAAAACCCAAAATCAAAGTTTCATTCTTTTCCACTTCAAGCACGGAATCCAAAAGTGGTCTCCAAGTGAAAACAAAAGAACTTATGTTCTTTTCTTTAATCAAAGTAGTCAATTTTGTCATTTCAGCCAATTCCATCAACTTCTGCAATCATTTGTCCATAGTAGGAATTGAAGTGTCTTTCCATTAGCAGACTACTACAGCTTTTTGACATCAGCATAGCACACAATGCAACAAAATCCCACCAACATACTTTAAGCGAACCCAAAGATCCAATAACCAGTATAAGAACTGCAACAGCCGCTATGTAGAACAGACAAGTATGTGGTTGCTAGAGTACATATCTACATTAACTGGAAGTTCTGATGAAGATTTCTCTAGAAGCATAGATAAATTTAATCACAATTTTAGTTGAAAATTGTTAACAATCTATACTTCAGCCAAGTTGGTTGATCAAGCTTATATGTAAACCAACAAACTTATTTCTTTCTTTATTTTCTTTCTTTATTTATTTTGTCACAACAATAAATGTAGGTATCATATAAAAAGATTCTTCTATGCATAGATATTATATAGGCTGGTAAGAAAACATCTTCAGGAGAACAATCAAGTTCAGAGAGTAGCAACAGCAAGAGAAAGAGATGGAGAAAGAAAACTGGGTGGAGCTTATTTTTCCCTGCATTAAAAGTTATTTCCCACAATTTATGATCTTTTAAGAATAGTTGCATTTAATCAGACCAAAAGCTTTTACTGTACAAGGGAATTAAAAGTTTCTATAGTCAATACATTTTATTGCATTGTATTATTCACCTGGAAAAATTCCCATTAAAAGTTTTGCACCACCATAAAATTACAAATTTCAGGATCCAATTTTGCAGAAATAAGCTATGATTCCTAAACATCATTTTATAATGCTAAGCAAAATCAGTGAATATGGAAGTCGATGGAATGTGGAAGATTCTCTTGGCGTTGCTTTTCTTTTTTGCTTCTTTTGAACTATTTTTGTTTTAATTTATTTTGTCTTTGACTTTCATGCTTTTATTTTTCATTCCTTAAAAAGTTTGTTTGAGATAAATTGAATGTTTTCCTTTTAACTTTCAGAAGTAGTGTCTTGCTTAGGTGCAGCTTTTTTCAATTAAGCTGTCTTCCACTCTCTTGTGAACGTAAATGGCCTTGAACGTCTTTTCAAGAGCAGATAAATACTTTCTAAACCGAATAGTTTGAAACAGGAAGGTTTATCTTTTTTTTTTCTTTTTTATAGAAGAAACATGTATCTTTCCACTTCAATGAGAAAGATATTATTTTTAAAATTATAAATTAAATTGATTAAGAATATAGAGATATTTGCCGCTATTGTTAAAATTGACTAGGATATACCGTAGTAATTTTGATTAACAATTTTCAGAGATAATTAATTATTCTAATAATAATTCTAACTGTATTGCATTCACCTTGGTCCTGTTAAGGAACCTCCAATTTGTTTTACATAAGTTTTTTCAGTATCTTTATTTTTGCAACAATGTGGATCAGATAATTATAGTTGGAGATTTCAATCAAATTTTAGATTTTAAATCTAAATACTTGGCAAAACATTAATTAAAATCTCCAACCATTTGCCTATTAAATTAAACAACAATATATACATATCAGTTTAATTTAATGGGCAAATGGGAATATTTATATATTTCACAGCAAAAATCCATGTAGGGTGCTTGAATCAAATCTCGCTCTTTTATATTATAATAAAAAATAATTAAACTGATTATTAAAAGATTGATTTTTTTATAAAAGAAATGAAACAATGTTTTATTTTTTAAATGCATAAGCTGTTGACTTAAAACATCTAAAGAAGAAAATGTGCAAAGTAAAATTGACTACTTATTCAAGACAACCCATAACAGAACAATATAAAATTCTTATGTCTGCTAAACTGAAATTTAATTTCTTTAGGCATTTGATTCAAAGTTTTTATTGATTCATATGCTGCAAATATATTTAAGAGAAAGACCTACTAAATTATTGTCTACCTGACTGAAACAAAAACAAAAACAAAGTAAAATGATTTCTACTGTCAAGAATGCTTAGGGTAAAGTACATTTTATTTTTATACTTAACTTTATAATACTGAATCAAAAGTTATCAAGGGAGAAATTAATCTTTTTTTAATTTTCCAAAAAATACACTTGACCAGAATATTTATTTTGTTACATGTTTATCTTTTCAGAAATAATAGGTCTTTTGAAAATAGGAAAACCTCTGAGTCCCATTGGTTATCCAATTAAATGATTTTTGTGTCTATAATGTTGGAAGTTTACAATGTTGCTTTTCTGAATATTTTTTTTTATTCTTCCTCTAATGAGGCTTCTATTATTAGATTGGCTTATGGGGATTCTCTGAGCTTGGTTTTTCATTTGTAGATATTTCTTTATCTAAGTAATACGTTTAATCTTAAAATCATGGAGAAATAAGTGTTAGTTTATAGAATAAACAGTTGTCTGTATTTCCAGCCAAGTCTGTGATTGGATATTTTGTTTTCTGTATGACTGGCCAATTGTTATCTTATCCTTATTATGCTTGTATTCTTGCTATCTGACTGTTGATTAATAGTTGTGTGTTAAAGGAGGTTGTTGTTGCGATCTATACCATCACCTCCTCTGTTTGACCTTTGGGCATTTCTTTTGAATGATTCATGGATAAGGTCTATGGGTTTGTGTCTGTGGGTTCCTAATTTGTTGAAGTGCAAGGCTTCTAGGAATTTGATTTGGCCTGATTTAGAATTTCAACAGCTTCCCAGATGAAGTTATAGTTGCAATTTCCTGGGTATACTGAACTGAATAGTTTATTAATTGATTGGTTTTGCAACCTTATCAATAAGATAAAAGAAAAAGAAAATACATAACGTTATTCCAGGATAAAATAGATAGAAGGTAATAAGTGACAAAATGGAGATACGATACATGGTCATACAAGGATACATAGAATAGAATAGAATAGAATAGAATAGAATAGAATAGAATAGAATAGAATAGAATAGAATAGAATAGAATTCTTTATTGGCCAAGTGTGATTGGACACACAAGGAATTTGTCTTGGTGCATATGCTCTCAGTGTACATAAAGAAAAGATACATTTGTCAAGAATCATAAGGTACAACACTTAATGATAGTCATAGGGTACAAATAAGCAATAAAATCATATTAGGAAACAGTCAATATAAATCATAAGGATACAAGCAACAAGGTTGCAGTCATACATTCATAAGTGGGAGGGGATAAATGAATCTCCCTTTCGGGATACCCAGATTTGTTTAATAGATTGGGTTCTTAGCATATTTAAAAACTTGGAAGTTTTCCTTACAATACATACCAGGGCTGTCAAACTCATGTCGTCCTGGCTGCATCCCCTGATGTTTCGGGACTTGCCCCCCCTTCACTAAACTGGGTGTGAGCATGGCCGGCACGTGATGCATCTGGCCCGTGGGTCGGGAGTTTGACAGCCTTGATATATACTGTACTTTACAGCCTAGGAGGAAATAAGACAATCTATAATTTGGATCCCAGTGGGCTGTTCTTTCGAATAGGATGATAAGTATCTAAGACAAAGGAGAACATGAAATTGACAGTTATATGGCAAGTAGTATAATAAAATATAAGTGTGATTTGAAAGTCTGCTAACTGTGCACATGTTGATTATGCTTCCTGTAAAATATTAATACATGAAAAAAGTGTGTGGAAAATAGGAAGAGGAAGGAGTATTGGTATGCTCACCAGTTTAGTTGTAGATGAAAAAAGGGCAGGATGAAAATAAAAGAAATATTTTTGACAGCAATCTTGTCACATAAATAGTAGACAGTATTGACTTTGCGTATCTTGCATGATGGTTTTATAACAGAACAATAAGCATTTGAAAATATTTACCTTATTTTTTGTAGTAATTTCATTAAGGATTATAATTATGATAGAAAAAAACTAATACAAACTAAAAATATTGAAGAATAAAAAAGAAAGAAGGTCAGAAAGGGAAGAAAAAGGGAAATAAAAAAGAAAGATGTAAAGAAGTAACTTCCTCTCTTTATCATAACAACATAAAAAATTAGTAATTTATAATGTCTTCTTAAAATACAACAAATGATCTATTCTTCCCATATTTCATCTCTTCCCATATCTCAAGCTATTCTCCAAAGTACCTGGGGGAAGGAAAAGAAGCAATGGATGGAAACTAATCAAGGAGAGAAGCAACTTAGAACTAAGGAGAAAATTTCTGACAGTTAGAACAATTAATCAGTGGAACAACTTTCCTCCAGAAGTTGTAAATGCTCCAACACTGGAAGTTTTTAAGAAGAGATTGGATAACCATTTGTCTGAAATGGTATAGAGTTTCTTGCCTAAGCAGGGGGTTGGACTCCCTGCTTAGGCAAGACCTCCTAGGTCTCCCTGAAGACCTCCAAGGTCCCTTCCAACTCAGTTATTCAAATTCTTATCAATAACAAATCCATAAAGCATCATCATTTTAGTCCAGGTCTCAATTAAAGTCCATTTGAAATAACAACACACCTACTTTAATTTGATCAAATAAACCAATTTTACATCTAACAATCTTAATCTTTGTTCCACTCAAATATTGTTGTAGAAGTTGATTTTTCATTTTTTCTTTGTCTCTTCTCATTAAATTCTTCAGAACTTTTAGCAAATCTCTTTTGTAAATCCAATATAATTATTCTCTTAGATAATTGTATGTTCCATTTAATTAATAGGACATCAGCTGGTTTTGTTTGTATGTCCACTACAAACATTTTTTACATGTCATTCTGGCAGTCTGTCATTTGTCATTTCAACAGTCTCAATCTTGTCAGGCAAAATTTGTTCTCTTACTTAACATGCTTTAAACAGTCTTTCCACAGAGGCTATTGTCTCTGTTGATGCTATTAAAATTAATTTCTGAGTCCATAGTTCAATTTGTCCAATGTCAGAATATTTTGCTTCATTCAGTAACTGTAAGTCAAGTTTATGTGCTCTTTAGTTCCCTCTAATTCTCTCTAGTGCCCAATTTTTAAAACCTTATTATGATGTTATTTTTTGCTTTAAAAAATCCCAAAAACAAAAGCATTTTCACACAGGAAGGATTATTTATTAGTAATTCCAAAATCTTATTTCAAATTTATCTGCATTTGTAACTTTCCAAAATTAAAATTTTAATCATCTCTGTGGTATTTAATTAAAAAATTGTTACATAAAATTTTATTTCCTGAAAGACTGAAGGAAAGTCATCTGGTACTGCCATATCTGTCAATCCAAATAACTGAAAAGCAGCTGAAATATAAGAACTTGGTGTCCTTTCAAAAGTGCTGAGGAGTAAGATGGCTATTTCCTCATCTCCCAGAGGTCTAAACCTACTGGAGACTAGTATATGGGATCTGAAGCACTTGTGGACAATCTCAAATCCTCTCCTTTTCCAGAGAGGAATTATCAAAGAGCCAGTTTACTCCATCAGGGCTCTTTGCTGTGCTTTTTGACAATACGACACCATCAGGTAACTGCGTGAAAATGCTTTTGTTTTAAATATTTTTTTTAACAAGAACATTATAATAACATAATAATGTTTTTAAAATTGTACCCTAGAGAGAATGAGTAGATGATTCACTCATCACCTGTTGCAGAGACTGGCTCGTGCAAATTGCTGAAGTTTCCAGGTTTGAAGCCAACTTCAGTAAGTGATGCTACGATCATTGGGAAATATAATATTTCGAAGTGTGTCTGTGTTGACCTCAAAGCAGTGAATACATATGCAACATAGCATTGCATTGGGATAGCCATGTGCAATGCATCAAGAATATTTTTATGTAAGATACTCTGCTGTTGACATACAATAGTTTCCCTTTGGAATAGCTTCAACAATCAGAATATCCTTGGCATTCCATAAAGTATACAATTTTAATTTTTTTAAAGTAAATGTTTAATATGAAAAATCTGCTGTGGCTGCGCTAGCAATTCGTAGCCAACTAGCATCTGAAATTTTGACAGAAGAGAAAAAATAATGTTCTGCGGAACAAGAGGAACTATGTTAAGTTTGGGCAATGAAGAGGCAGGAGATGATACAAGTGACAACAGCTCTTTAGTTTATTGTGATCCCAGCAAAAGCCAACAGGCAAAACCCCTCTTTAAATAGTACTTTGGCTGAGGCACCAGCCAATCAGCAACGTGCTTTTTTTCCGCCTAAATTTCCCTCTTGAAATTCAAATACATTACAAACTAGGTAATCCACAGCATACAATTTCTATGCAGTTTGGGACCATTTACCTTTAAGATAAAAAATTATATCATATCTTGCAGGAATTAGTTCTAAGATAACCTTTGTCAGGAAGCAGTACAGTAAATACATTTTAATATATATCAAGGTGTTAATATGGTATGTATTAATATCATTACTTTTATTATATATGCTAACAAAGTATATGTGAAAACTATTATTTCAGTTACTGGAAAGTACTGATGATAAATGGAAATGAAATTTCTCTTAGGTAAACAGAACACAGATATATTTTTAACTGATTCAGGTTACAGGTAGTTCTTAACTTACAATATTGTGTCAATACTAAATAAATATGTTGAAATGGTCTGGTCATACAGAGATAGTTATTGAATTGCATATAAATAGTGAATGGGTGAAGAGGAAAGAGAAGGGTGATAAAGTCATGACTGGATAAAGTTACTGAGGTTCTCAAAAAGTGAGAGGTGAGAAGATTAAAGACCAAAGACCATTGCCTGAATGGTAGATAGATGTAGTGCAGGAGTGTCAAATTCACCATCACATTGTCGTCATGTGATGTATCATGACTTTTTCTCCCATCGCTAAACCAGAGGTGGGCATATAACGCATCCAGCCTATGAGCTGCGAGTTTGAAACTCCTGATGTAGTGGAACTGATATAGAAGAATATGGAAAGATACAGCTAATGATGTTGCTGTAAACAAGTTTCATCTATGTTTCTTTTTTATCTGATCTCATACCTTCATTTGTTTTGCTATTTCATATTCCTTTTCTGTCCTCTACGTATCATTGGTTGTTCTTAAAGGGAATGGCACGCTGGGATTGTAAACTAATATTTAAGATTTTGGATTGCAAGGAAAAACATGATTTAGCATTTTTTTTTTAAAAAAAGATGAAACTTTATTTAGTGCTGTTATTTTTCTTCCAAACCCTCCTTGAAGCCATTCAGGAAATATTAATAAGCAAATAAAAATTAAGATCTTCTCACCATCTTCATCTGCCATTTTTCTTTTTATTTCCATTGATGAAGGACTTGTTTAGTCAAGCTCTTTGGCTCAAACAGGCTATATCAAAGTCAGTGGGGCTGTTTTAAGTGGTTTGAGAATGGCAGCCAGAACATTACAGTGATATCCCAAGAACTATAGGCAGCACATTTTCTGAAATCTATCTTTTCCATTCTCATTTTCTATTTTCCTTGCCAAAACATTGAGTTTGTTTGCAGTAATGTATTTTCAGCATCAACTGCTGTCTCAGATTCGTGCTTATATAAATGAATCCCTGGCATCTTCAAATGTGCAAATAAATGCTATACATATATAATTTGTTGTGACTGTACTGGGAATTTGTTTATATATGTTGCAGGGCATTTTTCCAAGATATGTTCACCACAGAAAATTTATTGCATTTCTCTTGTATTTACTCAAAGTAATAATTTATCTATTTTTGTAACTTTTCTTTGTTCAGAATCACTAGTGTATTTGCTATTTTTAATTAACTTTTTTCTCCACCAAATTCAAACAAAATATTGCCATTGCTTTTTCCCCTTGTGTCTATTTGAAATTTTATTTGTCTGTACTCTACATCTGTATTTTATCAGCCTCCATATTATATGGTTTTGAGATTTTGAAAGCTGAATAACACTTTTATCCATGGATGTACAAATCATGTCATGTGCAGAACAACTAATTTTGGATACTCCATGCTTGAAAAGAAACATGCAATTTTTAGATGTTTGGTCCATACATAAAATGATCTGGAAAGGTTTTTTCTCCTCCTCAGGTATAGAATAAAACACAGTTGAAACATAGCTGTCCCAGACAGAAGGCAGCCAGGAATGTGATTGGACAAAGCCAAAGCTGAGTCATTTCCTTGGTGACACTGTGTGTAGAACATTGGTGGCAACAAGAGCTGAAGACACTCATTGTCTAGGCTGCGGCTCCTCTCTTCCAGTTTTCTAAGGTCATCCTGAGAGTGCATTACCACAGGCCAGTGAGAGATTGGGCAGTGGTAGCAGATGAGGGAAGGCTGGGGAATGAATTAAAGGGAAACATTGGAAATATGGGAGACAGGCAGCCCATGTGGGTACGTATGAGAGAGAAAGACATGCACAGTAGACTTTCCATATCACTCAATGACCCCTCCAGATTTTGTTTTAGCTAAAATCTGGAACAACCAAAGGGTTCTGGATTCATACTTATTTATTAAAAAAATTTATACACACACACACACACACACACACACACTCTAAAGAGTTTCATTTTCAGGATCCGGCCTTCTAAAGAGCAGTCAGGGTTGATCTCCTCTAGGACTGACTGGTTTGATCGCCTTGCAGTCCAAGGGACTCGCAGGTGTCTTCTCCAGCACCTGAGTTCAAAGGCCTCGATTCTTTGGTGCTCAGCCTTTCTTATGGTCCAACTTTCACATACATTTATATAAATCTAGTTATATTTATATATAATTCACACACAATGACTCTGAAGACTTCAGAGTCTTAACCTCCAAACCATTACAGACATTATAGATAACTTCTCATCTAAGAAGTGTCTTCAGTTCTGACTGAATGGTGGAAAATGGAAGGATTTATACTCCTTATCTGGTTGTTAGCACTCTCTCTGAGAGTCTCTCTGATGCCACTTGACTGACTGAGAATCTCTATCATATATATTTATGATTCTTTACACTGTTACCTAGAACTCAGAAATGTCAGCTTCTTCTTCATGCTTTTTCAATTATTTGACATGATAGCTAGTGACATTTGAGAATCATTAATCCCTGTGGGATGGATGAAAATTTAAAAACATATAAAAGCAATTTACTCGTTTTAGTGTTTGGAAAATGTTATTTATCTCTTTGATTCTCAATTCAGTCTTAGTCTGAATGGATTATACACTCCTTTTAGCAACACGTTCCTTTCTATAACATTTGAGCCTTGCTATTTGCAGTGCTAAGACTTGGGCAAAGATGATTATCAGAGCTTGCTAAAGGAGGTTTTGAACAATGTTATAGTGCTAGTTCCAGAATTTAGTTTCTTCTGTTGCTCAAATGCTTTCAATCTGGAATCTATTTTCCATCTCAGTTAACATCTTTGCCTCTAATGAAAACAAAATTCACACACTATAGGAAGCTGAAAGCAGGAACAGTTGATTGGAGAACAAATAAATTGAAAGCTGACTGGAAAAAATGTAACATGCACATAGCAATCTTGGTTCAGAGTCTTAAATTCCAACCCACTGTAGACAAAATTAAAATTTAATCCACTTTTGTTTACTGTCTTCTCTTTGCTACAATCTGGCATATTATGTGAAAATACCAGTTTATATGTCCTCCACCATGAATCTTCTACTTTGTCACAATTAGGAGTAAGAAACAAAATTACTATAGGGAATTATCATCATAATCATTCCAGGCCTTTCTATTATTAGACCCCTAAGTTTTGTGTGGAAACAGTATACGATAGCAAGCAAACACATTTTAAAAATATCTTAACAGAAACAAAAATCATAATTGCTTCAATTCCAAAAACATAAATGTAAATGAAAATCTTGGTTCTTTTCCTCCTGCTGCCTTTCTCCTTAGAAATGCATCCCTATAAATGTTCTTCCTTTGTGTGATGACCTCTCCCCACATCTCCCTAGTGACTAGTGAATATCTGTGTTATCATGATTTCTGTTTGCATGGAGATAAAAACCATATTTATACAGAAGACTAGAGATTTTTAGAATACAGAAATAGGTACCAGTGTTATATAATTTTATATTTTGCAAAGTGAACCCAACCAACTTTGTTTTTAAGTTTTCAACGTATTTATACTTCCAAGGTTAATTGGTTTTCCTTTCCTTTCAATCCCTTATTGCACTAAAATGGCTAAGCAAGAGACTGTGAGTTCAAGTCCTGTCTTAGGCGTGAAAGCTGGGTGTCTTTAGGCCAGTCACCCTCTTTCAGCCCAATGCACCTCACAGGATTATTGTGGGGGAAATAGAAATGAAAGATGTGTTGGATATGCTTGCCACATTGAGTTATTTATAAAAATAATGAAGGTGGCATACAAACAAAAAAAATCAATAAAAAAAAAAATCAGTCAAGTTCCAAATGTCCCATTCATTGTTTTTAAATGAATCAACATGATTTTTTCAGTGAAAAACAAAATGGATTGAGAAATATATACATGGCCTTATTGGCTAATAGCAATAGCACTTAGACTTACATACTGCTTCATAATACTTTTACAGCCCTCTCTAAGCAGTTTACAGAGTTAGCCTATTGCCCCCAACAATCTGGGTCCTCACCTCAGAAGGATGGAAGGCTGAGTCGACCTTGAGCCTGGTGAGATTTGAACAGCTGAATTGCAGCGAGCAGTCTGCTGAAGTAGCCTGCAGTACTGCACTCTAACCACTGTGCCACCTCGACTCTAGGTTCCAGTGATATGTTAAACAATATCTTATTTAATGCTATTCATTAAAAAGCCGTGGTCCAAAATTCTCTATTGCAGGCCATATGTGAGCTGCAATTCTGTGCTCGTGCCAGCTTTAAAGAAACCCGGTCTTTACTGAGGCCCTGTGGTAGCAGTGCAAGGTAACTACATCATTGGACAATTGTTTGCTGCTGTACCTTCTCAACCTTCTGTTCCAGGAAGGAATGGCCAATTGTTTCTCTTCCTATGGACAGGGCTTCCTGGAGATAGCTAGATTGATGGATGTGCACATGAACAGAAAGTCAAATACATTTGTACGAGGTTAAAGCTTCAAAATGCACAGCAACCAGTTGATAAAAGCACCGTCCTTGCATTTTTCTGGTTTCTCCTCAATAAGGTCTGACGCAGCTTCTGTCTCGCAACATATTTTTTTTATCAGTACTCTGGCTATAAAACGTATCTGATGTACAAAATATTCCTAGTTAGTTCCAAACTTGACAGAAATACATTCTTCTAAAATTACTCTCTTCCCCCTCCCCCCCGAGCAACCTACCTTTTCTCATAGCTTTTTTTTTTAAAGTTCATGGTATGACATTACAGATAGTTCTCGACTTACAACAATTGAAACCAGAATTTCTGTTTTTAAGGAAGGCAGTCGTTAAGTGAATCGTGCCCACTTTTGCTACCCTTTTTATTATGGTTGTTAAATGAATCGTTGCAATCTTTAAGCAAATCTGGCTTTTCACATTGACTTTGAATGCCGGAAACTGTCTGGGAAGATCATTGATGATGATCACATGACCACAGGACACTGCAACAACCATTCTAAATCTATGCTGGATGCCAAGCAAGCAAATTGTGATCGTGTGACTGTTGGGATAGTATGTTGGTTGTAAGTGTGAGGACTGGTTGTAAGTCATATTTTTCAGTACTGTTGCAACTTTGAATTAAATGTATGGCTGTAAGTCGTGGTTGTAAGCCTATAAATTGTAAACCAGTGCACTCATTTTAAAAAGTAACTCTTTCACCAGTGGACAAGACATATTTTGGCATAAACTACAACTTAATTCAGAAAGACTTGGGAAAATGAGGCAAGGAGACATTCCTGTCTCCATGAAGTGGCCAACAGAAGTGCAGAAGGTGGACTAGAAGAAAATAAGCGCAGTGGGCAAACTGGACCAGACCATGTAAACTGTCAGAAGCAGAAAAAACACAACTTTGCAAACAGATCTGTAAAGGGCACCCAGAAGTCGAGATGAGGCAGCTTCACAGCACGGATAAGCCCTTAAGATAATTGGCACCAAGAAAGGGATTATCTGCGAGCTTTTCTTGGCTGTTAATGAGGTTGTATTATTTGCATTGTTGTTCGTTTCCTTACGTGAGAAAATTATTGGCATTTGTCCAGATTATGACTACCCGCTGAAGGGAACAGATCTCACATTGCAGGGGAAAAAATAATAGAGAGAATTAGGCACTCTTAAACTCACTATAAACAGGTTAAGAAAGATTCAAGTATTATTATTATTATTATTTGATGTTTTAGATTGTTTTAGATTGCAGAAAATATGACTTCTGTAACAGAATCATCAGTGCTTGGAACTCTTTACCTGACTCTGTGATCTCTTCCCACAATCCCAAAAGCTTTAACCAAAAACTTTCTACTATTGACCTCACCCCATTCCTAAAAGGACTATAAGGGGTGTGCATAAGAGCACAAACGTGCCTACCGTTCTTGTCCTATTGTTTTTCTTTTTTCTTCTTATATATATATAAATGCTTATACCTCCTTATATTTCCTCATATATATGTTTATATACTATATAATCTTTAGTGTGATGCTTATATATATTGTTGTGACAAAATAAATAAATAAATAAATAAATAAATAAATCACTTGTGAAATGAACTGTGAGTTTCTAAATATAAAATATGAGTGAGAATTATATGACAAGAATCCAATCTTACTCAATTCAGAACTGCAACGTGAAATTTTATGTACATTCCCTAGACATTACCATATATTGCTGCATGTGATACATGTTTATAGAACAACTATATGGACAAAACCTGAAACTTTATTCAAAACAGCTTCCATAGGCCTTACCCTTGTCAATTTTCTCTAATA
Organism: Ahaetulla prasina; assembly: GCF_028640845.1. NCBI lineage: Eukaryota > Metazoa > Chordata > Lepidosauria > Squamata > Colubridae > Ahaetulla > Ahaetulla prasina. The sequence goes on along the minus strand of NC_080540.1, from coordinate 67,680,673 downwards.
GGCCAACATCTTCCAGAGAAGGAGTTGGGGCTGACAGAAAGTAGTTTAACTTCTTCAACTTTTACTATGTTATAAACTGTTTTCCTCAATTATGTGTGTAAATGTCTTTTGGCAATGAATGTTGAATTTCCATTTCTGGAAAGAAATGACAGTGGAAAACAATTGGACACAAACTCTACATAGCATTAGTTCTCATCATAATCATCATCTACAGAGCGATTGCGGGAATTATACAAACTTTTAAAACATTTTGGAAGGCTTTGCTTAAATGTTGAAAACGTTTTTTTTAAACATATCAGCATTGGCATCTTTGGATGGAAGTTTAATTCCTTCTCCAATATTTCTTGAAATGACTATATTCTGCCAGCCAATTTCTGGGGTTCCATAACAGTGCTTCAGAAAGCCCAACTCCAGCTGATAACACTAGAAAGGCTAACAGCCTGCTGGGAAAAAATGGACTTTGTGAGTTTATCTGTATGTTTTATCCAAAAACTTTCTACTATTGACCTCACCCCATTCCTAAGAGGACCATAAGGGGCGTGCATAAGTGCACAAACGTGCCTACCATTCCTGTCCTATTGTTTTTCTTTTCTTCTTCCTATATATATGCTTATACCTCCTTATATTTACTCATATATGTGTTTATATTACTATATAATCTTTTTGTATGATACCTACATATATTGTTGTGACAAAATAAATAAATAAATAAATAGTTTCCACATAAATCTGAATAACCCATGGTTCGAGACGTCTAAATACAAATAGCCCTTGAATTACAACTGTAATGAAGTTGTCAGTCACGGTTGTAGTTTGTGGCAATCATGAATCAGGTCACCTGCATGACCAATCATATTTTGCAACCTTTTTTGTGGTGATTGTTAAGCAAACCAATAGTTAGCTATGGTTCAAATTCGTTAAGACCTGGAAGTAAATGGCTTTTGTCATGACCATAGATAAAGCAGTCACGTGACTGTGGGATGCCGCAGGGTGGTAAATGCAGGCCAGTTTCTGAGCACCTGATACGCAGTCATGTGATCATGGGAAGGGCAGCTGTTGGAACTTTGAAACTAGATCACAAATATCCTCAGAGTGGTCCAATGTAAATTCAAATGGTTGCTAAGAGACCAATTGTAAGCTCTAGGTTTTTTGTGATACCAAGGATTACATGGTCATTTTTAGAAGTTCTATAAGAAGAAGGATTTCTATAAAACACCTGAATTGTTCTAAATCAGCCTGGATTTGAAAAGCCCAAAATGCTCTGTTAGAACATATTTGGTCATCTTATACATTTTGTAATAAGTACAAATAATTTCTTTGTCCTGGTTTGGTCTTACACATATTTGCGGGGATTTCTTTCTCAGAAAAATACATTGATATCAAAAAACTGATTTGCTAAGCAGGGAATAGAACAAAGCTGAGCTATGGAAACTCCCCAAATCCCTCTACCCTGTGGCTGCTTTTGATAAAATACATAAAGCCTCAGATATCTCCATTGTGCCATTTAATTTGGCCTTGAATTCCACATTGTTTTATCATATTTCTCCATTGTTCTTTATAAGAAACATATGCTGTAATACAGTAAAAGTCCAGGATATATCCACTATACATGTAGGATTGTGTGCAAATGTTGCTAGTTGCTACCTTGCATTAAACATACATATACTTCAGTTATTGAATAAGAGCAGAAAGTTGTTTTATCAGTACATTTCTTTTTCTACCTCCTTCTAAGCTTTCAAATTTCTTTTAAGATTCCCTTCCCTTCCCTTTCCTTCCCCTCCCTACCCCTCTTCTCTTCCCAGCTTACCTTATTGTTAAAAAATGAGAAGAGATGAATTCTGTAATATCTTTCTCCATTTACCTGGATTGCTTCCTTGCTAACTATGATTGCTTATAAATGAACCTCAACCACTGATGTTTGGTGAGGTCCTTGCCAATGAAGAATTGAAATTTACATTATATCCTCGTCTTCAAAAAATATTTTATAAAACAATATACTAGTGGTATAGGTCATCAGAGAAATTGTCTAGAATGTATAAAGTTACTTCAAATTTATGATGGAAATGTGAACAACATGAAGGGACATTTTATCATGTTTGTAAAACATGTAATAAAGGAAATCTATACCATCTTCAATGATGCCTTTCAAAGTCAGAATAGTCTTTATCAATCTAAATGAAAATAAGTGATCTCTCTCTTGATATAAAGTCAAACAGCAAATTTTTGAAAGAGACAGAATGAATGGAATATTTAAATAGATTGCTAGCTTTATGACATAAATATTGATATTTTAAGTTTGTCATGGACTTTAAAATTAATATATTACCTTTGAAATACAAACTGACTATTCCTTGAACGATACGTTAATATGATATTGTAAAATAATCAAAATACTGTAAACTAATTTTTTAAATTGTTAAATACTTTTTATCTCTATCTGAATTCAATAGTATTATTTTCAAGCACCTAACATGTGCTGCTATTTTTCTTAATTTGATTTCACAGAGCTGTACATATAATACATACCAATAAATCATAATAAGTCAAGAAATTTCTATCAATATAATTCCTTCCTCAAGGTTGTTCTATATTCCTTTATACTCCAAGGTAATAGTACACTTACTACAAGATTTCATACCAAGCACTGCAATAAATATTGAGTGTCCAGAAATTCAACCTCACTTTCAATAACAGCAAATGTTTTACAGACTCAACCTTGCTAGACACAACATGCTTTACTAAAACAGGAAAGAGGTCTTACATATGCGGAAGAACCATGGACCGCAGAACATAGAAACCAAGCCCAAAATATACCTATGTCAATCCTACAGTTTAAAACCTAGGGCTTTGCCTCCTTTCCAAACTGAGATGCCAAATAAAGCAGCTCAAAGCATTAAACTTACACATTAGCTAGATATGAAAAATCTGATTTTAGATAGAAATCAGATGTTTGTCAAATTAGTTAGTGAACATTTTCTATATAACAGCAGGAGATAATTAGCTAGAGGAGATATATATATATATATATATAAATATAGATAGATAGATAGATAGATAGATAGATAGATAGATAGATAGATAGATAGATAGATAGATAGATAGATAAAGATAGGTAGATAGATAAAGGTAGGTAGATAGATAGATAGATAGATAGATAGATAGATAGATAGATAGATAGATAGATAGATAGATAGATAAAGATAGGTAGGTAGGTAGATAGGTAGGTAGGTAGGTAGGTAGGTAGGTAGAAAGATAGATAGATAGATAGATAGATAGATAGATAGATAGATAGATAGATAGATAGATAATGATAGAGAGACAGACATTAAAAATTATACCATAATTGGTATAGAGGTATTTATTTTCTTATTAGGCACTATGTTTTAACTGCATGTCTCCTACTGCCTAATGACAGCATGTATATTTCCAGCAATATGTGTTATTTTGCAAACAGGTTCAGAGGACAAATCCTGCTATGGTTATGCACACCCCTTCTTCGCTGACATTGATATTTATATATGTAAGCACCAGATTGTAACCCTGCTGACTTTTTAATGGAAAAGAAAATATTTCACTCCAGTGCTATTTACTCACTTTTAATGACACTTGACAGCGGAGAGTCCTGAGGGCATATTGCTCTACTTTTTCTTTTCCTGCTAGGTGGCAGTTTCTCTCAGTTTTCTTCCGCTGGCTTTATGTGTGTCGACCCAGAGTGGGCCTCTCTTTCTGCCTCTTTTGGTAGAAGAGAAACGATAAAATGGGCTCTCTGTGCCATGTACCCTTTTCCGTCCTTTCCAATTAAGTTGGTGAGGGTAGCCATTTTTCATGCCTTGTAGATATCTCTAGTGAAACAGGAGTGGAGCATTTTGGAAAAAAGTCAAAGCTACTTTTACATTACTGGGTCAAAGGTTTATAGTGGAAAATAGCAAATACGATAAATCCTCAACAGAATACTCCTGTGCTGGATGGAACAGCATGCTGCAAAGAAGATTATTAAGAGGCAAATATTTTACATACTTCTTTATATGCCAGGATTATGTACTCCTACTTCCATTTTATATGAGTGAGAAAAATAGCCCCATTGAAACTTCCAGATGCAAATGACTATCAAATTGCAATCTTCATATCTCTCATTCTTTCTGATGTTGCTGAAATTTTGCTACCAGTGTACTAAAGCAGGGGTCTCCGACCTGGGAGTTGAAGTCTACAAGTCTTAAAGAGACCAAAGTTGGAGACCCCTGTACTAAAGCATGGTCAAATCATGTGATGCTTGTGTTATTATGGTGGCTGTGCCACATGGGAGTTGAAATCTAATATATACACACACCACAATGCTGAGAATTATTATTTTTTATTCATCAGAGATTAATTTATGAAGGAACTGAGTTAAACCTGGAAACACATATCATACAGATTTGTCCCCTATATTCTGGAGACTTCATAAACTAACTAGGGAGGTAGGCTTTCCCTTCACAAAAACTGGAGACAGTTACTTAAGATAAAGATGCATTTAGTTATGGTGATGCTGTTGCGGGTGGCAGGTGGGTTCCCCAATCTGCCAACGCTATATGTATTCATCAGCATGTTATATTAAGCCATTACATATGGTTGTGGTTTTGGCTTAGTGTCTTGTGTATACCTATCTTTATATCATGGTTATGTGACTATGTTTTATAATCATAGATAATTCCAGTTTATATCACAAACAGTGATTACTCAGTTAAATGTAAACATATAGTACCCAGTATAACATCTAAAATTCAATATACTATTTATTAGAATTAGACACCCTTTAAGTTTTATAAAAGACATGTGCATCAAAACATATTTTTTAAAAAAGTAACTTCACTCGGTGACCACTTCAAGTGAAAGCTAGACCCATGAACTTGGTGCAAGCTTTGTTGATATTCTCATGCTGCCTCCCATCAGCAAACATAGATGCAACGTTGCTATTTAGATTTTAATCCTGTCTTATATACAAACAGAAGGAGAAAAAAAATGTGCCTACTGTGAACAGTTGGTTTCACACAAGTCTGAATATTATTTCAGCTGGATAGAGGATGTTTGGAATATACATTGAACACCCATCACTTTTTTATGTCAAGGACATTTTCAGTTAAATGCGCTCTGTTGCGAAAAGGGTGAAGCGGACAGCTTGATATGTAATTTATGCATTACTCCTCTATGACCTGCAAATTCCAGTAGCAAAAGTCAAGGAGCACTGTGGAAAATTGAGACTAAAATTAAATATCAAGAAGATAAAAATCATGAAAACAGGTACAGCAACCAAGCTATAGAACTGACAAGGAAAACACTGAAATGGTGGATAGCTTCTGTCTTTAGAATCAGAATCAAAATACAGCTGGAAGGGACCTTGGAGCTCTTATAGTTCAGCCCCCTGCTCAAGCAGGAGATCCTATACCATTTCAGACAAATGACTGTCCAGTTTCTTCTTAAAAACCTCCAGTGATGAAGCACCCACAATTTCTGAAGGCAAGCTCTTCCACTGATTAATTGTCCTCATTGTTAGGAAGTTTCTCCTCAATTCCAGATTGCTTTTCTTCTTGATTAGTTTCCATGCATTGTTTCTTGTTCTTCCCTCTGGTGCTTTGAAAAATAAATGGATTTAAAGGCTCTCTTCTCTGTGGCAGCTTTTAAATACTGCTACTTTAAATACTATCATGTTCCCCCAGTCCTTCCTTTTTGTAGATTAGCCAAACCCAAATCCTGCAACCATTCTTTATATGTTTTAGTCTCCAGGCCTTCAATCATCTTAGTTGCTCTTCTTTGTACTTTTTCCAAAGTCTCAACATCTTTTTTGTAATGTGGTGACCAAAATTGGATGCAGTATTCCAGGTGTGGTCTTACTAAGACTTTATAAAGAGGTACTAATACTTCATGTGATTTTTATTCCATGCGTCTGTTTATACAACCAAAAATTGTATGAACTTTTCTGGCTGCTGCCATGCTATTGACTCATGTTTAAGTGATCGCCTACCAAGACTCCAAGATCCCTCTCACAGTTACTGTTTTTGAGCCAGGTTTTGCCTAATCTGTACTTGTACCTTTAATTTTTTCCTGCCCAGGTGTAAAATCCTGCTTTGCTCCCCATTAAATTTTATTTGTTGGATAGGGCCCGTTGTTCAAGTCTGTCAAAAAATTTTTGGATCCTGAGCTTGTCTTCTGGGGTGTTGGCTATTGCTGTCAGCTTAGTGTCATCTGCAAATTTGATGAGTTCCCCTTCTATTCCCTCATCTAAGTCATTTAAGAAGATAAATCACACGAACCAGCAGTCTCACATTCAGTAGGCCTCAGTTAAGAAAGGAAAAAGATAATCAGATGCTCCAAAGATGAGAAATATAGAGATAATAGTTTTTACTGAGACATCCTGTGGCTGTGAAAGTTGAAATCGGAAGAAGCAAGATAAAAAGAGTAAAGGTATGACCAGAACTAAGCCTCAAATTTCTGTTCTTCTCCTTAAGAAGCCTTCCCTGGACCCAGCTATTTTGGCTAATTATCGTCCAGTCTCCAATCTTCGCTTTCTGGCGAAGGTTGTAGAGAGTGTGGTGGCTTGGCAACTCCCCCAGTACCTGGAGGAAAGTGTTTATCTAGACCCATGCCAGTCCGGCTTCAGGCCTGGGTACAGCACAGAGACGGCTTTGGTCGCGTTGGTTGATGATCTCTGGAGGGCTCGGGACAGAGGTTGTTCCTCTGTTCTTGTCCTGTTAGATCTATCAGTGGCGTTCGATACCATCGACCACGGTATCCTGCTGCGGCGGTTGGAGGGCTTGGGGGTGGGAGGCACCGTTTTACGGTGGTTCTCCTCCTACCTCTCCGACCGCTCGCAGACGGTGTTGACAGGGGGACAGAGATCGACCCCAAGGCAACTCACTTGTGGGGTGCCACAGGGGTCGATTCTCTCGCCCCTCTTGTTCAACATCTATATGAAGCCGCTGGGAGAGATCATCCGTGGTTTCGGGGTGAGCTGTCAGCTGTATGCTGACGACACTCAATTGTACATCTCCACCCCGAACCACCCCAACGAAGCCATCGATATGATGACTCAGTGTCTTGAGGCCGTTCGGGTCTGAATGGGGACGAACAGGCTCCGACTCAACCCATCCAAGATGGAGTGGCTGTGGATGCCGGCGTCCCTGCACAGTCAGCTTACTCCATCGCTGACTGTGGGGAGCGAATCGTTAGCCCCCAGGGAATCGGTGCGCAATTTAGGCGTTCTCCTGGATGCACGGCTGTCTTTAAAAGACCATTTGACAGCCGTCTCCAGGGGAGCTTTTCATCAGGTTCGCCTGATTCGCCAATTGCGCCCTTTCCTGGGACGCGTTATGCACGGTCACTCATGCCCTCGTCACTTCCTGTCTGGATTACTGCAATGCTCTCTACATGGGGCTCCCCTTGAGGAGCATCCGGAGGCTCCAACTGGTGCAGAATGCGGCCGCGCGGGGGATTGAGGGAGCTCCTCGTAGCTCCCATGTAACACCTCTCCTGCGCAGGCTGCATTGGTTGCTGGTGGTCTTCCAGGTGCGCTTCAAGGTGTTGGTTATCACCTTTAAAGCGCTCCATGGCATTGGACCGGGATATTTACGGGACTGCCTGCTGCCGACAGTTACCTCCCATTGTAAAGGCCAGGCTCCCTTGAGAAATCTATTATTCTGTAAAAAAGCAGAGATAAACAGCAGAGAAGGATGGGCATTGGGAAGGAGATGGGCTCAATTGCAGCAGCAATGGAAGCCTGGTTGAGGGAATGGAAGGATCTGGGCTGGCAACAGAGCATGCTGGGAAAATTGTGTGGTAGATCTGATAGCACTTAAATCAATTATTCTTCTATTTTTATTCTGTAATTATTCTTCACACAGAAGGATATGTACAAAGTGATAAGTGATTTAGCAATTTGTTTTAAAAATTCTCCAGGCAAAATGAACAATTTCTTTTCTCAACAACAAAAAAAAAATCTTCAGAATATTAACAATACGCTTGAAGCACAAGCTAATATATGATTACTCATTTTTTGCCTTCTCAAATACTTATTTTCAAAGCAAGTGAATTCATCTCTGCAGAAAAAAAATGAGATAGTTATTTTTATAGAGTTCAGCAACAGCATTCCTGAGCAATCTATTTTTCATTCTGCTAGTTCGAAAATAATTTTTTTTGGACATTTTTTCATAATATCAGTAGTAGATACATAGGAGTATGCCATTTTTAATGAATCATATCCCTAAAGTCCTTATGGCTGGCTTGTTGTTATCATGCCAGATGTGAGTTTGGAATCTCACATTACAAAAAAAGAAATATTCTAATTATGTAATTCTTCCTCCTTCCTGTTCAGCATCAGGACAAATTATAAATATGAATGCAACCCTATTAAATGAGATTATTTATGAATGCAATTGCAATGATAACTGTATACTTAAAAGAGGTTGCAGGAATTCATTTCAGTATCAAAGGGAGTCATATTGTCTTGAGATTTTGTAGGTTTTGCTTCTGACATCACTAGTGTTATTATCTGGTTGCCATACAAATCTAAATATGAATGAATTGCTTTTGCATTGCCAGATAAAGTTGCTTTCCTAAAGAATCTCTTGCTTTCACGAAGTGCAAGTAGGAGGTAGGAGGATCACAGCTGCAGCAGAATGGAAGTGTGTGAGGAAATGACTCATCTCCCATGATCTTACTTGGATTTGCAACCTGCACAAAGAATGTCATAAAATTTATAGCAGTGTAAAATTTGGAGGATGTTTGGCCAAAGAACAACATGTTGTATTTCTGCTGCAGAGATTTGGACTATTTAATTTTTTTTCTTCAGGTTGTACATTTAATTGAAAGATGCTCCTATGATCAGAAATCAAGTACAAGATACTAATTATACCCAGGTATCAAGGGATGAAAATGGATTGCAATTTAAATCCAGATGTATTTTCTATTTTATTTAGGAAATAAATAGCTGTATAAGGCAGAAAAGAACAGTGACCATTTCAAGTGCATGCATGGCCAAAATTGCAACATGAAAAGTATTAAAAAAAAAACACCTATTGTGAAATAAATGAAGAAATTGTATTTCAAAGAAGTAAGCCTTGAAATGTGAGATACCAAGGATATCTAATTTGCCAAAAATAATTATAAATAATGTGTACTTTTCTCCCTCACCCCAAAGCATGCTTTTAAAAATAAAACATTAGTTTTTATTGTGATAAATTCTAACACATTTTGTATGGGGAACAACTTTGGATTGGAATAACATTTCTGCTCAAGTAGACTTGATTGGTTTGGAAGCCTCTTTCAGCCACTGCTATAATTGTCTAATTCAGGGGTAGCCATCATTTTGTAAATATTTTGAAGAAACAACTTGCAATGGATGAGATATGTAGAATTAGTAGTATTGTCTCAAAGACCTTCAGAAGAGTGAAATTTAATTGCTAATTAAAATGGCGGTATGTCCATTTAAGGCTTAACCTACAGTTTACAGATGCTTCATACTTCAATATGGCTGAAAATATGCTATTAAAAATCAGCAGCAACACAGGAGTTCTCCAAAACCACAATTTACCCATCTTGGTTAAACTCTGCCTATAAAACAGAGTTCATATGTATCTTAAAAAACAACAAAACATCCGAATTATTAATTCCTTTGTAACATCCATCTTACAAGATGTAATCTATGAGAGGATAGTTTTGTTCGAGATAGTATTCCATTTTCTTTCACTGTTAATTTTTTTCTAGATCCTATTTATTTGAAATCGTGAATTGCATGGATCAAAACAACCCATAAAGCCTTCTCTGCTTATGTGTAGAGCAATGATTATTTTTTTAGGCCTTGTAGTACCCAGTAGCCTTCCGGGTGCAATTCAAGGTGTTGGTTATCACCTTTAAAGAGCTCCATGGCTTAGGACCGGGATATTTACGAGACTGCCTTCAGCCACCGATAGCCTCCCAACGACCTGTGCGCTCCCATAGGGTGGGCCTTCTCAGGGTGCCGTCGACCAAACAATGTCGGTTGGCGGCCCCCAGAGGGAGAGCCTTCTCTGTGGCGGCACCGGCCCTTTGGAATGAACTGCCTCCGGGGTTGCGCCAACTCCCCGATCTCCGGACCTTCAAACGTGAATTTAAGATTTTATTATTCCATCGTGCGGGACTGGCCTAAGCGTACTTTTAAATTGTAATTTTAAATGGGTTTTACATTGGTCTATGACCGTTTTAGTTCAACTCGGCCTATTAAATATTTGTTTTTAATTCTGTTTTTAAACTTGCTGTTTGTATTTGCATTTTTAAATATGGCTGTAAACCACCCTGAGTCCTTCGGGAGAAGGGCGGTATAGAAATTAAATTATAAATAAATAAAATAAGTAGGCCACACTAAGCATTGGGTTGTCAGTTACCCTTGTATGTCCATGTTTGCTTATGGGCATACACAGACATATGGATAGATCCACCCATGCATGTCTGTGCATACACATGTACACTTTTCAAGGCTTTGAGCAAGGTTGTGAGGTTTATAGAAGAACATTATTAGATCTTCTCTGTATTCTTCCATCAAAACAGTGCAAGAGGTTTTTAGTAATTGCACTACAGCTAGGAAGTGCACTCCCAGAAAGTGGCTGGCTTGATTCCATTCCCCTTGGTTTCCACAAAAAGCACTTTTCTTTTACTCAGCATTAACATGCAGCTTTTGGAGAAAGGCAAACACAAAACTCATGAAACTATTTGAAATTTCCTCCTGGTTTCCTGGCTGAAAGCATAACATACAAAGCTTTTGTTATCTAAGTTATGGTCCAGTATATTAGAACTGAAATTAGGGGAATTGAAGATGAATTACTTGTGTATATAGTATATATTGTTATACACTATAACAATAAGTACATCAGTGGTGGTATTCAGCCGGGTCTATCTGGATCGGGCAAACCGGTAGCAGCGATTGTGGGAGGCTTCGCCTATCTTCCCAGACGTAATCACATCCCATTTTTGACACTCTGCGGACGTGCAGAAGGCCCTGCACATGCGCAGAGGTGGCATGTCTGCTCACATTTGTGAACTGGTAGCAAAGGTAAGAGAATACCACCCCTGAAATACATGAGACCCAATGATTGCGGGATGAAATTTCTTTAGGGTATTAAGTAGAAGTGAGCTAGAGTGAATCAGTTCATCTGTTTGTTGCTCAAGGACTCTTTCTGGAAACAACAACAAAAATGGTTGTAATGCTCTTATTTACACAGGCAATGATTATGATTATGAACACCCAATGATGTATTGGGTGTTGATGTAGTCAGGACACTCTTTGCCAAGGAAGACAGATTACTGGGATTCCGTACTTTAAAAAGCACGCACTGTAAAAAGCAGCAACAACTAGCAAATAGCCATTTTAGAGAATGTGTGGCTAAGGGGTGAAATTAAAAAAATTCCCCTACTGGTTCTGTGGGTGTGGCTTGTTGGGGGGAGGTCATGTGACTGGGTGGGCATGGCCAACTTGACATCACTCACATCAAGGGGCTCCTCACCAGCCCCTCCCATTCCAGCCCCTCCATGTCGCGAATGGCAGGGAAATGGGGAGGGGAATATTCCTGCCTATCACCCTTCCCTCAAGTCTGTGCTGAGATTGAGAAATGGATGACAGGCAGGAAAATCCCCATTTTCCTGCCTTTCACAAAAATGGCTCCATTCCAGCTGCTCTCCCCTGTCCCCTTACCTCCTGGGGACTACCTTAAAAGGGACAGGCTGCAGCAGCTCCGTTCTGAATGGAAGGAGAAAAGTTAACATTCTCTCTGCTGCATTTAACATTGAATTCTGTGGCAGAGAGAATGCTAACTTTTCTCTCTCCATTCAGAAGGACCTGCTGCTCCCTTTATGGTTCCCTCGTGGCCTCCTCCCTCCTGGGGACTACCTTAAAGGGACAGGCTGCAGCAGTTTCCTTCTGAATGGAAGGAGAAAAGTTAGCATTCTCTCTGCTGCATTTAACATTGAATTCTGTGGAATATCAAGCAGCTGGAAGAGGTGAGCGGCGACCAGCTGGGCGTGGGTGGCGCCAAGGAGGGGTAATTACTACTGGTTCGGCAAACTGATGCCCATAATCCCTAGCAGTAGGATTTCACCCCTGGTGTGGCTATAATGAATATTTTAAATAAGATAGTTATTAAGTGGCTTTAGTACTATAAATAGCAATTGCAGCATTGATCTCTGAAAATTTCAACTTCAGCATCACATGCTTGTCATTAAAATTGAACTTTGTTCAGTAGGAAATGGAAAGAACAAGGTGTGTACCACAAGATGAATTTGGGCAAAATTCAGCAGTTAAAAGTGTAAAACAGTGCCAAAATAAAATAAAATGATGAGATAAGCATAAGTGGTACCAAAGCCACTTAATAACTATCTTCTTTACAATATTATGAACATAAAAGGAAAGTCTGTCATTTCCGCATCACCCCTGGCATAGAATGGGGTCCTGCCCTGTACCATATTAAAAGTTTGCAATCTCCTCCCCCCCCCCCCCAAACTTCCCAGGGTAATCTACAGATCCAGGTTTTCCTGGTCTTCTTGTCTCTGAGCCTGTTTGGTGTTTTGGAGATGAGACTGTCATCTAAGTGCTATCCATTCATTAGATGTTTGTTAGACCAATTTTCTGCACCAAATATTTTTGAATGAGTTACAAAATAGGTTTATGCAAGATTGTAGAACTTATACCTTACACATGTGGTTTCGACTGAACTCTGATGGATTAGGTTCATTAGAGCCACCCATTCTCTAAAGTGGCTATTTGGCCAATACTGTTTTGTTGCTGCTGCTTTTTACCGTGCAGTAAACAAAAGTACGGAATCCCAGTAATCTGTCTTCCTTGGCAAAGAGTGTCCTCACTACATTGACACCCAATACATCATAATCATTGCCTGTGTAAATAAGAGCATTAGGACCATTTTTGGTGTACAGGCCTAGAACCACCATCAGCGTAACAGGACTTAAGGACCAGTTACTCCTTCTCTCCTCATTTCTACTATTGATATAAGCATATTTACAGTACGAATTTATAGTGATAGTTATTGCCTGTTACAGAATCAGTCATTGGACACTCTAAATATTCCTGAACAGTGCTCAGATACGGTCTGAAATGCATAAAGGAGACCAAAAACAAGCACTTTGCTTCTGTTGTAGTGTTGGGATGAAATGTCTAGAAGGCTCTTTCCATAAGAAGCAGAAAATGTTACACATTGACACCCAGCCTTTTATATGATTTTATCTTCTTATATACCTAATACAACTGATGGAATCTGAAAGGACTAAAGGGGGGCCCAGGCAGATGATACCCCATGCCTTACACCATCATAGACAAATGATGCAAGTTGCATACGGAACTTCTGTCTTAATGTGGCTAACACAAATTATATGGTGTCATTTAACCTTGACATCATGACATCTGTGCTATCCTTATGGTTCCTCAATTGCCCTGTTGACACAAGGAATCATTTTGCCTTTGCCAGCTATTTTCTCAAAATATGCAATCACAAAACACTGAAGGCTTTAAATGTTCATATTGATATAATCTGTAAAATTGCTTCAAGAACTGTGTATTGTTTAAAGTTTCATGTTAGGGAATATTTGCTTGTGCAATTAGCCTTTCCCTTCCTCCTGCATATCCCACATTCCCCCCAATGCACTATGAATAGTTCAAAGCAAATTTGATGATATACAGGATGCTGTAAAGACAAAGTGGGAACTGCTACCCCAATGCTATTTCTAACTATGGCAGAGGGATATAAATGGATATAACAGTATTATATCAATGTGTTGTAAATGTTGTACCTTGATGAACGTATCTTTTCTTTTATGTACACTGAGAGCATATGCACCAAGACAAATTCCTTGTGTGTCCAATCACGGCCAATAAAATTCTATTCTATTCTATTCAAGAGGTATTAATAGAATAGAAATGTTTTAAGTAAAGTGAAGATTTTTTTTTTAAAAAAAGATTGGAATTCTGAACCATTTAAATATGAAATATTAAGTAATATTTAAGTTTAAGCCTCTTTCTTTCCCATTGGGTAAATCACGGGATATTAAATGGTGGTTGGCAGATCATAATGCACTCCATCATACAATGCACATTTAGTTGGGAATAAATTTCTTTGGGACTATCTTTCAAACAGTGAATGATGAGGCAACACAACGACCTTTATTTAATAAACCTTAGACTTACATCGCTGCTGTAGATGGAATAAAAATATAAAAAGCCAGGACAAGATATTTTCTATATACTTTTGTTTTCTTTGACTGTTGTTGCACCTATAACAAGCCAAAGATAATGAATTATTTGGATGGGCATGTTGACACTTGATAAGTCAGCAGTTCTATAGGATGAGTCCATAAAGAACACACAATATTGACATAATAAGTGTGAATTCCTTGTCACAGTAATTTTCCTATTTCTCATGAATTCATTATTCATTCATTGTTTTCATTTGCATAGTAGAATAACCCAACAAAATGTTATGCAACTGTCTATCTGGTTGATGGATAATTCAGTCTTTATTATGGCCATATAATCCATATACGTTTATATAAAGAACACAAATAACAGAATATCAATAAAAATGACAACAAAATACATTAGATTTAGTTTAGTTGATAAAATATGGCAGTTAAGTTCTGAAGTGCTCTGGAATTAAAATGTTAATTGTCTGCTCAATAAAGTATGAGACCTTATTTGACAGATAATACATAACCTTTCCTTTTATCCTAGTAAACTAATCTGAGGTAGATAAATTATAGATATGCAAATCCCAATATAAATCACTTTATACCTTTCAGGGAACTGCCTTGGAATAGGTAGAATATTAAAGCAAAATATTTTGTGGGGGGTGGGGGTGGGGGGATGACTCTGCGTGCATGCATTTTCTTTCTTTTTTCTTCCTAGCATTTTTTCCTGCAAGTTCAGGATCTGCTTTTTTCAGATTAACCAAATGTTGATCCATTTATTGCAATAGAAATTGACCAATCGGTTTGTTCCTTGAGCTTGCGTTTGTGGGCTAAGAGGGAATGATTGGCTCAAGCAGGTCTCATGCCTAAGGCAAGGTTCAAACTCACAGTCTCCTGGTTTCTAGCCCAGTGCCGTAACCACAGACCAAACTGAGAAACCAAGGATGCTGATTTCTATGGAAGAATATTATTTAAGATTGCAGAATTTTATGAAGAGGTGCAGTGGCTCAGCGGCTTGATGACGCTGGAGAAGGCCTGTACTCCAGTAATTTGAATCCTAGCACCGCATGATAGAGAGCTCCCGTCACTTGCCTCAGCTTCTGTCAACCTAGAACTGTGATGGTGAACCTATGGCATGCATGCCAGAGGTGGCATGCAGCACTCTCTCTGTGGGCACATGTGCCATCCCCCCCAGTTCAGCTCTGGCATGCATGTGTGCACACCTTCTGGTGGCCAGCTGGTCTTTGGGTCTCTGTTGCACATGTACGGAGGGCAGGATGCATGCAGGGAAGCCACATGCACATGCGGGAGGGTGTGTGTGTGTGCACATGCATGGGGGCAGGTTGTATGCACAGGTGCCATGTGCACATTGCATTTTGAGGGTTTGGCACATGTGTGTGCATTCAGGTGCACTGGCGCACATGCACACACGCTTTGGGCACTCAGTCCAGAAAAGCTTAGTCATCACGGACCTAGAAATTCGAAACCATGTTACATGCATTAGATAAATAGGTACCATTTATTTTTGGGGTGGGTGGGAAAAATGGCATTTCATGCAGCAGTATAAATTCAACCAATGCTGGACCTGCCTGAATGTGATGTCCAAATGTGGGGTGACATGGTCATGGGAAAAGCCGCAGATGCTGCTGCAGAATGTCATCAAGTGTTATGAGTGTGGATCTAGTCTGAGCCCTTTGGTGCCCTCTGGATAGCACACAAGTGTGAACAGAACAGACTGGCAATCTCTGAGATGACAGGACTCGTTGGAAAAGACCCTAACGTTGGGAAAGAGTAAAAACAAAAAGATAAGGAGACAGCAAAGGATGAGATGGTTAGATAGTGGGTATGAGTTTGGGCAGACCAAGAGAGACAGTGAAAGGGGGCCTGTTGTGCTATGGTCCATGGCAGAGGTGGTATTCAGCCAGTTCGCACCAGTTCGTGCTAACTGTTGGCGGAAATTTGGCTGGCCATGTCCCCAAACCAGTTCTGCAGTCGCCACTTGCTCGCTCCGCTCGCCATGTTTGTTGCTGCCATGTTCTTTGCACACGTGCATCCTATTGCCTTGCAAGCAAAATGGGATGTGCATGTGCAAAAATCATGGGACAGCAGCAGCTTTTTTTGCGATCTCTGGTACTTTTTGGCAGCCTATGGCTGGGAGGCTTCTTTGCCAGCCGCTTTCCAGCAGCAGTAGCTGACTGGGGTCTGCGAAAACTCCGATCAGCTTGCCTTACGGATTCTGGACCAGCCTCTGTGAAAGGTAAGCAGCCTGAAAAATAGGTAGTGGTGGGGGAGGAAGCAGGGCTAGGGCCAGGGCCACTAAAGGAGGGGAAACAGGGACAACTGCAAAGGGAGGGCAGAGGTAGATAGGTGGAAATTCCAAAAATTTTCCTACCTTTTCCTGTGGGCGTGGGCGCGAGTGACATAAAGTTGGCCATGCCCAATCAGTCACATGGCCCTCCCACCTAGCCACGCCCACTGAACTGGTAGCGAAAATTTTTGAAACCCACCACTGGTCCATGGGACTGTGAAGAGTCAGACTTAGCGACTGAATAACAACAACAACAACTTAAAAAGAGACAGTCAAAAAAGCCAAAAAAGAAAAAGACCAAAACACCTGCTTACCAGCAATCAACACCCAGATGAGCAGAGATTAACCAAGATTAACACTAGACCAACGATCAAGAAGTAAACAATACTCCAAACAAGGAACCATCAACTCAAACAAACAATCTAACAGTAAACAACAGCTTAATCAAGAAATCACCAAGACCTCTCCCATCAACACTGACAGGTCAAGCCACTATTATATAAAATGTAAACAAATTCTACTCCCTATTAGCACTTGTTTTTGTTACCTAGTTTGGTAATGAAATGTCTGCAAGAAAACAACCAAGCTCAGACCAAGGACTCCTCAGTTCAACCCTGAACTACAAATATTCTCTTCTAAGGGTACCATATTTCCTGTTGTTCATTTTCTACAGCTTTCATATTGCTATGACTCATTTAGGCTCTGCTTTATTGAATAGGGCTGTGTTGTGATCTACTCCAAACTTTTGATGCCTTGATTCTTTAACAAAAAAAAAAGGAGCACAAGGAAGTAGAATAAGAGTATCTATGTCCATCCAACACCTAGGGCGTTAACGGAGAATGCAAATGAAGACAAGTCAATGACTAGGTTATCATGTGGATTTAATATCTTTATATTTATTTATTTAAATAATTAATTAATTTTCAGAATCCACTTGAGTTGGGCAGCCAAAAAAAAATCACATAACTGATGCAATCTGTGTTCTAGTATCAGTTACTGAGATGCAAGGAACACAGAAATATGTGCAATGCCCACTTTCTATACATACTTAGACAGAAAGATAGGGAAGGAGATAAAGATTTAAAGATATAGAAATACGGGGTAGATTCATAGTGGTGAATTTACTTCATAATCCTGCTTTCTCCTCCCCCCCCTGCCCCAACAACTCTGGGAGATGAAATCACCCAGCTGACTTTCCTAGCTAAAGCAGGACTAGAACTTAATCTCCTGGTTACAGGGCCAGCAATTTCACCTCTAGTTACAAATGTTACATTATGTTATGTTATGTTATGTTATTCAATTCAAATCTTTATTGTCAGTGCACAACATATGTACAATGAGATCGGTTGAGCTCCCTCAGTGCACCAGCCCACAACACAGTACACCTCACAGTGAAGACAGAAAATCTCTAACCCAGTGGTTCTCAACCTTTATAGTGCTGCAACCCCTTTAATACAATTCCCCACGATGTGGCGACCCCAACCGTAAAATTATTTTCGTTTTGAATTTATCATGCCTGAAGCCGTATTGGCTAGCATTGAACTGCTTGCGATTGCCTTGAGGATGGAGGCATTAAAGCAGAGACTGCTCCCCTATTAAGTTTATCGCACCTGAAGCCAGATTAGGCTAGCGATTGGGAGTGATTGCAGCTGGCTAGAGAGGGAGACATCAGAGCAAAGATTTCTCTCTTTTTTAATTCATCGCGCCTGAAGCCGAATTCGGCTAGCGATTTGAAGAGCCTGCAGCTGGCTTGTGGAGTCAACCATTGGAGTGCGATTCTTCGACTCACAAATATACTTCCCATATTTCCAAAGGTCTTAGGCGACCCCTGGCAAATTGTCATTCGACCCCCAACGGGGTCGTGACCCACAGGCTGCCCTAACCCAATAAATCATATTGACAAAACACCCAGTCCTATTGTATCAGTGTGCTGGCCCTGCAGTCCATCATACTACATAGTTGCCTTTCGGGTGCATTTCAAGGTTCTGGTAACCACCTTTAAAGCGCTCCATGGCTTGGGACCTGGGTGCTTACGGGACCGCCTTCTGTTACCTCATGCCTCCCACCGACCCGTACGCTCGCACAGAGAGGGCCTTCTCAGGGTGCCGTCCGCCAGACAATGTCGGCGGGCGGCCCCCAGAGGAAGATCCTTCTCTGTGGGGGCTCCCACTCTTTGGAATGAACTCCCCCCTGGTTTACGCTAAATACCTGACCTTCGGACTTTTCGCCGCGAACTGAAAACATATCTCTTTGTTCGTGTGGGGCTTTCTTAAATTGTAGTTTTAAACTCTAAATTTCTCTCTGGTTTTAATTGGGGTTTTTTAGATTCTTAATTATTTTAATTTCGGCCACACTGTATAATAAGTTTTTTAATTGTATTTTAACTGTATATTGTTTCTTTTTACTTTGGCTGTACACCGCCCTGAGTCCTTCGGGAGAAGGGCGGTTTATAAATCTAATAAAATAAATAAATAAATAAATAGTTATAGTTATGATGTTATTTCTCATTCAGGAGTCTGACAGCCCACAGATAAAAACTGTTCTTAAGCTTGTTTGTGCGGCTGGCTATACTTCTATATCTCCTTCCTGATGGTAGGAGGGCAAAGAAGTGATGACCAGGGTAAGAGTCGTCCCTGAGAATTTTCCTCACTCTTCTTAGGCAACGATCCCTTGTGATCTCATCTAGTGGTAACAGGGGACAGCCCACAATGTTTTGTGCTGTACTCACCACCCTCTGTAATGTTTTTCTATCCGCAGCTGTTAGGCCAACATGTTATGTTATGTTATGTTATGTTATGTTATGTTATGTTATGTTATGTTATGTTATGTTATGTTATGTTATGTTATGTTATGTTATGTTAACATTACAGCAAAAGCAACCAAGATACAGAGTTTAAGACATTAACTAGAACAGATAAGGGATCTCTGCAGAAGCTACAATTTCAAAAGAAAGGAGAATAAAAAACTGGAAATGTGACAGTAAATGATGATTGAATTTCTAATTGGAAACAATATTCACTTTCTTGAAGTTGCTTTATTTGAACATAAATTATTCTAAACAAATGCATACTTATTAATTAAATATTTATGTGGGTATGTAAAAACGAATGTATGCCATAAAGCAAGATTATGATTTCCATACATAGAAAAATGATGATTGAATGAATTCGGTTAAGAGCGGAGAATGATATTGGGAGGGGAAAAAATAGTTGGCAACTCTGTTCCCCATCTGCTTTCTCATTTCAAAAGTGAGACAAGCACCCCAAATAGAAAGATGACAGTCTTGCCACTTGCACTTCCAATATGACTCTTGCTTACTTAAGATATTTAAAGGCATTTGAGATGAGTTTTTAAATAGGCCTTTCCCCTTTCAATAGATTTTAATAATTGTCATAAGTATGTCATTAGTTAATACTGAGCAGAAAGAAACCCAATTATTGAAATGGGTTGCTGTGACATGAATCTCTGGTTAGCATATTAAAGCTACTCATTCATGTTTAATAATGGAATTAGCCTGTGGGCAACGCTGAAAAGAAAAATGATTATTATTACTTTTCTTCTCCAAACTTTAGATCAATGTTCTTTCTGGAAGGCTTCCCCACTGGCTAGGAATTTGAGGACATGCATTCCCAACACGTAGGGAGGGCTGACTGATTGATTATGCAGACTCCTGCTGACCACATAAATAGATTTTATCCATGGCGAACTATCCCTAACCTGTTCTTTCAAATCTCCCAATCTCCCACATTACCACCATAAAAGAGGTACAGCTGGAAAAAGATTTAGTATTATGGACCTTCCTTGCTTTCTTCCTTCCTTCTCCAATTTATATGGCCACTCATCTCAATGAATGACTGTGGATGGTGAGCAGAATTAAAATAAAATAGAAACAATTACAACACAAATGTTAAAGTCACTAACACAACCAAGAAATAGGTCACTGCACAGAATCAGGTCCCCAGATCTTTGGGGTCTTAAAGGGTTCTTAGCTTAAAAGTGATGAAGATAGATAGATAGATAGATAGATAGATAGATAGATAGATAGATAGATAGATAGACAGACAGACAGACAGATGATAGATGGGTGGATGAGTGGATAGATGGACAGTGGATAGATGGCAGACAGATAGAAACAGAAAGAAAGACAGAGATGACAGATGATAGATGATGATGAGATAGATGATAGATAGATAGATAGATAGATAGATAGATAGATAGATAGATAGATAGATAGATAGATGGATAATAGATAGATAATATTAGGGGCTCAATTAGGGGGCAAGTTAAAATGAATGTTAAGATATAAATATATCTTAAAATATTAAGATATTTTATTAATATTCTTAAATATTTTAAATTTAATTTTAATTATTAGCCATTTTTGTAATTTTGATATGTTTTAATTTGTTTTAATTGTACATATTTTGTATTTTATCTCCGGCTGTACACCGCCCTGAGTCCTTCGGGAGAAGGGCGGTATAAAAATTCAATAAATAATAATAATAATAATAATAATAATAATAACCTTTTAAAACAACTGGGGAAAGTTGACATTTCCTCTACTGGTCTTAAGTTGACGTTCCTGCACTAGCAAGCTTCAGATTTATTGGATTGCAGTTCTCATCCTAATTGTTGTGACCATATTATGTCACTGTAGAAGTTTATCCAGAGGGGACAGGTGGGAGATAGGGTTGTAACTTGTGCAAATAAACGGAATCCATTTTGTTGGGGGTTTTAATTTTTTTGAAAAAAAATCTTAGAACAAGGCTTTTATTCTTGGTAGAAAACAGCAGTTGCATTCAGTTCTCATTTATCACGAACATTTAGAAAAACTGACACATATAAACAAAGCTATGGATAAAAAAAAACTAGCCCTTCTTTGGTCACTTCAATATCTATGTCTTACTATCACTGCTACCAACTTATAGATATTTAGGGAACTCTGTAATAAAGTTTCATGATGCTTACGCAGTCTTCATTTTTTAAATGTTCAGATATTAAAATCAAAAGGACTATATAAATATAAAGGAGATGTAGGGACAATGCTATGGTAAGATGAAACCAGAAAAATATTTAAAATACATTTAGAACATTTGTTAAATGCTTTAATATTAGAAACTTTTAGAAAGAAAAAGAAAAATCCTCCCTTGAGGATTTTTAAATTCACAGTTTCAGTGTTTTTATCTGCTTCAGTTTGCTTTAAAAAAAAAAACTGGCTTTAGTCAGTCTATATGCTATTTACAAAACAATTTGGAATACTTTGCTTTATAAAACCCTTTAGCCTTTTAAACAGTATCTCTTCCCCAACTGGGATCATTTTGTTGCATTATTGCTGGCCAGTGGGTGGTTAATTCTTGATAAGTAGAAGATATACTTAAAATTTCAGATCATTAAGTAATAGGAGAATAAGTAATTTATTTCAAATAACAATTATGCAGGAGTTCTATGTAAACATGAATGATACTAAACAGCAATTTCAAAAAAAGAGATTGCCCTGGCAGTGGTGGTATTCAGCCAGTTCTATCCAGTTCAGGCGAACTGGTAGTGGTGCCTGCGGGAGGCTCCGCCCACCTACCCGGACGTCATCACATTCCATTTTTGATGCTCTGTGCATGTGCAGAAGGCCCTGTGCATGCACAGAGGTGGTGTGTGCGCTCAAATTTGAGAACCGGTAGTAAAGGTAAGTGAATATCACCCCTATGCACCTTTTTTTCCTGCTTCTGTTTTGTTTCTGTTAAAGAATTTCCACTTTTCCAAAGATAGCTTGATTCTTCCTGAGTATATATGGCATATATCATTTACCCTGGCATTAGTTTCTGCAAGGGTCTTTGCATCTATTCAGACTTTCCAGGAGAGGCATGGCAAACAGAAGGTAGCTCTTCTGTTTCCTGGCATCTGTCCTCTGATCTGTATTTGGATCTGAAGATCGAAAAGTATGAATTCATCGAAAGTATGTTGTAGGTAGGCAATTGTTCCCAATTGTTAATTCATCAACCTTGGTACCATTTTTTCTTGCTTTTATGGAGCAACAATCAATATGAGATAGCCTCAACTTATACAAGCAGGATTTTTGATTGCTGTATTTTATGGTCTTCTCAACACATGTATTAAAGCAGACTCAGAAGATATAGAATGCAATTGCTGTCTAATTCATAAATCTTGTTAAATCAATTTTAGTGCTTAAATCACAGTTTGGACATACTTGTGAGGTACTCTTGTTATCTGAAAAAGGGTGGACTATGTAACTTTCCCCCCCATTTTGTCTAGTGTTTCATTAGCCAGAGAGGAAACAGAGTCCAGCTTTTGGAAGGAACAACAAAGATATGTTAAAACTGTTTAGGTGTCTACGGAGATTCTCAATCATCTAGGTCATGGTTGTCTCAAAGGTGTTTTTCAAAAGACAACTGAACAATGTTTTTGTTTTCTTTTCCCTTGAGGAAGAAGATGTTTTATTTGTCATCCAAGAAGCTTCATCTGTTCTGGCGCGCGCACGCACGCACGCACGAGTGTGTGTGTGTGTGTGTGTGTGTGTGTATGTTTGTGTGTGTTATTTTTTTCTGCAAAAACTGCGGAATTAAATAAAGTAAAATTTCTTTTCTTATAGCAGCATGGTGGCCTACAATTAAAAGCACAGTGAAATAGCAATATAAAGCCATAATAAAAACATCAATTAAAGCAAATCAGTTAAAAGCAGCAGGAACACTAGACTACAAGAGTAATGGTAGGGAAAACACTATTTAGCAGCACTTATATGATGGCTGAAATATAGAAACCTGAAAAATATAATTCAATTGTATAAACATAAATACATCTACTAATGCATTCCTGGAGCCTTACAGCATGGTTGGAAAAAAAAAAAATAAGGAGGGCCCAGAATGAGATGTTTCGCTATAATACTCCATTATACATTACTATGCTACACACCCTTGAATTTTTAGATCTGTTTTAGTATGATCAACTGCCTTCTTGATAAGTTGTTTGTGATGGGAAATGGAAATGCTGTGGTGCGTTAAATCCAAGCTTAGCTGGGTGGTCAGTTTTAGAATGTGGTTCTGTGAAATTCTTCCACTCCTTCATTTTGGAATATGGCAGTAATCTTTTCCAGTGCTATATTGGCCAATTCCACTTAGTAGCTTCCTCCCACTTCTAAATTATAACTTCTCTGTGCCTTATCTTGGGTAATGGATACTTCAGAATGGAAGATACATTGACAACTCTTTCTGTATTGATCTTGGTATACCACTATATGGCCTAGGAAAGCGAAATGAAGCATGAGAAATGACTTAACCTTTTCTGCCACTCCAACCATTTCTTCATCGCTAACATAATCTTTGAACAACCAGAGCAATACTTATCTACACTGATATTACCAGGTGGAGTAAACAGAAATCAAATTAACTATGATATTGATACAAGGAGGTGGAAGAGCTTATGATAAAAGCAAAGACATGGCCAGGAGCTGGCTGTGGAACAGATCATGAACTACTCACAGGAAAGTTCCAAGTCAAGCTTAAACGAAAGAACAATGATAACCAATTTCCATAATAAGCTCTTTCAAGCAGTATATCAGGAATTGTTTTGGTCCTGAACCTGACTGATAGGGCTCTAAAGCAACTGTGGAATGAAATTAAACAAATTATTAAGGATAACTGTGAAAAGAGACTGTGAACGACCAAGAAACAGAAGAAAGAAAACTGGATGTCAGAACAAAGGGTGGAAATTATGCTGACTATGTCAAGCTATGGAATGTTCTTGGAGAAAATGGGAATTCCCAGAATATTTCATGGTCCTCACGTTTCTAATGAAGAGATCTAGGCACAATCTAGATAGAATATGGCAAAACAGTGTGGTTCCAGGTCAGCAAAGAAGTGAAATATAGCTGTGTGGTAAAACCCTCTCCTTATATATTCAAGCTATGTGCTGAATGTGCAATATATTGGAAACTGAATTGGAAGAAGATGAAAAGAAGGTTTTTAAAATTGGAGAAAGAAATATCAATAATGCTTGCTATACTGTTCTAGACATTTTAGTAATGAAAGTCAAGGAGCACAGTGAAAAAATGTGTTTAAATATAAAAAAGACCTCATTAATGGACAGCTTGTTTAGTACTTTAAACAATTTTTAAAAAGTTGATAACAAATAAAATGTAGGCAATGAATCTGAGAACATGTCCATTGGTTTGTTTAAAGTTTTGGTTAGTAAAAATGAAAATAAACCTTTGATTAGACAAAGATAAATGATTAAAATGCACCATTTCTAAGTACATTTTAGACCAGTTTCAACCTCAATAGGGTTTTTTTTAAAATGCAAGTCATGGGATCAGTTAGAAAAATCCTCTTCTAGCATTTGGATGAAGTATAGTTAAGCACATAATTAAGCTAACGAGACTCATATGCTCCCACAATAAAAGGAAAGTAAAATTTCTAAATAAATTGAAAAGTTAAAGAACAAAACGATTGAGAAGACATCTTGAAATAATGCTAAAAATGCAAATGTTGATTATTTTTTGCACTTTTCTTCTCATGTAAATCACTGGTAAGTATGGCATCTGGTGGAGGAGCAGATCTCACAGCTATTGAGTTCATTCTCACAGTAATGAAGCTAAACTGATTTGAGGAAAATAACCAAGCTGCCAGAATCCCTTCAAATTGCAAAAGATGGCAAGTCACAATAAGAGACTCTGCTTTTAAAGGAAATGAAAATGAATGTGAAACTGAATAGCCCTATTATAAAATCTACATAAAACTTCAGATTTCAGAGTATGTTTAACATATATTATTCTTAAAATTTGCATATTGAACCATGGAAGTTTCAGCTGACTTTCTATAACATTTATCTCTCTCTCTGAGCTCTTCCATATTGGTGCTTTGTACAATTTGGGAATTAGTTCCTGTTTGATCTCACTACGTAATCTATTTTTATTTCTGAAATTGTTCTACTTAGGTTGAAATCACAGCAGAGTTTGCACTATCTTTTGAATTACTGGAACCTCTATAGAGTTTGCAAGTAGTCCATTTTCTAGTTGGTGAGAATTCGTGTCTCATTTGGATCTGGATTTAAATGAGCCATTACTCACCCCTAGAGGCTTAAAAACATCTGGATTTTTCTTTCTCTTCCTCCCCGCACTTACCCCAGTATTCCAATCTGTCTGTAGTCTTCCTTTGCAATGTGCAATCACGGGATGTAATTGATAAAAAAAAAAAGAGGCCTGGTTGGACATGATTACAGTTCTCTTTCACAATTCATCAGGACTTTTAAATGTAGCAAGGGAATGGTGATAAAGCAGCTGGGAAGCTTCTTATGCAGAATTTCAATGTTTTTGCTTAATTAAAAAAAAACTTTTCTTTGCAATGTTTTCCAACATAGCAACCTCTCAGATTCTTTTTCTTTTCTTTTTTTTGCAAACCACTTACTAAAAAGTGGACTATTGATTTTTTTTAAAGTGGTATAGGAGAAAAGTGATTCTTTGAACACCATATTAGGATCAGAATCAGCCCAGCACTACTTACATGTAAAGATAAAACGAAATTTTTCTTAGGGGACTCTCTGCCTGCGTCATTTCCAAAAGTTGTCTGATGCTGGTCTTTAAAAAAATCCTCTTTTTCTCACATAATATTTCCTGCATATCTCCATCAGGATCATTTTTTCACTCTCTAAAAAACTGAATACTGGAAGAATTCCCTGCAATCGATTCTCCCTGCAATGGGATAGGGGGAAAATGATAGAAAACATGTCCCAATTTGTCAGAAGAAAGTGATTCTAAAAGGCTCTTTAAAATGGATTTAAAAATCAGATAGGAAAAGAACAAGTGAACTGTAAGAGAAAAGATACATTTGGTTGGGGAACCAGTGACACTCAAGAAAAAAAAACCTATCCTTTTAATCACCTTTCCCTATTTTTCAAATACAGGTAGGTAGTCTTCAACTTATGATCATAATTGAGCCCAGAAACTCTGTTGCTAAGTGAGACATTTGTTAAATGAGTATTGTCCCATTTTATGACCTTCCTTGCCACAGTTGTTAAGTGAATTGCTGCAGTTGATAAGTTAGTAACTTGGTTTTTAAGTGAATCTGGTTTCCCCATTGAATGTGCTTGTCAGAAGGACACAAAAGGTGATCACATGACATTGGGACACAGCAATGGTTATAACTATGAACCAGTTGACAAGCAGCTGGATTTTGATCACATGATCATAGGATTGCTACAAAAGTTGTAACTGATAAATGGTCATAAGTCATTTGGTTTCAGCAGATTTGTAACTTTGAACAGTCACTGTTGTAAGTCAAGGACTACCTGTAATACTCTTTATGTTGATGGTTCATTTTCACAACTTTCGTTTTTGGGCAGATATGAAACTTACAAAAAAGCAATAACTAATTCAGATTTGTTTTCTTAAAGTACGGGTGTGAGTATGCCACCCCCTTTAAGCTACTTACTGTGTTGGCAGTATGATCACACCATTAGGTTTTCCAGCAGACAAAACCATGCTGGACTAAATCAAAATAGTACATTTTAAGCTTTGCTTGCACAAGTCAGGTGTGTGTGTGTGTGTGTGTGTGTGTGTGTGTGTGAAATTATGATTTGATTTACTCTTCTAATGTTGCTGTCAGTCCCTATGCCATGCCTGACTCTTCTTGACTCCATGGACCATAGCATGCCAGACTCCTCTGTCTTCCACTGTCTGCCCAAATTCATATTTATTGTGTTGGTGACACTATCTAACCATCTCACCCACTGGCATCCCCTTCTCCTTTTGCCTTCAATCTTTCCCAACTTCAGAGTCTTTTCCAATGAGTCCTCCCTTCTCATTAGGTGGCTGAAGCATTTGAGCTTCTTCAGTATCTGTCTCCTAATACAGGTCCCTAATCCCCAGTCTGTGAACTGGCACTGGTCCACATGCTAGAAACAGGTCCATGCAAAAAGCGACGCCCCACTCATTCAGTAAAGCATTTGATAAAGTAGACCATAACCTACTACTAGATCAATAAAAAAATGTGGGTTAGACAGCATCACCACCAGATGGATTCATAACTGGCTGACCAACCGCACTCAACATGTAGTCCTCAATGGAACTGCATCTACATGGAGGGAAGTATGCTGTGGAGTATCCCAAGGCTCTGTTTTAGGCCCAGTACTTTTCAACATCTTCATCAATGACTTGGATGAGTGAATAGATGGGGAACTCATGAAATTTGCAGATGACACCAAGCTGGCAGGAAGATCACGTGAAGTGTTAATACCACTTTATAATGCCTTGGTAAGGCCACACTTGGAATACTGCATTCAGTTTTGGTTGTCATGATGTAAAAAAGATGTTGAGACTTTAGAAAGAGTGCTGAGAAGAGCAACAAAGATGATTAGGGGACTAAAGGCTAAAACGTATGAAGAACGGTTGCAGGAACTCGGTATGTCTAGTTTAATGAAAAGAAGGACTAGGGGAGACATGATAGCATTGTTCCAATATCTCAGGGGTTTCCACAAAGAAGAGGTAGTCAAACTATTCTTCAAAGCACCTGAGGGTAGAACAAGAATAAATGGGTGGAAACTAATCAAGGAGAGAAGCAACTTAGAACTAAGGAGAAATTTCCTGACAGTTAGAACAATCAATAGGTGGAACAACTTGTCTGCAGAAGTTGTGAATGCTCCAACGCTAGAAATTTTTAAGAAGATGTTGGATAACATTTGTCTGAAGTGATGTAGGGTTTCCTGCCTGGGCAGGGGGTTGGACTAGAAGACCTCCAAGGTCCCTTCAACTCTGTTATACTATTTTATCCATGGGATCCAGGCACCATGCTTCCTCCGGTCCATGGAAAAAGCTCTCTCCATGGAACTGGTCCCTGGTGCCCAAAATGTTGGGAGCCATTGTCCTGATACACAGAATTATTACAGTTATTTATTTGCTGGTTTGCTTCCTCCATTGGTCTCTGTAAACACAGAATTAACACATGCTGTATACTCACGTATTCTTTAGGCCTAAACTTTCTCTCTCATAATGATTGTTTCTTAGAATGTAAAACCCCCAAAAATGTTTTTCCTGCACCACCACTGTAACCACTTCCACCTGACACACCTAGAAGATTAAGAGGAAATCTGATCTGGCCAGGCTCCCAGATGCCTCAAGGATGCAAGGGAACAATTGTAAACACAAGAGCTTAGCATGAAAATGTAATCAGAAAAGAACCTAGTGGGAATCTGACTAGGAGAAAAGATAACCTAGACTTCTTGGACAGAACCGTGTTTATTATTTTTTTAAAGAGAAAAACATTTAGCTCTATATTTTGCACACACACATGCGCACACACACACACACACACAAATGTACACTGAGCCAAATCAACCACACATTGTTTCTTTTGTAGCAATGTTTTATTTCTGTAATGGGCAGATGTGTTTAATTTTTACTTTTCCTGCCCTGGTAGCCCTTGCAATGTATCAGCACAACTCAAGGAAACCTCCCATTTTTATTACCCTCATTTCCTTCCTTGCTTTGCAATACAAATGGTTCAACAAAGCAATTGAATATATTTGAACAAGAACACCTTCCTAGTTGACTCAATGTTTTCATGGCTGTTATACTTTCCTCCTTATTGTGTGAAGCTCACAGACAGGTGCAGCTGTTATTATCTCCAACTAACCTCTGACAACCAATTATCTAAACACTTAGGATGAGTGCGCTTCTTCAATCCCAATTCCAATATAACTGGTAGACGCAGAGGGTCTTCATTAGGACCACCTATGGAGGGGAAGAGGGTCATTCGTTTCCATGCTCTCCCCATCCCAGTCCAATTGCCAGCGACCCAGGCCTTTATAGAAAAGATTCTGAACATATCTGGTGTGATCAATCACCCCCCAATATTGTACAAAAATTCAGGACAGGAGTGATTAGAGAGATTAACAACATGGATACCAGCAAATTTATCCAATATATTTACTGTCATTATTTAAAAAAACAAAAAACACAAAACACAACTGTTCAATTCATGATGGCTATTGCAAGATGAGTTATAGCACAATACTGGAAAAATTCAGAGCCTTCATCATTAGATCTGATATGAAAAATTGCAGAAGATGTTTGTTATAGAAAAAATGGATATATAAAAGATGGAAGATGTGATATATTAGGCAAGTTATCTTTGATTCATTTGGGAAAACAGTTATCCTTTTTGTAAAACATAATGTTATTTTTTGTTAACTCTAGTATTTATGAAAGTTGTTGATTTCTTCTCAGACTTTTTAAAATATGATAATTCTACTGTGATATTTTAAATTTTTTATTGCTGTCTTGCATTTTCTATTATTGTGTTTACTGTATATTTTATCACCAGATCATATATCCCTCACTCTTTCATCTGCGGTAAGCAAAATGAAGATTAAAACAAAAGTATGATCAATCACCTCCCAAGTACTAAATTATACTCCTGAATGGTGAAATGAAAATGGCAGATAGACTTTTCATTCAAAAAAAATTCAAAATATTTGTTTTTCTCTAGAAGCACTAAAAATGATAGTGGATGTATCGCCACAAATTATTAAATTTCTTTCATTGTTAATGATTATCTAAAGTATTTTTGTGTTTAATCCTTGGTTATTGTAGTCTTTATTTTAGGGGTGTCTTACCCATCTTATGTTTTGAATGTTTATACATGCATATATAACAAAGTAATAGGAGAAACTGTAAAGTTATACAGACAAGGCCAAACAACAACTACAGTGTGCCACTATTATGTTTTAGGAAAGGGTGACTATAATAATAATTTTTGAGCAAGCTGGTGTGGTAGTTCAGAATAGATACCCAGAAAGATCTCAAAATGTCACGTTTCCAATTTGAAAGAAGAGAGTTGGAGTTCCTTTTATCACTAGTCCTAAAAGTGTCAATTGAAAATAGAGGCTTGTTTACATTCTCTGCATTTTTTCACTCTACAGTTATCAGGAAAGTCCACAAGGTTTGTTTGGAACCCTTCTGTCAATTAGCATGTTCTAAATGATCAGCTTAATACGATCAGTGTAAGCATCCATGAAAGAAAACACCGTTGTTTTGCAGAACAATGCCTTGTATGTGTGCTTCCAATTTATAACGTAGTAAAATTGCTGAAAAGAATAATTTTTTCAGAGTGTGACTTACAATTCTAAAACAATAATATTTTAAACCAATAAAAAAAGTACAAAAATAAATATAAATGGATTCTCATTATTGCCATATGCTGTAAAAGTAACTCATGTTTATTTTATTTTAAAAGTTGTACTTGGATCCTTCTCCAGCATTTCCACACACCCCCCCAAATTAATTATCCAACTGCATAAGGAAGACTGTTAATTTCCCTTAATTATGGCTTTCCTGAATTACACAAATTTCCTCACCATCAGCTATAGATTTACAGAATGGGTTATTGTCTCCTGGTGACTGCCTAGTAGTCACTGTACTTTTCTTGGCAAGATTTTGGAAATTGTTTCTTCTCTTTCCTAGTGCTGTAAGAGATTGACTGATCCATAGTCACCAAGCTGGGTGTCAAGGTTCCAAGTAACACCTCCAAAGAAAGAAGGCTCCGAGTCTTAAAGTTCCTCAATATTCCATTTTATTATAGATGTCATATTGGCACATCTGGGAAAACCCGAATCTGAAAGCTTCCAGGTTTTCCCCACCCAAAAGAAAATCCAGGTCCCTGCCCAGTACCCACATGTTCATCACATGGTCAAATCAAACCACCATCCCATCTGGCGATGCCTCCCAGTCACACTCCTTTAGGTGCAGAGCAAGATGTCCTTGATTCTCTGAGAAAGGAATGTTATTATGACTATATATCTCTCCTGCTCCATACAATTATTATTTATTTTTGTCCTCTCTCCATTGCATCTCTGATTAGTTGGTTAGTAGTTATTTGTTGTTTAGGTTGTATTGTATTAATTTGTTGTCTAGGTTGAGTTGTAGGTTGTGTATTAGGTTGTGTATTATGTGATGATAGATGAGTTGGGAAGAGATTAAGATCATTTGAGTTTTCATTTGAGTTTTCCCAGTTTCCCACGGTACTAAATGTGGCAGGCCTGAAGGTCCAAGGCAAAAGATGGCTTCCAGGCCTGACACTGGCCTTCATATCAAAAGTGGGACTAGAACTTACACATAAAGCTATACATTTTCAAAACAATTGAAGGAGGCTTCTGGCTTTCCTTTACCAAGCAAGATGAAGCTGCTGTTGATTCAGAAATCTTCTGTGTTTAGGATAAAATTAGCTTGGTACTGTAGAGAGCAGACTACCTCAGCATTTTGGGATTCACAGTTTCTGTTGGAAGCTGTGGCCAGAAATATTTTTCCATTTCCAGCTGATAAGCCAGTTGTTGCCTTTCCTGGAATAGGATGAACAGAGGGCAGTCACTCATCCTCCTATAATCTCTTGATAGGATTACTGTAATTTGCTCTACATGGTCCTGCCCTTGAAGGCCACCCAGAAACTTCAGACAAGGTCTGTCCTTTTCTCTTAAGCTGATTTCTGGCAGATGAATATGATTTCTGAGCAAGAAGATCAAAGGGAAGTAAATGAAAGGGACATAGATTTAGTTTCCTCTCCTTCCTCCCTTCCTTTTTTTTTAAACTTTAAAAATATTCTAGGAAACAAAGACAAAAATGAATGGAAGAGTTGTGACAACAAGAATTGTCTAACACTAGTTTCACATTGGATGCCTTATATGCGCACATTCAAGTGAAAGTACTAGTATGAAAAGATAAATGCTAACCTTTTTCAAATTGCTGGAATGTATTAATACATTTATACAATACGTTAGTGCAGTGCTTCTCAATTATTTTCTGTCATGCCCCCCTAGGAAGAAGAAAACATTTTTTGCGCCCCCTGCGCAACTGTAAATAGTATCATTATTTTAAAAAAAACGAGGTCAAACGTGCCCCCCTTTACGGAGCCTCGCGCCCCCCTGGGGGGCACGCCCCACTATTTGAGAAGCACTGCGTTAGTGTATCAGATCTGGCTAATTAGAACTTGACAGAATGACTGTCACTGTGAATGAGTCCCAGCTGTGGTTGTTTTCTAAGGTTGTAGCTCTTCCTGAGGTGGATTTTGCTTTTGTTTTCATGTTTGGGATTAATGGTTGGCATAATTTTTGAATTTTTGTAGCAGGAGAAAGGAAATGACTGGCAGTCCCAAAGGTGATTTTTTTCAAGAGACAACTGGACTTTCTGGGATTTCTTTGAAGACATTTCGCTTCTCTAAGCTGAAGGAGCTTCTTGAATGAGAAGCGATACATCCTGGACAATCATGACCTGGATGACTGAGAATCCCCATAGAAATGACTGGCAATTATGAAGGTGTAGAAAGAATTGGAAAAGACTTTTTGTCCTGAATGTGTTTTGTTAGATTTCATTATCATATCATTTATTCCTGTTACCTGAAAAAACCAAAACAAGTGCTCTTAAAAGCTCTGGATAACACATTATGAGTTTTCCACCATTGCCACCCACATGGTAGCTTTCTGGAAAAAGATTTTTTTTTTTCCTTTTTACTACATTTCACATTGACATTTCCGGCCCAGATATGTTTCTTTAAATTATGTTTATTTCAATCATGTTTCTGCTAAGATCCAATTTTAATTTAAGATCTAATAATTTGACAGTGAAAAAAGAATCTTTGCCAAGTAATCCAAGGAGTTAAAGGACTGAGATAGATAAACCGTCTTCAGATGTTCTTAATGCTTTGTGGCACAGCAACCAAAGTGGGAAGACAGGTGCAAGTATTCTAATTCCCTTCTCACTTAGTTCTTGTTAACTTTCTCATAAAGTACATCAGCTCCTAAAGCAAAATGCCACTTCTGTTGATTTGATGAAGAACTTCGGAAAAATTGGGGTCGTAGAGAAAATTCCCATTTTCAAAATGCGCTTTGAGCATAAGGAGGATGCTGATAACGAGGACGGAATAAGCATAGGTAGCTTGTTCAATACTTTTGCTTTTTACATGTTAGTATAATAAATTCAGAACATATAAAAAGGGCTAAGCACACTTGGAATATGCACCTGTCTTCCCCCTTTTAAAGTTAAAATTAAGTTGGTTCTTTTAGCCATTTTCTTGGACCTATAGAAATAATCCAAATGTTGCTATGTTTTCCAGAGTATTGTTCTCTGCAAAATTGATAGTTATTCCTTACATTTCCTTATCCAGGTCATTAATGAAAAAAAAAGAATAATATTATGTCTAGGATTGAATCCTATTTCACATAACTGTACCAAACTGATGGACTGTCCATGGGCACTCTGTGAGGGTGGTTTAAAACTCTGTGGCTTTAACAAGTAGTCATGCAATTCATCCCACATTTAACAGTTTGCTAATCAGCACATATTGGAATACTTTAACTCAGGAGTCGTCAACCTCCAGTCCGTGGTATGCCAGAAATGGGCCACTCAAACAAGCAAAACCCCATCCACGGAATGCAGGCAGCAGACAAAACCACACCCCCTCCAGTCTGCAGAAAAAAACTCTCTCCACGGAACCCTGGTGCCCAAAAGTATGGAGGCCATTGCTTTAACTCTTCTCTAGAAGAGTTTATCTGTGCTATAGTTAAAATGTTTTGCATTATTAAAAATTGCTGGTGATTTCTTCTGGAAATACAGTTCAATGCAGTACTGCAATCAGTATCATTCTACCTATATTAATCATTATAGCTTTGAAGGACATTCTAGTATGTCTCTTCCTATTGTTTGTGCTATCTCCTCTCTGACATGCACACAACCAGATGATGCAAAAAAAAAGGCTGATCAGCAGAATACAGGCATTCACGCAAACACACACATACATATTGGGTGTGTTCCTTTATAAGCAGAATCCAAACTGAATGTGTCAAGCCAGAGGCGTTTAATTATTTTAAGTGTTTTTAATCCATCACACCCAGGAAATATCTATCCAAAGATAACAGCTTCATTTTGGTTATGATTATACAACTGCTTTCTACAATTAAGGAAAAAGGATAATAGCCACAGTTTTGATCAGAGGAATGAGAGTGGCATGCATAAGATAATAAAACATTTTCTAATATATCACTTAAATGATTGTTTGGCTAGCATACGAAAGTATTTTATTACTTAAATGTGGATTTTTTTTATATCTGTAGCTTTTTGTAATTGCATGCACATTTTGCTTATGAGTTGAGCAAAGGCTGAGCCCAGTATTATCAAAAGGCTGGGTCATCCGCAATAGTGTGAAGAAAAGATAATATGGGGGGTTGGGGGGGGAGGTTTGTTAAAGCAATAATTCTCAACCAAGTTCCAAACATTGGCATGAGAAGACCTATTCAAGATGCAATTCATGAAAACATTGCTTTGGGGTGGTAATGTGGTGAACTGCTTGAACAATGTATCAATTATTCCACCTCCAAAGTTATTTAAATAATGGAATCCAAAGTATTAAGAACTCAATTGCCTGGAAAGCAAAAAACTGTATTGGAAGAATTCATTTATTTTGTCTAAGCTTCCTCTGATTCTACTTTAAGCTTTTGTTTATGGCATCACTCTGGCTAATTTATAACATCTGAGTTCAGAGATCACTTCTAATTATTACTCTGCCATGTATCTCTGCCATAAAAAACCCCTTAAGAATAGTAGAAGAGAATAGCCACAATATTATTTTTGTTCAATTGTATTGATCAAAAGCAGTAAAACCTAAAGTAAGATAGGCTGAAAAAGGATGATCTCTCATCCTTCAAGCTCCTTTCCATGATCCAAGTCAGGATAAGATAAAGGAAGAGTATCATAAAACAAGCAAGGGTATCATATTGGTGTTATAAGTGGCTCCATATACTCACCATTAAAAATTCAAGAGACAAAACCCTATTTCTACTGTTTTTTAGACTGACTCCTAAATACCCTAATTCCTTAGAGCAGTGGTTCCCAACCAGTGTGTCTGCTTAAGTGCCGTGAGATCTTTGAGGTGCCGAACTTTGAGCTACGGAGATTTTAAATATCTATTTTCTTATAAGGGTGCCGGGAACTTTTGAAAGGCTTTCCAAGGGTGCCTCAAACAAGAAAAGGTTGTGCCTCAAACAAGAAAAGGTTGGGAACCACTGCCTTAGAGCAACAGCACAACTTACTACCAAGGCTGCTAATTATGGTTGTTAACTGGTCTGTTCCATTTCCTGGATGCCAAAATCATCACATTTCCTTGATATCCAAATCCTCACTATGAAGAACTCTGGTACTTTGTGTATGAAACCAAAAGAGCTGAATATTCACCAGCAATAGCCATGAACCATTGTGATGCCATCACTCGGCTATATCTCAGCTTAACTGCATTCACAGGTGGTAATAATACTTTGTCTCTTATGACTCCTTATTACTTTGAAACTCCTGTTTTGTTTAATAAAGCTGGTGTTCTTAATATATTAAACAACGTAAAACTTTCATTTGGGGAAACTAACAAAATACATGTTAATATGATATATTTTACTCAGGGAAAGAAAAGTGAGTCTCCAAGGCAATTGTGGGTATCTTTTTTTTTAGATAAAAGTCCCCCCCCCCAATTTTTAAAAGACATACATTCCATCTTTCCTTAAACAGTGTGTCATCTGGGTACAACTATCTCTGTGCAAATATCCTTCAACGTTTACATCATCATTCACATTCACATTAATATTGCTTCTCTAAACTTAAAATTACAATACATTAAACAGTTAAACATTATAAAACTCTTCATTTTCTTAATAACTTCTAATGATAGTACAATAATAATATTGAACATAGTTATTCTCATCATACGTATACTAACAATTGTCATCTTATTTATTTCTCTATCAATATATTTTCTTTAATCTTCATTTCCAAATTCCTTTTTTATTCTCTAACCATTGATAAAATACTTCCCTTATCAAATAATATTCAAAATAGAATAGAATAGAATTCTTTATTCGCCAAATGTGATTGGACACATAAGGAATTTGTCTTTGGTCATATCAGTGGTGGGTTTCAAAATTTTTTACTACCGGTTCGGTGGGTGTCGTTTGGTGGGTGTGGCAGGGGAAGGATACTGTAAAATCTCCATTCCCACTCCACTCCAAGGTAAGGTTACTGCAAAATCTCCATTTCCTCCTGATCAGCTGGGACTTGGGAGGCAGAGAATAGATAGGGTGAGCCCAGTCAGAGGAGGTATTTACCAGTTCTCCGAACTCCTCAAAATTTCTGCTACCAGTTCTCTAGAACTGGTCAGAACCTGCTGAAACCCACCTCTGGTGCATATGCTCTCAGTTTACATAAAAAGACAAGATATATTCATCAAGAATCGTAAGGAACAACACTTAATGATAGTCATAGGGTACAAATAAGCAATCAGGAAACAATCAATGTCCATATAGATTGTAAGGATACAAGCAACAAAGTTACAGTCATGCAGTCATAAGTGTGATAGGAATGATGAGAAGACTTAACAGTACTAGTAATGCAGCCTTAGTGAATAGTTTGACAGTTTTGAGGGAATTATTTGTTTAGCAGAGTGATGACGTTAGAGAAAAAACTGTTCTTGTGTCTAGTTATTTTGGTGTGCAGTGCTCTATAGTGTTGTTTTGAGGGTAGGAGTTGAAACAATTTACTGTATGTCCAGGATGTGAGGACATAAATTTTGTTTGTTCTCTCCTTAATTGTTAGTGTTAATCTGTTCATTTCTGCACATTCTAATATTTTCCTAATTACCTTCTCATCAATGGGAATTTCTTCACTTTTCCAATGTTGTGCAAATACAATTGTAGTTGCAGTTAAGACATGAATAATTAAATATGCATTCTGTTTATTATAAGGTTCAGGTAAGTTCCCCAGCAGAAATATTTCTGCTTTTAACGCATTATGTTGTTTTGTCATCTTTTCCAACCATGTCCTTATTTTTGTCCAATACTTCTTTGCTTCTCCACATGTCTACCACATATGATAGTAAGATCCAGGTATCTGGTGGCACTTCCAACAATTTATTTTTAAACATCTTTGCCAAATTCACCTGTGCAAGGTGCCATCTATCTTTTTGATTGGAATATGGTGTCTTTTCATTTTGTGGTTAGTTTGTATAGTCCTATTGTAACATACTAAACTAAATCTCTCTTCCCCTGCCTCTTTCATTTCCCCTTTGTCAAATTACAGAATGCAAATGTTTGGGTGAAGCCTTTCTTTATCCAAGATTTAAAAAAACCCTTTTATTGCAAATTGTAACTTTAAATTATGTACCAGTTCTTTTTCTTTCTCAGTGAAATGAAAATTTAGTGAATCTTCCATTACTCTTTCCTTAAAATCACCTTGCACAGCATGGATTGGCATCCCTCCCTTTCTTTTTTCTGATTCAGTATTTTTTTTAAAACAACAACACTTCTGTTATTTCAATATGTGCAACTTGCGTTTTGATTGTTGAAAGGAATATATGTGCTTGTGGTTTGCTCTCTGCAGGGAGATACTGTGCCCAGTGCCTTTAGGGGGATGGGGTTAGTCTTCACTAGCAATCTCTTTAATTCCAGAGTGACATATTTCCAGCCTTCCACCCCCAGATTCCTTTTCTAACTGTTCCCGCTTCTTTACAAGCCAGTTTCCCTTCCTGGGAATCTCGTGCCCCATCCCGTCTCTCCTACCCCGCTGCCCACCTAGTTTGTATTAGTCCTGGTTCTCATCCAAAGCCCCATGGATTTCTTCCTCCACCCAGTTCGCCCCTCTGACAAAACTTTACTCTAAGCAGCGCTTCTACTACGTGGAGTGAGGAAGAGGTGGGTGGAGAGACATCAAGGGGGTCTTAACGACGACTGATAGACCCCAGCCTCCGGGTTTCAGGTTAGATAAACAAATTCTGCAGTTGGTCGGTTTCCTTCTCCTCTTCTTTTAAAAAGTCCCTCCTTCCTTCTCCTTCCCCTCCCGGTTTCTCCCCCCACCCACTTTTTTTTTTTTTTTTGGCAGCTGCACTAGTGACGGCGGCGCGGCAACACAGCAGCAGCAGAGTAGCACAACGACGCCTGACAGTTGCGTGCATATGGGGTAAGTTTTGGTAGTGGGTTGAGTGGAAGGGCAGAACTGGCCGATCGTAGGGTTCAAATGGGAGAGGGGGCCCCGCTGGAGATA
The DNA here is from genome assembly GCF_028640845.1 of Ahaetulla prasina. NCBI lineage: Eukaryota > Metazoa > Chordata > Lepidosauria > Squamata > Colubridae > Ahaetulla > Ahaetulla prasina. The sequence continues at coordinate 67,642,106 of NC_080540.1, read as the reverse complement.
GTCAGGAAAGGGGGTCGCTGCTGAGCAGGAGACGTGAAAGCCAGTCTTCGGGATAGACTCTGGAAGCTTTCGAGTACATATCAGGTCCACCTCCGAAGCGGAGACACCGCTTTGGTCAACTTTGAAACACCCTCAAGCTCCCTCCGTTCCCAGACTCGGAAGACGGAGGCTGCTCTGAGCAGCTCTCCCTTCCGGATTGTGCCCTGGGACCAGGTAGCCGGAGTGGGGGGTGGGGGGCGAGCCAAAGCAGGGTCCCCCCCCGACTTCTTTTTGGGAAGCCGGGCTGCTTTTCGGACTCCTTTCAAAAGGAAGGAGCGCAGCACGAGGCTGGGGACTTGGAGGGGGCTCAGTTAATGTGACAGAGCTGCAGGAGGTCCTGCTAAGTGATGGAGACGCAAAGAGGAAAAACAAATCTGCTTCTAGGCTATTGGATGGGAAATGGTAGAAGAAGCCAGAAAAAGTCATTCGAGAAAGGGAAAAAGAACAAAAAAGGAATATGAAAATGAAATCAGGAAACTAGTACCCGAAGGAAGTGTGGGGGGAAACCAAGACATTTTTTTTTAAACTTCAGATAGGCTGCAAACAATTCCCTGGGCAGAGGCATTTTGGTAATTAAGTGAGGCTTTTGAGAAAAGTTTATGGTGGCAGAAGAGGACTAAACTAAGTAAATAAAATAAACAAACCTCACTCTGTTCTTTCAAATATGCATCCCCAAATCCTGACACTCTTTCTGGAAAAAGTTAAAAGGAAGGGGGGGGAGGGGTTCTCACCACTGAGCAAATTGGAAAGATGGCAGAGGGGAACTGTGTAAATATATTGCAACTTTTCTAACTTAGTACTGTCTACATTCTTTGGGATGATGTCTTTTGGGTTTCCCAACCAGAATGGCCAAAGGCTTTGAATTATGGGAGTTTTGTGATTCTAACTTATCTCAGGGATACTAGACTGGAAGGCTAATGACCTCTGGCCAGATATATCATACATGAAACCCAACACATAATTACTACCTAGAGATAACCAAATTGACCATGGAATAAGGTTTTATTCGGTTCTTGCTTGGTTATATCTGTATAAGGTAAAATATGTAGCTACACCCAAGAAAGAGAGCTTTAAACATTCTTTCCCTGCACCACTGCAAAATGAGTAAAGCAGACAGGAAAAAATGAAGAGTACATGCAGAAGTCCCTTAAATTTTCCATAAGTTCTACTCTCTTTGGATGAACAAGCAGGCCTCTTGTCTGCAGCACTGATCCATTTTACAAAATCTCTGTGGCAGCTTGAAAGCAGTGAATTGGATCTGGATTTTTATTATATAATATTTGGGGTAGATCTTATAATATCAAGGAATCTGAGTAAGTTCCTAGTAAGTTTTTGTGATTACATTCAACGTTTGGATCTAATCTGTGGTACCTGAACTATTGGGATCATTTGCAGTAGCCCCTTCCATAATAGTAGTATGTGAGTATAAATCATTTTCTGAAACAATTCAATATCTATCTCCTTCTCTCTGCTTATTTCGGTCCCTTTGACACTGAAACGGCCACTTGGGAATAAGGAATGTTGCGGGGAGAAGAGATTCATCTCTGAATCATCTTTCATGCCAATGGGATTAAAGAAAGGCTTTCAGTAAAGAACTGTGATGTAGGTAAGACTAGTGACATGAGCACTTACATATTTTTAATGTAAAACCAGTAGAAAGTCAAAAGACAAGATGGTTGAAGTAGATGCAGTTAAAGAAAGTACAACCAGCAATATTGAAGGTTTGGTAAAATTGGAGGAGGAAATTAATGGGGTATCCAAAAGCATGTATTCTGTAAAAAAAGGATGAATAAACTACACTGGAAATTGAATTGTACTGAAAAGACTAGGAATTATTGTTGACTTTTTATTAACATTTTTGCTGTTTTCAGATTTAGATGATACATTCTTTTGTTCACTTTAAGCAGTGGTCTCCATGATTCAGGCCTTCCCTGATTATCCTCCTGCTTGTAATTGTATGAATGGAAGGTTTCCTTCCCTGGCTTGGAGCCTCATTGGTATCTGGTTTGGGCATTGTCTATGTCTGACAATAGTAGAACAAATACCCTTTGTCTATTCAGCGCTATAGAGCACTGCACACCAGAACAACTAGACATAAGAACAGTGTTTTTCCCCGAACGCCATCACTCTGCTAAACAAATAATTCCCTCAACACTGTCAAACTAGTTACTAAGTCTGCATTACTATTAATCTTCTCATTGTTACTATCACCCATCTCCTCTCACTTATGGCTGTATGACTGTAACTTTGTTGCTGGTGTCCTTACGATTTATATTGACTGTTTCCTAATATGATTTGATTGCTTATTTGTTCCCTATGACTACTGTTAAGTGTTGTACCTTATGATTCTTGACGAATGTATCTTGTCTTTTATGTACACTGAGAGCATATACACCAAGACAAATTCCTTGTGTGTCCAATCACACTTGGCCAATAAAGAATTCTATTCTATTCTATTCTATTCTATTCTATTCTATTCTATTCTATTCTATTCTATTCTATTCTATTCTATTCTTAGCAAAAGAAAAAAAATCAGTTCAGTCTCAAATAATCTCTCCCTAATATTGTTGCAGGCTCCAGTGTATCCTCTGTATATTTTCACATGTACTCAACCTGCTGCTGCCAAATATCAAAATTTTTGAGACTGGGGTTCATATCTCCTGGGCCTTATATTCAATGGTCACTACTTTTGGTTCAGCATCCATTGTTACCTACAACATTTTTTCTTTTCTCAGACTGTTTTCATTCTTCCTGGCTGTCCTTGACTTCTTTTCCAAAGCATCTCTAGTGAGATAACATACTTCTTAGTTTTTATAAAACATTCTCTTAAAATACCTTTTATGATAAATCTTCAGTTGCAATTCTCTAGTTCTCAAATTCCACTTCAACTCATGCTCTAGATTAAGTATAAACATATGCAACTGAAAGAGTGTCGTATTTCTTCCATGTTAATGATACTTCCACTTTTCTGTCCTTCATCTGTTGTTTCCCAGAGAAAATTTTAGACAGCAAGCTCTTTGGAAGAGAGACCTTAGTTTTCTACTCTATAAAGTATCCTGCATTGGTGAAACTTATAACTTGCCGTTGCAAGAAAGAAAAGAGTAAAGAACAGAAGAACTATGAATCAAGAAAACATATTGATTCCTAAAGTCCTAAAATAGAAATTGCAGGTTCCAAAAAAATAATGTATTGTAAACAATCAAATAAAGCATGATAGGAAAAGAAACTGGCAGATAAAAGACTGAGCTATTTTTGATGTATTGATTTCTTCTGGTGGCATTAATAGATTTGTGGCTCAGAAAATGTAGTTCTTCTTGAAGTGATAAAACTAGCAGGATTCAATTACTTTAGAGAGATGAAAGCTGGCATAGCTTAATGTTTCTCCATAAAATAAAGTTTGAAAAAGTGAAATAAGCCCGTCCCTCAAACTAGAATGGGTTTCTTGTGCCTAATTTGTGTTATTATAGTTGAACTCATAAATCTGGGTGAAAGACAGCATAATGATAACAGAGGTTTTTGGTGGAGACAGCAAAAGAAGAGAAAAATATTCATTTGGGATGATACTCAGGGAAGTCGTTGATGGTTGAAAGATCACTGGAAGAAATGAAAGCAAATACTTATTGTGAGTATTGGAAAATGATTGCAAATCGAATGGGTAGGCCATCTAAATGGAAATAAGTTCTTATTTAATTAGTTTACAGCAGTGTTTCTCAACTTTAGCAACTTTAAAATGTATGAACTTCAACTCCCGGAATTCCCTAGTCAGCCAATTCCATACATGTTAACATTGCCAAGGTTGAGAAACATTGGCTTATAATATTTATCGTCATATTATTTATTATTTATCTTGGCTAATGTGGACTAACTCTTATACACTGAGAAAAAGATAATCTCTGAATGATTCTTGCAAGGTGTTTAGTAACAATGAACGTCCTGGGTTAAAAAAATCCCTTTGAAATGCAGCATCACATTAAAGGTACTGTAACAGCAGTACCGTCTGCACAGTTTGTTTTTTTCTTTTGCTGGACAGTTCCCTTGTAAAGGGTATCTGTTTAAACAACTGGATAAGATTATGGAAGAAGATTACCCTAAATTGTTTACAAAGACAGATAAGCCTGCCTTTGATATACCACTTTGGAAGACTACATTAATAAGGAATATTGAAATAGTTTTTGATCAATGTCCATTTCCTTTTGATTTTGCTCAGCGCTTAGCAAAAGAAATGTATAAGCAATTGGTATCTGTATAAACTCCTTATAATCTCTTTTATGCCATCAGCTCAGTAAAAACTTCCAACAAACCATGTATGCCCATGAGTCTTTATCTATATGCATCTACTCCATTTCTCCGTAAACTAAGTATATTTATTCTTGGAACATGAATATAGAAAGTGACAAGCGTTAGCAGAATGCTCAATACTTCGTGCTGATAAAGTCTCTTTTTAAGCTTTACATGGCTGTATGCGTTCAGCGCTAAGTGAACAAATTGTTAAGAAATGCTCTACTTTATGAACTTTTTGTCATGATTGTTAAGGAAATCATTGCGGTCCTTAAGTGAAGCACATGGTCATTGAGGGGATTTGTTTCCTCCATTATTGATTTTACTTGTCAGAAGCTGCTGGGAAGATCGCAAATGGCGATCATGTGACCCCGGGACACTGCAACTATCATCAATCCACGCTGATTGTCTGACTTTTGATCATGTGACTTCAGAGGCACTAAATGTCAGGACTGGTTACAAGTCACTTTTTTCAGCTTCATCATAACTTCAAATGGTTGCTAAACACATGTTTGTTAAGTGGAAGATTACCTGTATATGCATTCCCAGTAAATCTGTATGCAGATTTTAATTTTAAGTCTATCCTTCAGCTTCATCAGATTGTCTTTAAATGAATTCTTTTTTTTAAGTGCTATTAAACATTAAACACAACGGTAGGAAGAGAAGCATGCATTAATTGGGGGGCCCAGGGGTGAGGAGAAGATAGAATGGAGAGGAAATTAAAAGATTAACTGTACAGTCTTATTAACATCTTCAAAATTTACTTCCAGCAAAAAGGTTACAGATCACACCCTTAATCCCCAGTCAAGACATTTAAGAGGTAAAAAAGGGGTAGGGCTAGTTTGGGATAGACATTTTGTGGTTAATAGTTTTTCACATTTGTTTATAGAATTAAATGCTGAGGGGATGATCAGAGAGGAGCAACTTCTTTAGTGTATTTATGTTTAATAATGTAACTTCTCTGAGATTTAAGAAATAAATCCCAAAAATAAGATAGGAAGAAAGTTAATTCTTCCGTCTTCCTGTGAAAAGAATCCCAAACTGCTATGTTCAAAGCATGCCTTTCTGATTGAAAATGTGAAAATAAAAAAAGATGGACGGGCTAGCATCTGAAGAGATATCTTTTTTTTAAATTAGCATTTTTTGCAGAGATCTAAATATGTAATTTAAAAACCATCAGATCTGTTCAAAGGGTAAATTTATTTATTTATTCATTAAATTTTTATACCGCCCTTCTCCCGAAGGACTCAGGGCGGTGTACAGCCAAGGGTAAAACTCAATATATATACAATTAAAACCAGAATTTAAAACAAAGCAAATTACAAAAAAAGGCCGACATTTAAATTTAAAAATTTAAAACCCTAAAACAATAAAAAACCCAATTTAAAATAATAAAATTATTATGCCAGTCCCGCTTGAATAAATAAGTATGTTTTTAGCTCACGGCGAAATATAGTCCATCTTGCCATAAGTTCTGAAAGCAATAAAATACAGATGTTACACTATGTCCATGATGGTGAACCGATGGCAGATGTGCCAAAGGTGGGTCTTCCAGGTTCTGTTGCTGGACAGCTGGTCTCTGAGCAAAGACCAGATGACTGGCGCACACGTGCACGACATAACCCGGAAGAGAGCCACTGGGTGGTGCACATGCGCGCAATGGAACCTGGAAGAGCAGCTGGGTTTCAGGGTTTCCCCCCCTGAAATAGCAGTAGTACTTAGACTTGTATATCGCTTCATAGTCCTTTTACAGCCTTCTCTAAGTGGTTTACAGAATCAGCATATTGCCCTCAACAATCTGGGTCCTCATTTTACACACCTCGGAAGGATGGAAAGCTGAGTCAACCTTGAGCCAGTGAGATTTGAACTGCTGAACTGCAGCTAACAGTCAGCTGAAGTAGCTTGTAGTACTGCACTCTAACCACTGTGCCACCTCGGCTCTATACATAACTGAAGGGAACAAAATAAAACTGGGCTGAGACATTTGTTCAAGTATTTGGGAGGAAATGGTTTATAACGCTCACATCACAGGCTGAAGAAAAGAATTATCTATCTTGAATATTTGTACCATGACTATTTTTTTTAATTTTTTTTAATTTTACATTTATACCCCGCCCTTCTCCGAAGACTCAGGGCGGCTTACAGTGTATAAGGCAATAGTCTCATTCTATTTGTATATTTTTTACAAAGTCAACTTATTGCCCCCCCAACAATCTGGGTCCTCATTTTACCTACCTTATAAAGGATGGAAGGCTGAGTCAACCTTGGGCCGGGCTTGAACCTGCAGTAATTGCAGGCTTTGTGTTCTTAATAACAGGCTTTACCAGTCTGCGCTATTCACCGGCCCCTATGAAGATTATGAAGAAGGTTTGCTTTTATTTTTGAAATGGCAATGGGTTTGGGGGAGAGAAGAAAACTGTCTAAAAGTTGCTCCAGACAGCGAGAAAACAAACAGGTCCGGATACCGGATACTTTCAGGTACTGTATACCTCAGGCTGGAAAAAACAAAAAGATAGAGAAAGTTAATTCTTCCGTCTTCCTGTGAAAAGAATCCCAAACTGCTATGTTCAAAGCATGCCTTTCTGATTGAAAATGTGAAAATAAAAAAAGATGGACGGGCTAGCATCTGAAGAGATATCTTTTTTTTAAATTAGCATTTTTTGCAGAGATCTAAATATGTAATTTAAAAACCATCAGATCTGTTCAAAGGGTAAATTTATTTATTTATTCATTAAATTTTTATACCGCCCTTCTCCCGAAGGACCCAGGGCGGTGTACAGCCAAGGGTAAAACTCAATATATATACAATTAAAACCAGAATTTAAAACAAAGCAAATTACAAAAAAAGGCCGACATTTAAATTTAAAAATTTAAAACCCTAAAACAATAAAAAACCCAATTTAAAATAATAAAATTATTATGCCAGTCCCGCTTGAATAAATAAGTATGTTTTTAGCTCACGGCGAAATATAGTCCATCTTGCCATAAGTTCTGAAAGCAATAAAATACAGATGTTACACTATGTCCATGATGGTGAACCGATGGCAGATGTGCCAAAGGTGGGTCTTCCAGGTTCTGTTGCTGGACAGCTGGTCTCTGAGCAAAGACCAGATGACTGGCGCACACGTGCACGACATAACCCGGAAGAGAGCCACTGGGTGGTGCACATGCGCGCAATGGAACCTGGAAGAGCAGCTGGGTTTCAGGGTTTCCCCCCCTGAAATAGCAGTAGTACTTAGACTTGTATATCGCTTCATAGTCCTTTTACAGCCTTCTCTAAGTGGTTTACAGAATCAGCATATTGCCCTCAACAATCTGGGTCCTCATTTTACACACCTCGGAAGGATGGAAAGCTGAGTCAACCTTGAGCCAGTGAGATTTGAACTGCTGAACTGCAGCTAACAGTCAGCTGAAGTAGCTTGTAGTACTGCACTCTAACCACTGTGCCACCTCGGCTCTATACATAACTGAAGGGAACAAAATAAAACTGGGCTGAGACATTTGTTCAAGTATTTGGGAGGAAATGGTTTATAACGCTCACATCACAGGCTGAAGAAAAGAATTATCTATCTTGAATATTTGTACCATGACTATTTTTTTAATTTTTTAATTTTACATTTATCCCCCGCCCTCCCCCGAAGACCCAGGGCGGCTTACAGTGTATAAGGCAATAGTCTCATTCTATTTGTATATTTTTTACAAAGTCAACTTATTGCCCCCCCAACAATCTGGGTCCTCATTTTACCTACCTTATAAAGGATGGAAGGCTGAGTCAACCTTGGGCCGGGCTTGAACCTGCAGTAATTGCAGGCTTTGTGTTCTTAATAACAGGCTTTACCAGTCTGCGCTATTCACCGGCCCCTATGAAGATTATGAAGAAGGTTTGCTTTTATTTTTGAAATGGCAATGGGTTTGGGGGAGAGAAGAAAACTGTCTAAAAGTTGCTCCAGACAGCGAGAAAACAAACAGGTCCGGATACCGGATACTTTCAGGTACTGTATACCTCAGGCTGGAAAAAACAAAAAGATAGAGACATCATTTAGGCTTCCAAATGCCCTGCCACCAAGCCACCCTTGACACATTCAAAGGAAGCTGTTGTTCTACAGTGTTTTTGGTGGACTTTGATGGACCTAGAACAGGGGTGTCAAACTCGTGGCCTGCAGGCCGGATGCGTCACACACTGGCCACGCCCATGCTCACTTTAGCAAAGCGGAAAAAGTCATGATACATCATGTGACAATGCCATGACGATGTGAGTTTGACACCCCTGATCTAGAAGATAATCTGTTTCTTGCCAATAGCATGATCAATATTTTATTCTTATTTTTGCTTTAATCCGCCTTACGTGATCCTTGGGTTCTTCTGAATTCCCTCTGTTCTCAAATGACAAAATACTGAATACCTTAAATTAAGTATGAGGTCGCAAATGTGTGCTACATTAAATGTTTGGTTTACTATCTCTATAATCTTTTGTTATTGGCTGTATTGGTCAGATCTCACACAGCTGGAATTCAACAGCATCTGGAGAACCATATGTTCTTCAGTGCAGGGCTGCCAAACTGACAGAGTGGAGTGGGGGAGAGCCACCCACCCACCTCATGATATCCTCACTTAGTTTCCTTGCTGCTCACCATTAGTCAGGCTAGTTACTTCTTATATCTGGAATCCTGGTAAGAACAACGTTCCCTGTGCACAAATAACAAAACTTCACAAGGAAAAGCTCCTAACTGACTGAGAATGGCTCTTATTGATGATAGATAACATCAAGAAAACGCTTAGAGATTAAGGCAAAATCAGGCTTGATGTTTGTTTTTTTCTTTCCATTTCTTTCCTTGTTTCTCTTCTTTGCATTAGGCATTAGAGGTTCTTTGCAGTATTCTTTATCACTCTGAAGCTGAGTAGTTGTTAACAGTCTTCTTAATTGACTTCTCCGTCATTCAGTCTTTCCTTATATGAAAAACAGCTGTCTCTACATTTTCTGCTGCCTCTAGTCTTTTAAACATCCCTCCTGATTCAGGAGATACAGAGTTGAATCCACCTGAGCCATATTGCCATCAGGCATCCTTCTTGGGGCGTGTGAATATTGCCATGGACAAATATGTGCTGCAGTGCTTGTTCAACTATATTGTAATCACATTGTCTTTAGTTCCACTGCTGAGACTTGCCTCAGCAGAAAACTATGTTGCTATGTGGTCGTGCAATTTGTTGACCTCATTGGATATCCCTATCTTGCCTTTTTTTTTTTTTGGCATATATTCAAAGTCACTGCTAGTTAGTATTGTCTGGATGATGCACTGCTTGATTAATAAAATAACTTTTCTGGCTATGCTACAGTTCCCCTTCACCATAATGACAGTCAGTGGGAATATTTCTGTTAATCATGGCATTGTGACAGGAACAGGGTGGGTCTCTAGGCTTCGTTTTTTGGCTTTTTTCCTATTTGATCAACCTGCATTAAATGAAATGGCAGAAATAGAAAACATAACAATGAGCCAAAGAATTAGGAGAGACTTTTTTGGGAAGAGCACTTCTAGTTAGGATTTCTTGTCTCCTCCTCTCCTTTTTTAAAATATCATCAGCAAGGACCAACTTCTGCCTTACTTTCTTTCATTGTCTGAATATCATTCAGAGGAATACAAGGCTGAAATAGTTCTACTGTGGAATGTCCTCCACCTACTTCCAACATTTCAGCCTTGCACAAAACTGATAAAATAGCCCGCCAGTCTAGCATTTGCATGAGAAACCAGCTACAGCGCTGTAGTTCTGGTGGGTGCAGTTGGTGCAAAGCTAAAAGGGCTTAGACTTCTAAAAAGTGGCTTGTTGGGAAAATGGGGACAGAGGGGAGCTCTGCATCTTACTTGTCCTAGAACAGGTGTCAGCAACCGCATGTGGCTCTTTGGGCCCTCTGCTGCAGCTCCCTGTTGGGTGATCCCACCACTGTCAGGCCCCACCCCTCGCCCTCCCCTCGTCACTCCTTGCTTGGCTGAGAAGGAAGGGCAAGGGCAGAGGATGGAGAAGTGGCTGGGGCAGATACAGAGAGATACAGAGAGAGGGGAAGAGCGACACACATACAGAGAGAGGGGGGAAGAGGGGGACAGAAAGGGGGGAGGGAGGGAGAGAGATGTCAAAAGGATTTTATGGTTCCAGAGAGAGGGGAGAGAGAAGACAGAGAGAGAGGGGGGGAGGGAAAGGGGGAGAGAGGGAGAGAGATGTCAAAAGGATTTTGTAGTTCCCAGTGTTTTTTAACAACCAGTTCTCTGCCCTAATTACCGGCTGGATAGGCATGGTCATGTAACTGGTGGAAGTGAATGATGTCAAGTTGGCCAGGCCCACCCAGGTTTTGTGGCTCCCAGTGTTTTCTTTTCTGTGGGAAACAGGTCCAAATGGCTCTGAGTGTTTAAGGTTGCAGACACCTGTCCTAGAAGAATCCAGTTAGGTGATCTATTGTTTCTGTCCTTGTCCATAGCTCTACATTGTTTCCCACTAATTTGCTTCATTGAGAAATATCTACTCTGAGTCCGTGGATATTCCGTAAATGGCAGTAGTAATTTGTTGGGGGGACTGGAAAAAAAGTGTCCAGATTGTCCCAGTTCATAGAAAATGTTAACTGCCCTGATTAAAGATTTAAAAAAATCAAGCTTAATGAGTCCAAAAGTAGGAAAAACCTATAAGACCCTATAAGAACAGGGCTTAGAAGATGGTTAATGAAGCATGCCCAAGCTATGCAGCATGAAATGAGAGAGTTACAGGAAAAGTTGTGGGAAGAAAAAGAATCTTTAGCAAGAATCTTTAGCCATTGAGAGAAATGACACCTTCCATCCCTGCCAAGTTCTCTGGGAATTACAAAAGTAATAAATCAAATTTAAAATGTGCAAAAAAAGTAGAGTTAGTTAGTAACAAGCCACACGTTACTAATCTGGGATGAAAAATGCTAAGGTATTCTAACACAGGTATAATTCAGTATATCTGAAACTTGTAAAAAACCCCTCTTTCTTTTTAAACCTTCTTCTGCCCAAATTAATTTTCTTGATCCCTAAATTTGACCAGAGCAAATATAAAGGTTTCAAAGAATTTGGGGAGCCCTATAATGCGAGGATTCCAAACTCTTTCAAATGCTGACAATTAAAAAGGACAAAAGAAAGCCCATAGGTTGTAGGGTGGGATCTTTTTTTCCTTCTTGTCCTCAGGACAAAGTCTTGTCATGTTGATTCTAAGCATTAATCTACCAGGGACAACTTGAATCCTGGGGAACATAAGAAACACTTAAGTTTCTTATGTTTTTTCTGTTTACGCATTTTTCTAGTGTACTTGACAACACATGCTTCATTCTGAGTATTTTTATTGCCATGTCAGATGCTGCTGTATCCATGTCTTAGTGAGACAACATCAAAACAGGGGCCGGAATAGCTCAGGCTGTAAGGAGCCTGTTATTAGAACACAATAGCCTGCAGTTACTGCAGGTTCAAGCCCGGCCCAAGGTTGACTCAGCCTTCCATCCTTTATAAGGTAGGTAAAATGAGGACCCAGATTGTTGGGGGGGCAATAAGTTGACTTTGTAAATATACAAATAGAATGAGACTATTGCCTTATACACTGTAAGCCGCCCTGAGTCTTCGGAGAAGGGCGGGATATAAATGTAAATAAAATAAAAATATAAATATAAATATAAATAAATAAATAAATAAAATAAAACAGCAACAGAAGAGCTGACTGGGAAGGGACAGGGTAAAACTATTTCCTTAGCTTGAAATAACAAATAAAGATATTTTCTTGCACCAACTTTATTTATTTTATCTTATTTATTTATTTATTTATTTTATTTGTCAAGCATATATAAGATAACAGGTAAAAGTATGAACATAATTTGAATACATGAAAAGAGTAAGAGTAAAGACAGTAAAGAAATGAGAAATATTAGAGAGGATCATAACAAGATTAAAAAAAAACCAGAAGCATTGGAGTTCTTTTTTCCTCTCCCTTGTCATTCAGAAGAACTGCCTGAATGTATTCTAGCAGAAGAGCAAGATACAAACAGCAGCAAGTCCAGTGGTGGGATTCAGCCAGTTCGCACCACTTTGGGAGAATCGGTTGTTAACTTTCTGAGCAGTTTGGTGAACTGGTTGTTGGAAGAAATCATTAGGGCAGAGAAGTGGTTGTTAAGTTATTTGAATCCCACCACTGAGCAAGTCTATACCTTTTCCAAGCTCTTTGCTAATAGAATTTGCAGATATGATAAAGCTTAATGATTAAGCACTCATGCCAATATCAGAGAATCCATTATACCATTCAACCATCTCCTCTTGCTCACATTTTAAATACATATGGAATAAAGCTGTAATAATAGGCAACATTCTGCCAAAGCCAAAAATGCCACAAAGCCTACTGAAGTACTAGATCAATTTGAAATGTTCTAAAATGATTTGCAGGCATATTTTTCAGCTCACAGCTTTGCATCTATTTCCAGTTTCCAGGTTTCCAATTTCCAGGTTAAGAAATCCACTATGATTTGGAAATGTAATCAACTTGCCTTCACATTGAACCTTTTTGTAGAATTTACATAGCTTTTCTAGGTTGACTAGCTCTTCTAGGTAGACTAGCATTTTATTCTGGCAGGAATCATTCAGATCGCTATGGGAAGTTCTTAAGATGTGAGTGCAATCTGAATTCCCCCATGAACAATATTAGGAATATTGCCATTGAGAGGTATGCTGCTTCTGACCTTGGAGGTAATCTATAGCCATCATGCCTAATAGGACTTGATATGGTCTATTTTCCTCTTAAAGCGATCCAGATCTACATTTCCTTATACTGAATTGTACTTGGAAGAAAATGCTGATGTCTCCTGTGAATAAAGGCTAAATGGGTTAGGAAAAATTCTAGAAGCTTATTTCCATACTGAATCTCTCGCTTCATTTTTCTTTTACTTACTTAGTTACTTACTTATGTTTGATTTTTTAAAATTAGATTTTGAGGCCTTCTGATTCCACAAAATAATTTATAAAAGATTTTGAGGCCTTCTGATTCTGCAAAATAATTTATAATTTAAGAAAGGAATATCATTTCAAGAACCAGAATGTACAATTTAAGAAAGGGTTAATATAACAATAACAATAGTTTTAAAAATCACCAGTGGCTTCACAAACATTCTAACCCAGGGTTTGAGAAACAACCATGTTTTAAAGGACTTGCAGAATATTTGAAGGGTTGGAGCTATGGTTATTCCCAAGGGATACTGTTCTAGAGATCAGGCAGCATGACAAAGAAAGCATGTTTGCTCAGTTTAGCAAGAGGACATTTAATTGAAGGGACTTGTAACAGACCAATGCTGTCCAGTTGTACTGGAAAGGTAGAAAGAGACAGGCTGTGTCTCAAATAACTAGGCCCTATCAGTGGTGGGTTCTAATGGTGATATACAGAGTTGGGTTTCAGCAGGTTCTGACCAGTTCTGGAGAACCGGTAGCGGATAATTTGAGTAGTTCAGAGAACTGGTAGTAAAAATTCTGACTGGTCCCGCCCCCATCTATTCTCTGCCTCCTGAGTCCAAGCTGCTTGGGAGGAAATGGGGATTTTGCAGTAACCTTCCCCTGGATTGGGGAGGGAATGGAGATTTTACAGTAACCTTCACATGCCAGGCCGACCAAGCCATGCCGACCAAGCCATGCCACGCCCATCAAGCCACACCAACAGAACTGGTAGTAACAAATTTTGAAACCCACCACTGATGTGTATCTAGGTATCTTTTGTTTTGTGTTTTTTTTTATTTGCATTTATATCCCGCCCTTCTCCGAAGACTCAGGGTGGCTTACACTGTGTTAAGCAATAGTCTTCATCCATTTGTATATTATATACAAAGTCAATTTATTGCCCCCAACAATCTGGGTCCTCATTTTACCTACCTTATAAAGGATGGAAGGCTGAGTCAACCTTGGGCCTGGTGGGACTTGAACTTGCAGTAATTGCAAGCAGCTGTGTTAATAACAGACTGTCTTAGCAGTCTGAGCAACCAGAGGCCTGTGGGAATTCACAGCAAAAGTATATGTTGCACTACTTTCATACAAACAAAGGTTTCCTACCCCTATGCTTTGGGTATACCTTTTCAGTAGTACCAAAGTCCTTTTATTTTTTTACCATCCTCAGAGTAACAACATTAGAAACAACATTCCACTCACTGAATGTCAGGGAACATTCCATGCTGCTATGACCACTTGATCAAAAGCGAGATGCATCTTATCCCCCCAAATTAATAATTTTTGCCTGTTATACACAGAAAATACAAAATGGAATATGAGACTGAAGAATAGGGCGTCTGGTGGCTCAGCAGACTAAGTCTGTCTGTTATTAACACAGCTGCTTGCAATTACTGCAAGTTCAAGTCCCACCAGGCCCAAGGTTGACTCAGCCTTCCATCCTTTATAAGGTAGGTAAAATGAGGACCCAGATTGTTGGGGGCAATAAAGTTGACTTTGTATATAATATACAAATGGATGAAGACTATTGCTTAACACAGTGTAAGCCGCCCTGAGTCTTCGGAGAAGGGCGGGATATAAATTCAAAAAAAATGATTTAAATGATAATATACTTCTGGGGGGAATGCAGAACTTATTATCCATTTGCAGAAAGAAGTGAAGGGACCTGCTTCTTTGACATGAAAACTATTGAGACTCTTAATCCCTTCCCTCAACTGAGTTGGGAATCATCCACAACTCATCATGAGACTACATCATTCTCTGTAGTCTCTAATATTACAACAACGAAAGATTCCCCATTTCCTTCTCCCTCCATAGAAACATCATATTTTTCATGTTACAAAGGAATAAAAAGCAATTTATTGTTCAATTTTACTTTTATTTCTAAAGACTTTAATTTTGGGTTCATTCATCAGAATTAAGTTCTTCCTTATTTTTTTTTGGGGGGGGAGGGCAGAGATGGGTATCAGCAGGTTCTGACCAGTTCAGGAGAACCGGTAGCGGAAATTGTGAGTAGTTCGGAGAACCGGTAAATACCACCTCTGACTGGCCCCGCCCGCCCCCGCCCACCTCACCAAGCCACACCCACAGAACCAGTAGTAAAAATTTTTAAAACCCATCACTGGGGAGGGGGGCACATTGAGAAGAAATCTTTCTTATAACACAATACCCAGAATCATCCAACTAAACTGAACAGTAAGCAACGTGAGCAGATTAAAGGAAGTGCTAGTTCCTATAGCACCTAATTAATCTATAGAATTTGCTACATCAGAATATAATGATGGCCACCAATTTAACGATATGTGGATAATAAAGTGCTCCAAGATTGTATATGCTATCTCCAGTAAATATTCTGAATAATCAATTGCTGGAAATGACTGCTGTTGCTTTCCTATCTTGTTCAGCCATCCAGCTTGCATCTGATTACTTATGGAGTGAACATAATAGAAGAAAAATCTTGGTTCTTCTCCATTAGGCCCTTATGAATTTGCTATGCAGTTAAGAACACAAACACACTTAAGCACTGAAAAATCCATCTTGCTTTTTCGTTCGGGAATCAACTAATCTTTTTCCGAAATAGTTTGGTATGAAACAAAATAAATCATAATAGCTATCTGACAAGATCAATTAAGTTACCTATGTCAGCTGCAACAATAGGGTAGAAATGCAAAAAATAGGTAACAGGAAGAATTTGAGAAAATTTATTTTTCCAAATATCTCTGTTATTGCTATATAATGTAAGTTCTTCCCTCTCCTATATAGCATCCACGCCAGGGGTGAAATTCAAAATTGTTCCCTACCAGTTCTGTGGACATGGCTTGATGCATGTGGCAGGGGAAGGATATTGCAAAATCTCCATTCCCACCGCACTCTGGGGCCAGCCAGAGGTGGTATTTGCCGGTTCTCCAAACTACTCAAAATTTCCGCTACTGGTTCTCCAGAACCTAACCTAACCTAACATAATAACAGAGTTGGAAGGGACCTTGGAGGTCTTCTAGTCCAACCCCCTGCCGAGGCAGGAAACCCTACACCATTTCAGACAAATGGCTATCCAATATTTTCTTAAAAATTTCCAGTGTTGGAGCATTCACAACTTCTGCAGGCAAGTCGTTCCACTTATTAATTGTTCTAACTGTCAGGAAATTTCTCCTTAGTTCTAGCTTGCTTCTCTCCTTGATTAGTTTCCACCCATTGCTTCTTGTTAGAACCTGCTGGATTTCACCCCTGATCCACACACATCCACATCCACAAATACGTATTTAATGAACTTCATGTGACTCTTTTCTAGCACCAATTTCCATTGACTGTTAGTAAATAAGATTCTTGTGTACTGATAGCATGAAATAAACTCATAGTACTTGTGAACTCTATTCTAGCTCCTGGTTTCTTGCACCTGACAAACAATATTATGGATTTAAGCTTAGATTTTGACTCAAGTCCCACCTATTTCTTGACTCGCAAATTCTATTCTCTAACTGTATCACTCCCGAAGACTGCTATAATATTTTCTTGCTTGAAGTCAATAGAGTTATCAAACTATATGTACCACAAACCACCACCAAAACCAGGAAAAACAAATTACCCATATCAATAAGAAAGCTCCAATCTAAAAAAAAAAATCCCTCTGGTGAAAAGACAAAATTGGCTATGTAGCTAATTTTAAAAGCCGCTTCAAAAATATATGCCACCAAATAAAGATTGAATGTATCAATTACCACATCAAACCTTCTGCGCACAAAATCCAATCGTGCGTTCTATAATTTTGTAAACAACAAATTTAAAGACTCGAGATCCATCCCACCCCTAAAAGGATCTAACGGTAAAGAATGCAATGATGAAGTAGTTAAAGCAAACCTCTTTAACACATTATTCGGCTCAGTCTTTGTTAACAGCAATGGCTCATGCCCAACATTCCCTAGTCATACCAATAATGACTACAACAATTTAACACAAATAGATTTCACAGAAGATAATGTTGAAAAGGCACTACGTAGACTGAAACTATCTCTATCTATTGGACCTGATGGACTATGTGCATACTTCTTAAAAAAGCTTTCCACTGTTATAGCAGAACCCCTAAGCATAATCTTTGAAAAATCTTTCAGGACCAGTTCCCTTCCCAATCTATGGTCACTAGCCACGGTCATCCCTATCTTCAAAAAAGGAGACGTCAGCCTAGTTGAAAATTACAGACCAATCTCTTTATGCTGCGTCATCTGCAAAGTAATGGAATCTATCATCAACCAATCCATTACCCTTCACTTAGAAACAAACAATCTATTCTCTAATAAACAATTTGGTTTCAGAAAAAAATTATCCTGTAACATATAACTTCTACACTGCAAAAACATATGGACTACAAATCTCAATCAGAGCAAAGCAATAGATGCAATTTACATAGACTTCTGTAAAGCCTTTGATTCAGTAGTACATGACAAACTACTTCTAAAACTAAAATCCTACGGCATCTTTGGACCCCTCCATAATTGGATAACTGCATTCCTGTCAAACAGGCAGCAAGTGGTCAAAATAGGCAGTGCCCTATCAAATCCTGCACCTATTAATAGTCCCCCAAGGCAGCATTCTAGGACCAACACTCTTCATATTATACATAAATGACCTTTGTGATCATATTATAAGTAATTGCATTCTCTTTGCTGCTGATGTTAAACTATTTAACACTACCAACAATACTGCTACTCTTCAAAAAGACCTTGACTTTGTGTTGGAATGGTCAAAAAATTAGCAACTCCAAATCTCAACCAACAAATGCTCTGTGTTACACATTGGCAAAAGGAATCAGAACACAAAATACAAGCTAAGTGGACATGACCTTGTAGATGATCCTCACTCTGTCAAGGACCTTGGAGTACTCATATCATACGATCTAAGTGCCAAAGCCCACTGTAACAACATCGCCAAAAAGGCATTAAGAGTTGTAAACCTAAACTTGCGTAGCTTCTTCTCCGGTAAGATTACACTACTAACCAGAGCATACAAAACATTTGCTAGACCAATTCTCGAATACAGCTTATCTGTCTGGAATCCACATACATATTGGACATTAATACAATTGAGGACATCCAGAAATATTTTACAAGAAGAGTCCTCCACTCCTGTGCTCGCAAAATACTTTATGCCACCAGACTTGAAATTCTGGGATTAGAAAATTTAGAACTCCGCCGCCTTCGGTATGACCTGAGCATAGCTCATAAAATCATCTGCTACAATGTCCTTCCTGTCAATGACTACTTCAGCTTCAACCACAACAATACACGAGCATACAATAGATTCAAAGTTAAAGTGAACCGTTCCAATCTCAATTGCAGAAAATATGACTTCAGTAACAGAGTTTTTAATGCCTGGAATGCACTACCAGACTCCGTGGTCTCATCCCAAAATGCCCAAAACTTTAACCTAAGACTGTCTACTGTTGACCTCACCCCATTCCTAAGAGATCTGTAAGGTGTATGCATAAGAACACCAGCGTGCCTACCGTTCCTGTCCTAATGTTCCCTTTAATTGTATTCATTTTATGTATTCAATTCATGCTTATACTTATATATATTATTTAATATTTATTCGACAAAATAAATAAATAAAATAAATAAAATATAGGACATAGGTGGTTCTTGAAGCCCCTCTGGAAGGGGGAAGGAATCCACATTCTCCTTCCAAAAGCAACAGTCTCAAAAGGATCAAATGCCCTTGCACATTTTTTTTTAAAACTCTTCTTTTCTTAGAATGGAAATTCTGGGTCCACCCTTAATGTGCACATTTATTTGCATTAGACACATATCTATATATTTGTTACTAACAATTCTAGTACTTCTGGATTATCTAATATAAACCAAAACATTTCCATAATCTATTTAACTTTTTGTTTTAATTTTCATAGATTTCAAACACACTTCTACTTAATAGATTCTGTTGGAGGAGAGCTGAGTTAGTTTGTGGTAACAAAATATCCAAGGAGTCTGCTAATATCTTTTCCAGTTAATGCTTTTTATAAAAAAGTATAAAGATCTTTAGAAAGTGAACTAAGTTAATCAATGATAGCAAACAGGAATCTTTTGAAGTGAGCTGCAGCTCACAAAAGCTTATACCTTTTAGCAAAAGGTGTTACCAGACTTCTTCTGATTTTTGCACTTAATAGTTAACCCCAGTGTATGCATTTCCTGTATACTCTAGTTTTATGTCTGCTTTTTATTCTCTGAGCGTCCTTGTTCTCGCTTCACTTTAATCTTCTCTTGCAGCTGTTTGCAATGTAACATTTCCCTCCAGGTGTCTCTCACTTTCTCTCAAGTGAAAGCCTTCCTAAATTTCATTTAACGTAGCTTTTATTCCTGTCTCCATTGCCAGCAGTAATAACTGCCCCTAAAATTGCAGTAGTACAAGAAGGCACTTCACAGGACTGTACTGTTCTGTTTTTTGTTTGTTTAATATAACATAGGTTATTTTTTAAAAAATATTTATATCCAGAGTTTAAAAAAGTATTCTGAGAAGAGCTTTGCATATTAGGGTAGTCAATTTTATTTTCTGAGGGTAGTTTGATAGTAGCTTATGGGGCAATAATGCTGGACGTACAGTGAATAATGTTGGTGTAATATCCTAGTTATGAGGTATTTTTCTGTAGGGAAGAATGTATAAAATATTGTTTTCTGACTCTACTAGTTTCCTTGTATAGCTCTCCAGTGAATGGAGAAGTGGTCCTTCTTTAAAGCTTAAATAAGATATTTAACCATCACTTGTTGAAAAAGGAACATGACTAGTTCTGCCTTTCTCATTTTTATTGTTTGTTTTAGATTTTCAAACCAATTGCCAAGATGGTCTTTAATAACACAATTCCTAATGTAGTAAAAACTACAAGAATTGGACTAGTCATAAAATCAATACAAAAATAGAAAAAAAACTATACAGGTGTTGTCTTTAACATACAACCATGACTAACCTCAAAATTTAAATTTGCTAAGTAAGGCAGTTGTTAAATGAGTTTTGCTCATTTTACATGTCAGGATTCCAAGTAACACCCCCAACCAGAGGTGAAATGCTCCCAGTTTGGACCAGATCGGGTGAGTAGGTAGCGGAGATTGGGGCTGGTTCGCCGAACCGGGACCAATGGTTGGCTGGCCATGCCCTCAAACCGGTCCACAGCCCGTAGTCCTTCCATGCTTGCCTGCCTTCCACGCTGCCTTCCTGGTGTCCCAGTGTCCAGCTTGTGAAGGCAGGCAAGCGGAAGCCCACATGGAAGGTAGGCAAGCATGGCAGGGCTGTGGGGAAGGAACTAGCAGCTTACTCGCCCCATCCCACCCCCCTCAAGCAGCGGCTTCCCTGCTCAGCCCCAGCAAGCTATGCATCTATGGTGCCCGCACCAGCATCCAGAGAGAAGCAGAGAAGAAATGCCGTTGTTTGAGTGGGGGGTGGGGAGACGAGGAGAATGGCGAGACTCAGGGAATAGGTCAGGTGGAACTGGCTGTCTCAGGGCTGCTCAAAAGCCGCCCTCACCGCAAGTGGACATATTCATTATAGCTGTCAGCTGCAGCCATCTGCCTGCCCTCCTGAAGCACCACTGTGGCGAACAAAACAACCCCATTTCGCCACGCCTCTTCCTGCAGCCAATTGTGCCCAGCCATGCATGCCCTTTCCTCAAATGGGCTGTGCATGGAGCTCTTGGAGAGCAAGTGAGCACAAAAACCTCTGTTTTTGTGCATGTGTGTGAGGGAGCGAGCAAGCAATCTGAAGCCGAGCCAACCAAACTTCTGGCAGCGGTGGGGGAGGCTTCTGAGCAGTCCTGAGTCAGACAGCTCCACCTAACCTATTTGCTGGAGTGGGCATCATGGATGCATAGCTTGTTGGGGCTGAGAAGGGAAGCCACTGCTTGAGTGGGATGGGGGGGGTGAGAACGGCGAGACTCAGGGAGTAGGTCAGGTGAGCTGGCTGACTCAGAAGCCGCCCCCACCGTTGCCAAAAATTTGAGTGCCTCAGCTTCAGATTCCTCCCTCCCTCCCTCCCTCCCTCCCTCCCTCATACACACACACACACACACACACACACACACACACACACACACACACACAAACAGAGGTTGGAGAGCTCTCTTATTCGCTCTTTCTCCAAGTGCCCCATGCACAACCCATTCAAGGAAAGGGCATGCACGGCTGGGCACATTTGGCTGGAGGAGGAGGCCCGAGTGGGAGGCAGCTTTTTCTGCAGCATCCCCTTCCCCTCTTTGGATCGCCCTGCAAGGGGGAGGCTGTGCCTTTGCAGAAACGGGATGGGTGGTTTGTATAGAGGATTGGTGGGGGGGATGTGCAGCCCTCTGGAATGAAGAGCAGGGTAAGAGAAGGCTCCAAAGTTTCCTTGGGCACTTGAGAAGAAAACTCAAAGCGTTGGGGACTTCAGGAAGGCAGAATGTGCTTTTGTGCAGCTCCTGGCTTCTGTGACATTCTGTGCTTCTGTGTCAGAATGTGGAGCTCCTGGCTCTAACAGTGAGTGACGTCAAGTTGGCCACACCCACCCAGTCACATGCCCACCAAGCCATGCCCACCAAGCCATGCCCACCAAGCCACGCCCACAGAACCAGTAGCAAAAATAATTCGATTTCACCCCTGCCCCCAACCATAAAAGATTCCAAGACTTGAGATTCCTCCAAGTTCCAATTTATTAGAGATGTCATATAGGGACATCTGGGAAAACCCAAATCTGAAAGTTTCCAGGTTTTCCCCACCAAAATAAAAGTTCAGGTCCCCGAACAGCTCCCACATGTCCATCACATGATCCAATCACCCACCATCCAAACTGGAGACACTTCCCAGTCATCCAACTCGAGGTGTCAGGACAAGGCATGCTTGACTCTCTGAGAAAGGAATGTTATTATGACTATATATCTCCCATACTCCATACAATTCCCTCTCCCATTTTCCCACAGTAGAAAATGTGGCAGGCCTGAAGGCCTAATGTAAAAGGTGGCTTCCAGGCCTGACATTACAACATTTTCTTTATCCCAGTTGTTAAGCAAATGACTAAGTTGTTAAGTGAATTGTGTAGTCATTAGGCAAATCTGACTTTCTCCATTGATTTTGTTTGTTGGAAGCCAGCTGGGAAATTTACAAATGATGATCACATGATCCCTGGACAGTGCAACACACCAGTTGCCAAGTGTCCGAATTTTGTTCATGTGACCATGGGGATTCTGCAATGGTCATAAATGTGAGAGTGGTCATAAATCATTTTTTTCAATGCTATTGTAACTTTGAATGGTCACTAAATGAATGGTTGTAAATCAAGGAGTACCTGTACAGATTAATTCAAGTGGGCATGGCAGGGGAAGGATACTGCAAAATCTCCATTCCCATCACACTCTAGGGGTAGGATACTGCAAAATTCCCATTCCCTCTCCAGTCTTGGGGGAAGAATATTGCAAAATCTCCATTCCCACCCTACTCAGGGGCCAGGCAGAGGGGGTATTGGCTGATTCTCCGAACTACTCAAAATTTCCACTACTGGTTCTCCAGAACCTGTCAGAACCTGCTGGATTTCACCCCTGCACTGCTCCTTTTCTTAGTAACCATACTCCTGACCTCATATGGTTGAAAACTTTGGAGAATCCTCTTCGAAGAGCAACACAGGTAATCCCCAATTTCAGGTAATCCCCAACTTCAATTTACAACTGTAACTGTGCCTGGAATTATGGTTGTAAATCATGCTCGTCTTTAAATGGGTCTTTATGTGACCCTACCCAATTTGGATGCCATCAACATTTACAAATTGATAATTTCTAGCAGAGGAGTGATTTGGTCAAAGTATGCATTACAAAGAAAGAGAGCTTTGTAATCAATGGCCACATTTACCATTTTAGTCTTTTTTTTTTTTGCATTTTTTTTTTTTTGCATTTATATCCCGCCCTTCTCCGAAGACTCAGGGCGGCTTACACTATGTCAAGCAATATGTCACTTTCTCCATCACTTCAAATGCTCCTGGTTTACTCATTCTATATGGAAGAGATTGGAGACCTATCAACTGAAGGTCAACGTATCTGAATTCTGAGAGAATTCTACAACTAAGCAAGATGATAGATTTTTGAAAGGAATTTAAATTTTGTTTCGCTTCACCATTCTTAGAATATTGTTAATTGCTGATTTTTATTGTTAATTACAGATCAGTGAAGGCAAACAAACTAATTAAATAATCCTATTGATCTATGATACAATAAAAATATTCAGAAATTTAAAAAAAAACTTCAACCATACCTTTAGTTTATTCCTTAAAATGGAAGTCTTGGTGAGTTTATACATCTACCAAATTACTACAGTACTTCGAATATGAATGACCTTCAACCCACTTTAAGACCCTCAAGAGCTTGGAGAATGGTTAGCATGCATGCAGAATTAGGGAAAAGGCTTTACGAAGATCCAGATGATGATATTTATTTAAATGTATTTTTTTTCTTTTATGATTTCCACAACTGAAGGAGCTGCTATTGATTTTTAGATTCCACCAAACTGGAAAAAAAATATCTTTGGTCGTGTTGGTGCTTTCTTTTGTTGCAAATTAGAGGGAGGTAAAAGAGAATTAACCATATCAGAGGCACATGGTATTTCCCTGCTCATATTACAACACAAAATCTGGGCAGTTCCTTTGGACAGGGCTGGGAAAAAGAATTTGTGAGCAGAAAGGAGGCAGAACAGCAGTAAGATGATTGGAGACAAAGGTTATAAGAAGCTAACTACATTTACAGGTCTGTAAATTACATATTAGTTGCAGCTAAATATTTCTGGTGACTAAGCATGCTTATAGTTGGTTTACCTTTAGTTTTCTAAAGTGTGCTTTGTTTGTTTGTTTGTTTTGATACTCTTGATTCTGTTCTTGAGGTTTAACTCTCAGCCTTTCACATTAGTAGTAGTTTTATCTTTGGCTTGACAAAATTTTAAATCTGGATGTAACAGGATTTAAACAAGACGCTTAAAAGTACTGAGCTCAAACTGCAGCTATGTTACACAAAGTTTCCTTGTAGGATATTTAAGCTTTTTTTTAAAAAATGTATTATTACATGTCTCTCAAGGAACTGCTTTAGCTCTTTGCAAATGGAAAACATTTTTTTTGCAGATGCTGCTTCTGGCTTTTTAACTTATGAATTAAGGAACATTTTTACTTCTCAACTTTAGCTAAAAAGTTTGTTATTCTTAGGACAGATCAGGAGGGAATTGTGATTCAGTGTGGCAAGTTGAATGCAAGCCATATGAGGCTGTACAGAGTTAAACCTCTATTCAAACTGATGGTATGTGTTACAGAATATCAGAGAATAATATAAAGTCTATACCAAATTTTTCCTCCCTGCACAAACTTCTTTTCAGTTTCTTTAACTTATGTGATGGAAAAATGCATAGTAAGCGTTATATGCAATACGTGCAGAATTTTCAGATCTCTTAAGGATTTTTGCAAACTATAAAATGTTTAATGAGCAAATTTTTATTGTTTGCTATATAGTTAATTATAGAAACAATTGCCCCTAACTTCTTAATTGGTTCAAATAAACAGTGTTTTAAAATGATACATTCAGATGATCCCCACCCAACAGATAATAGGTCTATTAAAAGAAAAAAAGAACGTGAGCTGTGTTTTGCTCCAAGCATCTGTCGTCTTTTAATAAAGGATTACGTTTTTTCTATGCATGTGATAGAATGTAATTTGCAGAACTCCTATTAACAGTACTGTACTAATAAAAAATGCATACTCATTTGGCTGAACAGTTGGTCCTAAGCAGATTGCAGTCTTACTCTTGCTTTTGGGCAAAATCTTTTTTTTTTTAAGGAATATTTTGATGAATAGATTCTTTCCAACCTTATACTTCTGTTTTGGAACAGAGGTTTTGTCTCCCCACCCCTTGGCCATATAGAAGACAAATGAAAGCCATAAGAGGATTGTTTAGTGAGTCCTATTGACAGTAAATCATGATGTCCCTGAGATAAATTTAAAATACATCTGAATACATTTTTGTTTCCATACTTACCTAATTGATACAATCTGCTTAGGAGTGATGACTGATGAAGTTTTTATGTACATAATGAAGAAAAAGTGCGAAGTGGGTATTTTTGTTCATCCAGATGTAGTTTTTTAAACATTTAATATCGCAATATAAAGTGATTAATGACATTATGATAATGGAGATGATAGCGCTGAAGCTGCCCTAGATTTAAAAGTAGTTTCTGCTGGCAATAGCTTCTCCAGATGTGACTGGAAGATCTCTATTTCTTTTGGAGAAAAGCAAAAAAATGAAGACTGAAAGGCATGCTTAGGACAGTAGTTCAGACAACCGTGGGTCTAGGAAGAACTTAGAATAAAGATCAGAGAGCAGAGGTTTCTACAGGATAGTGAGGAAATGATGAGAGCACCACTGTCCCTTTTGTATATGCATTAAGACATTGCATGGACCTATGAAAGAGATAGTGCTGGAGTCATAATAGTGTGATGTTATTTCATAATGTTGGTGTGAAACTTTGGTCCTTGGGGTATCTCTACAATATAGATAAGCCTCAAAGAAAAATCTGGAAAAGAGGATAATACCAATAGTAAAAAGATATGCACAAGATCTCATATATTATTCTGAAATGCACACAGCCAAATTTTAGGTTTCAATGTTTAACCAAGGATTCAAATTGTAGCTCTTATTATAGATGGATTTTTGTAACAGTAGCAGAATGTAACTCCAAAATCAGTTGTTAATTGCGAAGTCATGTCTGACCCATTGCAACCCCATGGACAACGTTCTTCCAGGCCTTCCTATCCTCTACCATCCTCTGGAGTCCATTTAAGCTCTCACCGACTGCTTCAGTGACTCCATCCAGCCACCTCATTCTCTGTCATCTCCTTTTTCTTTTGCCCACAATCTTTCCCAGCATTAGGCTCTTCTCCAGTGAGTCCTTCTTTCTCATTAGGTGGCCAAAATATTTCAGTTTCATCTTCATGATCTGACCTTCTAAAGAGCAGTCAGGGTTGACCTTTTCTAGGACTGACTTGTTTGTTCGCCTTGCAGTTCAAGGGACTCACAATCAGTAGCCAGCACAAAAGATACCAGAATGGGCAGGTTTTAATAATAATAAAAATGGCAGAAGGAGGCACAGAATTGGCCCAGAAGTATTCTTCTCACATCACAGAGGTCACTTCTTTAATCCTAAAACAGATACAATTTAACTCAAACATAAAGGTATCTCCTGTTTCAGGTACTGCTTCCTGAAGGCCATTCCATCAGAAGATCCTATTATTAGATTTCAATATTTTCCCTTACCTTATAGTTATAGTTGAGGAAATTGTCTAAATTAAATTCTACTCTTTATTTATGTTATGTGAAAATGGTTTCTGGTATTACTATTACTCCTTCAGAAACATAGTAGTTTAGGCAAATTTTTGGTTTGAGACAAAATGTTCTCAATCTTAGTCATATCTTTAAGGAAACTTAGTAATTCTACGAAATAAATTAAATCTAATTAGAAAAATTTGAGTTCTGTTGTTTACAAACAAACAAAAACAACTAAAGCAGAATTGTTTGGGATACAATATAGTCTAATGCTTTTCCAGGTAATTTGGATTGTATACCCCAACTTTTTTCAACAGACACGATGAATATTAGACGTGTTACTTTTGTCAGCTAGGTGAAAACAGCAGGTAATCAAGGACTGGGATGCTAATTGTTGGGAGAGGTAAAGTGTAATGACTGCAAAAAGCTGACATCTGCCACAAGCCACCAATAAAAGGAAGATGTCTCTTTTTATATAAATACTATCGAATGAACAGCACCAAGTGTGATCTGAGCCAAGCCAATCTTGGCTAGAATTTATGACCATCCTCATAAAAATTAAGAAAGGTGACAATGTTTGTTCAATTCACAGTCCTACCTGTTTGCACTCCTAGAAACAAAGAACTAATTGAAACAGAATAATTGTAGTTGAATTTTGTCAGATTGCTGTGGCAGCTGGCACTCATCAGAAAGGTTGGAATAGAAGGCTAAATCTGTCTTGGAGGAACTAATGGTTTGCTACTAATTTTACTTTACAGTAACATGTAAAAATATTCAGAGGTGTTGGGATTAGCCAACTAGCCATATCTATCCAGGACCTCTGTGTCAGTTTTGGAAGGCAATTTTCTTTTTGCTTCTTAACTGCTACATATTTTAGCTGGAGAAGTTGGGAGGGGGTTGTTGTTGGAGCAGTAGTAGCAGTAGTTAGTCATAACAACATTCCGTATTCAAGGATATCCAGCATCTGATGGAGACTGCCTAAAGTTTGTATCCAATTGAGTGTGAAGAAGTTGATTGTGATGAACTTGTGGGTGTGGGGCAGGGCTATGAACTGTCAACTGGGTGTGGAAAACCTGGAGGCTTTCAGTTTCAGGTTTTCCCAGCTGTGCCAACATGATATGTCTAATAAATTGGAACTTTGAGAAACCTCTAGCCTCAGAGCCTTATTTCGTTGGGGGTGTTCCTTGGAACCCTGACATTAACCCGAAACTGCAATTGCTCTGCAATTTTACACCAAGCACATCTGGATGGTTGGAAGGGCTGTCTTTCTATCCTTCTCAAGATGAGTTCATTGCTCAGAATAGGCCAAGTCACCTTGACTTGGCCTATTCACCAAGACTCAAAATGCAAAACAAAATTTGTAGAAGGATGAAAAAATGTACAGTATATAGCCAAACAGGAGAGGGAAAAAGAGTTGCATTATGTTGGAATCTGGTTGAGGTTTCAGTGCAACATTATTAACTGTGACTCCTTAATTAAGGTACTCCAAGTAAAATTGTCCTGTCCAATGTCTAAATTGAAAAAAAAACCACTCTCAAAATGAAGTGGGACTCTCTTAAATGTTTATACAGAGCATAAAAAAACATACTGATATAGATTTTTAAAACAAACCCTATGTTCTGTCCCCCACCTCAGTCCGGAGGGCACATGAACTGA
The DNA here is from genome assembly GCF_028640845.1 of Ahaetulla prasina. Taxonomy (NCBI): domain Eukaryota; kingdom Metazoa; phylum Chordata; class Lepidosauria; order Squamata; family Colubridae; genus Ahaetulla; species Ahaetulla prasina. The sequence continues at coordinate 67,613,873 of NC_080540.1, read as the reverse complement.
CTCAATTAGCCAGCAATTTAGTCCATGGCAGCTATAGCTCTGGCAGCAAACCAGCGATCGTATGCCAAGGTTTTCTTTATCTTCCCTGATGCCGGCGTCACAGAAGCTCATTACCGGAGCAGCCAGGAAGTCAGGAACAAACAGCAATTCAGGCCAAATGCTCAGTCAAATAGTTCAGCTCAAGTTTTCTCCGGTCAGTTTGTCCAACACAAAGTAGTAGAGCAGCCCCTCCTGCTTTTATACCCTGTGGGGTGTGGCTCCGTGGCACAGCACTTTCTAAGCCTGCCCCACCCTTCTTTTGTTGTTCCCGCCTTTCTTGTCTACAAAACCTGGGATTTAACCAGGACTGATTGTCCACAGCTGGGTCTGGAAGTGTTGCCTGGGCCGGGGGAGATACAGGAGACAGAGGCCACGTCACCTCCTCCACCTGGCCTGCCTCTGGCTCCTGGAGCTGAGTCAGAGAGGCCGGCCCTGCAGAAGGGAGCCCTGACAGCCCTTCCCCCTCACTCTCTGAGTCACTCTCTGGGAGGGGGCCAGGCCCATTGGGGGAGGGGGGCTGGAGCCACAACATCCTGATTCAGAACATGGAATATGTGTTTTCGCAAAAGATGGAATTTCTAAAAATCCATAAAATAATAAGATAGGAAACAAAGAAGATTTAAAAATTATTTTATTTTTAAAAATCTCCAAAGAAGATATCCTGAATGTGTGTCATCAGCACATTTTTGTATCCCAGTTTTTCATGATAATCTGTAGATTAGAGATCCTGGGGCGAACCCACTTGAGGTAAAAATTGGCTTTGCCTTTGTGGCCATAATGGGTGGTAGAAGCCAATATCTACCAGCAGGAGACGATTGTGATTTAAGGAAGATTGTGACTTGGAATATGACAAAAGTAATTGATAAAGGGAGGAAGGAAGAGAGAGAAGTGTGAAAGTAAGAGAAAGAGGAAGAATGTAACAGCTCACCTGACCTTTAAGAATGGAATTGATGAATTCCTACAGGGAAAAGAAGATATAAATTCCATTATGATTGGAAGTGCTAAAACACATACAGTATGAAAAACAATGGCTTGGTGCCATATAGGTTGTGGTTTCTAGAACAAATAGGTTGTTGATAAGTGAATGTTATACTCCCATGAATTGTGAAAATTGAAATTAGTTGGGAATAAAACATTCTACTTTCTAACAAATGTGATCCAGGAGAAAAATATTACTGTATAAGTCAACATAAACAGGCAGGTAAGACTGAGAAAAAGTTATTAAGTAATTCATAGACCCAAGAATGAATGAGAATTGGTAATTGGTGCTTAGAAAAAGGTATTTTTCCCCAGATAAGGGTTTAAACATGTACATCCATTCATACAGATGGCAAAGAAATTGAATAAAACATAGTTAATTCAATTTTTTGTTATGAAAAATTAGAGGATGTAATGAAGAGTACAAAGGTAATAAGAGGTTCTGACTGTGGGGCAGATAATTTTTTGCTAGCCTCAAGAAGCAAGTACTTTGATGTGCTTTTGTTATATAGTTCTAACTACAAAATAAATACAATAGGCATATGCAGTAAACAGAGATTATTTAAGGTGCTCTTACATGTATTGTGTAATTCCATTTTTGAGAAAAAGTCATAGGATAAATTTCTGTTGCTTATCTTATTGTGATCATGAATTATTACATGATTTTCATGACCCAAAATCCAATTTCGGCAAATGGGAAAATTCTTGTAACCATATGCAAAACATTATTTGTGAACAGATGTCTGAAATAGTATAAATTTATAGGCTTCTTTATACATGTACAAATATTTTCTACATGTTTATTTCTGCCGCATGGCTACAGGTAGTCCTTGACTTACAACAGTTCATTTAGTTATGGTTCAAAGTTACAATAGCACAGACAAAAGGTGACCATTATTTTCACACTTACACATACACACACACAACCATTGCAGCATCTCCATAGTCAAGTGATCAAAATTCTGATGCTTGGCAACTGGAGCAAGAAAGGTAGCAAATGGAGCAAAATTCATGTAACAATTATCTCGCTAAGCAACATAAATTTTGGGCTCAATTGTGGTTGTAAATTGAGGATTACCTGTATTTTCTCGATTTACGACCACAATCGATCCCAAAATTTCTGTTCCTAAGTGAGACCATTGTTAAGTGAATTTCACCCTTTTTTAATCACCTTTGTTGCTACAGTTGTTAAACAAATCTCTTTATTTATTAAATTAGTAGCACAGTGGTTAAGTAAATCTGGCCTCCCTATTGATTTTGCTTGTCAGAAGGTTCCAAAAGGCGATCATGTGACCCCGGAACAATCGGGACATTGCAGCTGTCATAAATATGAACCAGGTGCCAAGCATCCAAATTTTGATGTCATGTCAATGGGGATGCTGCTGCAAGGGTTGTGTGAAAAAGTGTAGTCAGTTTTTTTTCAGTGCTGTTGTAACTTTGAACAATCACTAAGCAATTGGTTGTAAATTGAAGAATATGTGTATTCATTTGCATTATCTTCTATCAATGGATTGTGTATAACATGCAGATGGCTTGATCATTAGCACATCTTGTAATAAACAAATTATATGTTCTCTTGCGTGAGTCATCTGTGTTTATAATTTTCATTTTCTAGAAAATAATTAAGAGTAGCTTGTTGTCAAGTGGAATAAGAATGGACAAAAGGAAAAGATTCATGTACAAGACTACTATGTTTGTATAACAATTATTTATTTTATTATTTTATTTACTTAATTTTATTATTTCATTTTTTATTATTTTATTTCATAAAATGGGGGTGCTTTAGGGCTCAACAAAACCTGTACCTGGGTTCAACAAAATTCAAGGTATTTATCAAGATGAAGGATGTGCTGCTTAATCAGATTTTGCAAGCTTCATATAAGGGGGAGAAGATTCAGATTGCTGGTCAAGATATTTTGATATTAAAGGAAATTCCACCAAAAATGTTAAGGGCTAGGAAGGAATTTGCCTTCCTGGTGAATGAACTTAAAAAACATCAGATTGAATATAGATGGGATATTCCAACTGGTATAATAGTATATTATGCAGGGAAAGTACATCGTTTCAATACGGTTGGAAAAGCAAGAGAATTTTATGTTGAGGTATTAAAAGTTGGAAGTCTTCCCCCATTGGAAGCTAGAGGAAGGGAGGCTGAAGTGAAGGAAAGAGAAGTGAAGCAGGTACAAGAACAGATTGTGATGGAAGAAGATTTATTACAAGTGTTGGAAATACCTACGATGGGTTTAGATTCAAAAGAACAAAGGTTGACAAGAGCTGCTGCTAAACGCAAGGAACAAGAGATGAAGGCACAACAACAACTGGCAACTACTACAACGGAAACAGTGGGAGGAGCAAGGCCTAAAGTAAAATGTGATCTGCGGCTGGTGTTCCAAAAGTTTCCTATCTTGGAATGTTAATGGCCTGAACTCACCGTAGAAGAGAAGGAAAGTATTTCATTATTTGAAACAATTTAAAAATGACATTACCTGTTTACAAGAAACACATATTAGATCTTGCTAAATGTTGGAGATGCGATTGTGAAGATGCTACTTATTACCATATATGGTGGACTTGTAAAAAAGTTAAAGCATTTTGGATTAAAGTATGGTGGATCATGCAGAATATTTTGAAAAGAAGATTAAGTTTACTGCAGTTCTTTCTACTAGGAATAATTATGGACTACAGCTATAGAGACTAAATTGATTTTGAACTTAATAACAGTCGCAAGACTTTTGATTGCTCAGTATTGGAAGAAAGAAGAATTACCTACAATCAAGAATGGACACTCAAAGTATCAAATCTGGCAGAGATGACAAAATCTCCGCTTACTTGAAAGACTATACACTAGAAAAATATATTCTAGAATGGAAAATGTGGATTGATTATATTTAAAATAAGTATCAGATAAAAAAATATTGAATAGCATATGAGTAAATTTAGGAAATATTTTGTATTAGATATATTTTTGAAGGAGAGGGGAATTGAGAGTGTGACTAAGTGTGGTGTGACTAGAGATTATAATTTAGGAATTATTTTGGATTATGATTGTTAGTTTTGATACCCTGCATTTTGTTCTGGGAAGTTGGGATGGGGGGTGGGGGTAAGGGGAGGGAATTGGGGGTTTGGTAGAGATGGAGTGATGGTTAATGTACAGGGATTATTGAAGAAATATAATTAATGTAGGATCGGGTCTGCATAGTTACCATTTTAGAACGGTGAGGAGGGAGAAAAGAGAGAGTAGGAGGTAGGAAAGAGGAGAAGAGGAAGGAAGAGGGATAGTAGAGGGAGAAGGAAGGTGTAGGGTGGAGGGAGGAGTGGATGTAGATAAGAGAAGGAGAGGAAGGTTTGGAAAGTAAAAGAAGGTAGAAGAGGGAAGAGTGTTAAAAAGGGGGGTGGTGACTGGGCAAGCCCGACTAATTGTATATAACTGTACATTGGATGAATTATTTGATATGATTGTAAAAAGAAAACTTTTTATGAAAAAAAAAAAAAAAGGATGTGCTGCTTATATATCTATGAAGATGTGCTGGTTTATATATTACCTCATAAGTAGAAAGATAAAATGTTCACAGATGGTGATAACAATAAGTATATTTGGAAAAGTCATATCCAATCGATATTCTGAAAAGAATGAAGTTTATATATTTAAAAGTCAGAGATTAGGATTTTAAATTATTGAAGGACAAGATCAAGGAAAGTATAGGTGACTATATGGTTTTGGAAGGCTCTTTGGTTCTAAAAAGAGGAAACTCTCAGCATGGCCAAGTAAATATGGTGGTCAAGCTTTTGGTGTCCATTTGTCAAATGATAGGTAAAAGTGGTAATATTTGCTCAGATTATGAGAAATACGTGATTTTTTCTGAAATTTATCAAGAATTACTGCATTGACAATTGGATTTTTCTAGAAAACAGTAGCTTGTTTCTAAGTGGAAGAAGAATGGGAAAAAGGAAAAGATTCATGTACAGGAAAACAGTTTTTTTAAGTTTAAGTGCCAATTCTTTGTCTTTTAATAAATTTGTCTTGTCTCCACTTGAACAGGCAAATAATACATATAATTTATATCTTTGAAGCTAACCACACTGATAAAATATTTGCAGAATTAGACCACAGCTTTATCCTTTATTTATTTAAAACCATCTTGATACAGAATTAGTTTATACACCACAAATTATTATAGAAACAACCACAGTAATTTACTGTGGTAAAAAAGAGAATATAATCTGTAATTACCAAAAGAAACCAAAACAGGCATTCTTACATGATTCTGGGCTACAGTGGAAACAAACTCCAAGGTCATTAATAACTTACCTCACATATAACTCAAAGGCATACTCTGACAATGTGCTATTTGATTTCTTACCTGAAAGGCTACTATTTGAAGTGCTTATAAATTGATTTAAAGCTACAATCAACTCATTTATGTCTTATCCAAAATCTGGTGAATTTAGAACGAAACTGAAGCTTTTAGCTTTTCTTCAATCTGTATTTTCTAGTTGAATCCATCACTTATTTGCTTATCATATTCAAGCTTAAAATTTTCCCCAGCATATGACAATCGCTTTACAATTGAATCAACTTTAATAATCTATTTATTTTATATGAAGCCTGATGTTTAAACAAAAGCAAAAGTTAATCTTGTTTTCTATTTTCAAATCCTAAAGTGTGGTAGATTAGATTATATTTCAGTCTGCAATTGGTATCCCATTAAATACACCTGATGATTTAGCATAATAAATCTTCCCCTCATTGCATGCTTACTTTTTTTGTCCATAGAGGTGAACTTTGCTGCATCTTATTTTATGAAATGGCACCTTTCATGGCACCTCTCATAAAATAAGGGGAAGATTTATTATGCTAAATCATCCAGTGTATTTAATGGGATACCAATTGACATTCCATTCAAGTTTTCAAGGTACTACCTTAGCTGTGTTAGCTCCATCCTTTATTCATCTTTCCTTAGGAACATTTTTTGAATTTTTAGCAAAACATAGAATATTTTCAATATTTTCTGATTTGGAAGTTTTTCAAGGGGATCTTACATCACATTTTTGCCAGATGATGCATACATTGTGATTTTAAGAATACACTCCAGTCCTGAGTTAGTTTTTAATACCTCCTATGTTGAAATGGTGCCAAAGTAGGAAATTTGGATACATGGAACAATTTCATCATATGACATTTGAACAAAGGATGGTAAAACCACACTTGGAATACTGCATTCAGTTTTGGTCACCACACTATAAAAAAGATATTGAAACCCTAGAAAGAGTGCAGAGAAGAGTGACAAAAATGATTGAGGAGTTGACCAGTTGCAGGCATTGGGTATGGCTAGTCTGGTGAAAAGAAGGACTAGGGATGACATGATAGCAGTGTTGCAATATTTGAGAGGCTGCCGCAAAGAAAAGGGAGTCAACCTATTTTCCAAAGCACCAGAAGGCAAGATGTGAAGCAAAGGATGGAAACTGAATGAAGAGAGAAGCAACCTAGAATGAAGGAGAAATTTCCTGACAGTAAGAACAGCCAACCAGTGGAACAACTTGCCTTCAGAATTTGTAGGATGTCCAACAGTGGATGCTTTTAAGAAGGAACTGGATAATTATGGTATAGGGTCTCCTGCTTGAGCAGGGGGTTGAACTAAAGACCTCCAAAGTCGCTTCCAACTCTGTTGTTCTGTATTCAGTTCTGCTGCCTTCATAATTGTTATTTAGATAACAGTAAGAAACAGAAATGAAACAGAATAACTTCCTGCAGTTTCTGATTTGAATTCTTTTTTTTTTTTGCACCTTTGGTATTTAAAGGAATATCTAAATAATCCAGCAAGTCAAGATAATATGCAATTCAGGAAATGACCCAAAATACAGTTTCAAAAGGTTGCACTTCTGTTGCACTTTATCATATCAAAAATGGACATCATAAAAATCTAGTTACTCTAAGGTGGAAGTTACTGTAGTGTGGAAAGAATGTGCCAGTTCAAGACTTGCTGATGCATTAATTCATTTTGCTAGCAAGACTATAATTGAGCCTTATATTGAAATGTATCTTCTCTGTTCTCTGCATTGCAAGAAAGCATCTATGTTTTCATCCACTGAGGTATTTTACAACAGATAAATATGTGGATGCTCTGTTGGATCTTACCTCTTTTATCCCAGGAGGGATATCTGATTCATTATTGACAGCTGACCATCTGATTGCTAAAGGTAACAAATACGAGTAGGCTGAGGAATAAATCAGTTTCTTCTTATGGTTGAATTGCTCTGAAAAGTGTTTTTTGTCACTCAGGAAAGCTCACTTTTGAACTACAAAGGGAAGACAAAGACAGTGGGTACAGTGAGGGATTACGTTTTTAAAAGTATCTTATGTACCTTTGCTGCATTACAAGATTACCAACCAATTTGAGAACAGGTATGATTGGCAGACTTTCCTCAAGAAATTGAATTTTGTTCAATAGTCTGAGTATTTGGAATATCAAAGGCTAAAATACATTTATAGGAGAACATTATCAGTAGTGATCAGTTTCGTGCTCTCAAAAATATGGAAACTGATAGAAACAGCTGGAACTAAACTGTTGGAGCTGGAACTAAACTGTTTGTTTCCTGTATGGAGGAAACAAAATATGGCCCAACTGACATGTTACTGGATTGGCACAGCATTTAACTATTCATCATAAAAATTATGTTGCCTGGGTAATTTATTTCCCCCCACGTAGACTCTTAAGCTAAAATTTATTGTGACACAAATGTTCTATGATCTCTTCAGAATTTATTTTCAGCCTTGAATCAATCCTGTGCATTGTTTTGGAGATCTGACTAAAATAACACATGAATTCACAAGGTTTAATTGTAAATTCAGAGAAGATGGAAAAGAATAACCTTGAGTTGGAGACCTTCTATGCATCAGTGTTAGATTTAGATTATTCTGGTTTAATTTAGTTTATGCTAGCATAAAGCTTAACAAATTTAGGAATACATTTCTGATTTGAAGCAACAACAATAACAACAACAACAAGAAAAACAACAACACACAGAGAGATATATATAGGCAACAATGGCAAAATAACAGTATATACTGTATTCACAATATAAAGTTTAATCAAAGTTAAGCAAGAATGATTATCATATATACTTATAATGTATGATGCAGCATAGTAAATATAATCACAGTTTGGTCTTTAGGAGGATCTTTAAATATTAATTTAATTTATCAGCATTATATATCATCTAATACATAAACATTTTGATACATATTTGATATTTATTTATTTATTTTGTCACACAGTATATATAAGCATAAGCATGAAATAACTATACAATATATAAGCATATATATCAGTATGAGTATGTAATAACTATATTAATTGGATATAATGAAAGGAAACAATAGGACAGGAACGGTAGGCATGCTTGTGCTCTTATGCATGCCCCTTACAGACCTCTTAGGAATGGGGTGAGGTCAATAGTAGACAGTTTTTGGTTGAAGCTTTGGGGATTTGGGGAAGAGACCACAGAGTCAGGTAGTTTATTCCAAGCATTAACAACTCTGTTCCTGAAGTCATATTTTCTGCAATCAAGATTGGAGCGGTTAATATTAAGCTTAAATCTATTGTGTCCTCGTGTATAGTTGCAATTGAAGCTGAAGTAGTCTTCGACAGGAAGGACATTGTAATAGATGATTCAATGAGTTAAAGTCAGGTCATGTTGAAGGCGGCGTAGTTCTAAATTTTTTAAACCCAGGATTTCAAGTCTGGTGGCATAAGGTATTTTGTTGTATTCAGAGGAGTGGAGAACTCTTCTTGTAAAATATTTCTGGACACGTTCAATTGTATTGATGTCAGAAATGTGGTATGGGTTCCAGACAGTCGAGCTGTATTCAAGAATTGGTCTAGCAAATGTTAGTGTAGTGTTAGTGTAGTGTTTTTGGAGAAGTGTTAGTGTAGTGTTTTTGGAGAAAAAGCTACGCAAGATTAGGTTTAAAGCCTTTTTTGCGATGTAGTTGCAGTGGGCTTTGGCACTTAGATCATTTGATATGAAAACTCCAAGGTCTTTAACAGGATGGGGGTCATCTGTAAGGTAATGTCCATCAAGCTTGTACTTAGTGTTTAGGTTCTTTTTTCCAATATGTAAGACTGAGCATTTTCTGGTTGAGATTTGGAGTTGCCAAGTTTTAGACCATTCAGATACAAAGTCAATGTCTTTTTGAACGGTAGCTGTATTGTTGGTGGTGTTAAATAGTTCGACATCATCAGCAAAGAGAACACAATTACTTGTAATATGGTCATAGAGATCATTAATGTATACTATGAAGAGTGTTGGTCCAAGAATGCTGCCTTGGGGATCGCCACTTTTGACAGGAACAGGATTTATAATATAACAACAGAGTTGGAAGGGACCTTGGAGGCCTTCTAGTCCAACCCCCTGCCCAGGCAGGAAACCCTACACCATCTCAGTCAGATGGTTATCCAACATTTTCTTAAAAATTTCCAGTGTTGGAGCATTCACAACTTCTGCAGACAAGTGGTTCCACTTATTAATTGTTCTAACTGTCATGAAATTTCTCCTTAGTTCTAAGTTGCTTCTTTCCTTGATTAATTTCCACCCATTGCTTCTTGTTCTACCCTCAGGTGCTTTGGAGAACAGCCCGACTCCCTCTTCTTTGTGGCACCCCCTGAGATATTGGAACACTGCTATCGTGTCTCCCCTAGTCCTTCTTTTTATTAAACTAGACATACCGAGTTCCTGCAACCGTTCTTCATATGTTTTAGCCTCCAGTCCCCTAATCATCTTTGTTGCTCTTCTCTGCACTCTTTCTAGAGTCTCAGCATCTTTTTTACATCGCGGCGACCAAATTTGATAGAGCATTGCGAATTTTGGCCACTTGTTGTCTGTTTGACAGGAAAGCTGTTATCCAATTGTGGAGGGGTCCTGAAATGCCGTAGGATTTTATCAAAATAATATACTGTGTAAATTTCAGAACAATATAATATATATAACTCTTCTATCAATAATTCCAATAATTTAATCAATTTGATTTTTGTGTAGTTCATCTGGTGACACCCATGTGTACGTGTGTGTACACATAGGCACACACATACATATACATGCACACACTGTATGTCATTGGGTTGTTTGAAAGATGTGTTAGCAATGAAGAAATCATTGGATTGGCCAAATTATTTCTGTTTTCTAGGCAGAATGGGGCAACCTTTTTAGAATTTGTAATGTTAGCATTCCATTCTCCAACCACAAGCAGCATAAATGTGGATAGTTGTCATATTAAAGGGTTACCCATGGCCCAACTGACCAATTTTTGGTCATTGATTATACTGTATATACTATCTTTGCTGTATTTTTCCTGGCTATGAAAGCAATGGCATTTTTCTTAGTTTTTCATGCCCTTGATAGTAAACAGTTTGATCTTCTGACTGAAACGATGTAATTCCAGTCCATTTCAATTCACTGATGCCCAGCACAGTGAATTCATTTAATCGTTCACTGTGTTTCCCCTGTTCAAGCTTTATTATGTCCTATGTTTTTTAATTCTGTCTTTGCACTTTGGGACTTTCCTTTCCTGCACTGCACTATCAGCAACTAGACCTCCCAAAGGCTTTAATTTAACTGGATCATAAATGCCATTAATACTCTGAAAAACTCAGTACTTTCTCAATAATAAGTTGAGTTCCATCTGACCTAAGGGGCCTATCATCCAGTGCAATGTTGTCAATCACTTTTATCTTGTCTATATATGTGGCATCTTGCTAAAACCCAAGAGTGTTTACTGTTGCTTTCTCCCACGCAGCATGAAACAATGCTTTTACCATTGTCACTAAAGTGATCATCTGCCTCTAGCATCTTTCTACATCCCAATTGCCCAGTATAATATTTTAGCTGTGCAGCTGAGATGATCTTCAAGCCTTGGGTGATCCTGAGAGAGTATATATCTTTGGTATGTGCTTCTTTGCTTTTCCCTCCAAGGAATACCCCTCTCTTCACAGCACTTCAGGACTTGAAGAAGAATCCAGATACATCCACAGTTAAATCCTCACCATGGATTTTATATGAGAAGGCTATCAAGTCTTTGTTTTATAGCTGCAATTTGCTCTTTCTGTCAACAATCTCATTCTTTTTGCTTTCCCCAAATTGTACTCTGCGGTCTCATTTGTGGTGCACTCAGACTTTTGGCTGAGAGGATTTATATCTTGGGCAATTTTATTCACTTCAGGAAGAATACACCAGGTAACTATCAGAAGAGAATAATGGTGAGGATAAGAGAAGGGGCATGCGAGTCTTGGGCTCAGTTCAAGAGTACATCTGATTTTCCATCATTGGAAATATGTATTTAATTTGAACAGTGTAAGAGGAGAGGAAAGGAAGATTCTCATGAGAACTGCCCAGATGTATGATCTTTCCAGTGACACCTTCCCCCAACCAGACTTTGTAGAACAACTGGCTATTCATAGAGCCTGGGGTAACATTCAAATATATTACTAAGAAGCACTAAAAAAGAAGAAATGATTTATTTAATACAGCTCAGTCCAAAAGACAATATTTCTAATGGCATAAGCAAGCTATTCATTTTATTTGCATGCTTTCCATTCTCTTCCAAAGATTATAGCAAAGGAAGCCCATTGTAGACTGAAAGCATGGAGGGCCATTCCACAGAGATGAATCAATCTTGCAGCCTTCCAGAAAACAGATACAAAGGCAAATTCTCCGAGAGGTTAGTTTGATGCCTGTCAAAGTTATCAAATCACTTAGGGTTCGTGTTCTTAATCTGGGATGTCAAACTCCCATCGTCTTGGCGGCATCATGTGATGTATTGGGATTTTCCCCCCTTCGCTAAACCAGGCGTGGGTGTGGCGAGCGTGTGACACATCTGGCCTGTGGGCTGGGAGTTTCTAAATACACACAGGAACACATGAAATACTGCAAAAATAACTCCGCTGAACTCTGTTTCTTTTACTTAGTGCTTCAAGTTCTGAAAAATTAACATGGAAAGATTTGTAAATTAAGGCAAAGAGAGAAGGGGGGACAACATCATGTTTAATGGTTTTTCATAGTTGCTAGTGGTGATGTTTTCTATTTTTTATGATATCATTACCAACCAGCATCTGGTGAGCATCAGATTACAAAAGATGAATGTTTTCCATTTTTTCTCATGGTTCCTTTGACTTCTGTTTATCTTCTTTTTTTAATATTGTTCATCCACTCTTGTTTTGGTAAATCATTTGGTAAATTTTCCAACCTTCTCAAAATTTAATAAACAGTGGTTACCATGTTCTTATAGACTTCTGTTAGTATTCACGTTCTTATAGACTTCTGTTAGTATTCATGTTCATGTTCAGGTAGTTGTTATTTAGCAACCACAAATAGGACCGGCAGCTTAGTCATAGCAACTGTGCTTACCAGAGATGGTATTCAGCAGGTTCCGGCCAGTTCTGGAGAACTATTAGCAGAAATTTTAAGTAGTTTAGAGAACCTGTAAATACCACCTCTGACTGACCCCACTCCCATCTATTCTCTGCCTCCAGAGTCCCAGCTGATCGGGAGGAAATGCGGATTTTGCAGTAACCTTCCCCTGGAGTGGGGAAGGAATGGAGATTTTACAGTATCCTTCCTCTGGAGTGGGGAGGGAATAGAGATTTTACAGTATCCTCCCCCTGTCATGCCCATCAAGCCATGCCATGCCACTCCCATCAAGCCACGCCCACAGAACCAGTAGTAAAAAAATTTGAATCCCACCACTGGTGCTTATGGTTTTGTTCAGCTTTCCTTTGCTTTACTGACCTGTGAAAGTTGTAAGGGTTTGTAAGGCAAGGATTGATTGTAATGCTTCTTTTTCATCCCCATTGTAACTGAATGGTTGCTAAATGATGGAGTTTCTGGTACCAAGTAGTGTCATTAAGTAAGGACTACCTGTATTCGAAATCATTGGAAATATGTATAACTGCAATAAATGAAGATGTGATTATTAACAGTTAATTAATATTATTTAGCAGTAGCAATTAAGGCATTAGATTTGGAAGAGGGAGAGCCAGGTTCTAGTCCATTGTCAGCCATGGAAGCCATCTGGAGACGTTGCACCACATATTCTTTTAGCCCAAAGTGGGAAGAGTAGGGAAGGCTATCTCTTTAGCTGCCCAGTGAAAGAAAAAGTGTGAATCTAATAGACAAATAAGTAGTCAAATAAGCCTTTACTCCAGAATATATGGAGAAACACTAGGTGTTAGCAAAGTTATCAGGATCTTTTTGCTATGTGCTTGTCATCTGGTGTTTAGAGTCCATATTTGACAGCCCTACTATTAATAGCAAGTTATTGTTAAATAGTGTTTTGACTGCTCAAGTTCTGGGTAACTGGGGAAAATATATAATACTTTTCTTTTATTATAAAAAAAAGTTTTATTTTTACAATCTTATCAAATAATTCATCCAATGTACAGTTATATACAATTAGTCGGGCCTGCCCAGTCACCACCCCCCTTTTTAACCTTCTTCCCTCTTCTACCTTCTTTTACTTTCCAAACCTTCCTCTCCTTCTCTTATCTACCTCCTCTCCTCCCTCCACCCTACACTCTTCTCCCTCTTCTACCCCTCTTCCTTCCTCTCCTCCTCTTTCCTACCTCCTACTCTCTTTTTCCTCCCACCGTTCTAAAATGGCAACTGGTCAGACCCGACCCTACATTAATTATATTTATACATCTTCAATAATCCCTGTACATTAACCATCACTCCATCACTAACCTCAACCCCCAATTCCTTCCCTTTACCCCCACCCCCACCCCGACTTCCCAGAACAAAATGCAGGGTATCAAAACTAACAATCATAATCTAAAATCCTAAATTATAATCTCTAGTCTCTCCACGCTTATTCACACTCTCAATTCCCCTCTCCTTCAAAAATATATCTAATACAAATTATTTCCTAAATTTACTCATATGCTATTTGATATTTTTTTATCTGATACTTATTTTGAATATAATCAATCCACATTTTCCATTCTAAAATATATTTTTCTTGTGTATAGTCTTTCAAGTAAGCAGAGATTTTTGCCATTTCTGCCAGATTTGATACTTTAAGAGTCCATTTGTATAAGATTTCCTCTCATATAAGCCTTACTGGAGTCCCAAATCATCTCTATAGATGTCTCTTTTTTCATATTCATAATAAAAAATTCTTTCATTTGTTTTTTACATTCATTTACATTTTGTTCATATTTAAACAAATTCTCATTCAACCTCCATGATCTCCTAGCCTCCTTTTCCCGATCAAATTCAATCCAAACTGGACTATGATCAGATAAAGTTCTTGAACAAATCTTCGTCTTCTTCACTCTAGAATACAAATCATTAGTAATCAAAATAAAATCAATCCTCGAAAATGATTGGTGCCTATCAGAAAAGAAGGTAAAATCCCTCTCTTCTGTATTATGTTCTCTCCAAATATCTCTTAATTCCAAGTCCTCCATCATTTCAAAAAGCCTTTGTAATTTCGCCCGGCTTGATATCTTCCTTAAGCTTTTTTGTCTTTTGAGTATCCAACACACCATTCCAATCACCCATTAATATATATGATTTATAATCCCAAAATACTATTCTTTTATGTAAAACTTGAAAAATTTTCTTGTTGTTGATTCGGAGCATAAACTCCTATTAATAATGTCTTCTTTCCTCCAACAAGAGTTCAATAGCATTGTATCTTCCTTGCTTATCCACCTCAATTAATTTTGCTGATATATCCTTCTTTATATATATAACTAAACCATTTTTTTTCTCCAAAGAGGAGGCAACAAAATGTACTCCCAGTTTTGAATTTATCAAATATTTCTGGTCTAAAGATCTAATATGTGTTTCTTGTAAACAAGTAATGTCATTTTAAATTGTTTCAAATAATGAAATACTTTCCTTCTCTTCATGTGAATTCAAACCATTAACATTCCAAGATAATAGTTTAATTGCCATTATCGGCCAAAGGAAACTTTTGGAACACTAGCCAAATCACATTTTGCTTTAGGCCTTGCTCCTCCCACTGTTTCCGTTGTAGTAGTTGCCAGTTGTTGTTGTGCCTTCATCTCTTGTTCCTTGCGTTTAGCAGCAGCTCTTGT
The DNA here is from genome assembly GCF_028640845.1 of Ahaetulla prasina. Taxonomy (NCBI): domain Eukaryota; kingdom Metazoa; phylum Chordata; class Lepidosauria; order Squamata; family Colubridae; genus Ahaetulla; species Ahaetulla prasina. The sequence goes on along the minus strand of NC_080540.1, from coordinate 67,598,760 downwards.
CAGCCTTTGTTCTTTTGAATCTGGACCCGTCATAGGTATTTCCAACACTTGTAATAAATCTTCTTCCATCGCAATCTGTTCTTGAACCTGCTTCACTTCTCTTCCTTCACTTCAGTCTCCTTCTTCTAGCATCCAGTGGAGAAAGACTTCCAACTTTAATGCCTCAACATAAAATTCTCTCGCTTTTCCAACTGTATTGAGACGATGTACTTTCCCTGCATAATATACTATTATACCAGTTGGAATATCCCATCTATATTCAATCTGACGTTTTTTAAGTTCATTCACCAGGAAGGCAAATTCCTTCTAGCCCTTAACATTTTTGGTGGAATTTCCTTTAATATTAAAATATCCTGACCAGCAATCTGAATCTTCTCCCCTTATATGAGGCTTGCAAAATCTGATTTCTCACTGTTCTATTTGTAAAATAAATAACAACATCCCTTGGCAACTTTTTTGCCTTGCTATCCAAGAATTCACACGATATATTTTATCAATTTGATAAGCCACATCTGCTGGACGAGCTGCTAATATCTCAGCAAATACTTCAGAAAAATTTCCTTAAATCCCTCTCTTCTGTATTATGTTCTCTCCAAATATCTCTTAATTCCAAGTCCTCCATCATTTCAAAAAAAGCCTTTGGTAATTTCGCCCGGCTTGATATCTTCCTTAAGCTTTTTTTGTCTTTTTGAGTATCCAACACACCATTCCAATCACCCATTAATATATATGATTTATAATCCCAAAATACTATTCTTTTATGTAAAAACTTGAAAAAATTTTCTTGTTGTTGATTCGGAGCATAAACTCCTATTAATAATGTCTTCTTTCCCTCCAACAAGAGTTCAATAGCAATGTATCTTCCTTGCTTATCCACCTCAATTAATTTTGCTGATATATCCTTCTTTATATATATAACTAAACCATTTTTTTTCTCCAAAGAGGAGGCAACAAAATGTACTCCCAGTTTTGAATTTATCAAATATTTCTGGTCTAAAGATCTAATATGTGTTTCTTGTAAACAAGTAATGTCATTTTTAAATTGTTTCAAATAATGAAATACTTTCCTTCTCTTCTGCGGTGAATTCAAACCATTAACATTCCAAGATAATAGTTTAATTGCCATTATCGGCCAAAGGAAACTTTTGGAACACTAGCCGCAAATCACATTTTGCTTTAGGCCTTGCTCCTCCCACTGTTTCCGTTGTAGTAGTTGCCAGTTGTTGTTGTGCCTTCATCTCTTGTTCCTTGCGTTTAGCAGCAGCTCTTGTCAGCCTTTGTTCTTTTGAATCTGGACCCGTCATAGGTATTTCCAACACTTGTAATAAATCTTCTTCCATCGCAATCTGTTCTTGAACCTGCTTCACTTCTCTTTCCTTCACTTCAGTCTCCTTCTTCTAGCATCCAGTGGAGAAAGACTTCCAACTTTAATGCCTCAACATAAAATTCTCTGCTTTTCCAACTGTATTGAGACGATGTACTTTCCCTGCATAATATACTATTATACCAGTTGGAATATCCCATCTATATTCAATCTGACGTTTTTTAAGTTCATTCACCAGGAAAGCAAATTCCTTTCTAGCCCTTAACATTTTTGGTGGAATTTCCTTTAATATTAAAATATCCTGACCAGCAATCTGAATCTTCTCCCCCTTATATGAGGCTTGCAAAATCTGATTTCTCACTGTTCTATTTGTAAAATAAATAACAACATCCCTTGGCAACTTTTTTTGCCTTGCTATCCAAGAATTCACACGATATATTTTATCAATTTGATAAGCCACATCTGCTGGACGAGCTGCTAATATCTCAGCAAATACTTCAGAAAAAATTTCCTTAAATCCTCTTCTTTATTCTCTTTCAGACCACGAATTCTTAGAGCAAATTCCATATTTCTGTATTGTATCAAAACTATTTCATCATCTGTTTTTCCATTTTACTTTGAAATTCAGCCATTTTATTATCTAATTTTGAATTATGTTGCTTAATTTCTTCAACCTCCCTTCCAATAAAATCACATTATTTGCCAAACTTTGTACTGCAATTACAAATCCTTCTTAACTTCTTTATTTCCCACTTGAATTTCTGATATCTGCTCTTTCATTTCCAACATCTCGTCAGTTATTACTTTAAATTTTTCTTGCATAAAGTCTTTTAAATTCTCTTGTACCGCCTCTAAGTTCAATGTTCTAGTCTCCACTGTATGAGCTGGAGAGGCACCAGCTGAGGAGATTCCAGAGCCCTTTGTTACAGTAGACTTTAATTGTTTGGCTGCCATCTTCTATAAAATTATTTATTTATTTCCAACTTAATATTCAGTTTAAATCTTCTTAACCTCTGGGAAACACAGTCCTTTAAAGCTTTTTTAAAGCAATATTTAAAAGAAAATCTCCTAGATTCTAGGCAGCAAAGAGTTAAAAAGTTAAAGCAGCAAGTAACATGCAAATTACCAACTGCAGACAAACGGTGAAAGTATCACTTTCGCTTTCCACTCGTTAACTTGTTAACAATTCGCCTCCATTTTCTTGCTGTTTTCAAACTTGTTACAAAGTATCGGGGAATCGGCTTGGCTACTTGCATAAAGTTCTCCCACTTTCGTTCTGTCCGGTATAATCCTTTATTGTCCAAAATAAATCTCGGCGTTTGGTCGTGGTGATTGGTTCCGCCCAAGCAGAAGAATCCTCGGATCTGGAGCTCTTCGGGTTGCTGGAGGGAACTTAACCCTTCAAACCCCTTTTTTCTCAGGGGCTTTAGGGAAATTCAACCTCTGCCCTCAGCTCACCCCCTCCTCTTCTCCCGAAGAGAGGGTTTTTCGAACCGCTGGACTGCAGATTTAAGCTGTCCTAGCGATTCCACAAAATCCAGAGGTTGGTGATCGTAAAGATCACCGCCATCACCTACGGTGCCAAACCGGAAGTCTTATATATAATACTTTTCTTAAGGGATACTGTGCCTGTTATCCACAATTAAGAGAGGCAGCAATTCAGTGTAAGATCAAACCACAACTACAACTCTCTTCTCTGGTAGTGAGATCAGAGAAATAAACTTGGAACCAATTATGCCACATCTGTTCAAATAACTGGGTTTCAATGCAGTGCAATTCCTATCAGATGCCTGGTCAATTGGGGTTCCTAAGGCTTCATCAATACGGCTTTTAAGAATCATGTTCGTTTTTCTGGGCTCTCCTCCAAATCAGTGCAATTGCTGTGCCCAGCATTTCAGTTGTAACTGAACTTTGATATTTTGGAAGGATGTTTTAGCTTTCACAGGAGATTAGGTTTTGTTAATACTTTTTTTTCCTGATTGCTTGCTTGTGGTAAGATCAGATTTTTAACTCTGTAAAGCAAAAGTTTATTTGCGTTGCAGTTTTGATGCACGTGGCTTTAAGAAGAGAACAAAGCTTGTGAAGGAATGCCTCAGTTTGACAAACATTTGGCCCAAATACACTATTTCATTTTGTCTGGCACAAGCGATTCTGGCAGGTGAACACAGTTGCAAACATCATACAACAATGTTTTGTTGCTTGATTTTGATCATTGACCAGCTTTGAAAGTTTCAACAGAATTCTTTAGCTACAACGGTTTTCAAACCGAAGCAGGGATCTGTTTCAAAGCAACAGGTTGAAGGAGATGGCTGCAAAGTGTTTTGTGGCATTTCAAAGAGGGTTATCAATTGAATGACTTTTTTTTCTCTGCTTCTGGGATTGTTAACAAAACTGCTGCCATTTTATTTCTATATATGGAGAAAGAGGTGGGAAGGCTGAGTGGTATAAGGAGCTTCCTAAGTGGTGGGTAGTAAATTTTGTCACAATATTAGACTCTTCGTCTGCCAGAGCTCCTTACAGGTGCTAGGTTAATACAGCTGGGACTTTACTTTGTAAGCTCTTTACTTTCTCAATGTCATCAGCCTTAAACCTGGTTAGAAGAAATAAGAGAGGGGTTTTGTTTGTTTATTCACTTACTTCTGTATTAGTGTTGCCACTAATTCACCTTGGCTTTCTGCACATTGAATAAAGACACAAAGCGGACTAGTCCGGGCAGCACTCTTGGATTAACTGTTTCAAATGTGCATGAATGAGCAGCTTTAAAGGTCTCAAAAATCAGAAAATGGCTGCTAGGCCAACACCTAGAAGTGCCAGGCCAAATTTTATAAATAATAGGCAATATCAGACTTATAAACTCCTTTTTTTCCCTTCTATGCCAGCCTCTTTCTCCATGACTTGGCACTCAGTGTCACTGTATTTATACCAGATTGTGACTGTCACCCCTGCTAGTATAAGTCATCTGTCAGAGAATATTATCAGTAAACTATGTCATATTGGCACATCTGGGAAAACCCGAATCTGAAAGCTTCCAGGTTTTCCCCACCCAAATGAAAGTCCAGGTCCCTGCCCAGTACCCACATGTTCATCACATGGTCAAATCAAACCACCATCCCATCTGGCGATGCCTCCCAGTCACACTCCTTCAGGTGCAGGGCAAGATGTCCTTGACTCTCTGAGAAAGGAATGTTATTATGACCATATATCTCCCCTGTTCCATACAATCCCCCTCCCAGTTTCCCCCAATAGGAAATGTGGCAGGCCTGAAAGCCCAATGCAAAAGATTGGGCCGGGATAGCTCAGGCAATAGAGAAGCCTGTTATTAAAAATACAGAGCCTGCAATTACTGCAGGTTCGAGCCCGGCCCAAGGTTGACTCAGCCTTCCACCCTTTATAAGGTAGGTAAAATGAGGACCCAGATTGTTGGGGGGGCAATAAGTTGACTTTGTAAAAAAATATACAAATAGAATGAGACTATTGCCTTATACATTGTAAGCCGCCCTGAGTCTTCGGAGAAGGGCGGGGTATAAATGTAAACAAAAAAAAAACAAAAAAAAGATGGCTTCCTGGCCTGACAATACTGCAGAAATACTTGGGTCTTGCTAGTATGCCAGGGATAGAGTTATCAGACCTCTGGCAAAAGGTGGACATGTCTTCTTATTCCTCATGTCCTCCTTTCAGAAAGCATAGCCATAAAATTAGATATTGTCTGGCTGTGTGTGTGTGTGTTTTAGTGTCTAAAAACCTTACTCTTCCTGAGCAGCTTTGCTCTGTGTGGGGCAGCACTTCCTTAAGTGCTAACCATAAGTTAACAAGCTCTGTTCTGTGCCTTTAATTAGTTGATTAGTAGCCTCCAGCCAGCTTGTCCTGCTGCATGAAAGGACAAGACCTTAATCAGTTACAGACTGAAAGCTTTTGCATCTTAACTGGCTCTAGCACATTCCTGCAATTGAAAAACCAGTCTTTCTAATACTGGTAAAAGGAATCTCATGTCTATGTAGGCTTAAGTACATTTTATTTACAACTTTCTACTGTAATTTTGGTTGTGGATGCCAAGAAACTTAAACAGTTTGTGTTTCCTTCCCCTCATTTATACTGCTTTCTAATTGTCTTTGTCTTACTTTGCCTGTTCAAACATCTGATGACCTGAACCAGGGGGTACTTTCCAAGATTGCCAGTCAGATGTGCCTGCCCTCTTGTTACTCCACAATACCCCCTAGGAGTCTGTGGACCACAATTTGAGAACCACTACAGTAAAGGATTATATTTATTTATTTATTTTGTCAAGTATGTATTAGATAATATAGATAAGTATAAGCATGAATTGAATACATAAAATGAATACAAAAAAAGGGAACATTAGGACAGGGATTGTAGGCATGCTGGTACTCTTATGCATGCCCCTTATGGACCTCTTAGGAATGGGGTGAGGTCAGACTTAAATTAAAATTTTGGGAGTTTGGGGAAGAAACCACAGAGTCAGGTAGTGCAATCCAGGCATTGATCACTCTGTTGCTGAAGTCGTATTTTCTGCAATCGAGTTTGGAGCGGTTCACTTTAAGTTTGTCTCTATTGGGTGCTTATGTATTGTTGTGGTTGAAGCTGAAGTAGTCATTGACAGGACATTGTAGCAGATAATTTTATGAGCTACGCTTAGGTCATACTGAAGGCGGGGTAGTTCTAAGTTTTCTAAGCTTAGAATTTCAAGTCTGGTGGCATAAGGTATTTTGTTGTGAGCAAAAGAGTCAAGGACCTATTCCTGATATTTTTACCTCATCCTGTAAAAAATGAGATGCTTCCCATTTTAGCTAATGAACAAATATTCAAATCAAAGCTTGAAGTAGCTCAAATGAAACTCTTTTGCCCATTTTCCATTTTGTTATGTATTTAATCAGGTTTGATTTACAGAGATCTAATACATTATCAGGTGACATCTTTTATATAGTAAAATCATATTTTAAATAACTGCTGTTATAATACACCATCTTCAGAACAAACTAAGAGTTAGGTCCATAATTGCTGAACCAGATATACTTTGGTATAAGCTCATCCATCGATAAGATGATCCTTGGGTTTTTAACCAAAATTGTAAAAAATCTATCACTTGTAAATAAGTTTTTTAAAAAATTTGCATTTATATCCCGCCCTTCTCCGAAGACTCAGGGCGGCTTACACTATGTCAAGCAATAGTCTTCATCCATTTGTATATTATATACAAAGTCAACTTATTGCCCCCAACAATCTGGGTCCTCATTTTACCTACCTTATAAAGGATGGAAGGCTGAGTCAACCTTGGGCCTGGTGGGGCTTGAACCAGCAGTAATTTGCAAGCAGTTGCTGTTAATAACAGACTGTCTTAGCAGTCTGAGCCACAGAGGCCCGTTGATCCTTTGCATGTTTTAATTTGCACAATAAGATTATCCATGGGTAATCCATAGATTATCCTCTTCATGATATTTTGAGGGTCAATTTATTTGTAGATGAGCCTATAAATGAATATATATAGGTTATACAGGTACTTAAAAAAGAATTGCTTTATAAACTGTCTAATATTTATTTATTTATTTATTTATTCGATTTTTATACCGCCCTTCTCCCGAAGGACTCAGGGCGGTGTACAGCCAAATAAAAAAGCGCAATATATACATTAAAACAAGGCTAAAACAAACATATTACAAAATGGCCAAAAATTTAAAAAATTTAAAACATTTAAAATAGTTTAAAAACCCTAAAATATAAATAACCCCGGATTAAAATTTAATTAGGCCAGTCCCGCTTGAATAAATAGATGCGTTTTCAGCTCACGGAGAAAGGTCCGAAGATCAGGCACTTGACGTAAACTAGGGGGAAGTTCGTTCCAAAGCGTAGGAGCTCCCACAGAGAAGGCCTGCCCCTGGGGGCCGCCAGCCGACATTGTCTGGCGGACGGCACCCTGAGAAGGCCCTCTCTGTGAGAGCGTACGGGTCGGTGGGAGGCATAGGGTAACAGCAGGCGGTCCCATAAGTACCCGGGCCCTAAGCCATGGAGCGCTTTAAAGGTGGTAACCAAAATCTTAAAGCGCACCCGAAAGACCACAGGAAGCCAGTGCAAACTGCGCAGGATTGGTGTTACATGGGAGCAACGGGTTGCTCCCACTATTACCCGCGCAGCTGCATTCTGGACTAGCTGCAGCCTCCGGGTGCACTTCAAGGGCAGCCCCATGTAGAGAGCATTGCAATAATCCAAATGGGAAGTGACAAGAGCATGAGTGACCGTGCATAAGGCATCCCGGTCAAGGAAGGGGCGCAACTGGTGAACCAAGCGTACTTGGTGGAAGGCCCTCTTGGAGACGACCGCCAAGTGATCGTCAAACGACAGCCACCCATCCAAGAGGACGCCCAAGTTGCGCACCCTTTCCATTGGGGCCAATAACTTGCCCCCCACAGTCAGCCGTGGCTGCAGCTGACTGTACCAGGGTGCCGGCATCCACAGCCACTCCGTCTTGGAGGGATTGAGCTTGAGTCTGTTTCTCCCCATCCAGACCTGTACAGTAATAAACTCTTGGATATACAGTCAGTGGTGAAATCTGAACCGGTTTAGTACCGGTTTGGTGGCTGTGCATGTGCGTCGTGCACCAAACATGTGATGTGCATGTGCATGTGTGGTACGTACCATGCACCAAATGCGAGATGTGTGTGCACACGCATGTGCAGTGTACACCAAAGGGAGGCATGGGAAGGAAGGTAAGTAGAACAGCACGTGCGCGGGGGGTGATCAGCTGTGATGCGCGATCGTCAGAGATTTTTTTTTTTTACTTTTTTTAAAGCATCTTTTTACTACCTGTTTGGGCAAATAGGTAGCAAAAAATGCTTTAAAAAAGTTTTTAAAAGGTTCCGATGATCACATCCCACAGCTGTAATCATTGGAGTCTTTTTTTTTTACTTTTTAAAATGCATTTTTACTACCTATTTGGGTGAAAAGGTAGTAAAAAAATGCTTTAAAAAGTTTTTAAAAGGTTCCGATGATCACATCCCACAGCTGTAATCATTGGAGTCTTTTTTTTTTACTTTTTAAAATGCATTTTTACTACCTATTTGGGTGAAAAGGTAGTAAAAAAATGCTTTAAAAAAAGTAAAAAAAGAGGTTCCGACGATCGTGCACCACAGCTGTGATTGTCCGAGCCTTTTTTAAAACTTCTTTTAAAGCATTTTTTTTTACTACCTATTGTATTATCAGTTTTATTTTTAATTCAGATTTTAATTTTTGCTTTTGTAATGCCATATTAGGTGTACATACACATCTAATAATCTTCCCTCTGGAACGAGCTCCCTCTGGGGCTTCGTCAACTCCCCGATCTCAAGTCCTTCCGCCGCGAGCTGAAGACGTTGCTGTTTCGAAGAGCAGGACTAGCTTGAATGTAGTTTTAAATTGGGATTTTTAAAAAAGGGGTTTAAATGAGGTTTTAAATTTGTATTTAAAAGTTAGAGCATCAATTGAATTTAACTATCTATTCTTTTAGCTGTTTTTATGTATTATATGTTTTCTGTTGTTTTTTTTTGACTGTGAACCGCCCTGAGTCCTTCGGGAGATGGGCGGTATACAAATATAATAAATAATAATAATAATAATAATAATAATAATAAAAAACAGAAGTCTTTAAAGCAAACTAAAATTGTTTGATAGTAGGTAGGGTTTGTGTGTGCACTTGAAGCTAGATGAATATTCTTAGGTTCATGTTTGAAAAGTGAAAGTTAAAAAAAATATTGTTGCAAAGAATTTTAATAGTAAGTTTATAGTTTATGAGTGATAAAGGAAAGCAATTCAGACATAGCCACTGTGTTCTCCGCAGCTAATATGCAGTGGAGCCAATCTTTCCTACAGGGATGTCCAGAACCATGAGGGTCAGGAGTTTCACTTTCAACAACATAGCAGAAGTAGGTAGACAGAAATAATTTGTTTCCCTGACTCTACATGACATTTTGACCTCCTATTGAGATGTGTTGCTGTATGGTCATTTATTTTATTCTTCGGGTATCACCGGAAATAATAACAAATGTTCTGAGTAAGAACATAACAGTATCCAGAACTTTATAAATGTAGTGATATTCCACTTGACCTACAAGACTGAGAAAGGACTCAAAGAAATGCTTTGTGTTTAACATTAAAGACAAATGATTTTTAGACCAAACCAAACAAACTTTTGGCTCTTCTGTGCTCCCAATAATACTTTAGTGATAAAGACTCAAGTTAGGTGCAATAACATTGAGAAAATAGTTTCCTGATTTCTAATATCCCTACTTTCATTGCAGGTCTTTCTTATGGTTCCTGGTGACCACACATTGTCCCATTCTTGCTCATTGCAGTAGTTAGTGCTTCACAGGGGTCCTGCAATGGACAATTACTGCAAGTAAGTTAAAATGGAGGTGAGAAAAATTATTTTGGTAGAATACAACTTTCCAAGTTGAATTCAGACTTTATTGGGCCCAAATTCAAAACGAATTCTAATTAATATTTTGATGCTATCTTGCCATTCATACATCTATCAGAAAACAGAATGAGATATAGTGCTAAAATACAGTCAGACTATATCAGTATGAGAAAGAATTGTCTTTGTCTTCAATAATTATTTTAAAAGTTAGAACTAAGAAAAATACACCCAAGAATATTAAATCTGTAAAAAGAATATTTGATTTTTTATTTTACTTGGTGTTTATTTTATAAATAGATAAAAAGACATTTCTTAAATGCTTTTTTTTAAAAAGTAAGAATAAGAAATTTAAGAAAGTAAGAGAAGACATTTTAAAAATGTAGTCTGAAATTTGGTGTCTACACTTGGATGAGAGTTATGATTAATTTTATGTCGGTCTCCAGATGTTGGAACTTTATCCATTTTTAAAAATATCTTTAATGTTTAACAGGATATATGTGAAGTATAGTCTTTAACAAAGTTCTCTTTCATAAACCTAGGCTCTAGTTCCAAAACAGAATCCAGGGAAATATTTCTGACCAAGAGCTGGATGAACAAGACATTCAAGGGGGTAGTAAAGAAAGGAAAAGAAGCCCATTAAAGATTAGAAAAACTGAATGCTTGCCCAAGACATTTAGGAAGATTATGGATAGGCACCAAATGTTTCATTTACATTGTATGAACACTGTCCTTTTGGTGCTTATTTGGACTGCCATTGCAACAGCACAGAAGGATTGTACAGGTGTGGAGTGTAAGCAGCCAGAAAATTGCATTGAAGAAGTTCTAGAGCCTGGAGAATGCTGCGCCTCTTGTCTGCACAATGGCTGTACTTGCGAAGGATACCAGTACTATGATTGTGTGAATGTAGGCTTTGTCAATGGAAAAGTGCCTGAAGGACAGTCCTATTTGGTCGATTTTGGAAGCACAGAATGTTCTTGTCCCAAAGGCGGAGGTAAAATCAGCTGCCAGTTTATGTTGTGTCCAGACCTTCCGCAGAACTGCATTGATGCTGTTCTACCAGCAGATGGATGTCCCCAATGTGGAAGAATAGGCTGTGTCCACGAAGACCAGAAATACGCTGCAGGACATACATTCCATATGCCTACGTGCAAAGTGTGCCATTGCCCTAATTCTGGCGGTGACCTCATGTGCTATCAGCTCCCAGATTGTAATGAATCCACGTTAACCTCCCCTAATCCATCTGATACCATGGAAGTAGAGCAGCACTATGATGATCCCTACAGTTATGACCAAGAGGCACCAGAAGGGGACACCACTCAGGTGGAGCCACCCAAAAAGTACTACAGTTATTCAACACAATTGGAACAAGAGAGCATAGGCCAAGAACAAAGTGAGGATTATGACTACCTTGCAAGCAGTGTTACTCCACCTTCACTGACTCAGTCTCTTTCAGACCCGGCAATGCAGCAACAAACCAGCACAAATATCCCGCTCCTAAATCATCCAGAAAACAGGAGCAACAATGAAAATAGCAAGGTCAGGATGAATACAAGCACAGGATCAACAACCAAAGCACCACAAAGATATAAGATGACCACTACAAATAATGTGTTAAAGGAAGAAATCGTGGCAACAACAGAGTTGCCACAGAATGAGGCAGAAGTGGAGAGGCAAAACGCGATTAACCATGAAAAAATTGAGCAAGGAGAAAACTCTCATTTTAGAATCAAGCTAAACATGAAAAAAGACCAGAAATTAAAAGTACCCAAATCGTTGGATTTCAAGGAATCCAAAAGAGATAACTTCCCTGAAGTCAAATTTAATCCGACACCATCATCGCTGATTGCCTTGAAAGAAGACCGTAATTGGATAGCCCCCAAACAATCTCAAACACTTTATCATTACCAGCCTGATGAAGACGTGGATCCCAACTCTGTTCATACGTCTTCCAAATTATCAGAAGGTAAGATGTTGGTTTCAGTGCCTTAATGTTAAATCAGTAAACAGTAAAGTGGGATTGCTGCCTGTTTGCTACAATAGTGAAATGTACAGATAGTCCTCATCTTACAACATTTCATTTAGTGACCGTTCAAGGTTACAACAGCACTGAAAAAAGTGACTTATGAGCATTTTTTACACTTACTGTATATACTCGAATATAAGCCGATCCGAGTATAAGCCGAGGTCCCCAATTTTACCCCAAAAAACTGGGGTAAACTGGGGACTCGAGTATAAGCCGAGGGTGGGAAATGAGGCAGCTACCGGTCGGGGAAACCCTCCCTCCCTCAGCCGAGAAGGCTGGCGGCTCCCCCGCCCCGCCCTCTCACTGCACCGGCAGGGCTTCCCCGCGCTAATGCAAAAGCCCGCCAAGTTTGCGCCATCCGGTATAATGTGAAAAAAAGAAGAAGAAAAAAAACTCGAGTATAAGCCGTATATACTCGAGTATAAGCCGAGGGGACGTTTTTCAGCACAAAAAACGTGCTGAAAAACTCGGCTTATACTCGAGTATATACGGTACATCCATTGCGGGATCCTCGTGGTCATGTGATCAAAATTCAGATGCTTAGCACCCGGTTTATATCTATGACGGCTGGAGTGTCATGTGATCTTGTGACCTGCTGACTTGGGGAAGCCAGATTCACTTAACAACTGTGTTACTAATTTAACAACTGAAATGATTCACTTAAGTATGGCAAGAAAAGTCGTAAATGGGGCAAAGCTCATTTAATAATTTAAACTTAGCAACTTAAATTTTGGGGTCAATTGGGGTCATAAGTTGAGGACTATATCTAGTCTGAAGAGTCTGCAGAGTCAAAGGATCACAAAAAGTCTTAGTACTTATAGAATAGTGATGCATAGTTTTAGTGAAAGTGAATGGATAGCTGGTCAGCTGTAATGTAATTTACCATTTTTTCTCTTTCTTTGAGAGGTTATCTAACATTTGGACTTTTTAACCATTTGATTTGATGGAAAAGAAGCAATGTTTGATTTTTTTTTTATCCTAAAGGAAAAAAAATGGATGAAACTTTCATGGTTGAGATGTGGGCACTTTGAATTTACATTAGTTCTGATTAAGAGGGGAGTGTGAGTATTTTGCTATCTTTTATTGCATAACTATTATTAAAGTTTTTCACCTTTCTAGCTTTGCATAATCTCAAAACAAGATATTATAAGAATATTCCTCCTATGGAGAAGTAGAGGCAGCCAGTGATGAGCAATTAGCATCTTCTACCAGTTACAAAGAGTCCATAACCACCCCTGAATCTCAGGAATTCTCCCCACCCTTTTTAATAAAAGCATACTGTGAATACAACAAGCAGGTAGCCTTTACTTTACAAGCAAGACTTTTACATGATTGTTAACATGTCATAAAAATGCTATTGCTATCTATTTTACTTTAATTCATATATCTTCATTAAATATATTTGATTTGACTTACTTGTCATTGAAAAAGAAAAATTAAAGTTTGAATTCAAGTGGCTTTAAATATTTGATAAAAATATCAAATTATCTTTACTGAAAAAGTGCATAAGTGTTTGGGCAATGCTATGTAAATGTCTAATCCATATTTGTTACTGACAAAATTTAATATTAGTTAAATTTTGACTCAACTGACTTCGATAACTCCTGCATATATTACGTAACATTAGCTCAAATAGCAATGTGAACTGGTTTATGACCTGTACTGAAAATGAAGCTGCTTGCTGCTTTGAAAGAGAAATTCTTTGTTAATAATGACTTTGCTAAATGAGCAGTGTTTATGTTAAATCCCTCTGTGCATTAATAAAAATACTAGTCCATCTCTTAGGACAATCTTTGTAGATTTGCTTGCAGCAGATAGCTTTGTCACATGTTAAAAGGAACCAATGATGCTAACAATCTTGTAAGTGACTCAGAGGAATGATCAGTATTTCCACCCAATCAATGGGTACTTCCAGTGAGCCAGTCACCCATTGCCATAAGGACACAGAGGTTATGCTATCAGGGCAAAATCGGCCAGATACGACCATCCTAGATGCATGAACACAGTTAATACAATGTTATGTCAGTCTATGTTATGGAAACTCTAGAAGTGATGTGTCTGTGGAGATTCTCAGTCATCCAGGCCATGATAGTTTTTTCCTTGAAGAGATTTTATTTCTCATCCAAGAAGCTTCTTCAGTTCTGACTGAATGGTGGAGGATGCAAGGGTTTATATTCCTTGTGGTTGTTAGCATTCTTTCTGAGAATCGTTAAACCCACTTGGAGATTTATCTGTGCCCTCAGGGTCACCTGAATAATGCAAATGAGTGTGGAACTTTCTTGGAACTGCTGAAAGGACTGTGTTGTAAACAGAAGACAGGTGGTGTCTTAACCGAGTGGGAAACATTAATCATTGCACATCCATTTGTACAATTCAGGTGACCCTGAGGGCCACTGAAAAGAAAGAATGCTAACGACCAGATGACTGCAAGGAATATAAATCTTGTCATGCTCCACCATTCAGTCAAAACTAGAGAAGCTTCTTGGAGGAGAAGTAAAATGTCTTCAAGGAAAAATGAAGTCCAGCTGCCTTTTGAAAAAAGCACCTTTGGGTGTAGAAGTGACAAGAATGAGATTGCAATTAGAGTAATTAAAAGACCACTATAGGACTATGGAGTTCCTGCTATTGTTATACTATTTACTAATTTTTATTTATTTATTTATTTATTTTTGTCACACAGTATATATAAGCATAAGCATGAAATAATTATACAATATATAAGCATATATATGTATGAGTATGTAATAACTATATTAATTGGATATAACAAAGGAAAACAATAGGACAGGAACGGTAGGCACGTTTGTGCTCTTATGCACGCCCCTTACAGACCTCTTATTTTTCTTAATTTTCAGAAAAATTGATATCACTTTTCTGGCATGAAAATATTTTAATATGCTGACCATCATATTCAATTATGCCCATGCCACATATCTGCAAAAACGTACAGGAAACCCTGATTGTTAAGGAGCTTGACTTTTGTTACATTTCTTCTCTATAACAATGAGCCATGAAATGATCCCTTCCTGTTCCCACTGTGATAAGATGAGAAATGAGATCAGATCATAATGGATGTTGCCCAAAATAAACCACGCTTGTGATCTAAAGATTGCTGGGCTTGCCTCTCCCTTTCCTGTCACTCAGAGAGCTTGCGTTTCTCATGTGTTTTATTGCCAGGTCTAACTTAATTGGGCATGCTTGCCATCTTAATCGGAGGGAGCCCTTATGGGTTTGTATTTCATTAAAATAATATCCTGACTCGGGTTAAAAAAAAGTCTAGTGCCAAAAGATAAAATCCATTTATTTGTACAGTAAATAGGCTAAATTCCTGGCTGCTGAGCGTTAAAGTTGGGATGCTGCCATCTCATGACCTAAAGCACACATGCAGAAGAAGAAGATATCTATGGAGAAAGAGAAAGAAATTATTCTGCATATTGGCATCATTAAACTCCCAGTGGAGTCAGCAACTGGTTCTGCCATTATACAGTGAAAGGCATGTGGAAATAATTTCACAAGATAGCAACCCTTGGTTTTGAGAAAGAAGACTCTTGAGCAAGATATCCTCAGTGATTCTCCCGTCCCTTGATAAATTCACTCCCTGCCAAAGTTCTCACTAGTCATTCAGTCACTCTTGCTATTCAGAGAAATCAGACAGTTCAAATGTGTATAAAGATTTATTGTAAGCTTAAGCTCTCTACAAGAATCTGAACTAGTAACGGTCAAGGGAAATTAATGGGAGTTAAGAATATAAAGGAATTCAAGGTGGGCCTGACTTAGATCTCTTATGGGCATGCAGGGACTCATGACTGATGATGCATTTGACCCATCCCTTGGGCTCAGCCTGGTCATCTCCTACAATGGGGAAACCATGGCCCTCCAGAGCTACATCTTTAAGCAAGCTTGGCCAGCAAGGCCAATGATGAGTACTGGTGGAAGTTGTAACTCAGCAAAAAATTCTCCATACTTTCTGTAAACCATACCTGTACTAGTATAAAAAGTAGATGTTTGCTTCCCCCCCCCTTATTTATTCTGCCTTAATGAGAGGAAGAATATCTGGAGCAAGGAACATTAGAATTGAGGGCTTTGGTGACCAACAGATTCTGTCCTGGGCTGGGATACAAGCCTAAATCCTTTCAAGAAAACACACCTAATACATGTTCTGTAACCTAAGATAAATTAGTGCTTTATCATGTATTGGTGCTTCCAGTCAGACTAGTTGAAGCATTCTCTGTGACAAAGCTGGAACAAAATGTAATAAAATACAAGTTGGCTGCAACTTTACATATCCTTCAGCTTCTCTTCTCAATGACAATAGGAAAGCTGTGGTGTCACTATACTGTGTCCGGTTTTGGCAAGTAGCATCCACTGATTATGATGGCATAATGATAGGTATTACTAGATGTTTGTGTGAAGAGATGTTGAAAAGAGAAGACTGTAGTTTTCATGGGCAGTTTGGCATCTTTTATCCTGCTTAAGAGAGCCATTGGAAATTCCTAGGCCACAGAGATCAGCACCAAATCAAAGATCAGAGCTCAAATCAAATCTAGAGAACAAGCTAAAAGTAATTAAAAAGGTAAAAGTTTGTGAGGAATTATTTTTACAATTTAAACTAAGAATCCTTTTCTGTTTTTTGGGAAATTACATACATCACTAGCAAGAAAGTTTCTCACAGGGTGGTTGTCTTGGGGAAAAAGGAGGAAGGAATATTTGGTATGTTTGCTGTTTTGAGTTATTTATAAAAATAGTAGAGGGATAAAAATAAATAAATTTGGCAAAAAAGCAATACTCATACATGCAAAATGTAAATAAATAAATAAGTAAGTAAGTAAATCAGCGGTGGGTTTTAAAAATTTTTACTACCAGTTCTGTGGGTGTGGCTTGGTGGATGTGGCATGGCTTGGTGGGCATGGCTTGGTGAAGGATACTGTAAAATCTCCATTCCCACTCCACTCCAGGGGGAGGATACCGCAAAATCCCCATTTCCTCCCGATCCGCTGGGATTTGGCAGGCAGAGAATAGATGGCGGCAGGGCCAGTCAGAATTTTTACTACCGGTTCTCCAAACTACTCAAAATTTCCGCTACCAGTTCTCCAGAACTGGTCAGAACCTGCTGAAACCCACCTCTGAAGTAAATGTTAGAAGCAGGTCACAATGGAAGGTTCTCCCTTTTTGTATTGCACCTTTATTAAACTACAATTGAACATGTTTTGTAGTAAGTGGTGGCACTTAGCCAGCTTTGGACTTGGAAGCAAAGCAAGTGAAGGCAGCTTCTCCGATAGGAAGTAGGTTAAATTAGGAAGTACACATATCTGCAGTGCTGTCAAGAAACCTTCATGGATGTGTTCACAAAGTCATCAGGAACTTGGCTCAGACTGAAGGAAGGTTTACTTTTTGTGTATTTCATTTGTGACATATCAGAAGTATTCTGAGATGTGGAAATGTGTTTCTAATAAATAAATGATTGTACTTCTTGCAACTATAAACCTTGCACCCTCATATTTAATTACTGAAATAGTTCTCACTACTGTTTTAGGTGTACTCAATTTCTTTAGTCTTCCCAATTATTTCATACTAACCATCCCAGTGTGCACTGTGAGGACATTTGACATAATTTAAAAGGTTTGCAAAAGTCTGTTGATGTTGGACTGGATAAAGTTTTGCAGCTGTACTAGTGAATTTTCTAAGCTATAGATTAACAATTTAGGCTCCAATGAGAGAAATACAGAAATAGCTAGTACCTCCAGAAATAATCATACAAATTTTTAGACCATGATTATACCTTTCCCTAATTCTGTCCTTCTAACTTCACTGCATCCTGAGCAATGGTCCCAATTCCACAATAAAATTTCAATTATAAACCCAGAAGAGTGGAAATAAGATCCAAACTGGTGATTTAGAAATTAAAAAGAAAACTTTCTATGCATTTTAAAGCTTTTTTTAAACAAATCCACCTTTCATTAATCTCAAATTGGGTTATACTGATTAAAATAATTATGTAATTTCTGGAGTGACTCCATTTTTAAGAGCCTAAGTAACATATGAGAATTAGTTTTTAAAAAGACCAATGTTTAAAATACACAGAAAGGCCGGAAAGTGACCTTAGCATCTGGCTGGATGAGATGGAAGAAAGTAGTTAGGTTCTGGGCTCCAGGGAAGCAATTTTGAAAGGCCCCCACTCTTAACATTTCAACTATTGCCCTCTGGAACAGCTGCAATTTTCAGGCCAACTTCAAAGGCAGCCCCAGGTAGGTAAATGCTAGTAGTGTCTGAATGGAGTTCTTGGAGGAAGGATAAGCTTGATTAGATTTGTTTGTATATCAGTAGTTATGTGGCAACAACACAATGGTGTACATAATCAGGACTGTACACATTTCAGGATTAAAGCATTTGTGTTATTTTTTTTTTATGAAAACAGGTGATCTGAACACTTCATTTCTCAAAACAGGAATGTTACAAAGAATGTCATCATTAGGATTGCTTTCTCTCATTGTTGGGAGTGGAATCAGATTACAAGCTTGGTGGATGCTTGTTCCTTTCCTTGGAAGTAATAGTGACTCATTTGACTGTATCCATATGTGTTTCATGATTAAACGCACATGTCAATGTTTCTTTCTTTGCAATTCCTTGAACCAGCACAATTGATGGCTGCTGCAAGAAGGAAAATTCAGTGGGACAGAATGATCGGATGCTTTTCCTTCAGTGACATTTTGAGTGCAAGGTAGAGGAAATGCTTTAAAAAATGCTTTGTGGTGCTTCAGAAATCCAGAGTGATTATCCTTGCTGACAAGAGGAATGAAATTATCTTTTTAAAGGGTCAGTTGCTAAGTGCACTGCTCCCTTTGTCTCTCACCTTTCCCAGTTTTGGCTTAAGTAAGGTGAAAGTGGTTAGCCGTTTCCAGCTTAACTAGCCTTGACATTCCTGAAAAAGCAATCTCCTGAGTAAATTAATTCCCTTTTTTTTTGACAGTTTAGAATTCTTACTTGGATTCCTATTGAGCCCAGCTAAAGAGGGCAATGCATTTCCAAAGTGGTAGACTTTTCTCAAATTCACAGAGGTTTAAGGAAAGGTATTTAGCTCTGAATTATACTGGGCACAGCTTCTCCTGGATATATACTGGCAAACTAAAAGCCACAATCAAACAGCTATTTAATAAAATGGCACTCTTTAGCTGAAAATCAAGAAAATTTGCAAGAACTCATAAGGGCAGGAGAAAAAGAAAAACAACAACAACCCCTAAATCTAAAGATACATATTAAGAAGACAAAAGCAATGTTAGGCAACATGAATGTTCATTATTTATTTAGCATAAGCCATGATTAGTGAACATGTGCTTGACAGTAAAGAACTGAAGATGGTAGATACTTCTCTTTTCTTGGACTCAAAAACAATTTAAGATGTTTCTTATTGCTTATTGCTCTGCTTATTGTTTTTTTAACGAATAATAAAAGAGAAAAGCTGTAACAATTTTAAGATCAACAGATAAGAATTTTTTTCAATAGCAATGAAGTTCAGAATAGTTAAAACAGTGGACTTTCCGATTGGTAAGGCATGTCTGTGAAAGCCACATATTAAAAAAGAAAGAACAGAAGACCGACTGTCTCCCTGAGGCAGTTATTAGCATTCATTTAGTGACCGTTTGAAGTTACAGTGGCACTGAAAAAAAGTGACTTATGGCTGTTTTTTCCACACTTATGACCGTAGCAGCATCCCCATGGTCACATGATCAAAATTTAGATGCTGGGCAACAGACTCGTCATGCGACCTTCTGACAAGCAAAGATGGTGGGGGAGCCAGATTCACTTAACAACCGTGTTACTACCTTAACAACTGCAGTGATTCACTGAACAACTGTGGCAAGAAAGTTGGTAAAATGGAGCAAAACTCACTTGAACAACTGTCTTTGTTACCAATGGAAATTTTGGGTTCAGTTGTGGTTGTAAGTCAAAAATTACCTGTATTTGTTTAAGTTTCCTAGCCCTCCTCCCCATCCAATCAGATGTGGTTAGTAACATCATGTCTTTAAACATCTGCTTGCATTTTCTTATGTCTTTTTACTGCCTAGTGTTCAGATGTTAGCTTCTGAAATGTGTAAGCTTTTAACTCATGAAGTTTCACATAATAATGTTGAATTTGTCTAGGGTGTTTTTTTTTTTTTTGGTAGTTACTATGATTTCCATTTTTCACTCGATTTTATAATTTTGCATTTCTTGGAAAGAATAACACTGAAGGGCATGGAATAGGTTAAGATAATTACTAGAGGAACATTTTCTAACAATGTAAACGTGATGCAAACTTAGAGTGCTACAGCCCTTCAGGAAACTAATCATAGGAGCCAAAGAATGCAAATTGCCCTTTGTTAGTTCAGGTGGGCTAATCTGAAACAGACACCAGTCAAAGTGATTTATAATGAGTGGACTCTATAATTAAGTGGAATTAAAAGTTACTGCTTTTAATGCCAAGAAAGATGAACTATAGTCTATACATTTCAGGGTAATAACTTATATGGTAGAGTTATGAAAGGCTATATGATAACCTGATGTCTTTTCAATGTTTATGCTTTTTGTCATCTTTACTAAGCAAGCAAAATGCATGTTGATTCTACCTTTCCATGGTTTGGCATTATCACATTGAATAGTCAGGGGGAAAGGCAGCAGCTCTTCAGATCAGGTTTACAGTAGTGAGAATAAAATCTTCTGCCCAATCAGGAATTCTTAACAATAACAGAATAACAGAGCTGGAAGGGTCCTTAGAGGCTTTCTGGTTGAGTAAAGCTCCCTTTATCGAGAGACAAGGGGCATATGAAAGAAAAGTCACTCATGCTTTACTTTTTCAGGATTATTACATTTTTTTTTAGCCTTGAAGAACAAGAACACGGTTATTTTTCAGAGTATACAGAATAATAATTGCATTTAGTTCAATACTTTTGAACTACATGAAGTAAAGGATTATTTTATTAGATTCAGATGCATACACATCAAAAACTGGGTTTATACATCACTCAAAAAGCATGGTTGATTGTGTAAGGGAAAATTGATAGCATTCTTTCAGTTTTTAGACACAAATGTAGTCTTCATTCACATAACAAGTCACACAGCCGCTGCAAAACAAATACTATTTATAGCATTTCTCTAATTAAACTATTTATACCTGAATATTTCAACATTTTCACAGCATTTATTTTCTTTTCATTATTTTTCTTAGACACTAATATTCATAGCATTAGTTTCCAATTCACTTTTAAACATAGTCCCTGTCACTGAAATCTTCCAACATTTTTATTACATTTAAAGGAATTTTCTTTGTATGATGGCTCATAAAATTAGAATGCTGGATTGATGATTGGCAGCCTCGCATTCAAGACCCGTTGCTGCCACTTGTGTGTGTGTGTGTGTTGATGGTGGTGGTGGTGAGCTCCTGGCATATGCTCCAGTTCCCACTGAGCTAGTGGTTTGAAAGCGAGTGATTGCAAATAGATAAATGGGACCACTTTGGTGGGCAGCTTCATGAGGATGCAAAAGGAGCATCCTCCAGGCAACAGTGATGTCACCGGCAAATTCTTTCACCATGGAAGCATTTCAGTGCTTCTGACACAGAAGCATTAGTATTCCATTCAATTTTCTGTAGGCTTCTAGTTTAGCCCACTGACTTTCAAAACCATGTTTTAATTCCATGAAAACCACTTGGTCTTTTTTATTCTTTGGTCCATTTTAATTTAGCTATGCAGGGTTTGGTTCTGAGGTTGAAAAGGAGTTGGTGTAGGCATATATACCATACTTTTTGAGGCTTTATTAAAGTTGTATCTTTTCTTCCTCTTTCTGTACCCTGGGCTCTTATGATAGTTGCACAATCCTAAGTAGACACTTGGCCAAAGGTATGCCCAATAACTGATGAAGTTATTCTGCTGAATAATTGGCGGAATTGTAATTCGGAATGTGTAACTATGGTCATCTGCTGAGCTGTCATGTTTTCTTCCAAGAAATCTTCAAGACTGTAATCATGTAGCCGCTGTTAGATATGGTTCATTTATATCCTATTAAATAGATAAAATTTGTGGCTCATAATTTATTAGAGGATCATTTATTCTGGATGAAGAAAATATTTCAGGTCTTTCCTTAGATAACATATCTTAACTCTTTAGGGATTTTAAATAGCAAATCAAAAGAAATTAATAGTTTACAATGATTTTTCAGGTGGAGGAATATTTTATATCATATTGACTTTCACCAAGCTACTCTTACCAAGGTGATTCGTCACTCACTATCTTTTAGTTGAAGCCCTTCAGCTATTATATTATCATTAAAATTAGCAGAGCTCAATAACATGTTGACCCTTCCTGCCTCTGTCAAGAAGTCTTAAGAAATCATTTTTTAAGAGCATTTTAAAAAATCTCTGTTAATGGATTGCATGCTTGAAATCTTTCATTATGGATTTAACACACACATACACACACACACACACACACACACACACACACACAGAGAGAGAGAGAGAGGCAAGGATTCAAAAACTCAAACTTGGCTTGTATTATGCATTGTGACTGCATAAATTATAAGGAGGAATGATAAATACTTTTCATGATTCAAGGACTTCTTAGCTTTCTGAGTGGAAAATTGAAATAAAGTGTTTGAAGGGAAATTGGTTGTGCCGATGAATTTGGCTCACTTGACTGTGATGTTTGAGGTTGCCTTTTCCCACCTATTTTATCAACCACTTCAGTTTTCTAAGCTAAATTTTGAATGATATTTTGAATTTATAAGATTCAAACTAATATATAAAACACATGGAATGAATACAAAATGAAAGACAGCTGCATTAATAATAATAGAAAATCCAAACAAGTCAAAACTTGTATTAGACCTACTCAAAGTCATAAACATATTCAGTGAGCTATTTCAAACATCAGACTAGATGAAGTTTTTGTCAGGCTCCAAAAACCATTGAGATTTTTCTGAGGAGTTATTGTTTATCTTTATTGTTCCTCATCTATAGACAGAAACAGGCCGACTACTTGCCACATAAAACACGTACTCTGGGGACTATTAGGGAGGAGCCAACTTCACCCTCTTTCTCTCACACCAGCTATTTAAATTGTGTTGTCTCTTGCTCCTCTGGAATTCTCTCCCTCCCTCCTGGGAATCCAGACCAATATTCCATTACAGTTTTTTAAAAAAAAATAACAAAAATTTTCATACAAAAAAGAGGATGCTAAAAAAAAAGTGCTGACATTGAATTTGAGGTGACTGCATTGTCAGAGTCCAGGATAAATGTGGGAAGGAACAGCAGACCCTCAAGTTAAATTTCTCTGTAATGATTTTCACATTGCAGACAGGATTGTTAACATATTTTCTATAATGAAAAAAAGTGCCAAGTTGTCTTTAAAAACACAGCCAAAACAAACTAGGATGATTTAAAACCTAATCGCCCAAGCACAGTGGTTTTGTACCTAAGGAAATGGGACATAGTATATAATGTTATTTTGAAAAATAATAAAGTTGCATATAATTTGGACTTCATGGGTTCATTTATAGATAAGACGTGGGATATGGGAAGAACATTTGTTGTACTTTAAGAGAAATTGATAATTAAATTGTTTATATTTGTGATGAAGAGGGAAGTCACTTCTTCAGACTGTCAATGTTCCAGAAAACCCCCTCCTGCAGAAAAGACTCCGAGGCAAACATCTTTCAAAGTTCTTTTACTAGCATAGGTAAACTGGCACAGCTGGATAAACTCCGAATCTGGAGATCTGGGTTTTTCCTCAGTAGTACAAAATCCCAGACCACCCCCCACTTGACTCCTCTGCCGATCACGTGCTCCAATCAACCAACCCTCCTATCTCGAGGCATCACTCTGACCACTCCTTCTCCAGATGCAGTCTTGGCCTGAACTTGACAGGCAGGAAGAATGTTATTATGTCTAATGGTCCCTTGTACCAACCCCCACCTTCTCCTACTTTCCCACACAGGAGAAAGTGGAAGTGTGGAAGCCTTCAGCCTAGTATGGCTTCCAAAACTGACAGGCGTCCCCCCACACCGCTTCAGAAGAAAACACACCCTGGTAAACAAAACAGAAAAAAAAATGTCAAAGATATTTCTTTCCTTTTTTTCCTATGTTCTTATTTTTTCTTTCTTTTCTACATCTGATTTTTTTTCAGAGCTGCACATATGATGGCATTGTAAAATGGTGATACAATGAATCATATCTGAGCTTTTCATTAAAATCACTAACAATATTATGGCCAAGTAGCAAGCTGTTTTTCATTGAAATCATTTCAACAGCAGGTAATGTTTGATTCAACTGATAACATTTATGCTTTTCTTGGTTCAAAACCAAAACATGTGAATATGTGGAATTTATAACAGTTTAATTCAAGAGAGACATAAGAAAATGAAAGTCTGCCAAGTTTTTAAAGTCATGAATTGCAGATGTGAGTGAATATTGCTGTTATCTATATGGACCTAACTTAAGTTGTCATTTGGGCTCTAATACTGTTCTGCAAGCTCATATTTTACCTATGTGTAGCATTATTAAGATTTCGTTGTCAAACAATTGATCACCAATAATAATCAGAGAAAGATGGATATGATCCTATCCTGTTATTCACTAATGGTAACAGGTTAAATTTCTGTTAAAATATATTTTGAGCACTATATTATTAGCCACGGTGGCACAGTGGTTAGGGTGCAGTACTGTAGGCTACTTCTGCTGACTGCCAGCTGCCTACAATTTGGCAGTTTGAATCTCACCAGGCTAAAGTTTGGCTCAGCCTTCCATCCTTTTGATGTGGGTAAAATGAGGACCCAAATTGTTGAGGGCAATATGTTCACTCTGTAAACCATGTAGAGAGGGCTTGAAAGCACTGTGAAGTGGTATATAAGTCTTAAGTGCTATTGCTATATTTGGCATTACAAAATAAAGAAAAAGAAAAAGTTGTCAGGATTAAAGAAAAAGTGAATATTTTATTATTGTAATGATAGCTACAATATATTAGCAAAAATATCTAAGACCTATTTATAGCAGCAAAACAGTCAGCCAACCCCACTCACCCTCACACTGATAATCTTACCTAACCTGGAAATGGAACAGCTGCAAGAAAACAACAAAACTCAAAATCAATAACTACATGAATAACTGAAGCAATACATTAAATTATACAAGGACGAACTGAAAGATGCAATAAAGAAACTCAGCCTTTTTTGTCAGGTTAATAAAGCATGAAGTCCAAAGATTTAAAATGGAAAGAAAAGGGTTTTACTATTTATCTAGGGCAGAAGACTCCACATTTTCAGCAGTGCCATCGAGAATTCTTTTTCTTCTATTCAATTCTGGTACAGATGGGACAGTATGAGAGGCTTAGCATCTTTATCGATGTTCCTGAAAGAACATTGTATTTCTATGTGGCGCATGATTTTTCAGGATTTACATTTCATTTCTAAAGCGATCAGCATAGCAATTTCTCTGCAACTAAGTAGTTGAAAATTATGGTTCATAGGATCAGGTATTCTGATCCTAAGTTATGTACCTGAGTGGAGGATGGGCATGCTTTTTAAAAAAAGTTAAAAGTTAAAATTATAGTTGAAGAATGTTCTACACATGCACACGCAGAGTTATGAATGGAACTCTCTAATATGCTAAAAGTAAAATTGTGGTGGTCTCCATAAATTCTAAACCAGGGGTGTCAAACTCAAGGCCTGCAGGCTGGATCCAGCCCACAGGGTGCTTAGATTTGGCCTGTGGAGTCGCTCTGGAAACAGTGAAGGATTGGCTCTGCTCGCAAAAACAGACCTCGGGGCGACCATGCTCCATTTTCACTGCAGAGGGATGGCAAAACAAATTAAAAGCAAAATTAAACAAAAGGAGAATTTTTTTCCCTTTTGTAGGTGCCCCTAACATGAGTGATGTCAAGCTGGCCACAGCCCCAGCCAGGTCCCCCATTGCTTATTTTCAAGCAAGGTCTCCATCAAGAAGAGGGAGTCAGGCTGTTCTCCAAAGCACCTGAGGGTAGAACAAGAAGCAATGGGTGGAAACTGATCAAAGAAAAAAGCAACTTAGAACTAAGGAGAAATTTCCTGACAGTTAGAACAATTAATAAGTGGAACGACTTGCCTGCAGAAGTTGTGAGTGCTCCAACACTGGAAATTTTTAAGAAAATGTTGGATAACCATCTGACTGAGATGGTTAAGGGTTTCCTGTCTGGGCAGGGGGTTGGACTAGAAGGCCTCCAAGGTCCCTTCCAACTCTGTTGTTATGTTATGTTATGTTATGTTATGTTATGTTATGTTATGTTAAGATTAAAATTATTGACTTCTGGTTGATGTCGCAGCGAGAACAGCTGGAAAATAGCGGAGCTGTGCTGGGCTCCGTAAAATGCAGCCAGCAACTGCTTGCTGGGAGATCCTATGGGGTTAAGCTTCCCTAGAGGTAAAGAAAGGAGAAGCCCTTTGTCAATCATGAGGAAAATGCAAATCCGAAGAAAACTCTCCTGAACAGCAACAGGGACGACGGCCATTTTTGGTCAGTCACAAGCTGGGACAACCGGTACACTAAGGTCTTGTGCTGGAGCGGTGTGTGGACAGAGCAGTGAAACTGGCTGAGAAAATTTCCAACTATTACCTTAGAGACTTAAACTTAAAGTTCCAAAAATCATCTTTTATGGAGAAAAATTAAAGATTAAAAATTAAAGAGGAAGATTAAAAATGTAGAAGTAAAAGAAAAACCTAAAGGATGATTTAAAACATAGAAAGCCTGGAAAAGCCAAACAACATTGTAAAAAGTGACTATTGGGAGAAATTTCTTTTCTAAATTTTATCTCTTACTCCCCTGACTGGATGGCAATCAGCTCTTTCTGTTTTTTTTATATTCTGTGGAACGCTGGAATTGGGAGCATGGGAGCTATCTACTGGAGGAGGAAGATTACTGCAATATGTACAAAATCCAAAAGGAAATGAAGAGAAAGTAAATAACATCTTGAAAGCTATCTGACCTTGACTTTATCTTAGTAGGCTATTGGAATGATGGGAAATATTTACTGAGCTTCTTGAAGATTCAGAAATTAAACACAAACTGTACTGGAACAATATATTGTTTGTGGCTGAAGCTATCCTGGGTGTAATTTAAACACACACACACTCACACACTCACACACACACACACACACACACACACACCTATTTTTATTCAACTTTCCCTGGGTCTTTGGGAAAGGAATGACATATTTTCCTCATCCCCATCTTTAATAATCAGGACTTTGCACCAGCACGAGATTTAAGCACACATTTTCCGGAGTGTCTCCCCCCCACCCAGGAAAAAAAACAGGATTCAAAAACATGAACCAGGAAACCCAGGGGGAGTCCCTTCTGGACTTGGAGGAGTGGAGAGACAGAGAGAGAGAGAGAGTCAGAGGGCTACCAGTCTGAGAACCTGATGCAGTCTGGAGCTGCTGATGCATTTTATGCCCGTTGCCTCCAAAGGCCCTTTGCTTCCCCACAGAAAATGCTCTGAAGTGGGTGGGGAGGCAAAGAGGTGGTTGGTACCCTGGAGGAGGTTCTCTATCCACTCCCCCCTAACAGGCTTTTAGTTACTATTGTCCCACCTTGCTTTCCCTTCCTCTTAAAACTGAGCCTAGGGAAGAAAGCCGGGAGGAGGGGAAATCTAAGGTGGAGGGAAGAAGAGACTCAGGTAGATCCCTCTCTTAATAGCCTCCCACCCAGATTTCAACTGAATTCCCCTCTGATCCTTTGATGAACAGATCCCACCCCCGCTTTTTGGACTCTGGACTGCCAGGCCTTTATTTTTCCCATTTATTGGGGGAAATTGGATTTTTATTCGGTCGTCCCCCTGCCCCATGCCAAAAGGTAAGCCAGCTGGGCTTCTCCTCCTAAAAGACCCCCTACCCTTCCCCCTGCTCCCTGCTTCATTCCCCCTACCCCCCACTGAATCCCACTTCGTGACAGAGAAACATGGGTTGGAAACATGTGTTGGGGTGATGTAGGAGCACACCTTCTGACCTACAATGCTTGGCCTGCAAGTCTCTATGCTCCTCCAGGCCTGGTTTGCTGAGGAGTAGGGAGGAGCCCTGGTGCCTTCGCTGCCCTCCCGTGGCCCCATCCATCACTGCCCACCTTCCTCAAAGGCTCAGCGCATTTCAAAGGTGGAAGCTCGTGTCTGGAGGTGCTGAACAGTGTCTTGCTGCGAGAGCTGGGCCAGGCCTTTCTGTTGTCTGACTCATCAATGGGGGCACTTCTGCTGGGACAGCCACCCCTCCCTCTGGGCTCAGCGTTTGGCTGGGGGAAAGGAGCACTTCCCCATGCCACCTCTTTCTTTCTCTTGGTCCTGCCAATGAGGGAGGGGGGATGGCCCCCACCCCATAAGATCTGCCCCACTGTTCTCTCCCAGCCCTCTTTGCTGGCAGCAACAACAAATGTACTGTGATGAAGGCAGAATGCTGTTGCCACACAAAGGCAATCGCAGGGGCGCTTTGCTCCCACACTAAGGCTCTGGCCATCGCCACCGCCATGATGGGGCGACAGCTCTTTCATCCCTCTGCTGTGACAGGGAGATGCAGCAAAGAGGTGAAAGAGCCGCATGGGTCATGTTGTAGCTCTGCGTCATAATGGGCTTCAGGATGAGGGAACCCCGTCTCCCCCACTGTGCAGCAGGCAAGTGAAAAAGTTCACTCAATCAATTCCAACTTTTGGAAGATCTTTTTCTTTCGTGAGAAGTTGGAATTGGTTGAGTGAAACACGATGGAGAAACACTATTGGAGCTGAGCGGGGATGATGGCATACGTGCCCACAGAGAAGACTCTGTGTGCCACA
Source organism: Ahaetulla prasina (assembly GCF_028640845.1). Taxonomy (NCBI): domain Eukaryota; kingdom Metazoa; phylum Chordata; class Lepidosauria; order Squamata; family Colubridae; genus Ahaetulla; species Ahaetulla prasina. Next base: position 67,570,191 of record NC_080540.1, on the reverse strand, counting down.
TCTGGCACGCATGCCATAGGTTTACCTTCACTAGCCTATAAGGACTATAAATCCAGAGGACTTAGAGATATAAACTTGGGACTGATTATATCTTACTGATAATTGATTTTAATGGTGTTTATAGAAAGTTGAGATATTGAAAATGTGATGGAACACTGAGTGACATCTATAATATCAAAATGTTAGGAGTATATAAAAGAATATATTACAATTATAATGAGCATATTAAGATTAGAAGTTGAAAGATAAAAAATTTATATATATAATTGTATTATTACTGTGAACACTGTGTGAAAAGTATGTTAGCCCAGTCATTACACTGTCCACAAAAAATGTTGGTTGTTAAAGAAAAACTGCAAGTAAAACTTATACAAAAAAAAGATTAAAATTATTAAAAAGATGCATTCTTGCAGGTAAATTATATCATTCTTTCTTCTAATCAAAGTTAGAGATATCTCTAATTTTAGAGAAAATATGTCAACTTTGCCTTCATTATCTTTCTGAGTGTGCAAGGAAAACATGAGCATATTTTGGCTTGAACATAAAAAGCTCTTCCAAAAAAAATCTAATTGCCACAAATTAATTCTACTTTAGGGACTTTGAATATTTGGCTGCTAAGTACATGTTTGGAATTTTTACTGTGAATGTTATTGTGGTGTGATGACTTTTTCAATGATTTCTGGCAATTGTTCACTTGGATAAGCAAATAATGTTTTGTTTTATTTGTTTCTCTAATAGTAACAGTTGCAAAGGATATATGCATGAATCTGTCTTAAAATGTCAGTTACACAACTTGTGGTCCTCCAGATGTTGCTGAGTTACAATCTTTGGAATCCGTTGCTATTAGCTGGGGTCATTGGGAGCTATGCTTCTGTTTATGGCTTTCTGGGGGGAAAAAAACCCTAGCGTTTCTTAACCTTGTCAACTTTAAGAAGTGCGGATCACAACTCCCAGAATTCCCCACCCAGCATGGGTTTTGCTGGGTTGAAATCCATGCCTCTTAAAGTTGACAGTTCTTGAAAATGAAGGTCATGATTCTTAAAGTTGACAAGATTGACAAGCACTGCTATAGACCATGACATTCGCATGAGTCTCAAGCTAAAATAAATTTTCTGAGATTTCCAATAGGTAGTCTAGGATATACATCAACTGGGCAGTTGAAGTAGGAATCATTGACATGCTAATGACCCTCTGTTCCTGTTTTTCATGTTTATCTAATCCTGGAATTGTAGCTTATGTTGGTAATGGTTTGCACACGGAATGATAATTGAGATCTAGACAACTCTGGGTATGTTAGGGATGACAATCTATTTGATACTGAATTGGTGCTTCTCTTACCTTAAGCACCAAGTTTATTGTTTGAAGGGAAAATGAATAACTTTTCATCAGCTTTTTTTAAATATAAAATTCATTGGAAAGAAGTAGTTAATATCAGCCAAAACCTACAACCGGTCCAGAATATGGCAGTCTCTTTTTCATCAAAATTATGTCCCTGCTTTTTCCCCCCCCATTTTCTTCACCAAGTCAGAGTACAGATGTTCACCTTTAAAACCTTATATCTAGAAAAAATAGAGTTTTTTTTCCCCTTGTTATGGACTGTATTACCACAGTGTTAATTCTGAGGAAGCACATGCCAGTTGGACAGCTGCAGTGGACAAACAATGAATAAAGACTGATTCAAGCAGATTTATTTTATTTATTTATTTGTCAAGTATGTATTAGATAACACTGTATATATATATATATATATATATAATCTAATATATGTTATCTAATATATATAAACACGAATTGAATATATAAAATGAATACAAATAAAGAGAATATTAGACAGGGACAATAGGCATGCTGGTGTGCTTATGCACGCCCCTTATAGACCTCTTAGGAATGGGGTGAGATCAACAGTAGACAGTCTTAGGTTAAAATTTTGAGGGTTTTGGAATTAAGAATGCACCCTCTTCTCTTTTCATCCTCTTCTTGTTTTGTTTTGTTTACATTTATACCCCGCCCTTCTCCGAAGACTCAGGGCGGCTTACAGTGTATAAGGCAATAGTCTCATTCTATTTGTATATTTTTACAAAGTCAACTTATTGCCCCCCCAACAATCTGGGTCCTCTTTCCAGTCAGCAATAGCAGCAGACTGTCAAGGAAAGACAAAGGCTCTGAGTTGATCATTTGCAGAGGGCAGTTGAAATTAGTTCAAAATCTATGTGAAATTAGGTTGAAGACTGCATGGACTGCCATACTTTTTCCAGTACTGTCAATGGTTTGGTTCAAGTTACAGCTTCTCCTATATTAATCTATTTGGAACATATTTGTGTTGTGCTTCAAAGACTGAAGTCAGTTCACCAAAATTACTGACCTATCTTATAATTCATTAACCCGCCAGAGATCTTGTACAAAAAGTCTTTGTCAAAAAATAATGTAGGAGACAGCAGCTGTAGAAGTTGGACTATCTTCTTCCCAATTAAGTCTGAAGGGCTTTCTTTCTTTTTAATGGCAAAAACCAATCTTGGTTCATCCCAATTCTGAGAGATATTATTATACCTCATTTGACTTCTTTTATTGTAACAGAATTTTGTTTATTATTTTATTCTCTAGCTTGCACATACGATTATATTAATTGGAACTGAGGTTGCAATCTTCAGCAAGCATTAGCCTCAGTGAGAGGTGCTTGTGTTCTAAAAACAAACACATTTTTAAAGAGTTCTTTGGGTTTACATTTTCATAGAAAGCCAGGATGTAAATATTTTTATCTTTCTCTGTTTGCATACAAGTATATCTGGGCACATATGCACACAGGTTTGTAGCTTGTTTTTCAGAGCTGGCATCAGTCAAAACATCAGCATGGAATTTCAGTGATTGTGTTGCTCTGGACGTAGATTTGCCAATTGACACAAGTCAGAATGCTGGCCCTTGAACTGTATAGTCTGCCTTTTATGATTTATTTCCTTTCCAGTTTTTCCCTTGGTAGGTGGTACGGAATAGGCATTTAATCAGTTGCAGGCTGCAGACGCCAATCCAACCCCTCAGATTGTTTACATTTCAGAGCCAGACTGAATTTGGAATGTACTGTGTGGTTGACTGTATTTGAGCCTCGATAGATTTCTAAGCTTGCATTTACGAGATGATAGCCATCTTCTCTGCTGCACTGAGAAAACTATTATTCACTTCCAAATAGTGGACATTACTGTTAAGTGTATGGCCATAAAATCCTTGGAATAATACAGTTTCTTGAATTTACTTTAGGGAATGGATATATAGATTTGCTTCACGTCTTTCTGGCTTTACATACTCTATAGCCAAGTTTTAATGCCGAGCCAAGTCTGTTTCCATGCCATTATCAGTGTGCCGTGGTGCATATATGAAGAAGACATTCTGACTATTTCCAATCCCTAAGGCTGCAAACAGTTGAAATGCAGTTAAAATGTTGTATACACAAGAAAGGATTCAGATGCTTCCACATTTTAGCCTAGAAAATGGTTACCCAGAGAGCTGTTTGATGAGACTCTTGGATAAAATCCTGACTAATAATGTATACTATGTGCACTATGCCTTGCTCTTAATTTATAATTCTTGGACATAGTAAAGATAAAACCATTTTAAAGATTACTGCTCCAATCAATGTACAAATTAAACTCCTTTCTTAAGAAGTAAACCAAAATAATTCTGAAATTATTGTGTAGGGTCAAGTGACTTCCTATGCTTCCTATTACGTCTTGCCTTCAGTAATAGCCAGAAGTTTCTAATAAATTCCTTGATATTATATTTCCACTTATTCATGGTCTTCCTATTCTTCTACTTTTCTCAACCTTGCCAGGCATACCCACTTTTTCTAGTCCTGTTGCATTATAATACCTAAAATCTGTAAATTCTGCTGGTCATCCCTTTTATTTAGTTAGCTTAATTCAAAAGCATTTATCTTCTTCTTTCACTTTTTCTTGATGTCCAACTTGTTGTAGGTTGTTACTGGAAAGAAATATTGCTTAAATGATTCCATTCATTGTTGTCTTCCAAATATCCTTAACCTTCATGACCTTGTTTAAACTTGTCATTATCTTACTTGCTTTGATTAATCATTTCTTTACTTCTTTAGCATATTACATCTCTTCTCGAGTCCAAAGATCAAAACTGTCTACCAATTATTTGAATCAACAATATATTCATTAAGCATGCAGGTTGACGTTACTTTTGACTTCTTAATATTTCATATTAACTGGGATTTTTCACTTTACATTTTTTATTTCCTCTAGGTCTTTTCATTCAGCTAATAAAGTAATGCCATTAAGGAAAACATTTATAAATCTGTGGTAGTACAGAAAGAATTCTCTTTGTTTTATAGCTTGGAAGGTATGACAGTATAGGAGTGGTTCTTAATAAATATTATATAAGATTACATTCATTTTTATTTTATTTTTTATTTTTATTTATTTATTTTGTCACACAGTATATATAAGCATAAGCATGAAATAACTATACAATATATAAACATATATATAAACGTAAGTATGTAATAACTATATTAATTGGATATAATGAAAGGAAACAATAGGACAGGCGCTGTAGGCACGCTGTGCTCTTATGCACGCCCCTTACATTTTCCTGACTATGGTCATATTAATAATGGATTAAAGAGGGGAATTTTTTGTTCTGCCTTTTGCTGCAAATTATTCCTTTCCTATAGCTGTTTCTGGAAACTTTGGCTTGATTTGCCTATTTGTTTTATTTATAGTATTCTTTCATTGCATATGTTGCACTGTAATTTGACCTGTAAGCAACAACTCATCCAAAACAGTTTGTTGTCTTAGGGAAAGGAAAGAATAATAGTTCCTTCATTTCATAGGGAAAAGCATGAGGTGTCTTATATTTTACAAATAAATTGTTAACACTGGTAAAAGAATAGTATCTCCCATATCAATAGACTTGACAATGACCAATAACTAAGAGAATATCAGATGACTGCACTATAAGGTAGAGAGAGGTAGATACTAGGACTAAGAGCTAGGATGAGAGCATCCTAGCAACTGGCAGATTAGTATAGCTTATTACCCTATATGTTCTCTTTATTAGGTAGCTGTCCTCTTGTAAGTAGGATGCTGTGAAGCAAGATCTGTTTAACAAAATGGTCCACTTTTGTATGTGGAATGGGATAACCATTTTGCTTCTTTTCTCAGGCAACAAATTTCAACTTCCTCCTCCTCCTCCTCCTCCACCTCCTCTTTCTCCTCCTCCTCCTCTTCCTCCTCTTCCTCCTCCTCCATTTTTCATCCAGGTAACTGCCTCATAGGTTGGGTAGTAAGGCCAAAGGTTACTGATTTCTATATGTGGCTGCACATGAAAGTTTATTTTCCTTTAACTCTGAACTTTTATATGTATAGTTTGAGGAATAGAAGGGGATAATGTGGGAGGGTTTTGGGATTTCAGAAAAAAGGGTTTTTTTAGAAGTTGCAGTAATGGTTATATCTGCACCACCAAACTACTTTGCCTTCATATCAGAAGAAATACAACAAGACCGCAGAAATTAGCCAAACAGAACTTGAAGTTGTGAGCTTTTGGATTTTAATCACACATAAAAATGAGACTTAAATAAAGCAAAAAGACTTCTGTTCTTTGACTTTTTTCAAAATGTTGTGCAACCTTTTGACTTTGGTTTTCTTCATGTGCATCATACACTCACTTGAGAATTGACTTAGAATTAGAGGGAGCAGAAATCTGAGTCCTATACAAGAATAGCTATTCTATATTTTTCCATATTGCTTTTAGGCACAATCCATCAGGAAAGCAATCATATAAAATATAATCATTTTTAAATGAAAATATATGAAATTTAATCCATCTGATGCTGAAAACACTTACTTTCCATTTATTAAAAAAAAAGAACATTTGTGGAGATTGATAAGTAGCATTGGGTGCTTGTAAGGATAAAATGAGTCTAAATATAATAAAATATGATGTTTAAATTCATAGAAATAGAGAACTTCAACTACATGATTGGAAAAGGATCATACTACATAGATTTAATTCATTTATTTGATTAATTTCTATTTAACTAGAAAATGAGTAAGCCCCTGAAAGGCCAAGGATAAATGTGGGAGGGGATAACTTCTTTTTTTAAAAAGTGTATAGATAGTGAGAGAGTTCATTTAATATACAGATATCCCTACCAACCTGAGTGGCTTAGAAGATGGCAGTCTCACTTTTCGAAGGATAAAGTGACAATGACTTTTACCTAAAAACTCTATATTGGTTAAAAAAGGCAACAGCAATTCTTGGGGAACAGTGAAGGGCATGCTAATGAGCTTGTCATCTGGAAAGCCTGAGTTCAAGACCCAAGTGTTGCATCACAGGGTGAGCTCCTGTTAATTGCCTCAGCTCCACTTAGCAGTTTGAAAGCATGCAAATGCAAGTAGATAAATAGGTATCACTTGGATGGGAAAGTAATAGTATTCTGTGCGCCTCGACGTATAGTCATCCTGGCCACTTGACCACAGAAATGTCTTTGGACACCACTAGCTTTTTTGTCTAAGAAACAGAAATGAGCATCCTACCCACCCCTAGAGTCAGAGGTGATTGGACAGGGGAAACATTTACCTTTACCTTTAAAGAATGCCATATTTGTGCATTGACATGTTGCTGACCTAAACAGAAAACATGGCAATCAATCCAAGCAAAAGTAGTTCAATTCCAGACACTTACATCTATCCTTTCGATTGACTTGTGATATCAAATCCCATCTCACTGGTTTCAAGGTGTCATTCTTTTGGAATGACACTATATCCTTTTGAATATAGTAGTATCATTTTGGACTTACCCACAAGGCAATGCATTATTGAACTCTAGAAAAATCACCCCAGAGCTGGCTGTATATAGAGCTATTTTTTGCAGGTGACTTATGCTTCAATCTTCAGAGCATTTTTCCGTTTTCTAAGCTTTTACATTCTTTAACGATAAATAAGGTATCAAATTTTTAAAAAGTTAAATACAAGCTCTGATACACTAGGGCGTGTTGGGTTTTTTGTTTTGTTTTGCATAGAATAATATTTGATTTGCTGTTATGCATGTTTGACATTTCAGTAAGGAAGACAAGAGTGCCTCCAGAACTGAATAATGGATGTGAAGTCACTTTTTATATCATGCTTGCCTTCATTCCAAAGCTGCAGATTCAAGCACATGTTGCAATTCTCTTGCAAGATTCTTAGTGAAATGTTCTTAATAGGTGGCAAGTTTATGTATTTGTAAGATCACCATGGTGACACAGCATCTGTTTAAACAGAACTGTCTCCTAGAGTATCTGACAGCCCAACCCTACCTCCACTCCCCATTTGCAAGGGCCTATTCCCAAAATTTTCACCCTGTGAATGAGATGCAAAGAATATTTCACCCTAATGTTTGCTTTTTAATAGTAATTTAATCATATCTTTAATTATATTATGATTTATGGTTACCTGATTTGAGTACAATTCTTGAAAAGTGGCACATATACAAAATTATTTCAAATACTTTAAAATAGAATCTACCCTACCTCATAAAAGCAATCCTTTTCCTTTGAATAAGATGAAATAGAAGTACTGTCTTGGTAGAAGTACTTTGGTTGCATAAATGAATGAACCCTACCCTTCATTTTAGAAAAGTATCTTTGCTGATTATTAATTGGTCTGAAGTCAGAATACTTGAAGATGTATCTCAGCCTACCTAGAAAGTGCTGGGCCTATGGCAACTCAAAGTGGTCAACTTGGTGTGGCCAACTCGTTGCAGCCAACTTGGTGTGGCCAACTTGTTGCAGCCAACTTGCTGTGGCCAACTTGCCATGGCCAATTGTTGAAAGATCCTGCAGCAAGTTGTCTTGCAGTGAACTGGCCACAGCGCATTGTGCTGCAGCAAGTTGGCTGTGCTGAGTTGGCGATGCCAAGTTGGCCATGGCAAGTTGGCTGTGCCAAATTGTTCCATTCTGGAACATACCAGAGTGTTGTGTCTTGTCCGCTCTCACCGCAGCCGGGGTCTGCTTATCTGCTCCCGAACACGGAGGAATGTATGCCTCCCGGCCCCAGTCCTGGCTCCATGCCCAGACAAGCTGCAGAGGAGGGGGCACCTTCCGGTCCCAGCCCTGGCTCCATGCCCAAGCAGGCTGCAGAGGAGGGAGCATCCCCCGGCCCCAGCCCTGGCTCCATGCCCAGGCAAACGGAGCAGCTAGACCCCTCCCCCTCCTCCACAGCATGTGAGCCTGAGGAAAGTTTACTTCCAACAGCTGATTGGAGTGACCCTCGCATCAGAAGATTGGATAGGCGGAGGCAACAGAAGGAAGGGAGGGGCAGGCCTTAATGAGTGCTGAGTCATGGAGCCACACCCCATGGCCTATATAAAGGATCTGCTTTCTGGCAGTCTCTGAGTCAGGCAAAGTCGAACTTATCTTGCTGAAGTCACTTTCTGGTCTCCTGCCTGCTCTGAGGACTTTGCTAGGACTTTGGGCAGAGCTGCAGAGGCAAGCCTGATTCGGATTTCCCTGACCCGGCCGTCAGCGGAGGAGTGGGACACGACACAGAGTGTATATGGCATTCTCTCTATATATTTTATTAAGCCTGTGTGATTGTATAAATGATTGTGTGTGTGTATATATATACACACATACACACACGTATACATTTTCTCTACTTACTTATAATTTCCTTACTTTGTCTATAACTAAACAGGTCTTCCAATTCAGACCACAATATTGAATTAAGGAGAACAAAAATCAACAAAAATGTGTTGATTACTTCCATCACTCCTAGCCATCCCTCTCACATGAAGTCTAATAGCAATTACTGCTCAAGCCACAATGATTTCCTGGGGATTTAAGAGCTCTCCTAGTTAAAAGAATCAAAGAACAACTTAAGGGTCTCAACTTTTTCATTAATCCAGAAACTATTCCCAAAATCGTGCACAAACATTGATTACAGAGGCTAATAAACAAGAGAAAGCTTCAGTAGTTAGCTGGTATTGATTTTATGTTTATTTGCTTTTGTGTAGAATGAACATGTACCATGTCTATACCTTTGAACCGAACCTAAGCAATGCCTGCTTTTTAGTTTGTATTGTTGAAGAAAGTTTGGCATCTTCTTCAATTCTGTTTAGAAACTGCTGCTTTGATGCCTCAAACAGTGACCTTGGGACAATCATTGTCTCAAAACATATTTTTTAATGAAATGTACTGGCCTTCAGGGGTTCCTGGGCTTTGTAAGTAAATATTTTCTCATTGCACCACATCGACCTGATTTTGATTCTGTTTCCCATCAACAAACTTACAAATGCCGAGACTACAATTTGAGATGAAAAAGTTTTTATCTTCTGTCTAAATCACGGGTGGCCAAACTTTTGGCTTGCTTGGGCCACATTGAGTAAAGATGTTTTGTCTTGGGCTGCATATAAAATACATAATATATTTCATATATGTAAATCACATAATCTTGTGGGGCCATTTTACTAGCCATCTAGGATAGCATATGGCCCGTGGGTTATGGGTTGAACATGCTGGTCAAAATCCTTTGTCCCGGGCCAGTTGAAAGTTGCAAACAGAAAGCCAGGCAAACTCAAATTTGAAAGTCTGAACTGATGTATTGTCAAGCACCTGACAATAGCTGAGGTAATTAGCCAGAAAGCTGCCAATGCAGGTAGTCCTTGACTTACAACTACAATTGAGCTCAGAATTTATATTGCGCAGTAAAAGAGACAATGATTGCTTGGGGGAAGAATTTTGGTTATGGGATAGATCTAGATGCATGGCAGAAATTATGGATGTATAACTATAAAATGACAATGTCTACAGCATATAAAGAGAATTTGTACAAGATGTTTTACAGGTTGCTTTTACCCCCCGACAACAATTGCTAGAATGTTCAAGGACAAATCCAAAAAATGTTGGAAGTGTCATCGGATACCTGGATCATATTATCACATGTGGTGGATATGCGCTGGGCTGCATAAACAGAGGGATAGAATCAAGATCACATGAAGTGTTAGTACCACTTTATAATGCCTTGGTAAGGCCACACTTGGAATATTGCATCCAGTTTTGGTCGCTACGATGTAAAAAAGATGTTGAGACTCTAGAAAGAGTGCAGAGAAGAGCAACAAAGATGATTAGGGGACTGGAGGATAAAACATATGAAGAACGGTTGCAGGAACTGGGTATGTCTAGTTTAACAAAAAGAAGGACTAGGGGAGACATGATAGCTGTGTTCCAATATCTCAGGGGCTGCCACAAAGAAGAGGGAGTCGGGCTGTTCTCCAAAGCACCTGAGGGTAGAACAAGAAGCAATGGGTGGAAACTGATCAAAGAAAGAAGCAACTTAGAATTAAGGAGAAATTTCCTGACAGTTAGAACAATTAATAAGTGGAACGACTTGCCTGCAGAAGTTGTGAATGCTCCAACACTGGAAATTTTTAAGAAAATGTTGGATAACCATCTGACTGAGATGGTGTAGGGTTTCCTGCCTGGGCAGGGGGTTGGACTAGAAGGCCTCCAAGGTCCCTTCCAACTCTGTTATTATGTTATGTTATGTTATGAAAAGATATTGGACTAAAATACAAACATGGTTGGAGAAAATGATTAAAAAACATATTGACTTTAAGCCAGAAGTTTTTTTGTTGGGAATTATACCTGAAATTTATACTAGAGATATAAAATATTTGATTACAGCAGCCAGGATTGTGTTTGCTAAAAATTGGAAAAACGAGAAATTACCTTCTCAAGATGAAATTATTAGGAAGATGATAGAATGTGCAGAGGTGAGTAAATTGACATTTGAAATTAGAGAACAAGAAAATAAGCAATATTATACAATATGGGATTTATTTTACTACTGGTTAGAAGGAAAGATAAGTTAGAGAAGACCCAGATTGAATAAGAGATCTATACAATGTAAGATAGATGTACGAAAGAGATGTTTTTGCACAAGAAGATATGTAAACACCCCACCAGCACATTGTAATTGGTTTGATGAGATTTTTATGTTTTTTTGTTGATATATATATATATATATAATTTATATTGCTAAGTGTTGTGGCCCACCAGCTGCAAGTGGAGCTGGTGTCAGACTCGGACAATGAGGAGGTTGGGGAGGAACCTGGGCCAGTACTGGAATCTGGGGAAGGCTCTGATGGATGCTCTACACCAGAAGCAGAGACGGAGCCAGGGCCATCAGACATTTCCCAGCTGCCTTTGGAGTCAGATATAAGTGGGGAAGAAGAACAGCTGGGGCCTGTTTCAGATATGTGTATGCGCAGAGCAGTCAGGAGAGGAGAACAACTGAGGAACAGGGGCTGACTCGGGAAGAAAGGCACAGGTGGATGCTGAATGGCCTGTCCCTGGCTGGGGATTAAATAGAAGCAAAAGGGGAGTGGTGGTTGCAGGAGACAACAGTTCCCATTTCTTTGCTTATCGTGGTTAGTACCTCAGAGACTTCTTGCCAGGAATTAATGAACAGCTTTGATACTGTAAGCTCTCGGCCTGGCAATTATCCAAGGACTGATAAAATCTGTTATTGCAATTAACCCTTGGAAGGATTATTGCCTGGACTTTTCTGTGGCTGAATTCCATGAATTCACAATAGTTAAATAAAGAGGGTTTTTTCGGGACAAGGAAAGGCTGGGTCAGAACACTAAGTGAAAAATTTGTTAAGTGAGTTTTGCCCCATTTTTATGAAACCTTTCTTTTCTTCTTTTACAACTACATTTTTTTTTTACATTTATATCCCATCCTTCTCCGAAGATTCAGGCGGCTTACATTGTGTAAGGCAATAGTCTTCATCCTATTTGTATATTTATATACAAAGTCAACTTATTGCCCCCAACAATCTGGGTCGTCATTTTACCTACCTTATAAAGGATGGAAGGCTGAGTCAACCTTGGGCCTGGTGGGACTAGAACCTGCAGGCAGCTGTGTTTAATAACAGGCTTCTTACAGCCTGAGCCACACTGCTGCAGTGATTTGTTAAGCAAATCACTGCAGTTGTTAAATTAGTAACATGGTTATTAAGTGCATCTGGCTTCCCCACTGACTTTGCTTGTTAGAAGGTCACAAAAATGATCACATGACCAACCTTCTTGCAATGCAGAAAAGTAAATGCTATTACTGCAAAACTGACATTTCTAAAAAAAACCCCTCTATATAAAGCACAAGATGGACATTATGGAGAATGAGAAGAAGATAGTCAGGTAATTGACTGTCCAGTCATGGGAAAAGGTTCATTGGCACTGGGCTTTGGAGGCAGCATTCTATATTTGTAGGACATAGAACATTCACAGCTACTAATCCCCACCAAAACAGGACTTTGACCATTGCAAAGAACTCTGAACAACCATAAAAGGCTATAAGGAACATCTTGAAATTAAAATACTTGCCATAGTAAGTATAAACTATTTGTGGGAACTATCCCGGGTTTTGGGTAACTAGCAAGTTTTCTAGTAAATGTTAGTTAATGCTGTATGAATAAAAAATCCAACCCATACCACATGTATTTATTTCTCTGAATGCTCATTAAAGGGCTCTGGATTATTTTTATTCATTTTTCTCTCCACTTGTATAATCAGATTTGCAGAATGAAACTCTTGCTTTTTTTAAAAAAAACAAACACCTTTGCATTGTTTACCTGAAGTATTGTTAAATATTGGAGGTGCCATTCAGTATCAGCAGACAACCCTATTCTGAGTGAGATGAGAATGAGGTTAAAAAAAAAACTCTCGGGGGGGGGGGATGTTCGAAAAGTATTTAGGAAGTGACATTTCACATGCTATTGTTTATCTGTGGCTGTAATGCATCCAGCTGAGGACTGCATTGTTTCATTGTCCTTCTCTAAGCAAAACCAAAACAAGAATGCTGAAATCCCATTTATTTCATTATTTATTTATTATTCCTGTTGAAGCTTTTCATAGTTGATGCCACAAAGAAATTCTTGGCCTCCAGCTGCATTTCAGCACCACCTTGTTGTTTGTGATATTAGCTAAAGGGTAGATATACCACCTATACCACTGTTTACCAATATAATGCCACACTTGGAATATTGCATTCAGTTTTGGTTGCCATGATGTAAAAAAGATGCTGAGACTCTAGAAAGAGTGCAGAGAAGAGCAACAAAGATGATTAGGGGACTGGAGGCTAAAACATATGAAGAACGGTTGCAGGAACTGGGTATGCCTAGTTTAATGAAAAGAAGGACTAGGGGAGACATGATAGCAGTGTTCCAATATCTCAGGGGTTGCCACAAAGAAGAGGGAGTCAGGCTGTTCTCCAAAGCACCTGAGGGTAGAACAAGAAGCAATGGGTGGAAACTAATCAAGGAGAAAAGCAACCTAGAACTAAGGAGAAATTTCCTGTCAGTTAGAACAATTAATCAGTGAAACAACTTGCCTCCGGAAGTTGTGAATGCTCCAACACTAGAAATTTTTTTAAGAAACCCCAAGGATGGAGATATTTCAGGAGCATGAGACAATTATTAACTCCCAAGACAAGTTAACAATGATTAATGTCTTTTCTGCAGAACAGGCAGGCAGGCAGGCAGACATGTTTTCCATTTATCTCCCTTTGTTATAAAACTTTAGACATAAATAGGTGATCCAAATAATTAGGGAGGGAAATAATTCTTTCATACTTATTATAAATTCACACTTAAGCCTTAGGCATATATCAGAAGAAAATACTTCTGATATATGCAGCATGCCTTCAGAAATCTTGCACGCTTCATCACTGGAGGTTTTTAAGAAGAGACTGGACAGTCACTCGCCTGAAATGGTATAGGTTCTCCTGCTTGAGCAGGGGGCTGGACTAGAAGACCTCCAAGGTCCCTCCAAGGTCCCTTCCAGCTCTATTCTATTCTAGACTAATAAAATGCACAAAACAGAAAAGCAGAATAAGTATTTGGAAAATAAACAACAACAAACAAGCATACATAGAGGAGAATGATTGCTGTAAGATGAGGATGAGAAGCATTATGCAATATGTATTCACAAGAAAAGATAGCTGCAAAAACATAATGAAACTGAACAAGAAACAATTAAGATCAACAGATGCAGAGAAAATGTGACTTTGGAATGTCTTTTGGAATGAGTGAATTTCAATGATTGTAGATGACTAAACAAGGAACCTCCACAGACTGAAAAGAATTTGAAGAAATAAAACTGATGAAACTAAATTTGGGATGAAACTAAAGAAATGGCGACAGGAATGCTTTACAGATTTGTATGGGACTGATGAGAATATGTTCAGAGAGTGGAGTTAAAACAAATGCTAGAATTACAGTAGAATTAGAATTCTTTATTGGCCAAGTGTGATTGGAAAGACAAGGCATTTGTCTTTGGTACATATGCTCTTAGTGTACGTAAAAAGAAAAGATACATTCATCAAGAATCATAAGGTACAATGCTTAATGATAGTCATAGGGTACAAATAAGCAATCAAATCATACTAGGAAACAATCAATATAAATCAATATAATAAATAAATAAATATAAATGTTTGTGTTCAAAACAAAATTGATGAAGTCTTATGTGCTGTGACAATTTTGAAAAATTGTAAATTTGCAGAGGTAGGACTTATATTTATTTATTTATTTACATATTTATTTATTTATTCATTCATTCATTTTATTTATTTAGGGAATTTATATTGTTGCCTATTCACACATGGCAACTCAATGCGATTTACAGAATATAAAACCTCATATAAAAACAATAAAACTAATAAGAGTCATATAATAAATTAATATAATGAAATCATTCCCCACCCCAGTGACAGCACCTCACACGAGCCATTTAATGGGCTCCATCCTGCTCTGGGTTCCCCTGGTCTGCTGGCAGAGCCTTCCAGAAGAGTGCTAGAGCGGGGGCCATTCTAATCTCTGGGGGGGGATGATGTTCCAGAGAGAGGGGGCCACCATGGAGACTCACCAGGTGTATCTCCCTGGGGATGGGACCTGCAACATTCCCTGTCTCCCCGCTCTGATGGGTCGGGTAGATGTGACCAGCAAGAGACGATCCCTCAGATAACCTGGTCCCAAGCTATGAAGGGCTTTAAAGGTGACAATCTGCACCTTGAATTGTACCTGGAAGCAAATCCGCAGCCAATGCAGCTCCCACAGGAGAGGTAATACATGTGCATACTGAGGTGTGCACAAACCATGTGGGCTGCTGCATTTTGGACCAACTGGAGCTTCCGGATGCTCTTCAAGGGCAGCCCCATGTAGAGCACATTGCAATAGTCAAGACGGGAAGGGACTAGGGCATGAGTGACTGTGCGTAGGGATTGTTGGTCCAGGAAACAATGTAACTAGTGCAGAACCCACTGTTGCCCAAATGCCCTCCTGGCCATGACCACCACCTGCTCTATATAACTTCAGAAATTGAAAAATATGGGAACAGTTAACATGGTGTGGCTTTGCAACTTACTTAACTTATGTGAAAGCTAATGATTTAAGTATGCTGTTACCATTTTCTTATACAGAAGAAATAACAACCAGAGTGAATGCAAATTAAGTGGGCCTGGGAAGGCGATTGATTGAAATGAATAGAATAGAATGGAATGGAATGGAATGGAATGGAATAGAATAGAACTTTTTATTGGCCAAGTGTGATTGGATACGCAAGGAATTTGTCTTGGTGCATACGCTCTCAGTGTACATAAACGTGATAATGAATAGAATTTGTAAGGGGAAAAGGGGGGAAAGCATAAGCTGGGTGGGAGCTGTACGGACCAAGTTCTGCTTTTCAGCAGGATACTGAGAAATGCATGGATGTGAGAGAGAAAGTTTTACAGATAGTACATGACAAAGTGAATTGGACTGAATTGTTATAATGTTATTTAATGTTCTCTGTGAATATGTAACTGAAGGTGGCGGAACATAATAACATTGGTAAATGAAAGCATTGTGAGAAAAAACTAAACGTTTGATGAATAGTTCAACTTTGAAGTGGGAGGGTAAGAAAGGATGTGGAATGCCCCTTGATTTAGTTATTTATAGATAAATATTGTATTGTTGGCTTAGAACTTGAATGATTTGCAGGAAATGTTAGGTAAACTGTATGAGGCAATGTGGAATATGAATCTGAACATCAGTGTATCAAATAAGAATGAATGATTGCAATTTACATGCAAATGATGAACAATTGAACACATAGATGAAACTATATACTGGATAGAACAATGACTAAAGATGGGGGAGTATAAAAAAGGAGCAAATGTAAAGAGATCCTATATGGTTTGTTGCAAGCAATGAATGTTTGTCAAAAGAAGCAAAACTGGTTGGGTTTAAGAGCCTATTTTGTTATGTGGAAGTAATAGTTTTGTACATCAGGAAAAACATAAAAGTAAATTGAAAACAGTGGAAATGGGGTACTTAAGAAATTTTGTTACACAACGTGACTGGGTCTAGAATGTATGACTGCTGAATGACAGAAGACGGAATACAAAAGTGAAAAAACAATATATGGGAAAAAGTACATTGAGGTGGTTTTTCATTTGGAGAGAGTGAATGAGGCTTGAATTGCACAGCAGATACAAGAAGGAAGAGTGAATGAGTTGAAAAGAAAAGAAAGACCAGGAAAGTTGGATGTGGTTAGATGGAGTTGAGAAGAACCTAGAAAAGAGGTTAATACTTTAAAACACAAAACACAATATATTAATTTGTGGGTGGACATAGTGAAATTTAGGATGGATTGCAAGGATGGAACAATAAGGACAGTGGTAGATTTCAATTTTTTTTACTATCAGTTCCATGGGTGTGGCTTGGTGGGCGTGGCATAGCTTGGTGGGCATGGCTTGGTGGGCGTGGCAGGGGAAGGTTACTCCAAAATCCCCATTTTCTCCTGATCAGCTGGGACTGGGAATAGATGGAGGCGGGGCCAGTCAGAATTTTTACTACCAGTTCTCAGAACTACTCAAAATTTCTGCTACCGGTTCTCTAGAACTGGTCAGAACCTGCTGAAAGCCACCTCTGAATAAGGAGCAGTAAGCAGTAGTGAATAGTGTGTGTAAATAAACATTCTTAGCTCACATCTCTTAGCTCACATATCTATTTGTTGAGTTACTATCTTTCCTTTTGTTGTGCTCTACATAACAATGCATATCTTGTGATTGTCATGAATGCATGTCTTGTGATTGTCATGCCTTGTATGTTTATAAGCTTTCTAAATGATACTAAATTGTTGGAGATATATAAAACAGGGTAGATTGTATTAAGACTGAAAACAAAAATGACTCCTTCCTTTGGATGTTGGGTAGAACAAAAAAATTCCATGCAATGTCTTTTATGATAGGCAATGAGGTTGGACAAGTTTTAGTTAAAAAGGATAGATATTCCTGGCATTTTTCATACATCAAATGATATCCTGGTTTTGTATTTGAGAGTTCTTGGAAAAGTAGGTTCATTCAGGGTTCATTATGAAAACCAGCTAGCTTGATACTTGTGTTTCTGAAATACTAAAATTTCCAGTGTTGGAGAATTCACAACTTCTGCAGGCAAGTTGTTCCACTGATTAATTGTTCTAACTGTAAGGAGAAATTTCCTGACAATTAGAACAATTGTCTTGCTTCCAGAACTTGTGAATGCTCCAACACTGGATATTTTAAAGAAGATGTTGGATAACCATTTGTCTGAAGTGGTGAAGGGTTTCCTGCCTAAGCAAGGGGTTGGACTAGAAGACCTCCAAGGTTCCTTCTAACTCTGTTATTCTATTCCATTCCATTCCATTCTATTCTATTCTATTCTATTCTATTCTATTCTATTCTATTCAACACAAGAAAGCCTGTTTAGTAATCCTCAGAACCACAGTACAGGAACAGTAAGTTGGGCAGTGATTCAAATTTCCTGAGAAATGACTGCATGTGGTTATTTACCTCTTTTGTTCACTTTCCATTAATGTTTAAATATGTATAGGTTTCTAATCTTTCTGGCATTGCTGTGGCTAATATTTTGGTTGCTGGAGAATAGCAGTAGCTGCATTAATATCAGACTAGACAAGGTAACAAATTATGTTCCACATGAATCAAAATGTTCATTAATGGGCTAAATGAGACAGCAGAAAATATTTTCAGTGAAACCATAATTGATAAAAATCTGCATGGCAGGATAAACTTTCAAAATTACTTCCATGGATTGTTGCATACATTTATAAGCAATAAGAAGAATGGTGCATCAAAAAGCAGAAAGTATATCTAAACCCCAGGGCTACTTAGAATGAACAATGACTTAAATATAAAC
This sequence comes from Ahaetulla prasina, assembly GCF_028640845.1. Classification (NCBI taxonomy): domain Eukaryota; kingdom Metazoa; phylum Chordata; class Lepidosauria; order Squamata; family Colubridae; genus Ahaetulla; species Ahaetulla prasina. The sequence continues at coordinate 67,551,964 of NC_080540.1, read as the reverse complement.
TAGAAATTTGATATTCCTGGTCAGAATGAATGCCTATGTTAGTGGCGTGAAAACTAAGCATAATGACAATGTTCCCCGAACATAAGGGTTTGACTTCATACATTGTTTTCTCATCCCATTTTAAAAACATTCAGAAGTTGTTTCCTTAGGCAACAGGTTAAAAAAAGGAACTGAGGTCACATGATCCTCCTAGCTGGCCCCATCTTATCTGGAACCAATTTAGCAGTATTTGTGAATGGAGTTCTGTAAGCAGAAATGTTTTATTTCTTTAAAAGCCAATGGTGATGCAGTTTCTCTGCCAAAGTAAGTCCTAAAGGAATGGAAATGAATTATTTCTCATGTATGGTCTCTCAAACAAGTGCCTTTTAGTACTTAAATAGGAAACCACCAAAAATACCACAACTTCAGTTTGATTGGGAAAGCGATGAAAACATCCCCAAAGATAGCAGTAGGAGATATCAAGCAAATAATGTGGATATATTCTTGAAATCATCAGGAATTGAGTTATACTTGAAATGTGTTTTTTTAAAACCTAAGGATAGAAGAGAGGTTTCAAAATTGAAGTACTTTTGAGTATCTGCAGAGTCTTCCTTCTTTTCCATTCAAGCTTAGCATTAAAAACCATTGTCTCATGAAAATGTAAACTAAATACCTAAATTAGCTGACCTCTGTCCCAGATAATTCAAAGTATTCATCACTTTAGTCCAAGACAATATTAAATGTTCGCTTGTTTTAGGAAGAAAGTCAATCAGATAATACAGCCTGATGCTTATTCTATTCTGCGCATGAGATAAGGAGATACATCTATTTGTCCCATTTTGGCACTCCAGATTTTAAATTTGAAAAGCTAAGCATAGATGAATTATTTATTGAACAGAGATTAATTTAAAAGATCCTATTACTGGAAGCAGAGCAAAGATCTAAAAGATTGATTCTAGGAGGAAGCAATGTATGAAAGCATGAATTTTGAAGGATATACCACAAGAAATTTACAAAAAGGGAGAACAAATTGCGAAAAGGAGATTGGTACATAAATACTTGTATGTGTAATTGGGGCTACATAAGCAAAGTTCCAACCCAGGTATTATTATTATTATTTTTTGCCTTCATGTTAAGCCTGTAATCTTGAATTTGGTGCCCAGGATCCTATATGTTGCAAAATGCAGTGGTAACCTCCATTAACTTTATACTCAAAAATGACTCTGGAGCCCATATTTTTTGCCTTCAAAAAATAACCAAGGATGAATAACTATAGATCAAGGCTTTCTCTGGAAGTATGCCCACCTGCCTAAAGGACAAAGTCTTGCAGGATTGTATGGAGCATGTAGGACTGGGAGATGACACTAGAATAAGTGTAGCTAGCTTTTTATGAAAGTGGTATTTTGCAATTGGTTATGTTCCTGATGGCTGATTTGTGAAAGCATCCATAATATGTTATCAGAATCCCAAACTCAAATCTCTAAAATGTTGAAGCTCTTCAATGTTAGTTATACAATTTAAAAAACACGAGGTACAAGTTATAATAGCAATTGCTTACATATAGATGGGGAATATCATCCCTGAAAATTTGGAAGATCAGATAATAAATGGAATGAAATACCAATGAAAACTCTCTCCAGATGCAATTCAGACCAGGGCCACTGACAAACTAAACTATCTGATTTGTTTAAATTATTATTACTTCTCTTGTGGGGATTTTCTACAACTTCAATCAATTATTCTTCGAATTAACAGATTTTAAGTATTTGTATTTTTCCAGTCACACTGTTGTGTTGTCAATATAGCATTTCATGCTAGAATCATCTTTAATTTAATTATTTCAGTGCTAGGTCACGATCTTTCAACTAGAAGGTAACACCTAGTGACCTAAGCTGTTCCCAGAAGCTAAAAAATTCAGGCCTAGTTAACATTCGGATGAGAAACCACCAAGAAAATCCAGGGTTGTGAGCGGGACTAGAAAGTCAAAAGTATATTCCAGAAGACTGACAATGACAACTCAATTTTATGATATTGTTAAGAAAATTTTGAGGGTGTATTCAATAGTCATCATTAGTTAAGGTTGATTGATCAGAGATCTTTACAAAGCTATAATCAATTATTAGGCCATCAAATTTTGCACTGTCCCTAAATTTCAGTGTTTGATTCAGATACTTGAACATTAGAATTACCTGGTGTTTGAAGAAGAAATCCAATCAGATTTGACTTCAAGATTTGGATGTGATTTTATTCATTCATTTATATGTATCTCACCTTTATTATTTTTATCAATAACTCAAGGTGGTGAAAATACCTACTATTCTTTCTTCCACCTATTCCATTTCTGTTGCCAATATGATATGTTCAGTTTTCTGCATCACAGTGGAAGATGAATAGTCTAATGATGAAAAAGATCCATCTTAATTCAATAATGTTAATCTTAAACTTAGAAAAGTAAGCCTTAGGGTAACACATTTTTGTTCTGTGTGTATTGTGTTTGACTTCAGAATGCAAATGAAAAATCCAGTGTGGGAACAAAATGATATGATATGGTGATCAGGATTATTTAAACATCCTTGGTCATCTTTCTCTGGCCTCACATCAAGTAATATCTCCCATCACAGTATTCCATTTCAGAGATAGTTTAGAGTAGAATATTTTCATAGCAATAAATTAGACAAGGTAATGTAAGCACTAGGCATCTCCCTGATTCTGCTTTCAATTTTTTTTCCAAATCCTACCTTAATTCCTAAACCAATTAAAATGTTTTCACTTATTTCAGATATCTCCCATCACAATATTCCATTTTAGAGTAGACCTAATCAGTCCTTGCACTTTCCATTTTATTTATAAGTATGTGCAGAAGGACCTTCATCTGGATCATGGCTTTCATTCAGAAAGGGGAAAATTTGATTATCTGCTATTTTATCATTATCTGTTATTTTTTATAAGCTGTATGTGTCAGATTCAGAACATTTTTTTCTATTCTCTTTCCAGATTTTTCTTTGGATCGCAAATTAAAACTGTAGGGATTTTTTAAAATGCTATTATTTTGATGAAATCTAGCACTAGGAGCAAATTTATCAGTGACCGTATGGCTACGTTTTCTAAACCTAGGTATCCTATGGTTTCAGACAATAATGCTATAGAATATTTAGAATGACTTTGGCATTCTTCAGCAACAAAATATATGTGAATTAATGTTTGTCAACTGTAATTTGTTTTTTTACTTGGTGACACTAATTAGTCTTTCATTAACACCTCATTTATATTTTGTGCATGTACTTATCTTGGCTTACCTTGGATGTTAATATGGCATTTATATCTGTTTTGCTGATAGATTGAACTATTGAGTGGCTCATCAGCTCCATGCATTTTTGCAACTGGACAGCTAATTTAGTATGCCTCAAATTATGGACTATAAACTACTTAATATATATCCTGTTAACCTTCTGTATTGAGCACAGAAAATCTAGAGATCAGCAAAGTTCAGACTTTATCAAATTAGAGGACTTCATCACCCCAAGAGAATTTCCTTTTCAACTAATATTTGACAGTGATGCCTTATGTAATATTTTTGGACAATAATTTAAAAAAAGACAAACCATTCTTAAATAGTTGGACAATATTGGGTCAGTAATATCATTAGGTAAAACAGGCTAATTCAACTTGGTTTTATTTGTAAAATGACCTAGAAAGCTTCACAAATATGCTTTAAAGAATTTGTGAAACTTTCTAGAATGGAAAGTTTTTGCAAATAAAACCATTCTTGAGAAAGAAATATCACTGTTTTTCAATTATATAGATTAGTGGTGGGATTCAAATTTTTTTACTACCAGTTCTGTCAGCATGGCTTGGTGGGTGTGGCATGATTTGGTGGGCGTAGCTTGGTGGGCATAGCAGGGGAAGGATACTGCAAAATCTTTATTCCCTCCGTACTCCAGGAAGGTTACTGCAAAATCCCCATTTCCTGCTGATCAGCTGGGACTCGGGAGGCAGGTAGGTGGGACCAGTCAGAGGTGGTATTTACCAGTTCTCTGAACTACTCAAAATTTCCACTACCGGTTCTCCAGAACTGATCAGAACCTGCTGAATACCACCTCTGATACAGATTGATTCTTTTGGGGGGAAAAAGTCAGCTTTTAAAAAGGTTGCTTTTAGAAAGTTTTGAATCTTTGTGGCACCCTTGCTAATACAAACCAGTTTATGCTTGGACCATTTTAAACCTTAAAAAAGATATCCTGAATTTTACTCAATTGCAGAGCATCATGGGTAAGAAATAATTTCCTATGCTTCCATTGACAATACTGTGCTGTGGCATAATTTCTTTTCTTTTAATCAATTTTTATTGATTTCCCCCCCCCCTCATAACACCCACATATTTTATGAACAGAATATTGGCCATATCATGTCTTATACAACTTAACATATCCAAATACATTTTACTTAGTTACAATTTCTGCCAATATGTTCTTTTTCCATAGTTTAATCGTATCTTAATATTTCTACTCTTATTTATATAAACCACATCTTCTTTCGCCTTCAAGTTCTAATTTCTCCATTTTTACTGATATATATTCTCTTTTATTATTTTTTAAATAATTCAGTTTTTATCCTGGTATATTCAAGCATGTTTGAGGTTGTTTTTCTTCCATTTCATTTTTTTCGTTTTACAGCAATCCTTCTTCTCTATCTCATTCCTCTCATGGCATAATTTCTTTTCTTGTGTGTTGTCAGAAACCTGCTTTTCTCCCAACTATGAGAAAACTTCTTAGAAAAGAACCTCTTAGTTGAGCTTACTTGGGTGAGTGGAACGCTCTCAAATTATTGAGGTTCTATATTAACACTTTGAATTATGATTGGAAGCTTGGACTTCTATTCCCTCCCCAAACTTAAAACTATTTTGGAATCTTTGAAAATTTAGGATTTTTAAGTCCACTAATACCATTCTCTTATATGTGAGAGATAGTGCCAGATAGTTATGAAAGCTTCTCAATAATTAGATTGAATCTGATTTTTTTTTCATCTTGTTCCCCAAATGATGAACTCTAGAGATGGCTAGTGCAGATTCCCAATGATATACTTCAGTTGACTTTAACAACTTTTGGACCGGGATATTTACGGGACCGCCTGCTGCCGACAGTTACCTCCCATTGTCCGGTACGTCCAGTGCGCGCTCACAGGAAAGGCCTTCTTAGGGTGCCGTCGGCTAGGCAATGTCGGCTGGTGGCCCCCAGGGGAAGAGCGTTCTCTGTGGGGGCCCCGGCTCTTTGGAATGAGCTGCTGGTGGGACTCCATCTCCTCCCTGATCTCCGGACCTTTAAACGCGAGCTCAAGACTTTCTTTTTTCACCAAGCGAGGCTGGCCTGATTGATTTTAGTATGGGGGGTTTTAGTGGGTTTTAATAGGGTTTTAATAGGGTTTTAGTTTTTGATAAAATTTTAGCTAATATTTTAAGCATACAGCGGTTGAATCAGATTTTTAAATTTGTTATAGTATTTTAATTTGTTTAGGATTTCTGTGGTTTTATTGGCTGTACACCGCCCTGAGTCTTCGGAGAAGGGCAGTATAAAAATATGAATAAATAAATAAATAAATAAACAATCTGATTATATTTAGGCTTCAATCATTGCACAAATTCTAGAGAACAAACCCTTGTCAGCCCTGGAAGCCATCTTTATTTTTGGACCTTCAGGGCTGCCACACTTAGTCTGTGGGAAACTGGGAGGTGGAGGGGTTACATGGAGTTTGTAGAAGTATTTAGCCATAACAAAATTCTTTTCTCTGGGCGTCAAGAACGTTCAACCTGCACCTGGATTGGTGCGACTGGGAGGCATCTCCAGTTGGGACAGTGGATTGATTGGACCATGTGATGGACATGTGGGTGCAGGGGAAGGGACTTTGACTTTTCTTTAGATGTGGAAAACCCGGGAGCTTTCAGATTCAGGTTTTCCCAGATGTGCCAATATGACATCTCTAATAAAATGGAATTTTGAGAAACTGCTGGCCTTGGAGTCTTCATTGGTTGGGGGTGTTACTTGGAACCCTGACAACCCTGTTGAAATTGTCTAATTTCTAAATAGACACAGCATCACTCTCCTGTTCTAAAATGGTATCATCCACTCACAAGAAATAGGGATCAGCAAGGTCATGAAAACATCAATATTTCAAAAACAATTTTTACATGGAAATAGATTCCAAATGAACATAGTGAGAATCATTTTCAGTGACCACAGAATATTGGCTGACTGCTGAACAAGAGAAGGAACAAAAATCAACAGAGAGAAGATGAAATATTATATCCTGGAAAAAGGATGAATACATGAAAGCCCTCCATACATTCTGTATTTTGTTTCAGACTCCATTTAGATGTAGGACAGCATGTAATAGTTAAGGTATTAGACTAAGACTGAAGAGGACCATTTTAAGTTCATCCTCAGATGCACCAGATGCTTTTTGGCATATAACTTAGTCTTTCAGCCCAACCTTTCTCAGAGGATTGAGACAGTGGCGATAAAATTGGAGAAAGAAATACCATATGAAACTGCCTTGAAAAATAGGACAAAAATGAGATTTGAAATCTAATAAAGCCTTTGACATTTTTATTTATTTATTTTTTATTTTATTTATTTATTTAATTTTGTCATAACAATATACACAAGCATAACACAAAAAGATTATATAATATATAAACATATATATGAGGAGAAACAAGGAAGTATATATACACACACACACACACACACACACACACACACACATATATATATATATATGGAAAGAAACAATATGACAGGAATGGTGGGCATATTTGTGCTCTTATGCATGCCCCTTAAAGTCCTCTTAGGAATGGGGTGAGGATAGATTTTGGTTAAAGTGGATAGATTTTGGTTAAAGCTTTGGGGATTTTGGGAAGAGACCACAGAGTCAGGTAATGCATTCCAATCACAGATAATCCTGTTACAGAAATCATATTTTCTGCAATCCAAACTGGAGCGGTTGACATTAAGTTTAAATCTATTGGTAGCTCTTGTGTTATTGTAGTTGAAACTGAAGTAGCCATTAGCAGGAAGGACATTACAACGGATGATTCTATGAGCTAAACCCAGGTCCTGTCAAAGGCAATGGAGTTCCAAGTTTTCTAAACCCAGGATTTCAAGTCTGGTGGAATAAGGTATTTTGTTGGTTATGGAGAAGTGGAGAACTCTGCTCGTAAAATACCTCTGGACACGCTCAACTGTATTGATGTCAGAAATATGGTACGGGTTCCAGACAGGCAAGCTGTAATCAAGAATTGGCCTAGCAAATGTTTTATATACTCTGGTCAGTAGTGTGGTGTTTTTGGAAAAGAAGCTACGTAGGATTAGGTTAACAACTCTTAGAGCCTTTTTTGCTATGTAGTTGAAGTGGGCTTTGGCACTCAGATCATTAGATATGAAAACTCAAAGGTCTTTGACAGTGTGGGAGTCATCTGTAAGGTAATGTCCATCAAGCATGTACTTAGTGATTGGGTTCTTTTTTCCAATATGTAAGACTGAGCATTTGCTGGTTGAGATTTGTAATTGCCAAATTTTAGACCAAGTGGTTAGATGATCAAAGTCTTTTTGAATGGTAGATGTATTGTCGGTGGTATTAAACAGTTTGACATCGTCAGCAAAGAGAACACAGTTACCTGAAATATGGTCACAAAGATCATTTATGTATATTATAAAGAGAGTTGGTCCAAGAACGCTACCTTGAGGAACGCCACTCTTGACAGGAACAGGAATTTTTAGTCAACACATTTTTACAGTACACATGCCATTCCCTGCCCCCTCTAAAACAAGGTTGCACATTCATTTCCATCTATATAGACTTCCAATAGTGTTTTTCTAATAGTGCTTGTAAGTACATTATAAAGAATTGCTGATGTTTATTCCATTTATATTCTTTACCATGATATCTATGATATAGGCTAGGTAAGTGTTTTTCCAAACATATATGCATAAAAAAGCCCAATATTGATTGAGCATGTTCAGGGTTCTTGGAATTCTAATCGTTTCCAGAAAGATTATTACAGCCAAGAAATTTTATTTTTTTATTTATTTATTTGTCACAACAGTATATATAAGCATAAGCATGAAATAACTATACGAATTGGATACAATCAAAGGGAACATTAGGACAGGAACGGTAGGCATGCTAGTGCTCTTATGCACGCCCCTTACAGACCTCTTAGGAATGGGGTGAGGTCAATAGTAGATAGTCTTTGGTTAAAGCTTTGGGGATTTTGGGAAGAGACTACAGAGTCAGATAGTGGATTCCAGGCATTAACAACTCTGTTACTGAAGTCATATTTTGTGCAGTCAAGATTGGAATGGTTCACATTAATAATAATAATAATAATAATAATAATAATAATAATAATAATAATAATAATAATAATAATTATTTTTTAATTTTAATTTAATTAAGCTTACTGTAAATCTATTGTGTGCTCGTGTATTGTTGTGATTGAAGCTAAAGTAGTCTTCAACAGGAAGGACATTGTAACAGATAATTCTATGATTTAAACTCAGGTCATGTCGAAGGCATCGGAGTTCTAAATTTTCTAAACCCAGGATTTCAAGTCTGGTTGCATAAGGTATTTCGGTGTATTCAGAGGAGTGGAGAACTCTTCTTGTAGAATATTTCTAGACACGCTCAATTGTATTTATGTCAGAAATAAAGTGTGGGTTCCAGACAAGCGACCTGTATTCAAGAATTGGTCTAGCAAATGTTTTATATGCTCTGGTTAGTAGTATAATCTTTCTGGAGAAGAAGCTACGTAAGATTAAGGTTACAACTCTTAAAGCCTTTTTTGCGATGTAGTTGCAGTGGGCTTTGGCACTTAAATCATTTGATATGAAAACTCCACGGTCTTTAACGGGGTGAAGGTCATCAACAAGGTAATGTCCATTGAGCTTGTATTTAGTGCTCTGATTCTTTTTTCCAATGTGTAAGACAGAGCATTTGCTGATTGAGATTTGGAGTTTTATTTATTTTTATTTATTTTGTCACACAGTATATATAAGCATAAGCATGAAATAACTATACAATATATAAGCATATATATAAGCATAAGTATGTAATAACTATATTAATTGGATATAATGAAAGGAAACAATAGGACAGGAACGGTAGGCACTCTTGTGCTCTTATGCACGCCCCTTACAATCCTCTTAGGAAAGGGGTAAGGTCAATAGTAGACAGCTTTTGGTTGAAGCTTTGGAGATTTGGGGAAGAGACCACAGAGTCAGGTAGTGTGTTCCAAGTATTAACAACTCTGTTACTGAAATCATATTTTCTGCAATCAAGATTGGAGCGGTTAACATTAAGCTTAAATCTATTGTGTGCTCGTGTATTGTTGCAATTGAAGCTAAAGTAGTCTTCGACAGGAAGGATATTGTAATAGATAATTCTATGAGTTAAACTCAAGTCATGTCGAATGTGGCGTAGTTCTAAATTTTCTAAACCCAGGATTTCAAGTCTGGTGGCATAAGATATTTTGTTGTATTCAGATGAGTGGAGAATTCTTCTTGTAAAATATTTCTGGACACGTTCAATTGTATTGATATTTGAAATGTGGTATGGTTCCAGACAGTCGAGTTGTATTCAAGAATTGGTCTAGCAAATGTTTTATATGCTCTGGTTAGTAGTGTAGTATTTTTGGAGAAGAAGCTACGCAAGATTAGGTTTACAACTCTTAAAGCCTTTTTTGCGATGTAGTTGCAGTGGGCTTTGGCACTTAGATCATTTGATATGAAAACTCCAAGGTCTTTAACATGGTGGGGGTCATCTGTAAGGTAATGGCCATCAAGCTTGTACTTAGTGTTAGGTTCTTTTTTCCAATGTGTAAGACTGAGCATTTGCTGGTTGAGATTTGGAGTTGCCAAGTTTTAGACCATTCAGACACAAAGTCTAGGTCTTTTTGAAGGGTAGCTGTATTGTTGGTGGTGTTAAATAGTTTGACATCGTCAGCAAAGAGAACACAATTACTTGTAATATGGTCACAGAGATCATTAATGTATAATATGAAGAGTGTTGGTCCAAGAATGCTGCCTTGGGGAACACCGCTTTTGACAGGAAGGATATTGTAATAGATAATTCTATGAGTTAAACTCAAGTCATGTCGAATGTGGCGTAGTTCTAAATTTTCTAAACCCAGGATTTCAAGTCTGGTGGCATAAGATATTTTGTTGTATTCAGATGAGTGGAGAATTCTTCTTGTAAAATATTTCTGGACACGTTCAATTGTATTGATATTTGAAATGTGGTATGGTTCCAGACAGTCGAGTTGTATTCAAGAATTGGTCTAGCAAATGTTTTATATGCTCTGGTTAGTAGTGTAGTATTTTTGGAGAAGAAGCTACGCAAGATTAGGTTTACAACTCTTAAAGCCTTTTTTGCGATGTAGTTGCAGTGGGCTTTGGCACTTAGATCATTTGATATGAAAACTCCAAGGTCTTTAACATGGTGGGGGTCATCTGTAAGGTAATGGCCATCAAGCTTGTACTTAGTGTTAGGTTCTTTTTTCCAATGTGTAAGACTGAGCATTTGCTGGTTGAGATTTGGAGTTGCCAAGTTTTAGACCATTCAGACACAAAGTCTAGGTCTTTTTGAAGGGTAGCTGTATTGTTGGTGGTGTTAAATAGTTTGACATCGTCAGCAAAGAGAACACAATTACTTGTAATATGGTCACAGAGATCATTAATGTATAATATGAAGAGTGTTGGTCCAAGAATGCTGCCTTGGGGAACACCGCTTTTGACAGGAACAAGATTTGATAGAGCATTGTCAATTTTGACCACTTGTCTGTTTGACAGGAAAACTGTTATCCAATTGTGGAGGGGTCCTGAGATGCTGGAGGATTTTAGTTTTAGGAGAAGTTCATCATGTACCACTGAGTCAAAAGCTTTACAGAAGTCTATGTAATCTAGGATGGAGGAAGATAAATAGAAAGGAATGACCAGAATCCTTTACAATGGTGCCCCAAAACAATTATATTTTGTTACAGGTGTGATCAATCTGCTCTGATGTCCCAAACATATTTCATGTACTATGTGACTGCTATTTTTCAGATTCAACAAAAGATTTAATTGAAACTTGCTGTGCTGCTGGACAACAATGGGCTATTGATAACAATGAATGTTTGGAAATTCCAATAAGTGGAACAAGTGGTGATATTTGCAGGTAGGTAAAATAAAAGTTTAAAAACAAAAACAAACCCCAAGCACAATAGTTTGAGTTTACAAATATCCTGCACCCTATAATGTAATCAACTTGCTATTCTTTATGTCAGGTTGATACTAGGTGACACTACTGTCAGATATATTGCTTAGATTATGATTATGAAGCTTTTCAGATATTTTCTAATGATATTTGGGTTTAATGTCACGGATATACTTAAATGTTCCACTCTAAACATCTCAGATTTCTCAAATCTGTTCACATATATTATCATAACTCTGGAAGAGGATTGTGCATTGTCAGACCTCCATGAATATTTTTTCCCCAATGCAACCATCTGCATCTTATCCTTTACAACATACTAACTGTCTTGTGAAGGCACAGGATTCTTTTGTGCAAATTTTAAAAAGGCGTCTCTGAAATGGAGAGAGTTCAGTGGCTCCCTGTGCCACCCTGCTTGCAAACAGTCTTCTCAGGGACACATTGCCCCCCCCCCCATTTGCTGAGCCACTCAAATGTTCTTCCTTCCACCGGAGGTGGTAGACCACTTTTTTGTTGTTGTTTTTTTATCCAAAAAATCAACAACTCTCAGTTATGATGCCTTTTAATTATATTTGTTTTAATAGTTTGATTTTATGATTATTTTTATTTTTAGCTGCCTAGAGTCACTTTATGGTGGGATGGGTTGCTATAGGTGTATGATGACTAAGTAAAGTGTCACAGATTCTCTCTACTTTGCTGGTACCCCCTCAATGTGGTGCCCTTATGCAAAGCTCAGTCTAAATAACTGAACATAGTGTTCCCCACCAACACTGACAGGGTATTGTGTATACAGTAAACAGAATGCAAGTCCCACTCTGTTTGGCACTGAAGAAGTCTGGTATCAAAATGATTGCAAGTGACACCCAAGCTCAGAGAGCACCAAAGAGCCTCCTGTTGTATATTCTGTCAACATTCACATAACTGTTTGCAGATAAGAGTTCAGTTTTACACACACACACACACACACACACACACACACTGGTGGGTTTCAAAATTTTTTACTACAGGTTCTATGGGTGTGGTTTGGTGAGGTGGCATGGCTTGTTGGGCATGACTTGGTGGGCGTGGCAGGGGAAGGATATTGTAAAATCTCCATTCCCTCCCCACTCCAGGGGAAGGTTACTGCAAAATCCCCATTTCTTCCCGATCAGTTGGGACTTGAGAGGCAGAGAATAGATGGGGGTGGGGCCAGTCAGTATTTTTACTACCGGTTCTCTGAACTATTCAAAATTTCCACTACCAGTTTTCCAGAACTGGTCAGAACCTGCTGAAATCTACTTCTGCACACACACATATATACATAAACAGTATATATATATTTCATATGAAGGTATCTGAAGGAACAGAACTCTTGATCTAAAACAGTAGAGGTATTTCAGTAAAGAAAAAAAAATCTAATTATTCTAGCTGTGAAGAGACAGGGAAAAAAAAACCAGTCTAGCACAATGGGATTAAATTAAATTGTTGAAGTTCACATTTAAAATGCTCCCCAAATAAAAGAGGTGTAGTATTTTAATGGATTTTTATTTTCATTTGATATGTCAGTGTCGAGCTGAATGCCTGCTCCTAAAATTGTATTAATTTCAAAGCAGCTCACTGTAACATAATTTAGATTCAAACATAGCTAGTCTTTATATTGTGACTTTTCAAAAGAACATGTCTTGTGATAAAAACATGGCATTCAGTACTGTGACAGAATGGAGAGAATAAATACCATCTGCCATTCTGTCATGTGATCTTCCAACCATACAAACTATTTGTGATAACGGGAGTAGGAAAAGTGCTTGGGACACCCACATAAACAGTTTTAGGGGTTAAGAATCTGGCAGGGAGTTAGCTGTGTTGAGCTTTGAAGGGAAGAAGAAATAAAATGACTCGTGAATAAAGATGCCATTTGGCAGTCTTGGTCTACTGAAAAAACACAGATTCCAGGATGATTTTGGCATACAAATTGCTATGCAGGGAGAATGGCAGAACATGGGAACTATCTAGTTGGCTCAGATATCCAGAGAAAGAAAAATCCAATTCACCCTAAAGAAGATCAGGGTTGTTGTAGCCATAGGAGATGGCTAGCAGTCAGGCTCTAGACATTTGGTTGCCCTAGGCAAAATCACCTTCTGGCACCCTTTATGTTTTGGCTATATACTGCACGAAAAAGAGGGCTGTGAAAGTATTTACAGACCCCCTCACATCCTGGACATAAAATGTTTCAACTCCTACCCTCAAAATATGAAGCACTGCATACCAGAACAACTAGACACAAGAACAGTTTTTTCCCAAATGACATCACTCTGCTAAACAAATAATTCTCTCAACACTGTCAAACTATTTACTAAGTCTGCACTACTATTAATCTTCTCATCGTTCCCATGATCCATCTCCTTCCACTTATGAATGTATGACTGTAACTTTGTTGCTTGTAGCCTTACAATTTATATTGATATGGTTTCCTGATTGCTTATTTGTACCTTTTATGTAGGCTGAGAGCATATGCACCAAAACAAATTCCTTGTGTGTCCAATCACACTTGGCCAATAAAAATTTCTATTCTATTCTACCTTCCAATTTTATTAGAAATTTCAAAAAGGCACTTCCTTATTTCTTTTTTTCTTTGAGTTTTTGAGTTTTATACTTCTGATTTTCAGCCCCAGATATATATTTTTTTTCTTGGACATTTTCACCCTTTTTACACAGCAAATAATTTTAATTACATCAGCATCTATTGTTGTCATTTTTGTTTGTCATTGTACTGATTCCTCTGTCAAGAATCCTGAACAAGTTGGGCCATGATATTCAAACCTCACAAACATAACATAACATAACATCAGAGTTGGAAGGGACCTTGGAGGCCTTCTAGTCCAACCCCCTGCCCAGGCAGGAAACCCTACACCATCTCAGTCAGATGGTTATCCAACATTTTCTTAAAAATTTCCAGTGTTGGAGCATTCACAACTTCTGAAGGCAAGTCGTTCCACTTATTAATTGTTCTAACTGTCAGGAAATTTCTCCTTAGTTCTAAGTTGCTTCTTTCCTTGATCAGTTTCCACCCATTGCTTCTTGTTCTACCCTCAGGTGCTCTGGAGAACAGCCCAACTCCCACTTCTCTGTGGCAGCCCCTGAGATATTGGAACACTGCTATCATGTCTCCCCTGGTCCTTCTTTTTGTTAAACTAGACATACCCAGTTCCTGCAACCGTTCTTCATATGTTTTATCCTCCAGTCCCCTAATCATCTTTGTTGCTCTTCTCTGCACTCTTTCTAGAGTCTCAACATCTTTTTTACATCGTGGCGACCAAAACTGGATGCAATATTCCAAGTGTGGCCTTACCAAGGCATTATAAAGTGGTACTAGCACTTCACGTGATCTTGATTCTATCCTCTGTTTATGCAGCCCAGAACTGTGTTGGCTTTTTAACAGCTGCTGCACACTGCTGGCTCATATCTAGATGGTTATCCACTAGGACTCCAAGATCCCTCTCACAGGTACTACTATTGAGCAAGGTACCACATATACGGTACTGGTGCATTTTGTTTTTTTGGCCTAAATGTAGAACCTTACTTTTTTCACTGTTGAATTTCATTTTGTTAGATAGCGCCCAATGTTCAAGTCTGTCAAGATCTTTCTGTAACTTGAGCCTATCTTCTGGAGTGTTGGCTATTCCTGCCAGCTTGGTGTCATCTGCAAATTTGATGAGTTCCCCATCTATCCCCTCGTCCAAGTCATTGATGAAGATGTTGAAGAGTACTGGGCCTAAAACAGAGCCTTGGTGTACTCCACTGCATACTTCCCTCCATGTGGATGTAGTTCCGTTGAGGACTACACGTTGAGTGCGGTTGGTCTGCCAGGCAATCTCACTTCCTTTACATGGATGATTTTACAGCTGTATGGGAAACATCATCTGAAATGGAGTCCTTGAATGTATCACTTTTTTCTGCTCCTTTTTGTATCTATGAACTTTATCATAAAATGTAAATGGTACATGTTTGGGTTACAGCTTAAGGAGGTATAAGGAGTTATATCTTCAAAACTACATAGTTTTGTATAGGTTTGATTTCTTCTCCATTTTTAGTGCTAACCACTGGCATTTTTATGCCTAAAGCAAGACACAAATTTGATTGTACTGACTCATATATAACACCTTCCTGCACAGTTTAGGTACAAATTTCTGTGGTTGTGTTCTGTTCTATTTATTCAGAGAAGCCTAACCACCTGCTAGGTAGTTTATGTTAAGCAAAATGATATAAATAGAAACTGCCAGTTGTATGACTTGTTATAAATATTCATTTAAATTGGAGATGACATATTTTAAACCTATACTGTTTGTATCCCATGCCTTCCATCTTCTCTGTGTAAGAGTATATGCTTTAGCAGCTTGTGTCATGAAAGCAGTATATTTTTTTATTTGTTGCAGAATTGCTCAAAAGCAGTGCTGTGTCTCGTATTTAAAGGAGAATAGCTGCATTGCTGGCATGATTGCTGCAAGAGAAGGTGATTTATGTGGATCAGATGAAAGCGATACCTGTGGAGGATCATTTTATAAGGCAAGATATTCTGCTGAATCTTTGTGGTATCCTTGCTAATACAAACCAGCTTATGGTTGGACCATTTTAAACCTTAAAAAAAAAAATCCCGAATTTTACTCAATTGCAGAGCATCATGGGTAGGAAATAATTTTTAAAAGTTACTTAGCTAAGCAGTTTGGCTGTTTGCCTCTATTTCAGAGCTTAGGCCAGATGTACAATTTATCTAGCTGATAAGAATTTCATTAGCACTTTGCTTAAGCAGTCTGTCTCCACTATTATAGTTAACAGCATGACAGGATTTTTTTAAAAAAAAAAACCACGATCACATTATAGATAAATTGTTGAGTTCCATGTGTGGTTAGACATATATATTGGCTTAAAAGTAAACCGAGCAATTAAACGGATTTAAACTTTAAAAATATTTTATCTGATTATATTATTCTTTGTAAAGGTGGTGTTTGGCAAAAACTGCAATACAGCTTAGTTTCTGCAACTCAAGGTCTGACTCCTTATGTGTGAAACCTTTTCTTCCAGATCTTAACCACATTTAAGATTTCAAAATTAATATTGAACAGAGAATAATTTTGATTGATTACAGTTGGTGTTGACTCTTGGTGACCATATACTCTGTTTTCCCTAAAACAAGACCTATCCTGAAAATAAGCCCTAGCATGCTTTTTACGCATGTGGCTAATATAAGCCCTACCCTTGAAATAAGCCCCACTTAAATGCCTCTAATGGCAGAAAGTGAAGAGGAACTAAAAAGCCCCTTGATGCGAATGAAGGAGGAGAGTGCAAAAGTTGGCTTGAAACTCAATATTAAGAAAACTAAGATCATGGCATCCAGCCCTCTCAACTCCTGGCAGATAGATGGGGAAGAAATGGAGGTAGTGACAGATTTTATTTTCCTGGGCTCCAAGATCACCACAGATGGGGACTGCAGCCAAGAAATTAAAAGACACTTGCTCCTGGGGAGGAAAGCTATGGCAAATCTAGACAGCATACTAAAAAGCAGAGACATCACCCTGCCAACAAAAGTGCATATAGTCAAGGCGATGGTTTTCCCAGTTGCAATGTATGGCTGTGAAAGTTGGACCATAAGAAAGGCTGAGTGCCAAAGAATTGAGGCCTTTGAACTCTGGGGCTGGAGAAGACTCCTGCGAGTCCCTTGGACTGCCAGGCGAACAAACAAGTCAGTCCTAGAGGAGATCAACCCTGACTGCTCTTTAGAAGGCCAGATCCTGAAGATGAAACTGAAATACTCTGGCCACCTAATGAGAAGAAAGGACTCACTGGAGAAGAGCCTAATGCTGGGAAATATTGAGGGCAAAAGAAGAAAGGGATGACAGAGACTGAGGTGGCTGGATGGAGTCACTGAAGCAGTCGGCGTGAGCTTAAATGGACTCCAGAGGATGGTAGAGGACAGGAAGGCCTGGAGGAACGTTGTCCATGGGGTCACGATGGGTCGGACATGACTTCGCAACTAACAAAATGCCTGTGCAGCCACCTGCCTGCCCATTCTGTCTGGTTGCTTGTACTAGGGGCCGGGATAGCTCAGGCAATAGAGAAGCCTGTTATTAGAACACAGAGCCTGCAATTACTGCAGGTTCGAGCCCGGCCCAAGGTTGACTCAGCCTTCCACCCTTTATAAGGTAGGTAAAATGAGGACCCAGATTGTTGGGGGGGCAATAAGTTGACTTTGTAAAAAAAAATATACAAATAGAATGAGACTATTGCCTTATACATTGTAAGCCGCCCTGAGTCTTCGGAGAAGGGCGGGGTATAAATGTAAACAAAAAAAAAACCAAAAAAACTACACACATGAGGTGAGGTGGAGGAGGTAGAGCTGCCCTCACTGGCTTACCTCAGGTCTCCCACAGCCAGGCCATACATGCTCAAACAACTAGCTTGTGGTGTGTCGCTCAGCTTCCTTTTCCATTGGGGCTGCAAGCAAGCAGAAGTGGGCCTGCAGCTACATGGTGTTCCGCTGGACAGGGCTGCCAAAGCCGCAGCTATGAGGAAAGGCAGGTGTCGAGGGCATGGGTAGCCTGGCTGTGGGGGTCCTGAGGTAAGCTGGTGCAGGTCACGTGGGGCAGCTCCACCCCTTACCTCGTGGCAGCAGCACTTGAACACCGTGTGGCCTCCTGCCCCACCACAAAACAAGCAGAAGAATATGGTCCTCCCGTATATGGGAAAAAATAAGACATCTCCACAAGTCCTAGTGCTTACTTTGGTGCCCAAAAGAAAATAAGACTGGGTCTTATTTTTGGAGAAACACGGTTAGATTTTTTTCCCCAGTTAAGACCTGTCCCTGATCCCTAATACCTTGCAATTGTGTGCTCATTGTTATTTTTATTGAGTTCATCCACCTGGCTGCTGGCTGCTATCCTCTTTTTCCCTTCCTTTCACCTTTCTCAATGTTAGAACCTTTTTGGGAGAGCTAGGGCTTTGCATAATGTGTCCAAAGTAGGATATTTTGATTCTGACAGTATATTTAGTCATTTGATTCTCACAAATACATTCTGCATAGCCTTTTCAAGATATGCATTAATTCTGCCTCATTAGGTAATATCCAAATATCTTGCAAATACATTTATCAGAATGAAATTTATATACACTGGTTCATGGGGCAATTCAAGCTGTAATTACTGAATGATTTATTGAAAATATTATTTTATGTTTTCTGAAACATGAACAAATAGTAAAGCTATAGATATCCATATGGGGCCAAGGATGAAATGTGCTTTGTGACCTTAGAATGGAAGCTCCATCTTTGAGGTATGTGGGTGTGATGTCCTGGTACAAGTCTGAAAGAGCGGGGCTTGTGCTATGATCACAATGCATGTTTTGCCTGTTTGAGATCATTGTGGTTATGGGTTGATGCCTATGATGATTTAGAGTAGAAGTCATTGTGATAAAAATGTATATTAAGCATGAAATAAAAAAGTGAACTCTATTTCATTTGTATTTGGAGTACCTCAGATGTCAGATAATTATATGAAGCCTTTAGTATATTGATTTATTGTAGCCTTCCCATCTTTGCCCTCAAAGTAAATTTCTACTACTCACATCAGTGATGTGAAGATTGGGATGATGGAGTCCAAAATACATGAAGAAAAAAGAAAAAGTGATTTTTTTTTGTTCTAAAGCATTTATATCTAATTATCTCTTAAATAATACTTTGCAATATGAAGTGCACTTTATTATTTCCCTTAGCATTTATCCTTCTGTAGTTGTTAGGAAAGCATACTTTGGGACCCGTAACAACTTAATTATTCCATTTCAAATGCTTAAATAAGCAAGTATTTCCATCAGTTAGTGTCCTGAGCCTGTGTGACACCAAGGTACATCAACCTCTTAAACAATGCTTCATCTTCATAGGGTCTCAGAAAAGATTCCCTCATCTTCATAAACTGCAACCATGTGCGTGCTAACGTATGTAAGTGGCCATGTTTGTGAGATTACCATACCATAAGAGTACCATTTTTATTTTTATTTTATTTTATTTCATTTGTCACAGCAGTATATATAAGCATAAGCATAAAACAACTATACAACATATAAGCGTATATATAATGAAAGGAAACAATAGGACAGGAACGGTAGGCACTTTTGTGCACTTATGCACGCCCCTTACAGTCCTCTTAGAAATGGGGTGAGGTCAATGGTAGTTATTATGGTACCATAATAATTGGTATCAAGTTTGTGTCTCAGATGTGAGATCTGGATATGGAGAGAGATTTCTATTTTCCCTTTGCAATGTTCAGACCAAGTTCTGATTGGTTTGTGGCCTCCACAAAAGAAGCGACATTCAGATGCTCTACCTAGGCACCTGATGGATCCAGCAGGTTCCCAAAGGATATTTGGGGAGTTCCATAGCAATCTAGTAGGCAGTTCTGATTGAATGAGCCACTGGTAATGAGAGGCAAGTCAAGTGGTGGACAAGATTGCCCCAAGCAATCTCTTTCTGCTGGACTCTTTTAATAGACTCTTTAGTTTACTGTGAACTTCTGGGAAATAAAGGATACCCTACGGTGCTAATGGAGAAAGATGAGAAAATATTCTGATTAAACACAAGTTTACACTCATATTCACTGATGAGAGAAGTGAATCACTTTTATTTTTCCTCTCTTATTGTGTCATAGGGCCATTGTCTAATAGCCTTGCTTTGGTTGAACAACTCTCTATTAAGAAATAATTAAGACCAATTTGCACCACATTTTGCTGATATAGTTATTCAGATTTGCCAGAATCTCAATGCTGACTTCTGTCAAGTCCTAGATGTGTATAGTGTGACTTTCCTGATCCTTTTATATAGCTCAGTGGCTTTTGATACTATACTTATCAAGTTGTGACTGGAAGCACTGTTTTGCAGTGGTTCTATTTCCTTCTCTCTGGGCAGTCTCAAGCAGTTGTGGTGGGGGAAGAGAGGTCATCCTCTCTGGGGGCACAGTGGTTAGAATGAAGTATTGCAGGCTGACTCTGCTGACTGTCAGCAGTTTGATTCTCACTGGGTCAAGGTTAATTCAGGCTTCCATCCTTCCAAGGTCGATAAAATAAGGACCCAGAGTGTTGAGGTCAATATTCTGATTCTGTAAACCACTTAGTGAGGCCTGTAAAGTACTGTGAAGTGGTATATAAGTCTACATGCTATTGCTATCCTAGTGGCCCCTACATCAGAGGGCCCCCTGTCTCTATTATTGTTTAACATTTCTATGAAGCCAGTGAGTAAGATTTTTCAGCATCATCACCACAAGATACACTGATGCCCTATCCCAGTGCCCAGTGGTTATTAGAATCTCGATAGGACAGAAAAGACTGACTCACTCCTGACTCGTGGGGCTCCTTTCATGACCTTGCCAAGAAGCTGGAATAAATGACACTGCAGCACTCAGGTCCCAGATATGGGCTTGCTAACTTCCAACCTGGTATCCTAACCACCTCACTCCCATTTCTACTGGTGAATTGACTTTATGAAATAATATCCCTGAAGATTTGTCTCTTTTGCCACTGCAGAATATGTTTTTAAACTTTTGTGCGCAAATTCAGTTTTAAATTGTTAAGTGCCAACTTATTAGGGGAAGAGAAATATATTTATGTACATTTCGTGCTAATTATTTATGCTAATTATTCTTGTTTCATGTACTGTTTTATTCTTTATCTTTGCAGTCTATGCAAGTATATTTCTAAATGGGTAAATTTTAAAAAAGAAATTAACACTAGCTAGGTTTCCAGTTATTTTTAAAATTGTTTTTAGTTGCCGAATTAGTTTTTTTGGGTAGCAACCAAATCATAACTTGCCCTGTGATATAGATAAATGAAACAATTTGCCTTTTTGAGAAAATGAATGCCATTTTTTCCCCATATATGATACTGATTCAGTAAAGATATAATTAAAATGTGGCCATAGTATAAAATAAATAGATATTTTTGTTATAAATCAACATGTTTTATACTTGTTGCTATCTTATTTATACACTTTTAAATCAGTACTCCTTATGAAGAAAACAGTGAGTGAAAAATAAAATGAAATGCCAAGGATTTAATTCCTATTTTTATAAAAACTTTAGTTCTACATAGCACACCTGTACTACACATAGACAAAACTCAGCAAAGAAGCTTCATCTAGAAATACGATTCCTTGTCCTCCATCTTCAGCAAGGTATTTATTGTGAATAGAGATCTGTGTCAGTTATGGAGAGTCGGTCCAATTCTCATTCAGCCATAAAGTTGTCTGTAAGTTTAATCTTGCTTTCATAATTGTTAAGTTAAAATGGTATAAGGGGAAAATCTCTGAACTTTCTAGAGGAAGGATAACATATAAAGCATTACATGAATAAATAATTCGATTCTCTGGTATAATTTAAGACAATGTTTTGTACCTGTTCTGGTATTAGATGTTGTTTTGTTCTATAGTCAGCATGTAATGGATTTATATAATGCTCCCCATAGCAACAGTAATAAACCATAGTATACCGTTTCATGAATCGACATAAGAAACTGTAGTGTAATTTCAGCTAAAAACATATGTTCTGGGTTAGCATGGTCTCTTTTGTCTTCTATATGCTCCACATGTAAAGGGAGGGGAGGGGGGGAAATTGTGTATATGTTTTTCACTCTAAATGAAAGAAACTTAAATTCCATTCTATAAAGAATCATTCTGCTGATTTATTTCTTCTCTAAGGGTGTAGTAGACGCATCTCTGAAACCTCCCAACTTAGCATATGTCATGTCAGAATCATAGATGTGTTCATGGACAATACAATGGACAGTCCTGCAAATATTTTGCAACAAAATATATTTTCCCCTAAATCTCTAAATTCTAAAGCCGTATGGAATAATTGGTGGTTTACAGTGATGTACAATAGAATGGAACTTCAGTAAAAACAGTAGAATCAAAACCCTCCATATAGAGGTAATGGCACTATTGCACAGATAATATCTAAAAAAGACCAATAAGTTTGAGTTTAGCTCTTTGGAAAAGCCCACTTATCTTGGCCAGAGTATGGAGATGGTTTATTGCTGTCTTGAGTGATGGTTTTTGAATTCCAAGTAATCTAGAACTCTGGTTTTTTTCCTGGGTATCCAAACACTAGCTAGGGTTGACAATGCTTAGTTTTTCCTAGCCAAGGTCAACTAGGAAGACAGAGAGAGGTATGCATTTTGTTGCCAGAAAAAAACCATGAAAACCTACTTTTAAATATTCAGGGAAATTCTGTATAATTGGTTGGTTTGCAATTCTAGGCAGTAAAATGTTTAATTGATTATTACTGTGGCCCTCTAAGCAAAACAACCATGTTGTCAGGGTTCCAAGTAATAGATTCATTGCAAGCAAGAACTCCGAGCCAGGGAGATTCCTCAAAAAATGGCTTTATTGGAAATATCAAATTGGCACATATCTGGTGAAAACCAACTCTAGGTTTTTACCTAATTAAAAGTAAAAGTTTTCCCCCTCAACTCAAACAATCAGTCACATGGCCCAATCAAGACAACGTCTGCATGTTTGGTGATACCACTCCACCTTCCTCCAGCCAGGTGTTAGAACGTCCTTGGTTCCCAGGGGAAAGTATTTTATTTTGACTACACAACCCCAGCTATCTCTAATTCTCCCTCCCTATCCCTCGCTCCAGTATGGCAACACCAAAGCACCAAAATGGCTTTGGCCAAGTCATTTTCAGGGCTGACACATATTACAATCATTATAAAGAAGAGTATAAACAGTATAGGTGCTAAAAAAAATTTTTTTTAAATTTTATTTTTCAAATAAACAAATAGGCACTATTTTTTGGGGGAAAACAACTGAACAAAACTTTTAGGACTTTTGGAAAAGATCAGCAGATTGACCAAATGATGTTCTCCTAGAACAAAGTCATAAGTAGATTTTACATAACTTTTGGAATACTGGTAATGTTTGGTGCACGAACTACCATACATGGTTCCAAGACATTGTTCTTTAGGGATGTGCTTATAAGAAGAATTGGGGCCAAATGATTTCTGGGTCAATGCTGATATTAGGTTTTTGAAAGAGTAGCTTGGAATTAAATTGAGACTTGTTACAACCTGTCATGTGTGGTTTCTTAACTTATTTCAGTTGCAAACATGGCAAGAAATACAGCAAAATATGCTCAAGGTTGAGAATCTGATTTAAATATTTATTATGCCCTTTCCTCATTAACCATGTAACCAGTAAAGCCATTAGGGGAGGGAGCTATGGGAATAAAAAAAAATATTCTGACTGAAGCAGCTTGGAAGCAAAATGTCTGAAGAATTCAGGTTAAATGGCTTTTAAAAAGAAGTCTTTTAAGTTTTCCTGGGGTGTATATGTACGGTAATATCTTCTTGCAAATATTTTATTTCATTGAATATGTGAAAGATGATTTTGGAATAAGTCGGTACACTTTTGCTCTTTTGCATTTTTTTTTGAAAAATAAATGTCTCCCCACCCCCCAAACACACACCAGAAGTGAGTTTCAGCAGGTTCTGACTAGTTCTGGAGTAGTTTGGAGAACCAGTAGTAAAAATTCTGACTGGCCCCTTCCCCATCTAGTCTTTGCCTCCCGAGGCCCAGCTGATCGGGAGGAAATGGGATTTTGCAATATCCTTCCCCTGGAGTGGGGTGGGAATGGAGATATTACAGTATGCTTCCTCTGGCACACCCACCAAGCCACACCCACACCCACACCCACAGAACTGGTAGTAAAAAAATTTGAAACCCACCACTGCCCCACACCCTAATCTTTATATCATAGATTAGGAAATAGCTTCTATTAGTCTTTGTGGTGATAGTTGTACTTTGGAGATTGCATGCATTCCTCCTGTTTGCTGTAGCTTGATTTAGCAATTTGCAAATAGAATTATAAATTGAATATCTTGGGGGTAAATATAATTACCTGCTGAGATACATTAACTTTCTCAGTAAGAGATAATAGGTCTATTAGAGGCAAGTTGCAAATTATTACACTAACAAAGTAACTATGGATGACCTCAACGACAGATGCAGCTGTGGAAAATCAGACCATCAGAAAGGTTTAGCTAGGGAAGCCCACAGATTGGACATGAAAGAATAGTTCAGGTATCTCTGAACAATTTTCTTGGCTGCAGAATGGAAACCATTTATTAGTGCCTTATTGTGAGATGGCTTTGACTTCACAGTCTAGCCTGAAGTTTAGTATTCTCTTGTAATCTTCTGTCCAAGTATTAACCAACTCTGTTAGTTTAGAGACCCAGAGAACATCAATTTGAGGCTCCTGAGATGTAGCTCTTTAAAAATCAGTGAGATACTCTACTTGAATCTTCAAATTCTATATTTTTCCCCTATACTAGTATCAGTGGCAAAATTAATGAGATGTAGGAAAAGATATGATAGGAAATTCATCTCATGTTTTATACCAGGGATCATATGTGATTACTTATTTCATTTTCTATGGTTTGTTTAGGCTCTGGGATTTCTTTTCCTCAAGCAATAGGTTTGATTGCCTTATACACTCTGACCTTTTACTACAGAACTTCCGCCTCTTCTGAAGGTTTCTATATTGCTCTCAAAAACACAAACAAAACAAAAACTTTCATCATCAGTTTTATTGGAACGGACCAAAAAAGTGAGGAGGAATAGTCTCATTTCATTTTTTTTTTCTGTTACATGCTGGCTGGATTAGATAGTCTAGAAGTCCAATTTATCAGGAAGAAGCCTGATTGGCAAAGACTTACTTAGGTTCATTGCCTACCTATCTACCTACTGCCATTTTTATTCACAAACTGCGTTTCAACCCCAATATTCTCTATGTATATGCTTGTCTAGTGTTGAATGCCAAAAAAACCCCATAAAATTATAAAATAGAAAAATCTTGGGAGACTTTCCATTAAATAAAAGTTAGGTATTCTTGCTCAAAAATGGCACATGAAAAGTCTCACAGATCATGTAATAATTGAAAAATAATTATCCTTATTTAATATTAGAGCCATCTAGGGGAGGTATCTGTATCTATCTGACCAATGGGCAGCTTCTAAATTTGATAAATAAATTTGAAGATCCCATAGGCACTTTTTTGCTAACCCTTACTTTGTATGGTAGCGCTCAAAATTGTCAGTGATAATATAATGGTCAGCACAAAGAAGGTTTGGGAACCAATTTTCTAAAGCATCTAATGTATAAATATAAAAATCCCTCCAAGGAAAAAACACTATCAAAACGATGAAATAATTTTCCTTTGAGATATGGTATGTCAAAGTTAATATGGTAAAACAGAAACAAAGCAAGGCATAAAGGAAAAAAAAAACAGCAGCCGACAGAATATTGCTATTGTTGGTTTATTTGTTTATTTCCTTTGGCTGTTTCTCAAATAATGTTTGACAAAGAGTGAGTCTTACTTGAGTGCAAGTAAGAACCTGTATTAAGGAATAACTTGTGGTAATAAGGACAGCGAAATCTGCTTATTTCTTCATCATTGTTGTACAGTACTTAACTGATAGTTGCCTTGTGGCTCTGGTTTGGATGATTCTGGATTCCTTGCAGGTTTGTCATATGTATTTCACTAAACATCTTTTAGAATGGCTCATTCTGGTTCTATGAAGATGATGGAGGTCAGTCTTGTCTGGTTATCGGATGGAATTGGATTTGACTACCCTTGAGGAAGTGAACAGGGTCCTTAGAATGCTGAACCCTGCCACCTGTGTGTTAGATCCATGTCCTCCTGGATAATTAGAGTTTTCATCCATCTCCAACTTGCATTTTGGAAAAGCTTGTGGAAAAGATGATAGGCCTGTGGCTTCAGAGATTGCTTGCCCTATTGCTGTCAGGATTTATGCTTGAATAGAGCGCCAAGGCAATTGATTGAATTTGTGGATGATCTCTGACAGCTTGGGAAATATAAAACAATCATGTTGTTGCTTGAGAAAGAAAAATCCTAGATCTATACAAACCACTGAAGAAGAAATAGCATATTAATCCTTGATACAAGCAAGGAGATTCAATTCCTATTATGTCTAACTACAATTATATTAATTTTGCATATGACATGAAAGATGTCATATTTGTTAAAAGAAAAGAATATTTGAATATGATTTTCTGGTATGGGAAAAATGAATCAATTAAGGCAAGGAATTTGAAAAATTGTTTCTCTTCATATAAAATATGACTGTGAGTGGCAGCAGTTTTGAGGACTACAGTTTGGAGAATAAATTTTAACCAGATTAGGTACAATAAAGCCCACCAGAGGCTCCGTGTAGCTTCTTTAGAGCTGTCAAAAAGCAAAAATGCTAATAAAATGTTGATTTGTTTTATATGGGTGATCTGAAGCTTTATAATTAATCAGAAATTGAAATCCAGTTATTGACAAACACTAAGAATTTTTAGCACTGGAATTTGGTCTAGCAATAAATTGGGATAAAATCCACTATTAATAATTGATTTTAAATGCCAAGTGATCATTCCATTAGGTACCATTAGGTACCATCCAGATGAAGCCTACATACAATTAGGCATTTTGAAGTTAAATAACATCAGACATGCACAAGTGATTAGCAAAGAATATATCCAAAGAGTTAAAATAAATTATTTAAGGCAAAAGGAATAATGGGAACACCATCAGTACCTTGCCCATACCTCTAATACTGGAATTTTTAACTGGACAGAAACCGAACTGGATAGTTTATACTGAAAAACTGGTAACTATTCACCATGTAGCAGGGGTGAAATGCTCCCAGTTCAGACCAGATCGCGTAGCGATGGGAGCAGGTAGTTCGGAGAACCAGTAGCAAAAATCCCTGCCCCCCTCCCGCCCACGCATCGCTGTTCCTCTTCTCTGTCCCTGAAGCTCTCAGTGGTCATATAGCCGCAAATTGCCTTAAATGACTGCCGCGGCGCTTCAAAGGGCCGCACTAAAGCTGATCAGCACTGTAGGCAGCTAGTAGACCGGTGCCTCTATTTTTAAAGAAAGTAGACCAGTGCCTCCCCAAAAAAAGCAATTGGTAGACCGGTGCCTCTATTTTTAAAGAAGGTAGACCGGTGCCTCCCCCAAAAAAGGCAATTGTTAGACCGGTGCCTCTATTTTTAAAGATGGTAGATTGGTGCGCTCCCAGGTTTTGTACACTTTATTATTTTTATTATTTATTATTATTGGCCATGCCCATTCAGTCATCTGACCACCAAGCCATGCCCACCAATTAAGCCATGCCCACAGAACCGGTAGGGGAAATTTTTAGATTTCACCCCTGCCATGTAGTATACCTACATAGTGATGTTGCTAGATTACACTTACCCTATAGAAATGGAGACAAAGGTTTACTTTAAGTTAAACAGGCTGTTGAAGAAAAAAAGAATAAATTGGTTGATTATGTAAAAGAGCAAACATTGATGCAAGTTAAAAATTGGAACCTACTGAATGCACGGGAAACAAAATATGAATACTGAAATAACGTAGTAAACCAAAAAAAGAATATTCGCAAGGAAAAGAATTACATGGTCATTTTCTACAAAAGAAAGGGAAAGTGGATAAAGATAAAACCTGGCAATGGCTTACAACTGGAGCATTAAAAAAAGAAACCGAAGGCTTGATTTTGGCTGCTTGTGAGCAAGCTATTGAACCAATTCAGTCAAGGCCAGATTTTTAAAAAAATCATCAAATGATCCAAAGTGCAGATTATGCAAAGAAACAGAAGAAGAAATAAATCATATATTCAGCTCATTACAGGAAGATTGCACAAACTAATTACAAACAATGATATAACCCAGTTGCCAAAATGATTCACTGGAACATCTGTAAAATGTATGAAAATGGGTAAGAATGTGTAGTTGAAAAAGTGGTTAAAATGTGCAGGCTGTAATACAACATAACCTGATAAAGTCTTGGCCCATAACACACAATATTTAAAAGTGGTTGAAAAGAAGAATGTGTGGATAATTGACGTGGCAATGCTAGGGAATAGTAGTATAGAAGTATAGTAGTGTGGAAGACAAAGAATTGGAGAAAGTGCCAAAGATCTGAAAATCAAAATTGAAAGATTATGACATAAACTGCCTGTGGTATCCCCATTTGGATGAAAGATTCTTGGACAGCACTTAGAAAATCTGCATATTGACAACTTAGAAACTTTTGCAAAAGACCACACTGCTGGAATACCTCAATACATTACATTTACCTCAATACATTATGATCACCTAGGTTTTTTGGGAAGAACTTGATGCATATGAAGGCCAATATCACTAAAGAACTGACAGCTGTCATTTCATATTATTATTTATATAATAATATATACAAGAAATCCTCGAATAACGACCATTCATTTAGTGACCATACAAAGTTGCAACAGCATTAAAAAAATGACTTATGATCGATTTTTACACTTACGACCATTGTAGCATCCCCCTGGTCACGTGATCAAAATTCAGATGCTTGGCAACTGGCATGTATTTATGACAGTTGCACTGTCCCAGGATCATATGGTCATCATTTGTAACCTACCCAACTGGCTTCCAATGAACAAAGTCAATGGGGGAAGCTATATTTGCTTAACGACCAATGATTTACTTAACTGCAGTGATTCATTGAACAACTATGGCAAAAAAAAAAAAGATCATACAATAGGGCAAAACTCACTTAACAATTGCCTTGCCTAGCAATGGAAATTTTGGCCTCAATTGTGGTAGTAAGTCAAGGACTACCTATAATAATTTCTACATTTAAACATTGTAATGTCAGGGATCCTGAAGCTTCAGGTATATGAATTTGAGGGCTTTATGAGAACTGTAGATTTGCTGTGTGAGGCTTAAGAATTGTTTTATAGGCTCTTCTTTATGTTCTTCCATCTAGAAAAGCTGTCTTGGTCGGAACACAAAATAAATTTTGATTTGTGTTCAGTTCTGGAACTTTCTTTCTAAGACTGGACTAACTTGATCTTTGTTTATTTTAGGTGAATTATGAAAACTTTATTTCTTCTGACTTCTGAATGCTTTTTTAAAAAACAGTTCTGACTTTGAAGTACTTAATTTTTGCAGTTTGCAAATATGTAAATAGTATTAGATTCTGTGTCACATTTGGCTTATCTTTGGCTGGAAAGATGATTCAGAAATAATTTATAAATTAATTAATAATCCCTATGGATTCTCTATGAGTTTATGAGAGCAGTTTTTATATGTTATAATGCCACACACACTACCACTTTTTGATATACTTCAATCAGCTTAAAGCATTTTGATCGTACTAAATTACACCAACATAATTGCTGTGTTAATGGCACCTTTCTCTTTCAGCAATGTTGTGATTGCTGCATGTTGGGCCAACAAGTAAAAAATGAGGGTCAAACCTGTGAGTCGAACCCAAATCTTGGCTATCCTTGCAACCATGTGATGCTTTCCTGTTGTGATGGAGAAGACCATCTTATCTCTCCAGAACTGAAGAGACAGCCTGAACCATTATCAACAGTGACACCTGAAAAATGTAAGAGCATTACTATTGTCTACAACAGGGGAAGGCAATTAATTTTTCCAACAGGCCACATGAGAAACTGGGACTATTGTGGAGAAATTGGCACCCATATGTTGAGGGAGGAGAAAATGAGAAGCCTCACCTCACTTCACCTCACCTCAGCCTGACTGCCTTTCTTCTACTGCAGATGCAGAAAAGTTCTCCCCCCCCCACACACACTATTAAAAATAGTCAAACCTGAAGGTACACAAAATACTGCATTTGTTACCAAAGCAACCTGTTATTTTTTTTAGCAAATCAGATTCCAGAAATACAGGTGACTTTTAACTTCTATAGCAAAGTTTCTTTGTGCAAAATTTGATTCTGTTTCTATTTTTTCTAAATGGTTTCTGAAAGACACATATGGAGAGGCCAGCGAGTTTTTAACAAAAAAAGTCAGGGCAATGTATATAATCCTATTTGTTTCATGAGGCAATTGTTATCCGATATCATGGGATATATACTAGGGAACTTGCTGTGGCTGGATTCTTCTGAAATCATATAAATATATACAGTAGGTATTATGGGATAGAGATGGTTCCATGTTTAATATGGAGACTTCTATAAAGAATGCCTACTTAAATAAAGATCATGATTTTCCTTTCGTAGAATATATACAGTATTTTTCAGAGTATAAGACGCACCTTTTTCCTCCAAAAAGAGGATGAAAATCTGGGTGTGTCTTATATTCCGAGCGTAGCGCCGCCCAGATTCTCAAATGGAAGTTTCAGAGACTGAAAAAAGCCCCCAAACAGAGCTTCAGAAAAAAAGTTCCCAAACAGAGCTTCAGAAAAAAAGCCCCCAAATAGAGCTTCAGAAAAGAAGCTCCCAAACAGAGCTTCAGAAAAAAAGTTCCCAAACAGAGCTTCAGAAAGAAAGCCCCCAAATAGAGCTTCAGAAAAGAAGCTCTCAAACAGAGCTTCAGAGGCCGCTTTTCTGAAGTTCTGTTTTGGAGGCTTTCAGAGGCAGAAAAAGGTTTTTTTCTGAAACAGAGTTTCAGAAGTTTCAGAGGCAGAAAAAAAAGCAAAAAAAAAAAAAAAAAAGCAAAGCACAGAGCTCACAACCAAGGAACCTGTTGCTAAAATTCACCTCTGGGAACAGTTGACTGGGGGTATTCCGGGAGGCCGATCCACCCGCCAATCAGCTTTTTTCTTATTTTCCTCCCAAAAACTAAGGTGCATCTTATACTCTGGTGCGTCTTATCCTCCAAAAAATATGGGTACATCAAATGAAAAAAAAATCTTCCATAAAGCAAGATATTTGCACCTCTCTTTTTCAAGATACTTATTAGCAAATGGCAGTTTTGAATTTTATAATAACAAAATCATCAAGAACAGAAACACATCTTTTTTTAAAAAAGAACAAATCTTCCAAAGAAGACAGTAGATATGCCCTGGCCTTTTTCATTATGAATTAGAAAATTATGCAGGTGAATGCATAATCAAAAAGAATATTAAAGTTGAAGTGTACCTTATCGCCATGTATGGTATACTTTTCTTGTTAAACAGAAAGATGTTCAATTTGTTTGTAAAGCTAGATACTATAAAAACATATATCCAATATGCTCAGATATAATAGTATTTTTTAAAAGTTCTTAAATCCATCTTGCTACACTGAATGTAGGGAAAAACCTATCATAGGACAGATATGAATAACATAATTTTTATAATGTAATCACTAACTTGTAATTAATGGTGCAGGACAATATAATATTTTAAAATGTCATTTTTATCATAAAATGAATCTAAATTTAAGAAACATGTTTCCTTGGTATAGTTGAAAGAAGAAAGGGGGATTCTGCATAACATCCATCACTTATGGATGGTGATCCTATTACAGAAGACCATAGTACTATATTGGCATGCTGTGTATATTAAATTATATATAAAGACTGCTTCAGCTTCAATTGCAACAATACACGAGCACACAATAGATTTAAGCTTAATGTTAACCGCTCCAATCTTGATTGCAGAAAATATGACTTCAGTAACAGAGTTGTTAATGCCTGGAATGCACTACCAAACTCTGTGGCCTCTTCCCAAAATCCCAAAGCTTCAACCAAAAACTATCTACCATTGACCTCACCCCATTCCTAAGAGGTCTGTAAGGGGCGTGCATAAGAGCACAAGCGTGCCTACCATTCTTGTCCTATTGTTTCCTTTTGTTATATCCAATTAATATAGTTATTACATACTCATACTCATATATGCTTATATATTGTATAATTATTTCATGCTTATGCTTATATATACTATGTGACTAAATAAATAAATAAATAAATAAATAAATAAATAAATAAATAAATAAATAAATAAATAAATAAATAAATAAATAAAATTTCCCCCACTTTGAGGATGCTATAATCCACGATCCATCCAGCTATTAGACTCAGTGGCCGGCATTGCACCATTACAGTGATTTTTGTTACATGGCTACAACATAGCCACAGAAGTTCTTGTGAAGTCAATAGAACCTTCCAAATAGACCCTCTCAGACTGTCCTCAGTTGAGAAATAACTCTATTATTTCTAGTAACTGCAGCCAATTTCTTTTCTGACTGGACATAGCAACAATTGCATACAAATAAAGAATACATATTTGGCATCTTTTAATTATTCAATCCATGGGGGAAATACACATTTGCTTTATGTGTGGATCTGAGTCACCAGTGGTTTATTTCTGGGTTTAATAAGTGGAAAGATGTCATTATTTTGTTTCAAATGACATCCACTATGATAAATGATAGATGTAGTCTTTTCAATAGTTACAACAGAAGATTGGAACATGCCCATTATTCCCGTAGAGGTTATATGGGTATAATTAAATTATTTTACATGAATGTTCCATAAATTATATTTCTAGAGGTACACAATAATTAATGAAGTACATTATTGTTTTTGACATTTAATTAGGTTTTAAATAAAACAGGACCCAGTCATGTAATATAGGAAAATCTATTCCAGAACTAATGTAGTAGAAAGAATTATGCATTTCATTTTTTAAAGAGTGTGAGCTAGCATATAGAAAATCTGGAAGGTTTAAAATACAGTTACTTTAAATGTGTGGTGTCATTTTCATGGTAAATATACCTACTAACAAAATAAGCTCCTAAATGAATGTGATGAAATTCAAGAAAAGAGAGTTGGTGATGCTATGGAAAGTCAAAGGTACATGAAAGAAAAATAGAGCTGTTGCAGTTTGGAAAGAAACAACAGCTATGCTGAAGTTTTTTTCTTTAACATACCAGACTTGGTAGATTAACTATAAATAGGCATTTGCACATTGTCTGAAAACCAAAAATTAAAGGGAAATACTGAAATATCTGCATGTACTACATATGGAGTATTTTGAGAGGAGCTGAATTGCTCCTGGCAATTGTATGGATTAGTCCTGGCAGTTTTCTTGACAAGATTTTTTAAAAGTAGTTTGCCATTGCATCCTTCCTAGAACTGAGAGAAAGTGACTGGCCTAAAGTCCATCCCCCCCTCCCAACTGGCTTTGTGTCTAAGGTGGGAATGGAAATCTGTGTCTCTAGCCCAGTGCACCATTGCACCAAGCTGATTCTTAAATGGAGCATAGTGGGAAGAATTTCATCCTTAGTTCTTTCCCATTCCCTCTATGCATTGCACTATTTTGATTCCTATATCATTGTCCATCAAATTAAGAGAGCATATGCACCAAAAGAGCATATGACCTGCACAGAGGAATTGCATCTAGGGAGGGAGAAACATTTGGTTGGCAGTCATCCAGAACTTTGTAGGAGCTATCTGAAATGAAAAGGTACTGCTAAGGAGTAGACTCCTATAGAAATTGGATAGAAATCTGAGCAGAAATGACTTCTGCTATAATGTCATTTTAAGCCAAGACATGATATATCATTGAATCGAGACAGGTATCCAAACTCCAAGAAACAAGATTTCATTGGATTCCTCTTACTTCAACTTTCTTTCAAAATATATTGAATATTTTTTGTCCCAGACTCAAAAAGTTCATTTTTCTCTCAAGCCTTCTATTTTTTTCATATAATTAACTATGAAATTTAAGGAATACCACAAACCAAAAGCACAGCCAACAAAAAAGTAGAGCTGTAAAAGTATTCAAGCATGAATTCCATTAGGAGCAAATTTAGCTGTTCTGTTTCCACTGGACTTCTCCATGGCTTAGATGTTTGCATCAAATGAAATCTGATAGGGTTCATCTTTTCCTAATTAAAAATCTGCAAACACTCTCCGATTAAATGAAACTGAACTAAATTAAATTAAATTAAAACATGGTAATTGGAAGTTGCACGCAAACAGCAGCCATTGCGTATTTTTAAAAGCTAAGATAGTAAAAGCCTATTGGCTGAAAGTATGAACTGTGATCTATATTGTAATTGCTTATCTGGAATTTAGTTCAGATAACTAAATTGGTTATCTGGACTACATGGATAAGTTCAGAATTCTTCTGTTGGTTCACCAGCAAATGGAACTTGCCTGGATTCGAGGTGATGAGAAACAGGACACCTTTTTGTTAGCTGTGTCATATTTGCCCTGGGATGCCTTGTCCTTACACCAAAAATGCAAGAATTATTTTGATTCTGTTGCTTATTGCTTATTAATATTGCTTATTGCTTTGATTTATTCAATGTTTGGGGGGGCGACTGATGGTGGAGTTTATGCTCTAGGCAAAAACACTCCCTTGTGGGTTGTTTTGGGTAAATGGTGGTCTAGAATAATTAGTAAGTTGTCATGTTACTCATTTTTTTTTAAAAAATATTGTTTTTCTGTTTCTAATAATAAGCCAGGTAGTTTTTGACCTGAAGTCATAAGAATGACTTTGGAGCAGTGCTAGATTAACCTTGGGTTTTTATCGGTGGGTCCCTCTATTTCATATTCTTCATGTTTTGAGCAAACTTTTTTTTTTAAAAAAATCAGAGCTTTATCTGCTTTTGCTATTTCCACGAGCAGTTCTGTTTTAGCTCATGTCGTCTAAGCTAATTACTTTCCTGACCAAGGAATTCAGAAGTTGTATTACAACACATCTAGATTACATCAGGATAGGGGTGGTGTGATATAAAAGCTTTAAAAGAAAGCATCACTTTTTAATGTCAACCTAAAGCTCCAAGGCTGTTTGTTCTCTTTGAAAACTTTTGGGCTCCTCTTAGAAGTATCACAAAACTGTACTTCTTAGTGTGATAGAAATGTAAAATTATTAAATATGCAATAGAGGGTAATCATCATATTTTTTGATAAATAAAATTGAGTATAGTCCCCGGTATACCAGTCATAGACCAAATGCAGCCATCCACCATCTGGAAAAAATTGTGAACCTTTCCATGACATCCATACATACGCATGTACAAATATATTAGAACACAAACACAAAACAGCTGTGAGTTCTTATCATTTATAAACTCACTTGTTTTAAATCTGAAAAGCAAGGGTACAATCAGCTCAATCAGAAGATGGTGAAATTCGTAGGGGCCACTGCCTGTTGTGTACGACCAGTGGAAAATCAATTTTCCCTTTTCCGTTTGCCCTCTGTATTTGCTGACCAGATGAACTGTGTACTTAGAACTGAAGCAATTGCTTTTAATCAATGGGCATTTAAAAGTTCAGCTCTCCTCTCTGAGTTTTTCCTCCTGCCGGTTTACTAGATCAATAATGCTTACCCTTTAGTTTCCCTTCCCTCTCCAGCTCACAGCAATGAAAACAGAAGAGCTAATTTATCCCATGTGTTAATGTTTCGGCATGTTTTGAGCTTGCCCAGAGCTTGCAAGCATGTAACCTGAACTTGGGGGGGGAAAGATGTTTACCATTAAAAGCAAACCTTTTTTTTTTCATATATATTTCATTTTTTCTGCTTTGCCTCTGTTGCAAGTGAAGCTAATTTTGGAAATCACTGTTACGTGTTATAGCATTCACTGAGTATGAACTTTTTTTTTTTTTACAAACTGACCTCTGCTTTGTGATTAACTTAATAATCTTTATTTGTAAACCATGGTGCAAGTAGTGTAGCAATTTGATAGCTCTCTAGCTAGATGGATAGATAGATGACAGATAGATAAAGTTGTTCAGTGCGCATAAAACCTCTGACCCATTGTAAATCTTAATTCATGGGTCAGTGTCTTTATTGCTCCTTATCCTACACCTTTGCCTATCATGTAGCATTTTTGCAATATGGAGTGCTACAAATAAGAACTCTTGGGATCCATCGCTTGACTGTCTAGCAGGCATCCTGCATCCTTCTTATCCTCTGCAGGCTTATATGAGAAGGCTCAGTAAGATAAAATGACAGGGGCTGACAGTGATTATTTGCCTCGGGAGTGGAGGCATTGTCAAGGAAAAGGTTGCCCCAGGGCACTCAGGAGGAGGCAAGAACTGTTGACAAGAATCTTCAGCTGGATGAAGATCAAATTATTTATGCCCATGGAGGATCCCCTGTCATCTGTAGTACTATGTCCATTATTATTCAGGGGTATCTTAAACCATCCCGTAGAAGAAGTTATTTCTTTGTTAACATCGTCCCCTACACATAGTCATATAACATGCATAGACTGTTTTCCATGAATTCTCATCTCGATTGATGACTAAGGAATGTTGTCAGTGACAGAGAGAGAGGATCACCACGAAGCCTTGTCAATTAGTCATGAAGCTGAAATGTCAAACAGCCTGCCTGGGGATGACCAGGATGAGTGCCTTGCCTATCCAGGAGAGCTTTGTCAACACCTCTGTATCAACACTGTGGGGTCCTACAAGTGCTCATGTTTCCCAAGCTTTACTTTGCAAGATGATGGACTCAGCTGCAATCCAGGTGAGAAAATAAACCCAGGTAAGAATATGTATGTTGGACCTAACTATAACAACATTACTTTCATAGTTAGTGTTTCTTCGTTAATGAAATACCCATTTGTTTCTAAATATATTCATAACTTAGTGACTTAAGTATTTGGTGAACTTTGAACCTCAACATTTCTTGCTTGTTTGTTTTACCACCTTTATCTTTGCTCTTACAAAGATGAGACATTGCATAAAGCTTTAAATATCACAGGCTGAGAATACCTCCCCCTCCCTCCCTCCCTCCCTTTCTCTCTCTCTATAGATAGATAGATAGATAGATAGATAGATAGATAGATAGATAGATAGATAGATAGATAGATAGATAGATAGATAGATAGATATGAACCAGGGGTGGGTTCTACTTAGCTTTACTACCAGATCGTATCATGCCCACCCGTGTGATGCGCAGATCACTTTTGATGATGTTTGGGTCAGTGGATGGAGCTTCCCGCTGGTTTTACTACCGGTTCTATAGAACGGGTCTGAACCGAGGGCAACCCACCACTGATATAAACCCTTCTTCAATAGCTCCACCATCTCCAAGAAAAAGTAATATTGTAAGCCACCCAGAGTTACCCTGTAATAAGATAGGTGGCCAATAAACTGGATAAATAGATAAAAGTAAATAAATACAAATCAGTTGTATTTATCCTCATATGTGGATAAAAGTTTAACAAGGGTTTTTCTGAAACCAACTAAATAGCCCACGACAAACATTTAACATTCTTTCTTATTTTCTAGGGCTTGTTTTTTACTCAAATATTGTTACATCCTGAATAATTGGACATCCATAATAATCTCTAACAGACTGCCAGTTATGTGCAGCTGTAACTATCTTGTTTTACTTAGCAGAAACTAGTTTAGAAATTAGTGAACTTTTATGGTGGGTATTTGAATATTCTACTTAAGCAACCAGAATGACTTTATTATTTTGGATTAATCAGATGACAGTTTTCCGGAACATTCCAATGGAAATAAGAAATTCTTCTTCATTGTCAGTTGGTTCATAGGCCAAATGTTTTTCTTGCAATCATCTATCAGGTGCAGCCCTACTGAAAGAAGAAAAGATGGTCGCAAACTTAAATAACTTTGCAAGACTATTTGTTGTGATAACTATATACTGTTTCCAGGATCCAGAGGCAATGAGCTATAATGCTGGGAAATGGAAATTACCAGCAAACAGCAGCCCTTTTGAGGGTTATGGGGTTCTGAACATTATCTGGGTAACCAGCATGGTCTTTAATCCAGCAATTTCTTTTTAAGATTTACTAGTACACATTGTTCTACAGATAGCCCTAAACTTACAACAATCAGAAGTTGGCTGGGAGACTTGCATATGGCAATAAACACATACATAAATAGATGCCAGTTGCCAAATGCTCAAATTTTGATTATGTGACCATGGGTATGCTGCTAAATGCAAGGATCAGTCATAAATTCCTTTTTTCAGTGTTGTTGCAATTTTGAATGGTCACTAAATGAATGGTTGTAAGTTGAGGACTACCTGTATATCTTCCAAATTTAATTCACATTTATAGATATTTCCAATGTTCTAAATGTAAGTCTTTATAAATCCTATCTTTATACATCTTATCTTTATAAAGTAGAATAAGAAGATCATTCACTTTCTGCACTGTGAGGCACAAATTATCAGTTTCACCCCTTCTGAGTGTTTCTGATTTTTTTAAAAGGAAAAAACTGCATGACAATTTGTATTTTTAATTTGTCAGGCCTCTTAATATTTATATGCTTTTTCTAATAAAAATGGTTTTACAAGCAGCCCCCTGCAATAATATATTTTATAGTGTATGGTATTTAGTATGACTTATGCATAAGTTTACATATCTTTTTAAAGCTATATATTTTATATATGCTTTAAAAATTAGAGGTCTACATTTCAGAAGCTGTAGAAGTGCGAGAGCAAATTATAACTGCATTCTGGTTTATGTTGTAATTTGCAGGATGCAAATTGGGTAGGTAAATATTAAAATGAGAACCAAGTAAAATTCTCCCCCAACCCTGCTGAAAGTATGGAAATAATCACATTAGTAAAAAAGTAAAATCCAAAACACATAAGCATTTCCAGGACAACCATCAGGCTCATATATAAGCTGATAAAGAGTTTAAATTGACACTTCAAATGTTTTTTTTCCATCTTCTCCCACCTAATAGCGAAATAAACATAGCATATGTCATGAGATTACTGAATTGTGCATTAGTAATCTCAGCTAAGCATCATTGTAGTGCTTCAGGTGCTCCACTGAACATGGAAGGTAAAAAATGGGGGAAAGAGACATGGAAGTGGAAGAACTATGTATTTCATGTAGCCTAGGTCTGCAAATGGATTAGTTTCTTTTGAGTTTTTTTGTTGGTAAATAGCACAAGGAGAAAGGAGGTATCAAAAATGCTATGAAGTGAATCAGAGATTCTATTCAGAGTCAATCAGAACCTAACCAAATCATATTTAAGCTTAGCATGTTGAACAGATTCTATCCCATGAATATATTGAGAATATATTGAGAATTATATTAAGAAGGCTGTGAAAATATTTACAGACCCCTTGCATCGTGGACATAAACTGTTTCAACACCTACCCTCAAAATGACACTGTAGAGCACTGCACACCAGAACAACTAGAATAGAATTGATTTTTTTTTATTAGCCAAGTGTGATTGGACACACAAGGAATTTGTCTTGGTGCATATGCTCTCAGAGTACATAAAAGAAAAGATATGTTCATCAAGGTACAACACTTACACAAGAACAGTTTTTCCCCCAATGCCATCACTCTGCTAAACAAATAATTCCCTCAACACTGTCAAACTAGTTAGTAAGTCTGCATTACTATTAATCTTCTCATCGTTCCTACCACCCATCTCCTCGTCTACTTATGACTGACTGTATGACTGTAACCTTGTTGCTGGTATCCTTATGATTTATATTGAATGTTTCCTAATATGATTTGATTGCCTATCTGACAACAAGATGTGTAACTATTAAGGAAGATAATGCCTGAAGTTTATATTTTTCCTTTTTTATTTCCATACATTTTATCTCTATATCTTGTCTAATATTTCTGTTTAATACTTCCAGTGTCAATATGAATAATAGGGGATACAAAGGGCATCCTTGTTAACATCCTTGTTAACATTTTTTTAATGTTAACCTTCTCTGTCATATCTCCATTTACCTTCACCTTTGCTGTTTACTTATAATATAGCGCCTTAATCATGTTAATAAATCTCTCCCCAAAATCTATATCTTTTAATAGTTCTAGCATAAATTGCCAGTTCACATTGTCAAATGCCTTCTGTGCATCTAGAAAAATCAACACCATTTGGTTTCCTGGATATGTTTCATAGTACTCCAGCATATTTAAAATTATTCTCATATTGTCTTTAATTTGTCTCTTAGGTAAAAATCCATTTTGTTCTGAATGTATAAATTTATTTAGGAACCGTTTTAGTCTTTCTGCAATTATTGAGGCATATATTTTATAGTCAGCATTCAATAAGGATATCAGTCTGTAGTTTTTTTAATCTGTTGTAAGTCTGAATCTTCTTTTGGTATGAGAGTGATATATGCTTTTCTTATTTTTCACATTTCCAACATAAATTTGAAGTGCCTTTATACACTAGACATGTATAGACATGTATCACATCTCTAGTGACATGTATTAATGTCCTTTGCATCTTGTAACATCTGGTATTTAACTCATGGGGTTTTTTTTCCTTGCCATACAAACTTAGATATGTCCTTTTGGCACAGTCTAAATCATAGAAACTCACCCCAGCAATTACAGTTATAGTTTCTCCCATCTTAACATTTTAACTTCATTCCATCTATTACAATAGTTATTTTGAAATAGCACACAGTTAGAGTTGGGCATGACTGGACAGGGGAAACGTTTACCTTTTAAAATATTTGTCATGGTGATACTTGCCTATTTTATTTTCTTCTCCATCTGAAAACCTGTTTTAT
The DNA here is from genome assembly GCF_028640845.1 of Ahaetulla prasina. Lineage (NCBI taxonomy): Eukaryota > Metazoa > Chordata > Lepidosauria > Squamata > Colubridae > Ahaetulla > Ahaetulla prasina. The sequence goes on along the minus strand of NC_080540.1, from coordinate 67,511,452 downwards.
TCAGCAATTCTGTTCAATTTGTTATTTACATATTTTTGTTAAAATTTTCATTTCTTTTTTCTTTATAAATTTTAAAACCAGCTGGTATACCAACTTCTTTTAATTTTCCCTTTAATGTTTCAATTTCCCTTAAAGGATCTTCAAAAATCAAAACCAAGTCATCTGCAAGAGCCCTGACTTATACATTTATTTTTAAATCTTTACTCCCACATTCTCACTTTTTTTTCTTATATTTAATATTTCAAGGATCAAAATAAACAAGAGATGAGACAGTAGGCATCCCTGTCTTATTTCTTTGTGTATCTCACAAGGTGGGAGAGTTTAATTACTACGTTTCCCAATAAACTATAGAATTATTTGTATATTCCAAAGAAAACCTTTTTTGGAACTATAAAGATATGAAAGAACATAATTAAAATATTTCTGTAATATATGCTTTTTTAGATTTTGAAGATGATGCACAAAATACTGCCTTAGAGGAGAAAGCCACTCCAGCTCCAGAAGTTTTAAATATTCAACCTGCAACCAACAACACTTTACAAGTAGAACAAGATAAATGTAAAGGTATGTCTAATTGGGAGTGGGAGATAAGTATTTATCATATATCTATCTATCTATCTATCTATCTATCTATCTATCTATCTATCTATCTATCTATCTATCTATCTATCTATCATTAATGTATACAGCCACCCATTTCATAGAACAAGCAACTATATATTGTTTTTCATGTGTTTGAAAATCATTAAAAGCTTCCTTGGCCATTTTTATTTCAGTACTAGTCCAAACAGCTTCCAGTAGGTTGACAAAAAAGAAAAACAGAAGCTCAGAGGATAATGTGCTGAATAATTGGAGGTTAACTTGAAAACTCAAGGTTATTTAATATTAGCATTTTAGAGTTGTTTGTGCAACACAGCTGTGTTTCAGCCTCATAGATAAGCTTAGCTCAGGTGTGTTTACCAATATAAGAAAGATTCTAAAGAATGATTCAGCATATGAGGGTATGTGGTTTATTTGCATGTTTACTTTCTGATGTGATGACCAGGATATAATTATAATATAAAAGGAATTCACTTTAATTGTTTTAATGTGTTTTGAAATATTGTGTTTCCCAGATAATGGTCCCTGCAAGCACATTTGTAATATGGTGGAAGGGGAAATTGTGTGTTCTTGTTCACTTGGCTTTGTGCTCCTGTCAGATGGTGCTTCCTGTGAAGGTAAGTGTAATGTATTACTGTAAGTTTTGGCGGGAGTTTTAGGCGGGAAGTATCTCGCTTCTGATTGGATGCAGCCTCTGGCTGAAGTGTATATAAGGAGAGGTTTTTCTCCAGAGTTTTGCTGGGTCACACTATATTAAAGAGCTGTTGTCACTAACCTGGTCTCCTGCCTCGTCAATACCCAAACATAACATTGGCGACGAAGGTGGGATCTTGAGGCAGAGCACCAGAACAGAGCTGAACTCACTACGAGAATCAAACCCAGCAAGGTGACGGCGAATGCAGCGATGACCGGCTACACGCCACCCACTCCGTTTGACCCTGCCCAGGAGACATGGGGAATATATATGACCCGTTTCGAAAGTTTCCTGGAGGCAAACGAGCTACAGGGAGTCTCCGACAACCGCAAACGGGCTTACTTCATAAGCCACTGTGGGTCAGCAGTCATCGCCGTCGCAGAAGCCCTAGCGGAGCCAACACCGCTACACTCCGTGTCGTGGCAGACCCTTCAGACCCTCCTGAAGAATCACTCGCACCAGCCCGTCCAAATACGCTCGACGGTACGAGTTTGGGGCGCAGGCAACAAGAAGGCGAGTCTATCAGCGACTACATGGCAGCCCTGAGACAAGCCTCCAAGCATTGCGAGTACCGCGATCTGGACGAAGAGCTGCTGGAACAACTTATACGGGGGGTCAGAGACATCCGTTTGAGGAGACGGTTGCTAGCCAAGAGCAACCTGACATTGGCAAACGCTCTGGACGAAGCCAGAGCCCATGAGATGTCCAACCATGCAGCAGACACCTTACAAAAGCGACTCACGCCGATGGCGGGCGCAAAGCCGAGCACAGTCCACCACGAAGAAACCTATCGTGAGTCAACCAGCGAAGAGGAGGAAGAAGTCCACTACACCGGAAAATCGACAAGGAAGACCCGGAGGAATGCGGAAGTTGCGGGGCGACATCAGCGCCAAAGATGTAAGTTCAGGGACGCCATTTGCGGCGGTGTGAAAGGAAGGGCACCTGGCTCAAGTCTGCCGAGCACCCCAACCTTCCGCCGAAAATTCAAATCGCCAATCAGAGCGGCTCTGAGTCAGAGATGCAAACCCCACATTCCGAAATTTCAAACCAGCCAATCAGAGCGCGAGATCGGCGAGGCGACCATGATTGGCCAGGAAAGAAAGAGCGCAAAGTCAAACCGAATGACTGTTACCATAGACCACGCAGCTACCCGCATCGAAGAAAAGATCTTCACAAACCCGACAATTGAAGGCGTACCGTGCCGACTGGAAGTAGACACAGGATCAGCTATCACAATCATGTCCTGGGACACTTTTGTGAAAGCCTTGCCGCACATCGCAAAGCGCAAGCTACAGAAACAACGGCTCCGGGTGCAGGATTACCAGGGCAACCGCATCCCTGTTCGAGGGACAACGACCGTCGAGGTCAAGTACGGGACATACGAAAAGACCCTGCCCATCACGTTAGTCGAGGAACCTTGCCAAGCTTGCTGGGGCTAGACTGGTTCCGGGCGTTGGGAATGGGGTGACTGGCGTCCACGGAGCGGATGCAACCTGCAAAACGCCTACTGGAGGAATTCGCAGACGTATTCGAGGACCGTTTAGGCAAGTACAAGGGACCCCTATCTCCTTCAATTTAGACCCCAAATAGCTCCCATTAGGTTAAAGGCAAGGAGGGTTCCTTTTGCACTCAAACCTAAAATCGACAAAGAGTTAGATAAATTAGTCAGCCAGGGGATACTAGTGCCAGTTGACCATGCCAAATGGGAGACGCCAATCGTCACCCCTATAAAACCAGACGGGTCCATAAGGATTTGCGCTGATTACAAGGCTACTTTGAACAAAGCATTGCAAAAGAGCGCCTACCCAGTTCCAGTAGTGCAACACTTATTGCACTCACTAGGACACGGACAAGTTTTCGCCAAATTAGACTTGGCACAAGCGTACCAACAGCTACCCGTAGATGCTAGCACAGCTGAGGCCCAGACCATTGTAACGCACTGGGTGCCTTTAAGTGCACCCGGTTACAGTTCAGGGTGAGTGTGGCCCCGGGGCTATTCCAAAATTCGATGGAGGGGCTCCTACAAGGGTTACCGGGAGTCGTACCCTATTTCGATGATGTGTTGGTATCAGGGGAAGATTTAAGAGAACTGGGAAGCGATTAAGGAAAGTTTTGGCCATTTTAGGTCGGCAGGATTAAAAGTCAAAGCAAGCAAGTGTCAGATAGGGGTCGAATCTGTTGAATTTTGGGCTATAGAATAGACAAAAAAGGGATTCATCCCACTGAGAGCAAAGACAAGGCGATAAAGAGAGCCCCAGCACCCAAAAACAAGACAGAACTCCAGGCTTTCCTGGGTCTGGTAAACTTTTACGCCGTGTTTTTAAAAGACAAGGCAACCGTTGCTGAACCGCTGCATAAATTGCTTGGAAAAAACACTGCTTGGTCGTGGGGAAGTCAGAGAATAGGGCATTTGAGGCAGTAAAAAGTTTGCTATCAAGCGATAGCCTGTTAATACAATACAACAACAGACTGCCGTTAGTATTGGTTTGTGATCGTCCCCTATGGAGTAGGAGCTGTACTTAGCCACAGACTCCCAAACGGCACTGAAGCCCCTATAGCGTTCTATTCACGAACGATGTCCCGGCTGAGAGGAATTACAGCCAGCTAGATAGGAGGCTCTCGCAATAGTGTCAGGGTGAAAAATTTCACGAATACGCTTTTGGGAGAGACTTTGAAATTATCACTGACCACAGACCGCTATTGGGATTACTGGCTGGCGACCGCCCAACGCCAGTGGCACTATCACCCGGCTGACCAGATGGACTATCTTTTGGCCGCCTACTCTTACAAACTGCAGCATCGACCTGGAAAGAGCTGGGGCATGCGGACGCATTGAGCAGATGCCCATTGCCGGGAAATCGAGGACCCTACTCCGGCACCCCGTTCTACTAATTGACTCTTGGGACTCTGGCCCAGTCACATCGCAGGAAGTGGCTCGGGCCTCCTACCGGGACGTTGTTTTAAGAACTGTAATCGGTTGGGTTCAAGGGATGGCCCGCTGCGCCGGGCGACGTTTAGAGAGTTTGTAAAGAAAAGAGGGAATTGTCTGTGCAAGGGGTGCCTGCTCTGGGGGATAGGGTGGTAGTTCCAGAGAAGCTGAGAAAAAGTCCTGGAACTACTGCATGAGGGTCACCCAGGAATTGTAAGGATGAAGGGCTAGCCAGGAGCTATGTCTGGTGGCCCCTAATGGACAGGGAAATCAGTGACAGGGTTGGCGATGCCAGGTATGTCAGGAATCCAGACCACTACCACCTCGGCCCCAGTGTTGGAGTGGGAGAAACCCCAAGGCCCTTGGTCCCGCATACACATTGATTTTGCCGCCCTTCCACGGCCAAACATTTCTAATTGTGGTGGATGCATTCTCCAAATGGCTGGAGATCATCTAATGAAATCCACAACCGCTGGAGCTGTCATTGCAGCACTAAAACACCTTTTCGCCACGCACGGGCTACCGGACACCCTCGTGTCCGATAACGGCCCACAGTTCACCGCAGCATTATTTGAAGGGTACCTGGCTGAAGAGGGCATCCGACATGCCCTCTCAGCGCCGTTCCACCCTGCGTCGAACGGCCTTGCTGAACGATTTGTTCTGAGTGCGAAGAAGCGCTATCACGAAGCGGCCCGGCGATTGGCAGGCACAGATCGACGCATTCCTAACCGTCCAACACAGGACCCCTGTGTGGCCACCGCCGCAGCCCAGCCGAGCTATTAATGGGCGGAAGCTACGGTGCCCGCTAGACCGGCTACACCAACTACGTGCAGGACGGGTTCAAAACAAAACCAGATAGAATCCGGGAATTAAACATAGGAGACTCAGTGTGGGCACATAATTACAGCGACGGCCCAAGCTGGAAGAGGGGGATAGTCATAGACAAAACGGGCCCCAAATCTTACCTAGTGGAAATAGACGATGGCAGAGTTTGGAGGCGCCACATAGATCAATTAAGAAACAGATTGAGCGATAAGGCAGAATTAGGCGAGACCAGCCCTGACTATGATTTAATTAACCCCACAGCTGACTGGAGCCGAGAACAAACAGAAAGCGTAGAACCAAACAGAGACTTATCTGAGTCAGGCGAGGTCCAGCGACACCCTCAGGTCCCTCTAGAGGACAGCAGGTCCGAGCCGGCGAATAATCCAGGGCCGGATGGCCGGGAGGAGGAGCTCAGAGGAACGAAAAGCCCCTCCGGCAAGCTCGACTCAACTCCAGAAAGTGAACTGCGCAGGTCCGGGAGAGTCAGGAGACGCCCCACGTACCTGCGGGACTACGTAGAGAAGTAATATGCAAATATTGGCAAAGTGCCTTCTGGGAGGGAAGGAGTGTAATGTATTACTGTAAGTTTTGGCGGGAGTTTTAGGCGGGAAGTATCTCGCTTCTGATTGGATGCAGCCTCTGGCTGAAGTGTATATAAGGAGAGGTTTTTCTCCAGAGTTTTGCTGGGTCACACTATATTAAAGAGCTGTTGTCACTAACCTGGTCTCCTGCCTCGTCAATACCCAAACATAACAGTAAGTTTGTTGAAATCAAAATCCTTACTCCTCAGTTCTGCCTATTGAAGGATCTTTAGACACTATCAGAATGGTTCTATTATTTTATTTACTGAAAAATAACTATACGATATATAAGCGTAAATATATAAATATGTTGACATTATTGGTGTTCTTGGTTTATGGCTCTGTGCTGCAAGGTAATTTTGAAATGTGGAAATGGTTCCTATATTGTATTGTTATTTATTACATTATCCCGCTTTTCAGCCAATGAAGCTCAGTGTAGCAGATTGCTAATACCAGTATGATTCCTGCTGCAGGGTGGGAGAATCAGTGTACTTGTTATGTCAATGAAAGCTATTATAGGTTTCCCTGGTGTAGAAACTGTTTGCATTTAGCATCAGTATAGTGGTTGTGTATAATTTTGGTTCTGGTGACCAAATAGCTAAAGGAAGTAGTTAGTCAGGCTTTTAGGCAATAGCAAACATGAACCATTGGCTCTGGACTGTGAATAATTTATGCCAAGTCAAGAGAGGCAATAGACCTGCAAGTGTCTGGAGAAATTAAGTTCTTAAAGAACATTGAGATCCCAATGGGTTGCTCTTTTCTTGACCATTCCATTTGCTTTCAGTAATTAACAAATCCCTCAGATGGAATTTCTGTTAATAGGAGCCATTTCCGTGCAGGAGTAATTGAGTTGCCAACTGTGAGCAAAATTTATAGATGCTTGGGGAGGGAGGGATTTAGCCTATTTTAAGATTTGTAAACTAGATTTTATTTTTTTTGTCCCATATGTTTTCGGGCCATTGCGTCTGTGAAGTGCAGGAATAAAATTCTTCATGTTGCCTAAAGAGCAATATAATTAACTTTCTTCCATTCCGTGCCCCATTTTGCCCTATAGGGCCCTAATGCAAGAGACTTCTAAAATCTCCAGGGCAGGAGTTTGCTAGGGCTTTGTTAGAGCAGGACTTCTTTGCCCGGTCACTTCACTTTCCAAACCAGGACTGGAAAGAAGCTAATGACGATGAGCCTTGATATCCATTTATGCCATTAAAAAGTAACAAATATGAATTGGTACAAAACAACTGTAGGGTTTTTGTTCTCCACAATCTCTTTCTGATTGGCACTTGTCCACTTCTTGGGCAGTGCAAGTTCAGAGTTTCTTTCAATCTAGAGCCTGATATTATCTATTAAGAATGAACTTCAAGCAAGAATACTTAGTTCACAGTAATGGTTTTCTCTAAAAAACGGAGCAAGCAAAGTAGCCCTAATATGCATAAGCAAGATATGCTTTTCTAAAGATTGGATCAGGATATTAAAAGCTGTACTTTTCACATATCAAAAGAGAAAGCCAAATGGCAACCACAGACTACAACTCATCTAAGTAAAGAGGTCTTGAACCATTCCCATTTGCATGATACTCTGTGTACATGGGGACCTTTACCATCTTACTGGATAGTTTACAGGGAATGTGTTCTTCACATTAATAGTTAAGCTACCCTGCCTACATCCTTCTTTTTAGTTTTAATTTAACATGTGATAGGCTTCCTATATTTGTGACAAATCACATGTGTACCTCTGTTGTACGTGTTGTGGCCCATGGAATACATTTGTTATTGTTCATCCTTAATTTTTTTGGTGTGTAGTAAACCACAAATGGATGATGTGTACTAATAGTCCAAGTTGCTGTCTCAGACTCTTGTCTCCATAATCTATCATTTTAGAAGTTTATTGTTCTTTCCTTTTTCTGGGTTAAATTGTTAAAAGATTTAAATTCTAGTAACATTCACAAATAGATTTATTGAATTTCTGATTTACTGAATTTCTGATTGAAGCAAATTTGTTGGAAAAGTCATTATTTCTTTGTGCAATATATAAATATATCTTTTGCATCCTTAGAATGTTCTTAAGCATTCAAAGGACTTATCCTTTGAATAAGTCCTTGCTATGTGATTTTTGGAAGCTTTGGGTATACCATAGATAACCATCATTCAGTAGGGTTGTGTATGCAGGTATCCCTGCGTGTTCTATATCATTCTGCTCAAAAAAGCACCCTATTGACATCTCTTTGTGAGATTCATTCACATTTTTTGAGAAAAGACTGTGGTTTGAGGCAGAGGATACATTATGCTTGCAGAAGATTGCAAGAGCTAAGAGATAGGTAAAGCGATGGAGCTTTGTCTAAGAATCTGAAGAAATGTTGCCAGTCCAATGGCCCAGCTAGATCACAGTTTTTCAATCTTGGCATCTTTATTTATGGACTTCAGTTCCCAAAATCTGGGAACTGACATCCACATATCTTAAAGTTGCCAAGGTAGAGAAACACAGAGCTAAATAAACAAATGTTCTGATGTTTGGGGTAGGCAGTAGCCATTATTAATTCTGGAAAGTGTCAAGTGAAATTTGTTTATTTGTTTGCTTATAAGATTTCTGTCCTATATTTCCTTCAGGAGATGCTTTCAAGTTTACATATGCATCTCCTATTAAACCTATCATTCTATCTACTGTAACTGAAGAATTGTCAGTTGATATATAAAACAAAAGAAATAACTGCAGAGGTATTCCCCTTTGATCCATCTAGCTTAACACATTTCTACAGTAAGTTTCTCTTTAAGTGAGGATTCAGAGTGGGCTCAAAACGTATCTTTCTATCACCATATTCTGGCGCCACCAGAGTAAAGTCGTTTGCTTACCACCTCATAATTAACCATGTATGTTGCAAATGTATGTGCGATAGAAAGGTTCGGCTAGAGCATGGCAACATTAATTCCTTCCATAAGAGATAGTATCGAAGAAATGGTAGAGACAGTTTTGTTCTGGAATGCAGTGCACTTATTGCAGAAAACTACTGGTACAACATATTTCTATCCCTTTCCCAATCTATAAAAAGTGAACTGAGAGGAACCAGCAGTGATAAAAACTTTAGGAAAGTGCATATATGTTAAATTTGCCAAGAATTGATTCCAGAGTATGCAGTAGAAGAGCTTACTATGAGTCTAACTCCAATTCATACTTGACTAAAATCCACTAGAGAAAGTGCAATATATATGTGCAAGGGATTCCTGCAAGTATTCAGAAACAGTTTCATTGATATTTCCCTTGATTATCCAGATGCTGATAGGATGCAGTGTTTATAGGATGCAGAGTGGGTCTTAGAAAAACTATTTATTTAATATCTAAAAGGGTCAATTTAAAATCTCTGCTTGGGTTTCAAATTATTAACAGAACTATAAGTTAGTTTCTAGAAAGGAATATGGAAGATTTATCATAGAATCTTAAAGTTGGAAGGGCCTAAGAGGTCCAACCCAACCTCTAGCACCTTGTGAAATTTATTATACCATTTCCAATAGACTATTATCTAGCCTCTGTTAGAAAACTTGCATGAAAGGAAAGAAACCACTCCAATCAATAATTTCTTTCACTAATTGATAGTTCTCACTGTCAAGAAGTTCTTCCTAGTGTTTATCTGTGTCCTTGAAACTTCATTGCCTTAGTTCTAACCTTACTCCTTGGAGCAAGTGAAAATAAATCTGAACTCTCTGCAATGTGATAGCTCTCCAGTAATTTGATGACAACCCACCATGTTCCCTCTTAACTTTCTCTTCTGCAAGCTAAACATATCTAGGTCTTTTAGCCATTCCTTGTAGGACTTGGTTTCCAGAATGACAGAACAGAGTTGGAAGTTACCTTGGAGGTCTTCAATCTAACCCCCTGCTCAAACAGGAAACGCTATATCTTTCCAGACAAATGGTTGTCCAATATCTAAAATCCTCCAGTGTTTGGAGCCTCTACAACTTCTGGAGGCAAGTCATTCACTGTTCTTTCACTATCTTGGTAACCTATTTCTAGATTTGCTCCAGTTTATTAAAATTGGAGTGTGTAGAACTGAACCCAATACTTGAAATAAGGATTATTATTGCAAAACTAGCCCTTTTCCAGTCTTCTGGGCCCTTGATGTTCTTCAGAACTTCTCAGAGGTACTGTCCTAAGTGGTAAATCAGTGACACTTCATTTGTAACTATCACAATATTTCAAGGAAGTTGTAACTCTTCATTCTATAATGATAGAATGATTAAGTGATTAAGATATAATTCTATTATAAGCTCTGTTGAGTCAGCAGGCATAGAATCAAGATTAGAAACGAACTTTAAACATTTAATTAAACTTTTATTTTCCAAGTATTTCATAATTTGCTTCTGCTTGCATTACTGGAAATGTATGTTCATTTTACACTGAAGATATGGAAAAGTGTTCCTCATAGAAATGTTTGTGGTTTTTATTTTCCTTTCTGCTGAAGACAAGTTCACATTTTGCATTTCCTCTTCCCAGCCAAGACCCTGCATTCAGCTGAAATCAATCAACATGCAAGTAAAACCTGTGAAATTGCTTTGACATGTACATTTTCCCAGGAGAAGCTATTTATAAATCTTGCAGATGCAGAAAATAATTGGACACTTCTCTGTTTTCTTGTTTCCATATCGTTTGAGTTTTGATTAAATATTCAAGGTCACTTAGGGATTCACTGTACATTCTATTTTCTTTCACCTGTAATCTGTGAAGCTTTTTGACAAACACCGTGGCTTGTGGAGGATAGTCTTGTAGGTCAACCTTTCCCTGCTTGGTACTTTCCAAATACTTTGAAATTGCAGTTCAGTGGTTGAGTACTAATCGAAACAAAAATTCTAATAGACTTGAAAGACAACAGAATGGAAAAAGCTCCTTTCCTTGGGACACAAAATCCAGGTGTCAGGATGCCTCGCCATTGCTTGAAGAGCTCTAGCAAGAAAGGGCAATAATCATCAGAAAATTGTTTCTGTTATCCAGCTACTTCTTACTCTGCAACAGTTTGCTCTGTTTAGTTGAAATCTGTTATTCTTGCTTAAAAGTTCTCTGTTTTCTTGTATGGTCATTCATAGAATTACAGGATGTTTTTTCTGCCCTGATATCTTTTCTTGAAGGTTCATTCCAACTCTGTTACTGTTACTGATTGCAGTATTTGATTCCTATTTTATTCCTTGCTGCTAAATGAGATTTCTACTTCTTCTCTGCCTTGAACTTTATCTTAGAGATACACTTTGCTGGACTGAGACACAATTATTCTATCTGTAAAATGTGCTGTTGGATGTACAGTTTGTTTGAGGAGAAGGCATAATAAGCTACATTATGTTTCCTTCTCAGGCATTTACTATTTGTGTGTCCATTGTAGCATGTGAAGTATATAATAAATTGATTGAGGGTTTAGAAATGAAAGGAAAAGAACTGAAAGGTTTCTCTGACCCAGCCTTTTGATGTTCCTAACCTTATATATCAATTTGTGGTATATATGTATTACAAATTAAGGTCCTCATGTATAGAAGTTGTGATGAGATCTTGACATTTGAAATGGAACATAATCATTGCCATAATTTTGAATTAGATTGTATGTCCACCATACTGGTGTACTTCATGCCCAGCATGTAATGATAACAATAAAACATTTCTAGGATTGCAAATTATATAGGAAGCTGGAAAAATAGAATGTGAGATATATAAGGATCCGTACAACCTAATAACCCATATGCTGCCAGTCACACGAGGATCACAGACAAAGTTCATTTCTCATTAACACATGCTGGGCATGAAACATACCACTGTAGACATACTACCTAATTCTAAATTATGGCAATGATTAGGCTCCATTTCAAGTGTCAAGCTTTCACACAGTTCCTATTTGATCGTATAACACAAGTTAATCTTATGAGCTTCAAAGCATAATTTTTCCTTCCTACTCATTCCTATGGTTCTTCCTTGGTTGCTTTGTTACATTATTCATATATGTCTTTTGTGTCCTGTGGTGACCAAGTGATTGCTTCTCTTGTGAAATTGAATTATATTTGCTATATAAATTAGGAATATTCTATATGTGTGCTGAAAAATCCATACTTTTCTAAATTCTGTGTCCAATTACAGTAGTTAATTACATAATGACCTTGACTGAATGCTTCACTCAAAGCAAAATTAAAGGCAGAACACCTCATAGAATTCCCTATAAATTAAAATAGTGTAAACATCTGTAACATTGGCAAGAAATTTTTAAAATGCAATCATATAAACTTTTCTTTCTGGACAAATAATTTCTGCTATAATTTTTTTGTGGGGTTTTTCCTCATGCTGTAGTAAATTTGAAAAAGATCTGTTCTTTGCGATATGATATGCTGGCATGTGGTCTTTCCACAGATATTAATGAATGTGTATCAGATACTCATACTTGCAAGAGAGGAGAACATTGTATCAATACAATTGGATCATTTACATGTCTTCAACAACTCAGCTGCCAATCAGGATATGAATTTAGGGATGGTGAATGTGTTGGTAAGATTAGAATTTATTTTTGCATGAATAGCAAAACTGCCTTTTCAAGCAGTTTGTAAACTTGTTTGTCAAAATCTTGAGTTGAAGTAAATACAGATTTTGAAGAAATGAAATTTAAAGTTATAATTAAATTTATTGTTTTTCTGAAATTAAATGAATTATTTTGTGTAACCCTCCCCCCCAAAAAACCAACTACTTTGTAAAAGAAATGAATTGTTAAATAAAACAATATATAGCAATCTGTGATCCCGGAACAGGATTTACACAATTTATGGTTGTGAAAGAGATATTCCCCAAAATATAGTTGTAGCAGTTGAATATTCATTGTTGATGTTTTGCTAATAATACAGGAGAAAAAACATTCACTCAATTTTAGCTTGTAAGTTTGTTTAATGCTTTCCAGACAAAGTGGAAAATGCCTCTATTTACCTCACTGGGTACAGGTTACCAAATTTTGGGAAGTACTGATTGCGCTTTTATAAATTTTCCATGCTTCCACTACAGAATTGCTTTGCAATTATCAATTCTTATATAGCAGAAAAGGGGTTGTAAATTCTTAGACATTAATTCAGAATACTCAAACAATTGTGATACTATTCTCATATTGCAAACAAAGAAGGAACTATCATAATAGCTACCTACCTGTTGCAATGCTTTCAATTGTCTTTGTATGCAAGAAGACCCAACTGGTGAGAGTGATTTACTTTGTTGACAAATTCAAGCTTCCTCAGGAAACAAGAATTGCTACCCCTTCTTTAAGTTAACTCAATGGCCTGAATAAAGGCACAGCTAGGTAATTTTAGAATCTAGACTTAATGGGTATTATCTCAGTTGTGAAGCATACAATTAATGTTGTTTATATAAATTAACACACAGCCCACCCTGGAGAAAGGCTGGTGGGGCCAATTATCTGTATGCTATTCCCTTCCACGTTTTGATGAAACATTTTGAAGCAACAATGAGAAGAAATACTCAATCTATTTCTTGCTACTTTAGATACTTGCAAATATTGTGGGGTGGGGTTTTTTTTAAAGTATTAAATTATTCCCAGCAGTGGGAACTTATTTTGTTTAGAGATGTTGAGAAGGTAGCTTGACCACAAAGATAATGATTTTGTTACATTCACATTTTCTAAACAAGTATTGGAGAAATATAAGTATTAGTAGAGGACAAAAGTTTGAGAGTGGTCAGCATTCCAAAGCTTTTTTTAAAAAAATACATTTTAACAACTCTGACATATAGATTTCCTATGTGCAAGTAGTCCTCATTTAGTAACTATCTCAGACAATGACCAGTAATAGTTAACAATGGGGGATGAAAAAATAACTTTGTGACCAATCCTGCATTTATGACCTTCACAGGTGTGTAAAGCAAAGGAAAACCTGAAGTAAGAGCACAGTCACAGTTTCATTCAGCAACCATTTTGCTTAATGGCTGACTTGCCACTCACAATTACGGTTGCTAAATGATGACTATTAAAATGATGACTTTGTTATTAAAAATAACAAAGCAGGTTTCTCTGTGGTTTTCCAGTTAACTCCTGGACTCTGAATCTATAATAAGAAATATTATATTATATTAAGCAATTTCTAATTATTTGCTGTCACATCTATGTTTTTGCTTCTGGTGTGTGATATTGTCATATTAAATTTAAGATTATGTGCCATCAAGTCAGCATGATTTCTTTACAACCCTACAGGGGTTGAATAATCTCCATGATGTTCTATCCCTGAAAAGGAGAAGATATGGAAGATGGGTTGCTGATTAAATTAAAGACCAATAGCAATGTATTGATATTCAATCCACTGACATTAAACAGTGTATGAATGCACCTATCACCATTGTAATTGAATCCATCCATCTTGCTGTGGGTTGTCCTCTTCTTGTTTCTTCTACCTTTCCCAGAAATAGAATCCGTCCAGAGAGCTATGCTCAAAGTAGGATCATTTGAGTATAAAAGGGTATTTGTTTATCCTTTATTTTTTTTAACCAAGGAGATCTAGAAACTTGAATAACAAACAAAAGAATTCAAATATGACTAGTATTTAAGTGCAAAAAGTATCTGACTTTGGATTTCTGCATCCACATTTGACTATAAATGTAGAAGGCTGGTTTTCTGTTTTGTTGAGTTCCCTTAAACAGATAATTTTCCAGGGATTTTACACATCAGTATGGCAGATATTTTTTCCAAATGGAGTTAGGCTAGAAAACGAATGATTGCTGCCTTAAAGTACCTTATATTTACTATTAGATGTTGATAGCATCTTGCATTGTAGCATTGCTCTCTATAAACTTTACACATGTACAGGAATCAAAAGATGCCACAAGAGTATTAGAAATGGTATAACTAAATTGTTTCTTTCTTTCTTTTTTACAAAAGATATTGATGAATGTGAAAGAGGAACTCACAGCTGCAAAATAAACTTTGCATGTCAAAATACAAAAGGATCATTTTACTGTGAATCAAAGCAACGATGCATGGAAGGATTTTTACAAGATCCAGAGGGAAACTGTGTCGGTGAGTATTTCTACTCGTCAATTAATGAGTTCCAGATGCTATTCTATCACCTGCGGTACATTTAATTACATTCAGTCATCTTTAATGTTATACTGTGTTCCCACTCTTAAATTAATTTCCTTTTAAAATACAATAAAATAAGAGGTAAATATTATTTTTTTGAAATATTGCAATTTTAACTATGGGCTAAATAAAACCCTATCAGTCTGGAATTTATTGCAAAATAAATCAAGACCAAATGAACAGGAAAGGAAGAACAGCTGGAAAATGGGTTGCTGATTAAGTTAAAGACTGATAGCAATATTTATATATATTTATTCCACAGACATTAATGAATGTACATCACTTCCTGAGCCATGTAAGGCTGGATTCAATTGCATCAATACTGTTGGGTCTTACACTTGTCAGAAGAATCTCTTAATATGCAGCAGGGGATATCATTCAAGTGAAGATGGAACCAGATGTGTTGGTAAGAGTCAGATTAAAGAACCTGGCTGTAGATCCGGTTAGATTTACCGTCTCTCTTTCATCTCATTTTCAAAGAGTTTTGATACATTTCTGTAAACATGCATGTTCTGAATTCCAATCAACATAGGTGCCGGGGGAGCTGCCATGCAACCACACTCTCTACAACCTTCGCCACAAAGCGAAGGTTGGAGACTGGACGGTAATTACCCAAAATAGCTGGATCCAGGGAAGGCTTCTTGAGGAGAGGTCTCACCACCGCCTCCTTCAAGGCGGCGGGGAAAACCCCTTCCATCAAAGAAGCATTTATAATTCCCTGGAGCCAGCCTCGTGTCACTTCCTGAGCAGCCAGCACTAACCAGGAAGGGCACGGGTCCAGTAAACATGTAGTTGCATGTAACCTCCCCAGCAACTCTTGTCCTTGTTAATGCCAACAAGGGAAATAAAATCTAAAATAATTATTTCTCTGAATTAATGTAAGACACATATATGCATCAATAGTATAGATGTTTTAGTGATTCATGCTTCTTCTGTTCCTTGTGATTTCTAAAAACATAAGCAAGCATAACTCAGGCATACACTGGATCATGGGAAATGCCCTTTTATGGATCAGTATTTTTTTATTATAGAACACAGAGAATGGGTATAAAATAACAGGTTTTTTTTTTAATGGATATATATATAAAGGTCATTGAGGAACATGGTCTCCAAATCATATATGAACAATTTTTTTTATTTTTATTTTTTTTAATTTATATCCCGCCCTTCTCCGAAGACTCAGGGTGGCTTACAATGTGTTAAGCAATAGTCTTCATCCATTTGTATATTATATACAAAGTCAACTTATTGCCCCCAACAATCTGGGTCCTCATTTTACCTACCTTATAAAGGATGGAAGGCTGAGTCAACCTTGGGCCTGGTGGGACTTGAACTTGCAGTAATTGCAAGCAGCTGTGTTAATAACAGACAGACTTAGTCCATTGAGCCACCAGAAGACCCTAAGTATATGTTACTTTATAAGTAACATAAAGTGAATATGGTGTGTTCCAAAACAATCTTTTCAAACAATGATAGGAGACATTAGCATGAAAACAAGATTTGATGCAATTCGTTTTACAGTGAAGTACACTGGGACAAAAAGCTATCTATGTGTATTTGTAGGTACATCCCAAACATTAAATCTTTCCTCATTAGTCTGTTCCCTTAGATCATTCTACAGTCCTCTAGTGCAGGGCTGTCAAACTTGCATCATCACGCATCATCATGTGATGTATCACAACTTTCCCCTTTGCTAAAACCGGGCATGGACAGCCAGTGCATGATGCATTCAGCCCTTGGGCTGTGAGTTTGATAGCGTTTCTGCTCTAGTGTTTCAATATCTTTCTGGAGACAATGTCTGTGACGGAACTTTACACAATCTTTCAAATATGAACACACCATACACTTAAATAAAACTATTAATAATGTGCGAATAATTTCCAATTTAGGATTTGTTTTTTCACCATATTCATCCAATGGAGTAGTATCAACTATAATATTGAAACGCCTTTCTTCAGCTCAGATCCATATCCACATTTGGAACAGTCTGTATTGTTCTGGTCATCACTTCTTCTTTCCCGTCCTTTTTTGCATATTTTTAAAGATTTCATTATAAGATAAAAGTATAGATGAAACAAAAAGTTTAAAAAGGAAAGAGAAAGATGAAAAGAGAGAAGAAAAATAATGACTTCTGTCTTTCTTCGGTGCAACAGAAATAATACAATACCAACCTCTTGCTTTACATTTCACATTTTAAGCCATTTCTATAAACTCCATCACCTCTACCATCCATTCTTCCATTGTGGGAGCTAGTGTATCTTTCCATCTTGGTGCATATACAATTCTCACCATTGTCAACTTATGTAGTAATAATGTTCCAGATTTTCTTTCAATTTTTTTATCCATCAAACTTAAAAGGAAAACTTTTGCTTTCAGTTTTACATTTATCTTAAGAATCTGCTGAAATAAAGTAGAAGTCTGATCTCAGTAGTTCTTGGCTATATTTCAAGTCCATCAGAGATTATTAAAAACTACCCTCTTTGCAGTTCATTTCTAACACATATTTGAAATTTCCTTATGCATTTTTGACAATATCTCTGGTTTTAAATACCAATGACATCATCTTATAGTAGTTTTCCTTCAAATTAGAATTCAGTGTGAATTTCAATCCATTAAAGTAAAATCCCTCTTTTCCCATTGGCCAATCATTATACTTTAACCAAAGTTCTTTGACCATTGGACCATACAGTCTCTAACATATTCATTCCCTCCCTCCGCCCCACTTTAAATGAGCAACTCCAAGAAATGAAAATAATTAAGAAACTGGACAAACTGTCTAAAATAATAGAAATAAAATTATGCATGACTTAGAAAAAAAATAGATATCCCTTCTTTATAACTCTGAAAAGCAGGTTTATCTAATAGTTAGATCAAGTTATATTTAGGCTAGAGAAAAGAAGGTGCTTCTTTACACTGTCTCAGCCTCCCAAAATTACAGCTTTAGAACAAGATTAGTCAGATTCATCTGATCCTAAAACTCTTGTGCCTATTTGATTGTTTGTAACCCTGAATTGGGTGAAATGAAATATCATATCATAGGGAACAATTTTTGCTAAAATCAATTATCTTACAGAATGCACCCAAAATCCAGGACTGAATTGAAATTGGGCAAAACTGTGGCTGCTTCAGTGCTGGAAGTTGCTAGGGCTTCCAATTCAAATGTAATCTCAGTCAATTAAATGAATGAACAAAAGCTGTTTGGTATTCTGTTAAATCCCACAGTGAATATTGATTAGGTGGTGGTGGTGTAATGCAAGTAGAAAAAGTATACGACATAATTTGTATGTAATAAATCATATAGGCTGATGTTGGGTTTTAAACAGCAGTTAGTTGAGTAATGTGTTATTTTGGAAAAGTCTTGAGTTAAAGGGAAATTAAGAACAGCTTGGCCAACTATCATTAACTAGGAATAAAACAGTGCTTTGAAAAATATCTCTGCTATACTAAAGTAGTGGAATGCTGCAGTTGGTGTGAAATTCTTCATCATGCTCATTTACCCTATCAACTACCTAATTTGGTTAGCACTAGTAAGACTTCTTTAGAAGCTTTTGAACTTATAGGAATTAGAGCTTTGTTGTAACTAGAAACTTCATAGTTCATTTTAATATTAGTAATGAAAACATTGTGCCGCTGGCCTTGTAAGTAGATTCCTATACTTAGACTTTAAGCACTCTAATGCTTGTGTGTGTGTGTGTGTGTATTAATAGAGTGAAAGCATAAGCAACCAAATAAAAAGTCATTGTGGTTCTATTTTTTTTCTTTTGCAAGAAAGAATACAATGGATAATTACATTTTAGATTGGGTAAATTTATGGTTCTAGAAATAGATCATTGGGAGAGGTTATGCAGAATAATGGAACTGTGGTTGCTTCTTTTTGCTTAGAGAATTCTCAACAAATTTATTCTTTTTTAATGCAATAGAGTTGTTAGCAGCAGTTTCTTCCAACATTTAGCTGGAAAACACTGTAACTGTCATGAAATGGGATGCTCTTTTGACAAAATAATGTACTGAAAGTAATTAAAAGCAGAAAAGATTGGAATGCACAATTTCAAAGAAAACTAATCAAAGACTTAAACAAATGAATTAAAGGCAACTTATGTTGTTAATTGGCAGATTTAAATCATTATTAAAATTAACATTTTAATGCTTGCTGCAAAGTGAACAGAGTTGCTAAGAGATGGTGCTTTAATTTTTTTTTTAAAAATTACTTTTTGATTCATGATATATTGCTAGGCTCATTGAAAACAAGAGTGATTAAAAATAGATTAAAAGAGAATCTTTTTAACCAAACTTAGGTTTTGTAAATTTATAGTATTGTAGATGTCTGTGTCATTTATTTATAGTATTGGCCATAGAAATGGTATTTGAAATTCTGGTCATAATTTCCTTATCTCCAAATAAAGTAGTCTACAAGTAACTCCAAGGATCCCAAAGGTTATAAAAATTGTTATTGATACTCATGGTATTATATGCTGCTGCCTAGTGTGATGCTAACACCTGTACTGAGAGCCAATATTATGAAGTGGTTAAAATATTAGACTGGAATGGAGGTCATATGAATTCAAGTATGCCTCACCCATGAAAATCTACTGAGTAGAATTAGCTCTGTCTTTTCCAGTTCAACTTATTTCATATGGTTGCTATTGCAGTAAAAATAGGAGAAGGAAGTGCTATATACCTTACCTTTAGTTCTTGAACGAAAGGCCAGATGTAAATCAATCAATCAATCAGTTAATCAATCAATCAATCAAACAAACAAACAGTAAATTAATTTTTAAAATGTAAAGCATTTGTTGGACACATGTGAATGGATGAAAAATACTATCAGTCCTCAAAGTATAAGACAATTGCTTGATTGGTATGGAAAGAGATCAAGGAAAGATTTCAATTTGTAATGAAATCTAACTCTGCCTTTATTATTTTACATAACTGAATTTGTTTCCTATTATCTGAAAATGCTGGTTTAACATCAGAACAGAATAATAGAATAACAGAGTTGAAAGGGGCATTGGAGGTCTTTTAGTTCAACTCCTGCTCAAGCAGGAAATCCTATTCCATTTCAGACAAATGGTTGTTCAGTCTCTTCTTAAAAACTTCCAGTATTGGAGG
The DNA here is from genome assembly GCF_028640845.1 of Ahaetulla prasina. Classification (NCBI taxonomy): domain Eukaryota; kingdom Metazoa; phylum Chordata; class Lepidosauria; order Squamata; family Colubridae; genus Ahaetulla; species Ahaetulla prasina. Next base: position 67,491,629 of record NC_080540.1, on the reverse strand, counting down.
ACCCACAACATCCACGGATTAATTGTTCCAACTGTCAGCAATTTTGTCTTAGTTCTAGGTAACGTAGTTCTAGAACTAGGTTAGTTCTAAGAGAACTAAGTTCTAGGTCTTAGTTCTCTCTTTGATTACTTTCCATCCATTGTTTCTTGCCTGTGCTGAGGACATAATAATGCAGGACATTCCAGACAACTTAGGAGAATTAAGAATGTAGCTAGTTCTATATTCAATATATGTCAAGAAAAAAATTAAAAGGAAACTAATGTTTGTTTGGACCCAAAATAGAGTGCTCGCCGAGGCTTTGCAACTTGAATTTCTATTTTATTTTAAATTATACGGTTTGTCTTTAAGAACTACAGAGCTGCAGGAGGCCAGCTTTGGCAAAGGCAATTGTAATCACTAATCACTGGACCTGCAGTTTCTGGGAAAAATTAACCCACTTCTCCTGCTGCATGCTCAGGCTGCAAGCACCTTCATTCCACACATTTGCTGAAAATTGTGATACAAAAGAAGAGTGGCCATCAACTGGCTCATGATGGTTAGAGTAATTGCTACTTTTTGCTTCTATAGATGTTGATGAATGTCAGTCTGCCACACACCGCTGTGGAGAAGGACAGATTTGTCACAATCTACCTGGAGCCTACCGCTGTGATTGCAAGATGGGATATCAGTATGATTCATTCAGCAGAACTTGCATTGGTAAGTATGACACAAGGGAGTTGGTATTGCTGATTGTTGAAATATGGACCTTTGGTCCGATTTTATACGCTATTGATTTCAGCATAAGTATTAATTCCCCTGTACTAATGCTCAAATAAGATAGCATGATTGCTTCTGAAGTACCCTTCATTCACATGGACTAATTTGCCTGTTTGATAATTACATGCTCCATTTTTATTTCAAGTACAGCAATAGATTGAAATTAACCTAAGCCAGTACTTAAAGATGAGCTAAGAAGTATCCAGCTCTCTGTTTTACTAAGTATGCGCATACTTGCAAAGAAAATAGATTCTGAGTGATTTGGATGCTAGGTAACAATCTACCAGCTATTCAATTTCTGAGTGGATGCTATAACCCAGTCAGTGCAAGTAGGTGCTGTAGTCTCCTTATGACACATTTCAAGTCATTTAATTTAATTAGACAAAAAATGAATGGCAGATTGTTGTAAAACTTTGTGCACACTCACACAGCATAATTGTTTAAGCTTAGCTTGGAAGGTTGCCTGGAATTAGAAAGAATGGTATGAACATTTCTTCCCCAGCTATCTTCTCCAAGGTAGCATTGAAGTCAAAATGAGTTTTGAAAGAGATGACCATGGAGATATGATTGAAGATTTTGACCTTTGCAAATTCCTATACACAATACATGTTATAGATTATACCATGCTACAAGAACTTCTGGATGTTATAAATAAGTGAATGAAACAATCTCAGAAACAATCAGCCAGTTTGTGCTCCTTTGAGATTCCAATTTCAGAAAATTAGAAGAAGGGAGAAAAGGGACGGCAAAACACTCTTATTTTACAGAATTGCTTGTAAACCTCTAGACCATTATAATGATTATCTCCCCTCCTGGTCTATTTCTTACTCCAGGTTGGATATGCTCTGGATTCTAAATGATTTCAGCTGAAGTAGAATATCTAAAAGAACTGATTTATTCATATTTATCATGATTGGAAAAATGTACATGAATGGAACCTTAAGAATGCTGATTTGGAGCAAACAATTTAAAGGTTATGAGGCTTAAGCATCTGGAAAAAAACACAGAGGGGGTTGGAGCTTACATAGCTTCAGGATGCTGAGCCAAAGAATGGCTTCTAATAGTGGTACAAGTAGATTGACATTGCTGGGACAGGGCTTTGATGGGATATAAATTGTAAAAGATTGACAGTTGAAAAAGGAGGTTGTGTTTTAAATTAATGTCTTTAGCTAATGAATTACCTTGCTTACCAAAAAATTAAAGTTCATGAACTGTCAGTCTAAAATTCTCTAATTATAGAGAAAAAAGAATATGACATTGACAGAGTTATCCAAGCTCCATTGCCAAAGTGACAAGGCCTAAAACTTACTTTAAGTCCACAACAGCCAGATAATATTGAGAAGCAACTCAGATAGATGCTTCCCTAATTCACTGAAGTATAAGTAGGAAGAGGAGTCATCAGACTTGCATGAAAGTTGTTTTAACCTTCCTGTGCAATTCATTTCTTGGTCTAGTCCTACCTAATGGGACACATCCATTGGTATAACTTCATATTCTGGAGGTTTCCAAAATCATTCTATGTGCTATAAGTCAGTGGTCACCAACCGGTGGTCCATGAGAAAATTTTGGTGGTCCGCAGAAAAAGTATTTGCATTTTTTATATTGCACTAAATCATGGGTCTTCAAACTATGGCCCCTGGGCTGGATATGTGCAATGAATGCTTGTGTTGTTGCAGAGAGTCTCCCCCTTTGGGGTCTTTTTGTGCAGATTGGAGGGGGGGGAAATTCCAACTTGGGGTCTGCTTCAGCCTCCTGGTGTGGAGCTTTGGGTGAAGGCTGGAGAGAAGTGCCACTGGTGGCGAAGAGCTGGAGGGCTTTATTCCAGTGGGACAGCATCATGGCCTGGAACTGGCTGACCATTTCAGCCTGCTGAGCCTCCAGGTGCCGGTACCTGGCCTTGTCTGCCTGCAGGTCTTCCCTCTGCTTGGAAAGCCTATGCTCCTAGTCCTCAGTGAGGTGCTTCTGCTGAGCTTCCTTCTCAGTCAAATCCAATTTGAACTGAGCTGTTTTGCCAACTCTTTCTTGTGGTGCTGCTTAGCTCCAGCAACTGCTTCCTTTTGGGGGCCAAAGGAGCCCGAGGGGAAGGCGAGGAGTGGCTGGGAGGGAGGGGTGAGTAGAGGCTGTTGAGACACTCCTTGATGTGAGTGACATCGAGTTGGCCATGCCCACACAGTCACATGACCCCCTAGCCATGCCCACCCAGCCAGAAATTTGGCAGATCGTATTAGTGGTCCACAGGATTTAAAATTATGAATTTAGTGGTCCGAAAGGTTGGTGACCCCTGCTATAAGTGATTTGGTAAATCAAAAATATAGAATATAAATGTAGAAAATTTTGCAAAAATGAAGTGCTGGTTTATTTATAAGGTGGTAGCTGCATTTCTATACTTCATTTCACTATTTTGATCAGCAAATAAAGTAAGGAAGTGTTAAAATCAAAAATCTTCCTCTAACACCTTTGCCCTTTTTCTGCCTTACCATTTCCCAGGTGTATTTTATGGTTATCGGTTTTGTTTTTGTTTTGCAATAGACATAAATGAATGCTGGAATTATCCAGGCCGACTCTGCCAGCATTCATGTGAAAACACCCCTGGATCCTATCACTGCTCATGTTCTTCTGGATTTCGCTTGGCTTATGACAGGAAACATTGTGAAGGTATTTGAAGATAAAGCTATCTCAAAAAAAAAAAAAAAGTCAATGGGGCTGGATTGCACAGTGAGAAATGTCTTGTAGAAGTCAACACATTTCTAAATGCAGGTTTTAAAATCCTTATGCTTTCTTTTATATTATTCTATCCTTTACTTGTCACAATTAGCATCCCAGTTTTTGCAATTGGGTCCTTTTTTCATATATTTGTATTTCACTGAAAATGAATAGCTATAGCCTAATTTAACTTGCATTACAGGCCTACTGTTTTCAACAACATTACAATGATAGTAGCATGTTAAACATGAGTTGTGTTATAACTTAAGTCAAGGGTGGAGAAAGAGAGGCCCAGGTCTGTGAGCATAGACTGTTAGCATCTCTTTGGCATCTAGAGCCTCTTCCATGTTGACAGTGTCACCTGCTGACCTATTTGCTCATAGACAAAGTGCAAGTAGCTTTGACTAGACACTAGACACTAGACTTGACAGCCATTGTCTGTACTTTGCATATGTTTATACGTAAAATTTAAGACTTTCTCTGAAACTTAAACTTCCTGAAAATGTCCTGGCTCCATCTCTTTCTGGATTGTCTGATACAACTTTCTATAGACCTCGAGATACCACAAATGATACATCCCACCCACATCTATGTTACAGTTACAATCACCTATGGCTTTTAAATGCTTATTAATATTATCTAAATTTAATAATTTGGTATGTTAATCAAATATATTTCCTGCATGTAAAAAACCACCGTCCGTCATACTGTATCTTCAGGCTTAAAGATGCTCCATGTTTGTTTTTTAAAAAGGCAATCCATTTAGTTAAGGGATTTTTCTATTTTGTCTTCAATGACAAATATATGGCAGCAACTGATTTTAATGTCTCTTTGATACTCATTTTTCAACACAGATGTCAATGAATGTGACAATAACCCATGCAGTCAAGAATGTGCTAATATTTATGGTTCCTATCAGTGTTACTGCAGGCAAGGCTACCAATTAGCAGAAGATAGTCATTCCTGTAAAGGTACATCCGATTTGTTCCATTGCGGTACTAGTGTACATTTCTCTGGGACAATAAAATCATTGCCCTCACATGTTTGCTAATGTACCAATTCCAGATATTGATGAATGTGCCCAAAGTGCAGGCATCCTGTGTACTTTCCGCTGTCTCAACGTGCCGGGGAGTTATCAGTGCGCTTGCCCCGATCAAGGATATACAATGGCCGCCAATGGAAGGACTTGTCGAGGTAAGAATGAGATTGCAGAAAGGAGAAAATTGTTTCTTGCCATTGGGTCATGATGAATTGACCTAATTTTCATTTATCATCACCGTATGTGAATAAAATCTTCATTTTTAAAAAAATACAATAAAAGATAGGAAGTTAAACATGAAGTAAGGAAGTGTGTGTAAATGAACCTTGCACACTCAGACAAAGTATTGGGTAAAATCACTTATTTAAAAATACATATATTAGGTGAAAAATGTTGAAATACAATTTTAGGGAATCCCCTATAGCATCACAAAAGTGCATGTATTAGAAATTATGCACAAAAATACATGTAGAAGTTAATGCAGACATTTAAAAATGTACACCTAAAATTGTTCAGCAAAGGAATCAAAAGATTGGAAAAACAATAAACTTAACAAATTAAACTTATGTAGATTTGTCTGTAGAAAAATATTATTATCTGGGTAATTGTTTCACAGTATTTATTATTATTAAAATTGCAATAAAAGCAAACACAGTCACTTGGTGGCAGTCCTTGAAAATGTATCTTGGTAGAGATGCAACTTTTCCCCCAGCTTTGGCTTATTAGGAGGTGAATGTGCTTCTTCCTAGCAGGATAGAAGGTTATGGCAGCCAGAAAGATTTAGGGTGAAGAAGAACTGAGTCAGCATTTTCATCATTGCCTTTTGTTGCCCTACTGGAAGAACTGCAGTTGGTCAAATCAAAGACCATGTTAGCCAAATGTTGAAATAAAGTTTCATAGGTTCATTGTTCCTTTAATTTGGTCTCAATACTTGTGGGAGTTGGCTAGCATCAATTCCCAACACAGGTCAGTTTTTATATAGTATAAAGTCAGTCCAAGGTACTATTCCATAAAACAGATCACTGGTGCTTATCTGTTGTGGCTCCAGCCCCCCGACCCCAGGCCTGGCCCCCTGCCTGAAAGTGACTCAGAGAGTGAGGGGGAAGGGCCGTCAGGGCTCCCTTCTGCAGGGCCGGTCTCTCTGGCTCAGCTCCAGGAGCCAGAGGCAGCCAGGTGGAAGAGGTGATGAGGCCTCTGTCTGCTGTATCTCCCCCTGCCCAGGCAGAGCTTCCAGACCCAGCTGTAGACAATCAGTCCTGGTTAGATCCCCGGTTTCATAGACAAGAGAGGCAGGAACAACAGAAGAAGGGGTGGAGCAGGCCTAGAAAGTGCTGAGTCACGGAGCCACACCCCACAGGGTATAAAAGCAGGAGGGGCTGCTGTACTACTTTGTGACAAACAAATCAACTGACTGGAGAACACTTGAGCTGAACTATCTGACTGAGCATTTGGCCTGAATTGCTGTTTGCTCCTGACTTCCTGGTTGCTCCGGTAATGAGCTCTGTGATGCTGGCATCAAGGAGATAAGAAAACCTTGGCAGGCGAATGCTGGTTTGCTGCCAGAGCTGATAGTTGCTGTGGTCTAAATTGCCGGCTAATTGAGTCAGTTTGCATGCCTGAGGTGGGGGACAGAACATTGTCTCTGATACTTTTCCAAATAATATTGCATGATGTAAGGAACAGATGTAAGTCTAGGCAATAGGCAGATTGGGGGTTTTGCCTCAACCTATCATACCTCATCTATGGTATTATTTATATGGCCCTGACAGACTGCCTTGGTGCTTCCCCAGCTGACCTGCTCTTCCAATACTAGCTATGATGTTGGCACTCTGCTAGGGATACAATGGCCTTGCAATCCCTTTGCGCTTTGTCAAAAAAAAAGGTGGGAGGGAATATCTCCCAGTCTCCCATTTACCCTTTGGCTTCTTCTGTGGCAGCATTTGAGGCACACATGCAGTGGTGGGATTCAGCCAGTTCGCACCACTTCGGGAGAACCGGTTGTTAACTTTCTGAGCAGTTTGTTAAACTGATTGTGGGAAGAAATCATTAGGGCAGAGAACTGGTTGTTAAATTATTTGAATCCCACCACTGCACACATGGATAGCCAGTGGGCAGTTACAATACCACAACTGTGGGATAACATGAGTACAAGCAACTCTCTGAGGGAAGAAGAAAGTGACTACAGCTACCAACAGTTTAAGTAAGCATTTTAGTCAAAACAAAACTCTAGCCTTGATGTGCCGCTAAGACACATGAGCAATTGATTTGGTATCTCAAACATATTGTTGGAGAATAGAGTTTCACATGCGCCAGCCACTGCAGTGATGGTCAGACTGGGAATTCCAAGCATCCTGAAGAGTACCACGTTGGGGGAAGGTAGAACGAAGGGCCAAGTGATATGATTCACACTAGAAGCCATCCTTTAATATGCTCAACATAGCTCCTTTATAGCATTACCCAAGCGGTCTTAAAGAAATATATCTCCATTGTTGCTATTTTGGCACACAAAAATGTGTATGATTCTTGAAGATACTGATCGACAGTAAGGAGATGATTTGAAAATTGAGAAACCACTTTTTTGTTTGGATTATTTAATGGAATCCACTACCAATGAAAACTTTTCAGTGCTTAACTCAAAGAATTCATATATCAGTCTTGATTGTGATGCAAATGGAAGTTGCCATAGTTGCTAAACCTTGGATGCTACTTTTGTCTCCCGCTCTTTAATAATTATAATTTCTACAAGTCCCCCCCCCGCTTTTCAAAACTGAATAGGAGCCAAGATATAGGATAACATATGAATAGAGAATCTGCATCCCTAATGATTGTAAATCTAATATTTCATAATCAATTCTATATGAAGTTCTAGGGAGACAATGAGTACATTAATTTATGTATTAGGGAATTTTGGCATATATTATTTGCGACATTTAAACACTGTAACCATTTGTGGCCCTTGGAAATCTTGAACCTGGGACAGGATTGGGAAAATATATCTTACACCCCTAATATATACTGTATATAAAAAAGTATTATATCTACCAGGAAGAAATCTTTGCTTTTCTTCCTTTCCACTTCCTTCAGGGCCATTTTATGCCTTAGTGAATTAGAACTACCATAGTACAACACTATCATATTATGTTATGGATTGTTGTTTTCAAAACTGTGTGGTAAAGCTTCAGAGAGTAGTAAATCTTTTTGCAACATCAAATTCCATATGGGAACAATTTACCTTTTCACTTAATTTTATGAATCAATGAAGAAGGACTTAAATTATTTTAATTCATTTTTTTTATTCCCCATTTAATTTCTTTTCTTATCCCTTTAAACAAGCCACACTCCATGCAAGGGTGATGTTGATTTAGGAAACTGTCTTTTCTGTAAAAACTGGCAGATTTCACTGCAATACTTTGCTCATGAACTGTTTAGCATTTATTTTAGTGGCAAACCACTGCATGCTGTCTAGACATTTGAGATTTTTTTTTTGAATGGCTAAAGATTTAAGCCAGGATTTCCTTCCCTGTCTTTTGCAGTCATCACAAATCAACAAACGGCTATTTTGTTATCTTGCTCTTCAAAGATTTTCTTGTAGGATTTTCATTCTTATCTTAAGTATCCTATGAAGAAATAAATTATTGTATCCCTCAAACACAATGACACAACTGGAATGGATGAAATGCTTGTCTTAAAACAAAAATCTGTAAGCCTTCCAAGAGAAGGGAGAACTATACTATAGAGAAGTATATATGCAGCAAGGATTCTGCAGCCATTTTATCAACATGCTTCCACAGCAGTTGGAGATCCAGATATGAGGAAATCAAAATATATTTAGGTCCATCCTTAAAAGCAATCCTATTCAGTCATGTAATTAAAAAGTCCTGCAGATTGCAGGCAGAAATGGAAACTGTTTTGTTGTCTGCCTGCCTCTGGACACTTCCACACAGAGCTTTGGTTCAACTTCTGCAGGGACACATGTCACATGTGATTGTACATTTTCATCCCCTTTTGAGAGGTCAGTTAACTCTTCTGGTTCTAGTGTTGTACAGTTCAAACTACAATTTGCAGCTTATGATTTGTGATGCTTGTGCTCTGCAGGAATTGGAAGAGTTCTACTTTTTGCCTTGTCTTGCCTTACCCCATCTGCACTCAGAGATCTCCAGAAGATGTCACAGTTGAATTTATTAGTTTTTCCAGGCTTATTCTCTCTAGTAAACTTTGCAATAGTTTCATAATTCCTGCTTTTAAAAAATCTGTTCTGTTTAATATTTTCAGTTTAGGTAAGGATGAGGCATGAAATGCTACTGGTTCACTCTGGTTCAGGTGAACCGGTAGTAAAAAAAGCTACTGGTTTGGTTGAACTCGCAGTTTAAAAAGCTACTGGTTTGGGCAAATCAATAGTTAGCTATTGGTTTGGGTGAACTGGTAGTTAAAAAAAGCTACCGGTTCTTCCGAACCTGTATTTCCAATGATCAGCTATGGCACAGAGTTTAGCTTTGCTAGAAAGCAGGATTTCTAGCAAAGCTAAATTGCGCACCACAGCTGATCTCCCCCCTCACTGTTCTACTTATCTTCCCAAGCCTCTTTTTGGCCCGTACTGCGCATGCACACCCACAGTATGTGTTTGGTGTGCACTGCGCATGCACATGCAGCACACATTTGCATGCGCAGCCAGCGAACCAGTAGCAAACCATTTCAGATTTCACCACTGGTAAGCAGCATATACTGAACTATTTACTTTATCCAGTGGTGGGATTCAGGTGGTTTGGGATGGTACGGTAGTTAAATTGCTGGCTGGCTTCGCCCTTTCCTGCCCCGCCCCTTTTAGGAGTCCCCACATGCCCCATTTTGTCTCCCAGGTAAGTGCAGGGAGGCCTCCTAGGCCCAAAATGGGGCGGGGGGAGACATGTCCCCCCCCTGGCCCTTTTTTGCTCACAGGGGTGTGCAGGAGGCCGAGTGCTGCCTTTCACACCCCCTGGCCATGCCCACCCAGCCAGTCATTAGGATAGAGAACCAGTTGTTAAATTATTTGAATCCCACCAGAGATTTTATCCCATTTGCACAATCTGGGCTCAGGCAAGCCCTTCCTCTCCACCCAAATGTATACCATAGAGTGTATACATAACAACTTACATCTATGAATGCATCTTTGGGGAAGAGCTCCTGATTGCAAAAGAATGATGCTAGGCTTTCAATGGGAATTTATATAAATAAATAAATAAATAAAAATCTTCTTGACAGCTACCAAAACTTTCCCCTACTCAGAGGTTCCAGAGTTACCCAGACAAATGCATACTAGTTGTTTTGAAATGTGTTTGAATGGGTGGGATGAGGCAATTAATTTTCTCTCTGTGTGAAATGAGGGGACATTTATGTCTATGGAGATTATCAGTCATTCAGATCATGTTTGTCCCAAGGTGCTTTTTCAAAAGGCAATTGGAGTTTTTGATTTTTCTTTGAAGATGTTTCGCTTCTCATCCAAGAAACTTCTTCAGCTCTGACTGGAGAAGACCATTTCATTCCTCACCATCTAGTCAGAGCTGAAGAAGCTTCTTGGACAAGAAGTGAGACATCTTCAAAGAAAAACCAGAAAGTCCAGTTGCCTCTTGAAAAATCATCTTTGGGATGAGGCAACATTTACTGCTCCTGGAGCTGTAGAAATTTAGAGACCTGGGAACTATTTAAAAAACAACAACAACATTCAGCTTGTTAATTGGAGGGGGTGTTGATTTGCCTTGTTTTTTCTCAGCTAGCTGTAGTGAAGACCATATCATAGATGACTACAAAGTGCTTAGGAGGGATTGGGTCAGATATGAAAGTGCCTTTTTTCTTACCTGTTTCTTTAACTATTTCGATTTATTCAGTGAAATTCAGTATATTCAGTGAAAAACAACATAGAATTAACCGAGGGAATGGCTTTTGGTTCAGTCGAAATAGAATTGCCCACTCTAACCCATACATCTTAGACTTTCCAGGATATCTTCACCAACAGAGAAAAGAAATTCTATCTCAAATTTCCCACCCTGGCTATTTTTCTGACTTTGGACTGGGAAATTTAACTAAGTTTATGATTCACAACTATCCCGGAGGTGATAGGAGTACAACCTTTGTGTGTGGAAAAAGTACTGGCTTGGGCTGGTCGGATTTATTTATTTTAGTTCTTAACTGCTAAGTGTTACCAATTACTGACATTAAGGTAGGAAAGGTGCCTACATTCTTGTCTTAAGCAGTTTATAAAATGAGCCCATAACTTACTGTTTAACTAATTTAACTGAAACCTTTAGCATGGTGAGGTGAATACACGCATTCTTTCTTTTTATTAATAGAAATGAGTAGTTATGATTGATTTTCCTACACGTAACCCAGTGGAGTTGGTATGATTTGTTCACTTGTGAAAGAAGAAGGATGCTACTAAATTGCTATTTTTGTGTGTACTTCATCCTCAGATATTGATGAATGTGCAATGGGAACCCACAACTGTTCATCAGCAGAATCTTGCTATAATATTCAAGGCAACTTCCGATGCCTTTTAATTGAGTGTCCACCGAACTACAGAAAAGTGTCTGACATGTAAGTCTAATAATTGCCCTTCAAATTTCCCTACATGGCAGCTAATTACATTAATACTCAGAGCTTTTGATAATTACTCAGCTGAACATAGGGTGTTTGTTGCACTTCTATTTGTTGTGCTTTTTTCAAAGATCTAATCCATTAATACCAACAAGTTATTTAATTTTTAAAGATAAGCCTGCTACAAATAGCTTCAGGCAAGCAATTGAAGAACCATATACCATTGATTCTACAGTTCAGAGTAAATGTGACCATAATCTGAAATGGGTAGTTCTAGTTTCACTGGAAAATAACTCATGGTAGACTTTCTCAATATCAAACATACATTTTACATGGATACACCAGTGGTGGGTTTCAAAAATCTTTACTACCGGTTCTGTGGGTGTGGCTTGGTGGGCGTGGCTTGTGGACGTGGCAGGGAACAGATACTGTAAAATCTCCATTTCCTCTCCACTCTCGGGGAAGGTTATTGCAAAATCCCCATTTCCTCCCGATTAGCCTGGTCTTGGGAGGCAAAGAATAGATGGGGTGGGGCCTGTCAGAATTTTTACTACTGGTTCTCCAAACTACTCAAAATTTCTGCTACCAGTTTTCCAGAACTGGTCAGAACCTGCTGAAACCCACCTCTGGGATACACGTACAAATTAGCCTCATTTATACTTACTCCATTTTCTTGTGCGAATGTACTCCCTACACTTATCCACATTCTTGCCTTTCCAAACTAAACTTCAACAACAAAAATGTGATAAATACTACCAAAAAAAATTTCTAGAAGCCTGTTTGCAGTCAGGGCATTACATTTGTTGTTGTGACTGCGCCCCCCGAGCCAGGCCTCCTGCCAGAAAGTGACTTGGAAAGTGAGGGGGAAGGGCCGTCAGGACTTACCTCGGGAGCACCGGCTTCCCTGGCTCAGCTCCAGGAGCCAGAGGCAGGCCAGGTGGAGGAGATAATGAGGTCTCCATCCCCTGACTCTTTCCTCCCCACAGGCTCTTTCCTCCCCCAGACCCAGCTGATGGCAATCAGGCCCTAGGTTTTGTAGGCAGGAGAGGCGGGAACAACAGAAGCAGGGGTGGGGCAGGCCTAGGAAGTGCTGAGTCATGGAGCCACACCTCACAGGATATAAAGGCAGCAAGATCTGCTGTGCCTCTTCATAGCAGGCAAATCAACTGCTTAACTAAGAGTTGAAATGCTGTTTGTTCCTGGGTGACTCATCGGCGTCAAGGGAGATAACAGAGACACTTGGCATACGCTCGCTGCCAGAGCTGATAATGTCGGCTAATTAAGCCATCGCTCGGATGGAGGCGAGGGGGGACAGAACATTTGTATATCATAAAAAGTTTAGATAAAATTGAACTAGATACATTTAGTTATTCTGATGAACAGGCCACAGCCTCTTATGGCCATGGTTTTCTTTTCTTTTTTTTAATAGTCTTAACCATTTTTTGATAGTTGAATTCCATGCTGACTTTTTTTTTTAAAAAAAGGTGCTGTAAGAGCTATGACATTAAAAGTTATGCAGGTGCTCTAACAGACAAAATGTGAAGGTAATTTTATCCCCAGATGACTACGAATGAATGAGGATCCAAGGCATGTTCCTGTTGCATTAAAGTTTTAGAAACAAATGGCATGGTATTCACAATAAATGATCTATGGACCTTATATTACTCCATAATAAATGATCTATGGATCTTATATTACTCCTCAGTTAATGAGAGAGAACATCGTCCTACAGAAAATGAGAAGCTAGAAAGTGACATTAGGGAGACACTGGGTAATCCATTTTTTAAAATCAGAAAGTTACCAAATAACTAATGGGAGAATATCTTTGATATATGATGACCTTAAGGAAAAGGAAGAGGATAAATGGCACATCTGAAGAAGGCAAGATTTAGGGCTAGAAGGGGAGGGGGAAATGTCCTTCTTAACAGTATCGGGCACCAGTGATGGGAGCAGGGAGAGAGCAAGGAGAGAGCAAAGTTAAAAGGAGCAGAGAAGGAGGGACTGCAAACAATGGTTTTTACTGGAGAAAATTATTTTTTAGAGGAAACCATGTATTCAGAATGTAGAAAAAGACACAGAAATCCATCCAGAATTATGTGCAAGGAAGGCGTTGCACAATTGTACAATTGTTGATATTTTCTGGCATGGTTCATCTGATAGAGATCTAGAATTTTTAAAAGAGGACCATCATTTGACTCCACCCCTCTGAATGAGCCATTTAGAATTATGGTGGAAATATAATAGCATTTTTTTTATTTACTGTTTTGAAGGAGGCAAAAACTAAGGTTCCTGCCCTTTGGAACATCAGTCCGTCTGAGATTAGACTATTCTGAACCTTGTTGGGCCTTTTAAGGACCTGAAAACTTGGTTTTGTGGCCCTGAGTATGTGATCAGGTCCATCCCTTGGGTTTGCTGATGGTTGTTTTTTTGATATTTTGTTGCTATGAGTTTTTATTTTTATATTGTACATTTTATATGTTTATTGTAAGCTACAGTCACATATATGAGATGGATGGCTATATAAATTGAATAAATAAACATTTAGAAAATCAGATATAATGTATAAAGGATATAAATGTTAATTCATCAGAGAAATCTTTATTTTCAGTTGTTGAAGTTAAAAAAAAGAAATTGCTATTGTTACACAAATTTTTATCGGATAAGCACAGATCTTGGAATATCTGTTGTATGCCAGAGGTTATCCTAACCTAAGAAAGTAGATGGATTCAATTTATAGAAGATTAAGAGTACAAAGAGGGACACGGTGGCTTAGTGGGTAAGACGCTGAGCTTGTGGATTGAAAAGTTGGCAGTTCAGCGGTTCGAATCCCGGTGAGCTCCTGTTACTTGTCCCAGCTTCTGCCAATCTAGCAGTTCGAAAGCATGTAAAAAATGCAAGTAGAAAAATAGGGACCACCTTTGGTGGGAAGGTAACAGCGTTCCGTGCGCCTTTGGCATTGAATCATGCCGGCCATATGACCACGGAGACGTCTTTGGACAGCGCTGGCTCTTTGGCTTTGAAACGGAGATGAGCACTGCCCCCTAGAGTCAGGAACGACTAGCATGTATGTGCAAGGGGAACCTTTACCTTTACCTTTAAGAGTACAAAAAGAAAATTTACTCAAATTATAAACTAAAAAGAATTTTTCAATGATTTTAGTTTATGAGAGCCATATAATTTAAACAGGATACAAGTACCTGGCTTTAAGAATGTACCACTGATTCCCATAGAAATGAAGAAACCTTAATGGAGAACTTTTAATTACCATGCAAAGATGTGTGGTAATAAGGTAGTGAAGGTGCAAAAAAAAAAAAAAGGCCCAGGCCAAATCATAAAGATCAATACTCACGCAATAAAAGCATTATTTGCAAAACCTGCTATCAGTACAGCACTTTAATAAATTCTAGGAACAATAGGATCAGTATTGATTATTTACTAGTATTTACAGGTAAATTATTTACTATAACTTACATGCTGTCCATTTCCAGAATCAGACTAGCTTACTGTATTAATATCAGCAGTTTAAAAACAAAGAACATTTCTTACAATTATATCAATTCAGGTCCATGTGCGACTGTTTTGTATTATGTTATTGATTCCTAAATGCCTTTCTGAAGAGCTGTGTTACAGCTCTGGAAATGTAGTGACAAGGGTCTAAATATCTAGGTCTAAGGTATTCCCAAGGAAGGGTCCATCATTGAGAAGGCTCAAGCCAGAATGTCCTAAATATGACATTTTCTCAGTGATAAGATCCTCAGCAAATCCTCTCTTCCAGTTGTTACCGAGCAGTTTCAATTTAGGGAAAGTGGTCATGACAATATCTAAGCCCTGAAATATATAGAGCTTTAAAGGTGACAACAGCGAGTCAAATTGCATCTAAGACTAACTCTTAATCAGTGCAGCTCTCACAATAGTTATGAACCCATAAGCACCCAGGATGATTCAAGTTTCATCAGCTGAAATTTAGGGTTTGTCTTCTAAGGAGTGTCATATAGAATGCATTGTGATAATCCAGTAATGCAAGGTCATAGCTGGCACACAAGATGCTCTTCTATAGTTTTATAAATTTGTATATAGCACAATATACTCTGACACTTTCATTTGATACAGTGTGCTCAGCCATAATCATTCCAGAAAGTTGCATAATGCAAGTTTGCTGTGCAGTTAATAAAATACCATTCTGATATGCATAAATACATGCTTACTTTACATGCACAACAGAGTTCCATGAAGGAACCACCACAATAACTTTCATAAGGTGGAAATGATGCTAACTTTGTAAGCATGAGTCCCAGGGATTTCATGTGGCCTGTGATTACTCTGATTACTGTAAATACTGTGATTGGATGAATCTCACAGTTCATTTCCAGACCAATCTGTGCTGAGAAATTTTCTAAGCATTCCTTTAAGAAGTTCTTTGCAGTTTCCAGGAGAGGTTTTCAGGTTCATGACCTTTTGAGACTTGGCTGTTACCTTGATAGTTGCATCGACATAGTGAGGGTTATATACGAAGAGCAAGCAGCTGCTAATTGTACAGTCAGTAATATTCAACCCTGCTATGTATTGCTTAACATCAGAGACAGGTTTCCTGGAACTCTGCACACTGTCCAAGAACTTGCCTTCAAAATCCCAGTTACTAAAGTGCTAAATATTTCCTATTTCTCTTCTCTCAGGAGATGTGAACGTATCAACTGCTTCAACTATTTGGATTGCCAAAACACTCCGCTCCGCATTACTTATTATCAGCTTAATTTCCAAACAAACATTGTTGTTCCAGCTCACATTTTCCGAATTGGTCCCTCGCCTGCTTATGCCGGAGACAACATAATCCTTACAATCAACAAAGGAAATGAAGAAAACTACTTCAATACCAGAAAGCTTAATTCCTATACCGGTATAGTGTATCTTCAGAGGCAAGTGAGGGAACCCAAAGACTTCTTGCTAGATGTTGAAATGAAGCTTTGGCGTCAAGGAACCTACACAACCTTTCTGGCCAAAATTTATATTTTCATTACATCTCATGCATACTAAGATGGATGTATTACTGTTGAAGCTCATTGGTGCTATTTTTTTTTTTTTTAAATTTCCTGTCAAAGCTTGTGGTAATAGAAAAAAAAACTGATAGAAAAATATAACCTTTTGTATTTTTTCTAGCTCCCAAAATATCTTTGTTTTTGTAAAATTAACTTAAAATGTATTAACCTGTTTCTCTTTTAACTCTGAATGTTTATCTGAGCAAAATAAGGTTGTTGAGCTTTGATGCAAATATGTACAGTTGTTATGCTGTCCTTCAAAAGTTATTTCGATATTGCACCAATGACAACCTCAGAATTAGTTACCAAGGTTGGGGGCATGATCTAGCCAAACTTAAATAGTCCAGATAGATGGATTTCAAAGGGAAAATAAATATGTAGCTGTTAAAGTCAATTGTATTTAAAAGATGCTCAAGTACAATTCAGTTGAGCTGATGAGAGGGCAGAAGGCCAATTCCCAGTCTTTAAAACAACAAAAAATAGAGAAAGAAATTGCATGTCAGATAGTGATTTTTTCTTCATTTACTGAATGTAGTTTTAAAGAGACAAAAATCTTCCTTTGCTGAAGATGCCCATAATTTGTGATGAAAACTTGCTGTGCCAGTCAAATTCTGTCTTTATCCCTCCATCCTTCTGTAACACATTAGTGAATCAGATATTGATCTGTCCATGTGTTTCCCCCTTCATTGATATCCCCATCCAGTTACTAAAGCTGCTGCCTCCTCTGTTTAAGTTGGAAATTATGGCTGCAGTGCAGAGGAACAAATAAGTGACCAGGAATAAGTCTGACCAAATTTAATATGCACATAGGCCTCACAGTTAATTCACCTAAAAAAAAAAACACTTCCTCATATAGTATTTATATAATCAATATTTACTTTTTCCATACCTTAGCAAATGTCACTGTGAGACATTTTCATAGAGTTGCCTTTCCATCTTATTCAAGGTTATTAGTGCTCTTATACCATAGGATGTGAAGGCTACCCATAACTTCTGAGACTTGCTACTTGCTGTGCTTCTAAATTTTTGGGACTGGCCATGCCAGGAGATATAGACATATATCCTCCTTTCTAGTATGTTCATGCCAGCACTATAGGTAGACCTCGACTTACAACTATAATTGACCTCAACATTTCTGTTGCTGAGTGAGACATTTGTTGAGTGAGTTTTGCCCCATATAACGACTTTTCTTGTCATGCTTTTTAAGCAAATCACTGTAGATTTTAGATTAGTAATTTGTTACTAATTTGTGCTTGTTAAGTGAATCTGGTTTCCCCATTGACTTGGCTTGTCAGAAGATAGCAAAAGGTTATCACATGACCCCGGGACACTGCAACCTTCATAAATATGTCAGTTGCCAAGTGTCTGAATGCCACAATGCTCGTAAATGTGAAAAACTGTCATAAATCACTTTTTTCAGTGTCCTTGTAACTTTGAACAGTCACTAATTGAGCTGTTGTAAGTCGAGGACTACCAGTATAAAACTGGTACCACACTTTGTTGGCCAATAAAATTGTTGTATAAATCTCTCTTTGGTCCAAGAAATACATGAAGGCTGAACATCTGTGTCAATGAATAACATAGAGCAGGGGTGTCAAACTCAAGCTGGAGGCTCCCAAGAGCCTTCTCAGCAAATGCTGAGAGTCCAGGGCCCTGAGCCTCATGATGGAGACATGTGGTTTTCTCGCTGTAGCAGCTTGCTTTCTGTAAGAAGCCTCACAAAAGATAACATACATTAGCCATCATCATTTGAATCCAAGAAAGTCCTGGCATTTAATTCCTTGAGTGTACTGGGCTAGCTTGAAAAGAATGGCTCTTCTTAGCCACTCAAGTTGCAGAGTACTAATGCTACAAGCAACCACTGTTAGAGAGAATGTCAGACAGACCCTAATCCTAGCCCTAGCCCTAAGCAACGTGATTATTTACTCAGAATAATTTCTTTATTGTTGCTCACCCATAGAAAGAATCTTACCAGATTAAAGCACAATCTGCATAATTATCAGACATGCCCTGTAAATATCTAGGGAGGGTCCACTCTGGGCCTCCTCCTGCATACCAAGGATTCTAGGCTAATTTGCCTTTTAGCTCCTCCTGAAAGAATCCTTTCCCTCCAACAACTCTTTACCAGACTCTATCACATACAAGAGAACAAGAATGGGTGATGTGTCCTTTATGCTGCCATCTAGTAGCTCAGACTTTGGCACTCCTTTGACCTCTCTTAAGGATTTTTCCCCCTCCCTTGTTATTCTGTGCTGGGGAACCATGGCTGCCTGGAAGGAAAGAGTAGCCATGTATTTAACTCAGGAGGATGCTTACCTCCAAAAGCCATAGTGAGGCATGTTGTATGCAAGCATATCAGTCTGTGTAACTTGTCTTGTAAATAGCAATTTCTATCTCCTTCTAAACAATTCTTCAAGATAGAACACCCATTTCTGATCTTGCACTCAACACAGATGAACATCTCTGAAGTAGTCCATATTGTGATGGACCACAGGCACAATGAGTCTGTAACTTAAATGCCATTTATTTGGAAATTATCCCATTGAGTACAAACTAGAATTATTTCTGAATAACATAAAGCAGGGGTGTCAAACTCAAGACCTGAGGGCCAGATCTGGCCCATGGGGTGCTTAGATCTGGCAATCAGGGCTGTCTTGCAAACAGCGAAGGGCTGGCCCATGGTGCCTCTGCCAGCAAAAGCAGAGCTCGGAAGGGGGCGCATGCCCTAACCCTCCTCAGGTCCATTTTCATTGGCAGAAAGCTGCAGGAGGCAGTTACATTTAATAATAATAATAATAATAATAATAATAATAATAATAATAATAATAATAATAATAATAATAATAATAATAATAATAATAATAATATTTTAATTTGTATACCGCCCTTCTCCCGAAGGACTCAGGGCGGTGAACAGCCAAAATAAAATACAAAAGAAACAATACATACAATACTAAAAAACAACCCTTAAAAAACTTATTCAAATGGCCAAATTTAAAATATAACACCCTATAAAATTGACAGAAATTTAAAACCCATAAAATCAAATTAAAATTTTTTTAAATCAAGCCAGTCCAGCAAGGTGGAATAAATAGGTTTTAAGTTCGCGGCGAAAGGTCCTAAGGTCAGATAGTTGTCGAAGTCCAGGGGGAAGTTCATTCCACAGGGTAGGAGCCCCCACAGAGAAGGCCCTCCCCCTGGAGGCCGCCAGTCGACATTGTTTGGCTGACGGCACCCTGAGGAGTCCCTCTCTGTGAGAACGCACCGGTCGTTGGGAGATAGAGGACGGCAGTAGACGGTCCCGTAAGTATCCCGGTCCTAAGCCATGGAGCGCTTTAAAGGTAGTAACCAATACCTTGAAGCGCACCCGGAAGATGACAGGTAGCCAGTGCAGTCTGCACAGGATAGGTGTTACATGGGAGCAGTATGAAAATGGACATCAAGCTGGCCACTCCCCCACACAACCCCTGAGGTCAAACACAACCCTGATGCCCTCAATGAAATCAAGTTTGACACCCCTGACATAGAGGATACTCTGTCATTCACCTACTATTAAATTTTTTCTTTTCCTTGATAGTGATGCACACTTAACAGACAATCTTTAATTTAAAATTAAATAAGGACTTAACACCAAGAGGCAGTTGATCTATACTTAAAACTGAAGTAATTTCAGGTCCAAAGAAAACAATGGATGCACGGTGCTTTCTTGTTGAAATATAGCTTGCTAATTGGGGCATTTGCTTGACTTCAATTTTAAATTCTATTCTGAAGGGACACTTTATTTTCTAGGAATGTTAGATTCAGACAAGATGTATTATAATTTTTCAAGGAAATATCAAAGATGAACAATGCCAAACCAAGATACTAAAATGTTACAATATTGAATACCTGATTGTATTGCATGGTTATCCAATTAAGATAAACTTGAAGTAGAGCGGTAGGTATGTTTTCTACTTTTCTAGCTTGAATTGCCCAACAAAACTGGAAGACTATTTGGCAGTGTATGTAGACTATATCACATACTAATAGCCCAATGCAAAATGTACATTTTTATATTGATCTTACTCTATAAAAATAACTGAATAAGATTGAAATCTATAGCCCATATGTGCTAATAGATGCCTTAATCAAAAGATTTGTAGAAATTTACAAATGAACAGTGATTGTTAAAAATAAATATTTGGGTTTTTTAGATAAAATAGTTTCTAGGATTCAACTTCTATTTGAATATTCCTTAACTTGGTTATGTAAAAGCTAACTTTTAGCTGTTTGCTAAAAGCATAGCTATAACCCACATCTTCATGTATTTGTATAGCACCCATTTTTGGTATGATTGAAATCCTTTGGTATGTTTGAAATATTTTCCTAATTGTGAAGATAGTGCCTTCCTCCAACTGAGCTTAGCTGTTGATAAGTTTGGTCACATCCATGGAATTTTTTTGTGAAGATAGAATCACAGCCACCTCTGAATTATTTATTTTTTGATTTCCAGTCTAATTCACATATTTTCTGGTGGCATCCTCTTCAAGAATTAATCAGGTCCCTGGTTAGTGTTTTCCAAGATCCGTTAAGGTCAGCTTGATGCTGTACCTGGTATGGCCCAGTGCAGAAGTGCCAAACTTGCATCATCACAGCAGCAGCGTGTGACGTATTGCAACTTTTGCAGCCCTTTGTACAATAAGTTGCTTCTTTTCAACACTGTTGTGACTTTAAATGGTCACTAAATGACTGGTTGTAAATCGAGGACTATGTATACACACAAGGCATGCAGTACTCAAAACTGATTCTCATGAAATATTGTATATGAGACCAGTGGTGAGATTCAGCCAGTTTGCACCACTTCGGGAGAACCGGTTGTTAACTTTCTGAGCAGTTTGGCAAACTGGTTGTTGGAAGAAATCATTAGGGCAGAGAACCGGTTGTTAAATTACTTGAATCCCACCACTGTATGAGACCCAAAAGAAGAGCGAGTGTGAATTCAATTTAAATTCAGGAATTTCAGCAACCAGCACGTTTTTCTTATAGCCCTGCTGTAACACAAAAATCGCTGTATGTTAATATACTAGAAAAAGCATCCATCTTTCATCCAGGATATTTCGGTGTTCAATATTGTTCGCACCTTTCATAAAAGCACTGATTTTATTGTCATTCTATTAGGTGCCAAAGGATCAATAAAATTATGTGGGGGCATTTGATTTCCAAAAGTAAATGTTACAATTTTTTTCCTCCAATTTTCAGACTTTTAAGTGTGGATAATTAAGAAAATGGAGCACAGTTTAATATGTATTATTTAGCATAGACCAGTGAACTCATCCAAAGGGAAATGAGTCCTTTTTTGCATTTTTAATGCATTTTGAACAAAAATAGGATGCTCATCGACTTCTCCCCTCTGCAGTGCATTGGCCTATCTGTCTAAGTACTTGGGTCAAAGGAAGAAAAAGTGGTGAGAAAAAGAGGAAAGCCAACTCTCCCTTCTTTCTTGACCTATGTAAAATCAGCAGTTCACAAGAAATGGCAACACCTCCACAATGGTCTTTCTCCAAGACTCCATAGCACTGTTCTGCTTAGAAAATAGGAAAATGCTATTATAGCATATGGTATTCATAAATTGGTGCCCTGGGTTAAATTACCCTGAAGAGACCAGTTGCTAAAGTGATAGTATGAGAAGAAAAAGGAAAACCAGGGTATTATCATGAGTTTTCCCCCAGTATGGTGTCTTTCAACCTGAAATAAATAAATAAAAAGTAAAAAAGGGAAAGTAAAGCAGTGGTGAAATCAATTTTTTTTTACTACCGGGTCTGTGGTTTGGTGGACGTGGTGTGGCTTGGTAGGCGTGGCTTGGTGGGTGTGGCAGGAAAGGATACTGCAAAATCTCCATTCCTTCCCCACTCCTGGGGAAAGGATATTGCAAAATCTACATTCCCACCCCACTCTGGGGCCAGCCAGAGGTGGTATTCGCCAGTTCTCTGAACTACTCAAAATTTCTGCTACTGGTTCTCCGAATTGCTCAAAATTTCCTCTATTGGTTCTCCAGAACCTGTCAGAACCTGCTGGATTTCATCCCTGAGGTAAAAATTTCTTCAAACTTAGTTTGACACTTTGTGACTTCATGGTTATGTCCATCATATACAAACAAAACAAACAAAACAAACAATTTGCCATTGCCTTTCTTGTACTGCACATGTTGTTTCTCTCTTCTCATTCCGTCAAGTTTTCACATTTAAAAGAATGTTTCTTTTAATGTCACTGCAATTTAAATCCTTTAACTGTTGTCCTGCCCACTGCTGCACCCAAGAACAACTCTGTTGTCTTCCATATGACAATATTTCAAATACTCTCCCTTGGTCCATGTTGAGCAATTTCTTTAAGCCACATCATTATAGACAATTCATATTTAACAATGCTCTTCTTAAAATATGAAATCCAGAACTGGACATAATAATCCTAAAGTGGTTTGGGAATAAAATAACGATTTCTCCCTATAATCTTGATACAAGGATTTTGTTAAAATGCTTTATAACTTGAAGCCAAACTACATTCCTTTTGTAGCAGCATTTCACTTGTGGATTATAATTATCACAATGATACTGTCATTCACTAACCATATGCATGTTTATTGGGAAGTAAGCTCTATTAAATTTAATTGACCTTAATCCAAACTAAATGTGGAAAGGGATGTAGCCTAAGATGCCCAAATGTTTTGCACATGTGTTACTGCCAAGCCAGCTCATTCTTAGATAATAATGCAGTTACTTTGCCTGTAACATGATTAGCAAAGCACTTCCCTCTTCAGGCACGATCAGCTTTGCCATACCTTAATCCTCAGACCATGTTCAATTTTTTTTAAAAGGAAAATGTCACAAAGAAGACAGCTTTATTGTTCATTCTTCCATGCCTATCCATTTTTTATAGACAGGCCCTCTATAGTTTAATTGAAGCATGAGAACATGAAATGCCACATTAATTTTCAATTGTTATACTGCACTTGGTTGCATTTTGATCTCACTAAATAGTAAACAACAAACTATGTGGCACTTACAGAAAAAGACCACTGCAGTGCTGTTTTCTGGGGTTTTGTTTTTGTTTTTTTTTTTAAAAAAAGCTTATAGAAATTCACTGAATGTGCCCCATGCGATGCTGGATTTCTATTTGCTGTCACAAATACCCTAAGAACTTGATTTCTTATATTTTAACACTTGGTTTACATTTCATTGGTATTTTGCATTTGCTTATATTATGAATTCTTTTTAAGCAACATACAGTGCAGCTGTGCAACAGTACAACACATCAGTTTCTACTATCTGGTCTCTTTTTTTTATGTTCCCAATCTCTATAAAGAGGATTTCTTGATTGCAGAACTGTGTTTTTTACTTTTTCTTGAAACAGCAAAAATATCTGTAAAATGAAATGACTTCAAATCATTTCTGAGTATTTTTAAAAGTAGCATGGTTTTTTAAGATTCTTGCAGGACTAACTCCACTAGCACAATGTAGCTTTTCAGACAGAAAGCAAAAGGTGTGTGTGCGCGCGTGTGTGATTTGTTTGTTTGTTTGCCAAGATTATACTACAGTTCTCCAGAGCAATGGTCCAAACCAGAATAAAGTAAATTCTTTTGGAGATCTTGGTACTTGCTGATCTTGATTTTCTTCTTGCAAATGTTTCACTATTAAAGCACTGAAAAATTATGTGGTTTGGTAATGAAATGTTTGAAACAAGAAAACCAAACTCAGGAAGTAGCAAGGTCCCAACATTTCAACTCTACACTATATGCATTCTCCATTATTTTCAATAATAAAGGTTTGGAAGGAACTACAGACATATATTAATCCTAAAGTGGTCCAAAGTCCCCTTTATATTTTTGGATCTGAAAGACGTACTCACCATCAAATGGATTTGGGATCAAAGCTTTAATCTACTAATATTATGGTATTCAAGCAAACATTCCCTGAAGCTATCTAACTGAAACACAATTAAAAATGTAATTAAAATGTTTAAAATTCATATTAACAAGAAGTATTCTCATCAGACCTACTTCTGGGCCAATAAGCAAACTTTGGTTTTTCTTAATTTATAGTATTTTTATTCTGTTTGTTGGAAAGACTTTGAGCAGGGTACAATAAATGTATCATTGCAGAATCAGTTAAGTATGTATTTATTCAACACATATGCCTTTCTGCAATTCTTCTGAAGGAATAATTGTTCCATCCTCCCCTTCTTCACTGTCCAACAAAGATTTTCTATGGAATTATATTATTACCAAGTAGGACTAATAGCAAGGAATATTGTTGGCTTCAAATGCTCTGCTGGACCTTTTCATTTCATTTGTTTCATGTCTGATATAGTTAAGTTATTGGGGGCCAAATTAAATACCCACCTACTTCAGAGGTGGGTTTCAGCAGGTTCTGACCAGTTCTGAAGAACCGGTAGTGGAAATTTTGAGTAGTTGGGAGAACCAGTAGTAAAAATTCTGACTGGTCCCGCCCCCATCTATTCTCTGCCTCCCAAGTCCCAGGTGATTGGGAGTAACCTTCCCCTGGATTGGGGAGGGATGGAGATTTTACAGTATCCTTCCCCTGCCACGCCCACCAAGCCACGCCCACCAATCCATGCCCAGCAAACCAAGCCACGCCCACCAAGCCACGCCCACAGAACCGGTAGTAAAAAAAATTGAAACCCACCACTGGCCTACTTGATTGGTTGAAACCAGCAGTTTCCTTACAATCCCAAGATAGTTCGGCCTCCATTATCAGCACTGTTCTTCTAAGGCACTTTGTTCGTTGAAGAGCTCATCAAAATTCAGTGGATCTGAATTTTGCTGACCTTGCAGCTTTATCAAGGGAGCTTTATCCTCCTTCCGAAAAAACCAGACTTGTCTTCCTTGAAGGCACCCATGAAACTGGTGACTAGTAAATCATGAATTTTCATTGACTGCTTAGTAATTTGAATCTTCAGGCTCATCTGAAATGTCTTCCTGACGTGTAGTGAATGGATCGTGTCATCCAGTTAATCTGACAAGGGTATTTTTCTAGGGTATTTTTGTAAGTCGTTAAGTTACCAGGACATGGGAGGAGAACCAACTGTGATGCTTATTGCAAGAACATCCTTTTACCTCATTAAATGAAGCTATATGACCCACCCATAAATAAAACTAACAAGTTCTCTGAAGTTCGATTTTAAAAAGAGATTACATGACTTTTAGTAAACAAATGCTAATCTCCATAGCAAAAGATGATACAATTTATAAAATTATAAAGAAATCTATACTTCAGGGTTTGCATAAGTTTTGAAGTATAGAATTCATTATAAAAACAGACACTTTTACTCACCAAAATTGGGGAAAAATGTTTCCTAGCCTTAAACTGGTATTAAACTGTTGCAATTTGCAAAATGTTGGTAGGCTGTAACTTGTTTTGGATGATTTGTCTCCTGGCATAATATGGGCTAAATTATCTTTTTTTCCCCTCAGAATAATCATTGCAATTCCTTAGGGGTTATAATCAAGTCTGAATGTACAGAAGCCTGTAAACTATTCAAAGCCTAGAAGAGCTAGGTAGTTTGAAGAAACATTCCTTAAATTATGCTATGTGACTTCTGGGACTCCTGAGATATGGGGAGGGGGATGAACATCAGAACTTGAGGAATGAAAAACATTGGTCAAGGAGAGAGAGCTGAGACGAAGGTTGTGTCCATATATAAGCAACCTCATAAGATTTACCTCATCACTCTGGTAAAAAGGTAGAAGGTAGCCTGCCTTGGCTTGGGTAATGCATTTTTTGGAGGCTGATCCAGTTGAGAGATAACAGGAAGCCCTTTTTCCTTCCCAATCATTTGGGCCACCAATCTCTAGATTGACTTAGATCTTTAATAAAACATACCTAAAAGCAAGGAAAAGAAGGAAACAAGAAAGCCTAAAGTCATGAGCATCAACAGTTGGGTAGAAGACACATGAGATGAAATATGTGTTGTGATGCAATTGTGGAGCTTCTTTGGTAATATTACGATACATACATACTTAGAACAGGTAGTCCTCAACTTAACCATTCATTCCAAAGTTACAATAGAACTGAAAAAAGTGACATGACAATTTTTTACATTTAGCAACCGTTGCAGCATCCCCATTGTCATGTGATCCAATTCTGGATGCTTGGCAACCGGTTCACATTTTTGATGCCTGCAATGTCCCAGTGGTGGTTGCTCCCAGTTCTGTCCAGTTCTATAGATCCGGTAGTAAAACCGGTGGGAGGCTCCAACCATCCGATGTCATCAAGGGACTTCTGTGCATGCACAGAAGCATGTGTGAAGTAAGCACCCACACGTGCTCCCATTGTGAACCGGTAGTAAAGATAAGTAGAAGCCACCCCTGGGGCCACATGTTCATCTTTTGTGACCTTCTGACAAGCAAAATCAATGGGGAAGCCAGATTTACTTAACAACTGTGTTGCTAACTTAACAACTGCAATGATTCACTTAACAACTCTGGCAAGCAAGGTCCTAAAATGGAGCAATGGAGCAAAACTCACTTAACAAATGTTTTACTTGGCAAAAGAAATGTTGGGCTTAATTGTGGTCATAAATTTGTAGTTTATGTAATCTCATAGCAAACATCTCTGACTGCTAATTACTGTCTGATGAATAGATTGAGCAGACCGGAGAGTGGTTTTCTAGTCAAGTGGAAACTTACTTAATGGTAAGGCCCTCACTGAAACAGAACCTGCAAACTGCAGCTGCTACACCCCAATATTCCCCTAAAGGGAAAGCAGTGGGAGCTGGGAACGTTGCCAATATTCTGTGACCTTGAAACAAGTTGGTTTTGTTCCTATCAATGCGCTGCTGACTTGCGCAAGGGTTGTTTTTCCCTGTAATAAATACTGCCACCCACTGTTTTTTAAAAAACTTTGTCAAGCATTGTGTGACTCCACCACTGTTATGTTATTTGGGAATTAGAAAGGGAGAGAAATACAATGTGAAAAGGATGTGTCGGGAATGCCATACCAAGGTTTTCTCCTGAAAAGGATTCAATGAATAAATTCTCTCTCTTTTTTGCGGGGTGGTGGGGTGGGGTGGTGGTGGTAATGGAGGGGGAGTAGATATGCAAGCTGCTGTTTACATGGAAAATCTGCTTTTGGAAGCTATTTGCATGGAGCAGAATCAGTGCGGTGTCTGCTTTGCTGCATTGAGAATCGAGAGGGGATGATCTCTGGTGGACAAAATCTGAAAGGTTTGCGCTCCAGCTGGGGGGAAAAAATCACTGATTCCATCCATTTCAGTTAGCACTTAGTAGAGCCCCATCAACATAATTTACTTTTCTTTTGCCAGCAGTAATCCTGAATTCTTAATTTCTTTTGCTCTTTACTCATCCTTCCACTTTGTGGGATTTCCCCCCCCCCTTTTGGAAGGCTTCAGCATGCATTTAAACATTTAAAATCCTGTGTGTGAGTGAGTGAACTGTACTCTCAAAGTTAATTTGACATAAGTGCTTAAACAGAAGCTGGATGTCACCAATGTCTTAGTAGTAGATTGCTGGGCTGATCAGGGTATTTTACTAGATGACCTCCAAGCTCCTTTCCAATTCAATATTTTATTATGAAGTTGATGGGGTATTTTGCTGCAAAAGCATCTTTGGATTTCTTGGTCTGATAGTTTGCTGCAGTGTCAGTTTTTCTTTGTATTTGGTTTGGGTTTTCTGCTGAGCTGGGTGTGTGCATTACTGTAACATTTGTTCTGTGCACTGCAGAACAGTACCGATAAATGCAATGTACATTTAGGATGCACAGCAGGAAGGAAATAATTTCATGTTGCTGCTATTTTGGGGGGGTAGTTCATCTATCTGCCTGTCTTAGAGAAACTGCAAATCATTTCTTTTCTGGCAGTTAGCCAGTAGTGGACTGCCCCGAAGGGAGAAAAAGTACATCTTTAAAGAACCCGACTCTTTCCTCCAGGAGATCATTAGGTGACAGCAAAGAGGGTTGGTTTTTTTTTTCTGTATTTCTTTGTTGTCATCTAAAGGATTGCCAGATCTCTACAACTTCAAAATTCTACTACTTGCAAGGAGTTTCTAGAACTGCTGTCTTTGGGTTTCACATTGATGAAAATCTGAGCAGGTAATTTCAGGTGCCACTCTAGATGCTGGCTGTCCCAAAATGGAGGAGCAGAACTCATAAAAGGTAAAGGTAAAGGTTCCCCTCGCACATACATGCTAGTCATTCTTGACTCTAGGGGGCGGTGCTCATTTCCGTTTCAAAGCCGAAGAGCCAGCGCTGTCCAAAGACGTCTCCTTGGTCATGTGGCCAGCATGACTAAACACCAAAGGCACATGGAACACTGTTACCTTCCCATCAAAGGGGGGAATTTTTCTACTTGCATTTTTTCTACTTGCATTTTTTACGTGCTTTCGAACTGTTAGGTTGGCAGAAGCTGGGACAAGTAACAGGAGTTCACCCCGTTACGCAGTGCTAGGGATTCGAACCGCTGAACTGCTGACCTTTCGATCGACAAGCTCAGCATCTTAGCCACTGAGCCACCGCATCCTCTGCAGAACTCATAGAGCTCTTTAAAATGAGCAGTAATTTAATGTTGATGTTAATGTGGAAACAATAAAAAAAATACAGCTGCAATTACTGTAATGAAATATTTGTATTTTTCAAGGTTGGCTTGCCAGTTGTATGCCGCCATCAGGAGAAAACTATTTAAAATATGCTCTCTTTTTTTATACCTGATCACATCAGATAAATATAGATTGGATTGGACTGAACCTCCTATTTAGGCTTTGGAACGTTGTACCATTGCTTTTACTTACTGAGGCATAAATGTGAAATTAACTCAGTTAAAGGTGAGTTTCCAACTCATTTTCCCCACCCCTATTTTTCTGCAGTGTGAACTTGGCAGGATTTAGAAGACCAAGAAAAGGAAAGGAGGCCCAATTGTAAACTTCCTCATCATTTGATGCAAGTGCTTTGCCAAAAATAACCTGTGTTGAGTGGCAATGATCCAGAACTTCTCTGCAATCACTTGGAGAATGTAGATTCCCAGGGAAACGTGATGTCTGATCTGACTAGTTCGACAGGACAGGAATGCAGAGGGCCACAGAAACTGAAGTGGCAGCCCTACACAGCTCAAATGTTCTCCCTGTCACCTCTCAGCTTTCCACAATGCATCTTTCAGACATAGCCTGGTATTTCGCTTCACTCTCACTTCTCCTTTGACACCCAGACAAAGGATTGTGTTTCAGACCAAGATAAATGCTGGCTTTGGAACATGCTTCCCCCCCCCTCAATGCTTTCATACCCTTCAATGTCATGTTCCTCATTCAAATTATACACGTGGACCAGAGGTCTTCAAACTTGGCAGCCTTAAGACTTGTGTACTTCAACTCCCAGAATTCTCCAGCCAGCATAGCTCTGGAAAAGTGTGACTTTTTTCTTCCTTTCTTTCTATCAGTTCATCAAAGAAAAAGAGTCAGAATAGATAGGCTGGATTACCTAATCCTTTGTTAGTTACGTGGTAATAATAATAATAATAATAATAATAATAATAATAATAATAATAATAATAATAATAATAATAATAATAATAATAATAATAATAATAATAATATCAGAGTTGGAAGGGACCTTGGAGGTCTTCTAGTCCAACCCCCTGCCCAGGCAGGAAACCCTACACCATTTCAGACAAATGGCTATCCAACATTTTCTTTAAAATTTCCAGTGTTGGAGCATTTACAACTTCTGCAGGCAAGTTGTTCCACTGATTAATTGTTCTAACTGTCAGGAAATTTCTCCTTAGTTCTAGGTTGCTTCTCTCCTTGATTAGTTTCCACCCATTGCTTCTTGTTCTACCCTCAGGTGCTTTGGAGAATAGTTTGACTCCCTCTTCTTTGTGGCAACCCCTGAGATATTGGAACACTGCTATCATGTCTCCCCTAGTCCTTCTTTTCATTAAACTAGGCATACCGAGTTCCTGCAACCATTCTTCATATGTTTTAGCCTCCAGTCCCCTAATCATCTTCGTTGCTCTTCTCTGCACTCTTTCTAGAGTCTCAACATCCTTTTTACATCGTGGTGACCAAAACTGAATGCAATATTCCAAGTGTGGCCTTACCAAGACATTATAAAGTGGTATTAACACTTCACGTGATCTTGATTCTATCCCTCTGTTTATGCAGCCCAGAATTGTGTTGGCTTTTTTGGCAGCTGCTGTACACTGCTGGCTCATATCTAAATGGTTGTCCACTAGGACTCCAAGATCCCTCTCACAGTTACTACTATTGAGCAAGGTACCACATATACGGTACCGGTGCATTTTGTTTTTTTGGCCTAAATGTAGAACCTTACTTTTTTCACTGTTGAATTTCATTTTGTTAGATAGCGCCCAATGTTCAAGTCTGTCAAGATCTTTCTGTATCTTGAGCCTATCTTCTGGAGTGTTGGCTATTCCTGCCAGCTTGGTGTCATCTGCAAATTTGATGAGTTCCCCATCTATCCCCTCGTCCAAGTCATTGATGAAGATGTTGAAGAGTACTGGGCCTAAAACAGAGCCTTGGGGTACTCCACTGCATACTTCCCTCCATGTGGATGTAGTTCCATTGAGGACTACACGTTGAGTGCGGTTGGTCAGCCAGTTACGAATCCATCTGGTGGTGGTGCTGTCTAACCCACATTTTTCTACTTTATCTAGTAGTAGGTTATGGTCTACTTTATCAAATGCTTTACTGAAGTCCAAGTAAATTATATCGACAGCATTCCTCTAGTCTACTAATTTTGTCACTTTGTCAAAGAATGCAATAAGATTAGTCTGGCATGATCTGTTTTTGACAAACCAATGTTGGCTTTTGGTTATTATTTTGTTTGCTTCTAGGTGTTCGGTGATTCGTTGCTTCATTATCTTTTCCAGAATCTTCCCTGGTATTGAGGTTAGGCTGATAGGTCTGTAGTTTCCTGGATCTGATTTTTTTCCTTTTTTGAAGATGTACATCAGCTCTTTTTCAGTCCTCTGGCAGCTCCCCTGTGCTCCAGGATCTTTGAAAGATATAGTTCAGTGGTTCTGAAATTTTGTCTGCCAGTTCCTTCAGAACCCTGGGGTATAATCCATCCGGTCCTGGTGATTTGAACTCGTCTAGGGTAGACAGATGTTCACTTACCATTTTTTCCCCTATTTTAACTTGTGTTCCTAATCTGTTTTTTGTGGTGCTGTTTTTGATAGGTTGGATTGTTTTTTCCTTTTGTGTAAAGACAGATGCAAAATATGAGTTAAGTAGATCTGCTTTCTCCCTGTTGCGTGTCACCTTCTTGCCACTTTCTCCCAACAATGGGCCAATTGTTTCCTTGACTTTTTTCTTGTTTTTAACATATTGTAAGAAGCTTTTTTTGTTATTTTTTACTTTTGTCGCTAGCCTTTGTTCATTGTGAGCCTTAGCTTTCCTCACTTCATCTTTATAGGCTCAGGCTATTTGCTGATATTCTGCCTTAGTTATTTGCCCCTCTTTCCACTTTTTATATGTGTCCTTTTTGTCTTTCAATTTGTCAGATAGTTCTTTATACATCCATGCTGGTTTCTTTTGAGATCTATTATTTTTCTTCCTCATTGGTATTGTGCTAGACTGCGCTTTTATAATCTCACTTTTCAAAATTTCCCAAGCTTCTTGAGTTGTTTTCCCCTTGAAGATTCTCATCCATGGAATCCTTCTCAAGCTCTCTCTGAGTTTATTGAAATTAGCTCTCTTGAAGTCCAAGACTCTAGTTTGACTTTGTTCTACTACTTGTGTTTGCATAATGTTGAATTCCAATATTGCGTGATCACTTGCCCCCAAGATTCCTATAGCTTCAACACCTTCTATCATTTCATCTCTGTTAGTGAGAATTAAGTCCAATATGGCTGATCCCCTTGTTCCCTTCTCTACTTTTTGGGAAACAAAGTTGTCTGCTAGGTTTGTTATGAACCTGTTGGATTTTCCACTTGGTGCAGAGTTTGTCTCCCAGTTGATGTCAGGGTAGTTAAAATCCCCCATTACTACTGTAATGTGCTTCCTTCATACCTTAGTTAGCTGACTAGCAAAAAGTTCATCTACTTCCTCTGTTTGGCTGGGTGGCCTAAGGTATATGCCTATGGCAATATCATTTTCCCTCCCTTTAATATTGACCCAAATGCATTCAAGATAATTTTCGTCATTGTTGTGCTCTTTCTGTAGAGATGTAGTTATTTCTTATATATAGTGCAACTCCACCTCCTCTTTTATTTGGTCTATTTCTTTTAAATAATTTATATCCCTCTAGCTGTATGTTCCATTTGTCAGTTTCACCCCACCAAGTTTCCGTAAGGGCAACAATATCATATCTGCCCTCATTTACTTGAATTTCTAATTCACCCTGTTTATTCCTCATACTCTGTGCATTGGTGTATAGACATTTGAGTCCATTTTGATTGACCTTGTGTTTACTGTCTACATAACCTGTGTTGTGCATGACTTCCCCTACTTTCTTGTCACCTGTTTGATTAGTGCACTTGGTATGGCACTCACTGTTAAATGCTTGGTTTTGCTTGATAGCAGGGTTGATAATCTTATCCACACAGACATCTATGTTACATGCACTGATAACCCTATTAATTTTGGATTGCTGGTGCACAACAAAAGTAAAGACCTCATGATCAAATGGAAAACAATTAATGGTTGTTTTTGTTCTTTTTTTTTTTTAAAGCATGCCAGGTTTTCCATCATCTCTGAATTAATTCACCCATTAAACTTTTATTGTTAGTTAAAATTCTAGGCAAAGGGTTTTATTTCCAGGATTTGATGATGATGATTCCATTATAGCCTGTTTATTTATTTATTTATTTATTTATTTTTCACATTTATATACTGCCCTATCTCCCTAGGGACTCAGGGCGGTTCACAGGCAATTAAAAATACATATAAATACAAACTAAAATGACACGTAAAAAACTTATTCCATAGCCGAATTGTTAAAAACAGTATAAATAATAAAAACCCATTTAAAACCAGTAAATTTAAAATCTAATCCAGTCCCGCGCAGATGAATAAGTGTGTTTTAAGCTCGCGACGGAAGGTTCGGAGGTCCGGAAGTTGACGAAGTCCTGGAGGGAGTTCGTTCCAGAGGGTGGGAGCCCCCACAGAGAAGGCCCTTCCCCTGGGTGTCGCCAGACGGCACTGCCTAGCTGACGGCACCCTGAGGAGTCCCTCTCTGTTAACCTTGGGGTTTCAAGGTGAATGAATTATGAATCTTCCCTCCTTTAAATTTATTACCAGAACAACCTCCTGAGATAAGTTGATACAAGAGAGGTGACCAATCTGGACTGAACACCATGTCAACCTATTTTTCTCTTCTCATCATTCTATGGCTATGAAAAAAATACAGCTAAGTCCATAGCTGTTTCCATTTGTCAGAAGACCAATGGGGAGCAATGTTATTCCTTTCCTAATGTTGGTCCCATGAAGAAAGAGTGCTAGACTCAGCAACATTAAGGGGCCTCACCAGGGGTGAAATGCTCCCAGTTCTGACTGGATCGCATGAGCCAATAGCGATCATGGGCAGTGATTCGGTGATCTGGTAGCGATGGTGGAACAAAGCTCCGCCCACCCAGCGATCCGGTGTTTTTACCTTCTGTGCATGCGCAAACGGTTTTGTGCAAACGCAGAAGGTCTGTGCACGCATGTGCTGCACACGCAAGCAAAGCGAGCACACACGCACGGCGTGTGCACTTCTGAACCGGTAAGGAAGGTAAGTAGATTTCACCCCTGGGCCTCACTTACAATTCTTCCAAATGGCTGCAATTTTCAGGTCATGAGTCAAAACTGTAGAGCATGCCATCTGAGTTTCAAGATGTAATAGGAATAGGTTCAAAGAATCTTACTCGAAAATAAGCTAGCAGCAAAACTACCCAAGATCACAGCAGCAAGAATTAGAAATTGGGCCAAAATAAAGTACAAAGCAGGTCTCCATCGCTATTTTCCAGGAAAAATACACACTGTATATGGCCTTTTTGTCAATTTTATTTATAAAAGCTAATCATCTTTTTCTACAATGTTCTTCTAGGGTTTCTTTGGAATGCTGTGGCATGGGATAAGGAGAGGAGGAATGCTAAAGCAGTCTGCCTAGGCAGCCTATCGGATCATGTGGTGCTGTTATAATCCATTAAACGGAATCCTTGCTGATCTGGTTGGTCAGGCATGAAGCTATAACAGAATGGTAGAGAGATTGACATGCTGAGAGCTTTCCAGTTTTCAAATTGTTGCTCATTATAAAAGCAAAAGAAAAGGGCAAGAACTGGAGACTATGGCCACACATGCTGTTTCCATCATCTAATGGCAGGCCTGTCCAGGGCTGGGAGTGATGAACTAGACAAGAGCATAAATAGACTTTCAAAATTCCCCAGTCAATTTATAGGAAGAGAGAGTTGGAGGGAGAGAGATGTCAGTTTCTCCAGGGAAAGTGGATATTCTCCAACAAGGCAAGACATCTGACAATAGCACTGTTATTGAAAAAAGCAAAAACAACAACAACAACAACAAAGGAAGGAGTTTTATCATGACACCCTCCCTGGGAATTGAACTGAAGAATGTCAAGGCTGCAGACTATTTAGAACAAGAACGGGAGAATGAAGGCAAAATATTTGTGCAGAGCACAAGAATGCCCCACTCCATTCATTTAAATTTCATTTAAAAAATTTTCATTAAACAAAATTCTCCAATGAAAGTAATTCCATGGCATTTTCTTTTTGTTCAAACTAAATGAAAACTGGTATTTAAAAATACCCCGAAGAATTTTGCTGTGCTGAATCAGTGTGCTTAAATCAGGTTATATCAGGATTAGGAGTGCATTGCTGCCAAGGTCTCAATATTATTTAAGCAAACTCCGTACCATAATTAGCAGGAAGGGGGAAGAGATTCATTTATAGCTATGTATGTATAACATAATATTTAAATGAAAGACAATCTTGGGAATTCAGTGGAATTTACCACTATAAATATATACAGAATCTTGATGCATGACTGAACAATATGCACAGAGATCAGCTTGAATTACATCTGAATAATGTTTTTACACACATACACACACACACACACACACACACACACAGTTCCAGCCTGTATTGTTAAAACAATGTGAAATACAAATCAATATTAAATTTGGCTCAGTTCATTGATTTGGATGTAAACATTTGATTGATTTGAAAATTTGATTCATTTAGGACAAAACACCTTTTAATACATTAAATGGTCAAAGCTTCATTCAATCAACATAAAGATTTGCATAAAAAAACAAGGTGTGGAATTCCTTGGAGACAGTTTTTTTTTTTTAAAAAAGAAAGAAAGAAATAATGTTGCATACAAATATTTCCAGAAAAATACTGAATGCTGCTTTGTCATGCCCTTTCTTGTCCCTTCAATAGCAGCTGTTAATTTGCAGACTAGTGTTGCTCTAAAAATTCTTTGGAGAAAATACAACTGATGTCAGCAGCATCATGTATCCTTGGCCATTAGCATTCCGTATCAAATTTACATCTGTGAATGATGATACTTCAAAGCACCTGAAGGGTACCAAGTCTGAGAAGGCTGGTGTAGAATATGAAGTTAGTTTTAGCTCTGCTACACCATGCATAATGCATTTATGAGGAAGCATGAGGAATAATTGATGGTGCAATATTATGCATGAAATGAATAATATTTAAAATATGATCCAAAGGTTTAATAATTTTTCTGGGAGGGTAGATATATGCTTTACAGCAGAAGCCTATGTAACTTTATGAGGAGGAAGTTCTGAAATTGAACTCAATGGGACTGAAACTGCTTATTGATGGCTGATCAGCTTTGTTTCAGATTACCAGTTTTACAAAGAGTTTATTAGAAAATGAGAATAAATTCTGGGCTAGTTATCTTCTCTGTCTCTGTCTCTGTCTCTGTCTCTCTCTGTCTCTGTCTCTCTCTCTCTCTCTCAAGCTAAACTAGTTTAACCCAAAAAGTTTGTAAGAGCAATTGTCAAATATGTTTCATGAATTGGATGATTCCATTCAATAACTTAAAATATCTTTGATTGGGAATAATGGTGAAAAATGGAACCAAGACTTGTTTTGCTCAGATTTCAGACAATATCTTGATTGCAAGCACTTACAATACACTAAAAACCTAAATGTGCAATTGGAAGTGAATTCTGCAAAGTTCAGTGGTGTTGTAATAGGTATGTTTAAAAATGCAAAAATCTAAAACAAACGGAACTGTTTCAGGTTTTCCTGTATCTGACTGAGTTGGTAACTGTACCAATTACATTTTGTCAGGCAGACATTGAACTGAAGAAAAGATATACTCTATATCATTTCCAGAATAAATAAAAAAGCTATGTGGTTGAATTTCTTCTTTTCTATGGCAAAATACCTCTATTATGGAAAATATAGCACTTCATTTAATATCCACCTTTTTCAGCACCATATTTCTTTTGTCTGTTTTTCAAATGCATGTGTTGAAACAATAAAAATCTCATTGATCGCCACCTTCACCCCAATTTCAAATTAGAAATATAACCTCTGATTGGTAGCTTTTTTCTAAGTGCCATGAAACTTTCTGATGGATTAAAAACTACAGACAAGGCATTAGAGCAACACCTACAACAAGGAAATGATTAGGGGACTGGAAGCTAAAACATATGAAGAACAATTGCTGGAATTGGGTTTGTCTAGTTTAATGAAAAGAAGGAATAAGGGTGATATGATAGCAGTGTTTCAATATTTAAAGGGCTACTACTGTACAAAGAGGAGGAGATCAAAGGAAACCAAAGCACCTAAAGCAGGACAAGAAGAAAACAGATGGAAACTTATGGAGGAAAAATCCAACCTAGAAATAAGGAGAAATTTCCTGACACTGAAAACAATTAATCAGTGGAACATTTTGCCTTCAGAAGTTGTGGATGCTCCATCACTGGAAGATTTTAAGATGAGATTGGACAGCCATTTGTGTGAAATACTATCAGGTATTCTGCCAGAAGACTTCCACAGTCCCTTTCAACTTTGTTATTTTATATTTCCATCAATATGTGGAAATATAAAGCATAGCCCTTAGCTTCATTTTCTGGGGCTCCCAGGTAGGAAAATATTGAACTGGAGAAAATGAAACAATGGTCACTTTTTCCTTAGTTTGCAAAGATGCAGGAAAGAAACAGAAATTAAAACAATTAGTAGGCGATCCATTACCTGTAGATAACTAGTCCTAAGTAAAAAATTGGAAATGACAGCTGATGGAGTTCAAGTGAACTCAAACTATGATGTGACTAGAGGAGTCCCTATCCATACACTGTCAGCTCAGCAACAATTTATTAAGGCAATTGGCCTTTCTTTCTGCCCCACAGAATGATAACTGATTGTATAATCAAAAATGTGACATCATCAACTTGCAAGGTATTTAGCAAGTCTCTTGGCTTTCAAACTAGTAAATTACATGTCCGGTCAAAGACTAGAATTTATTCTTGTTTCAGAAATAATTTAAATCTCATATTTTGTGTCTTAGAGAAGAGATGGAGTAAAGCTGAAGAGACTAAAGTTTGCTTTGCCATGCTCATTAATTTAACCGCCGGAGATTTATTTGCTCATTTAAAGTGATGCACTGGTGTCTGGAGTATGTTGTTGTGCTTATGAGGATCATAATTCAAAAACATGAAATGCAGCCTTGCAGGGTTTTCTCAAATAAAATCCAGTCATTATCTTGCATGAATGTGGTTTTATTTCTGACTTAAATAAATAAAAATAAATGCAAACATTAAGAGAAGGCAATGCTCCTATTTAGGAGCACTTAGAGTACAATAGAACATTCAGTGCTTAATTTATAATTCTAAGGAATTTCTTTTATATGTATAAAATATACACATGTATAAGCACACAGTATTTACATGGGAACAGAATATGAAGAGATAGATCAAATTGTATTTGATCATTCATTTCAAATAAAATAGGTGGCATGTTTCAAGCAGAAATCTTGACAACTTTTCATTCTGGTGGCCTCCAGTTTGGACTGCTATGCTCATTATCACAGTCATCATAATCAGATTTAGGCTTACTGCAATCAATGGGAAATATAGCTCAACATACCTGCAGACATGGATTGGGGAAGGTTTTTACACTTTGGTACTTTGTAATCCAATTTTTAAAGCTGTGCTCCTGTTCTCCATATTTCCTACCATGAAATGCTCCTAATTGCATACAATGATATGTCCTTCCAAGTATTAATATAAAGGTTTTGTTACATTGACAAAAAAGCAGTCTGCCAAGGTATGTAAATTGGTCCATTGTGTGCAGCAAAGGTAGTATTCAGCCGGTTCGCACCAGTTCATGTGAACTGTTGGCAGAAATTTGGCCAAGGTTGCCAAACCGGTAGCAGTGGCCAGCTGGCCATGCCCCCGAACCGGTCCCCCAGTCGCTGCTCACTCACCTCATCTGCCATGTTCGTCGCTGCCATGTTCTTCATGCACACATATCGCATTGCCTTGCAAGTCCAATGGGATGCGCATGCATGAAGAACATGGTGGTGACAAGAGCAGCTTTTTCTGTGAACTCTGGTACTTTTCGGCAGCCTGCAGCCAGCCATTGCAGCTGCAAAGCTGGGAGGCTTCTATGCCAGCCACTTTCCAGCAGTGGTGGCTGGTTGGGGGCTGCCGAAAACTTTGGTCAGCTTGCCTTCTGGACTCTGGACCAGCCCAAATAAAGAGGCGGTGGTGGGGGAGGAAGTGGGGCTAGGCCCGGGGCTGCTAAAAGAGGGAAAATGGGGGTGACTGGCGAAGGGAAGGCGGGGATAGACAGGTGGAAATTCCAAACATTTTCCTACCTTTTCCTGTGGGCGTGGCTAGGTGGTGGTCTAGACTGAGTGGACGTGGGTGTGAGTGACATCACACACACACACCTAGCCACACCTACCAAACCACTAGTGAACATGTTTGAAATCCACCACTGGCGTGCAGCTTTTGTCCCTTCATTGTGATGATGGGCTCTTGGTTTTGGGCTTTCGGAGCTGGCTGCTGCATCACTTCGGTCTTCTTTGTGTTGATGAGGAGGCCAAAGTTATCACATGCTGCTGTGAATTTGTGTACCCTGGCTTGCATTTCCTGCTCTGATCCAGCTTACAGGGCACAGTCATCAGCAAAAAGGAGGTCTCATAGCACAGTCTCCTTTATCTTAATGACAGCCTGGAGTCTTCGCAGGTTGAGCAGTTTCCCATCAGTCTTATATCTCAGGCTGACTCCCAAGGAACTGTTCTGAAAGGCGTCTGACAGCATGGCTGAAAACATTATGCTGAACAGGGTCGGTATGAGCACGCACCCTTGCTTGACACTTTTTGTGATGAGAAAGGCCTCTGAAGCTTATCCGTCATCCAGAACATGAGCTGTCATGCCATCGTGGAACTGACATACCATCAAGATGAATCTATGAGGGCACCCAAACTTTGATGTGATATGCCACAGACCTTCACAATTGACAGTTTCAAAAGCCTTGGTGAGATTCACGAAGGTGGTGTACAATTCATGAAGCACAATTGTGGTTTCACTTAGCTGCTACCTTGCTTGATAAACAAGCTGCCAGTCCCAATTACTAAATAAGGATTATCTGTAAAAGTACAGTGCACTCCCTATGCAGGTTGGCATAGTCTAGGCTCCTTCGATTAAACAAGGCCATCTATTGGGATCTTGGCAATCCACCTTCTCTGTAGCAGCACTACACTCTAGAATGATTTTTCTACTGAAATCCAGATGGCCCCAACCCTGCTGTTCAGAAAAAAACATGAAGACCTGGTCCTTCATCCAGGCTTTTGGTAAGGAAGAGTGAGACCTCTGGCTTCATTCTATCTGGTCTGTGGTTCTGTGCAACATTTATCTTTTATTGAAATTATTATAATGTCTTTGATTGTTGAGAGCTGTCCCGAATCATTGGGCGTACATGGAGGTTTAAAGATGATGATGCCAATGACAATGATGATGTTTTGAAAGTACCTGACATCCAACTATTATATATGTAGCTTCATTCAAGTGTTCTGTAGTAACACATCTAATATAGCCAATTCATATTTGTGAATCTCCTGGAAAAGCCAGTCTGCCAAGCTGAGCTAAGGGTTGGCAAGTGATTGATTTCTTGTTGAGCCCAATCTGACTTCTTGATTGCTTACTCCTATTTTCACTGATGCATGAAGAGAATCATCATCTAGGGATAAAGGATTTACAGAATGCCAAACTTCATGTAGCAATCCAAACTAACTGCATTTTTAAAGCAGAATATTTGTAGCTTAGGTTTGAAATGTGTGGTCCTTGGTGCTCTCTGAGGTTGCTTGTTTTCTTGCAAACATTTCATTACCCTAACTAGGTAACATCATCAGAGCACTGCTGATGTTACCTAGTTAGGGTAATGTAACATCTGCAAGAAAACAAGCAACCTCAGAGAGCACCAAGGACCCTTCATAACTGTATTTTTAAGTACTTTTATTAAGAATGAAACAGATAGAAGTAACATAAGAATCTAATACAAAAATACATTTTAAAAAGAAGAAAATGAACAGGAAGAAAACATATTTAAAAGTGTAAATCACCCCCAAGAAAAAAAAAACTTCCCCTTAATTTCTAGGCAGTATATTAAACATTAACACATTACCGTATATACTCGAATATAAGCCGATCCGAGTATAAGCCGAGGTCCCCAATTTTACCCCAAAAACTGGGGTAAACTGGGGACTCGAGTATAAGCCGAGGGTGGGAAATGAGGCACCTACTGGTTGGGGAAACCCTCCCTCCCTCAGCTGAGAAGGCTGGCGGCTCCCCCGCCCCGCCCTCTCACTGCACCGGCAGGGCTTCCCCGCGCCGTCCGGTAAAATGTGAAAAAAAGAAAAAAAAAGAAAAACTCAAGTATAAGCCGTATATACTCGAGTATAAGCCGAGGGGCTTAAAAAAAAAAAACCTCGAGTATAAGCCGTATAGACCCGAGTATAAGCCGAGGAGACGTTTTTCAGCACAAAAAACGTGCTGAAAAACTCGGCTTATACTCGAGTATATACGGTAATTCTTAAAATACAACCAAATACTCAATTTACAAACAGGCACTTAGCAGCTATTCAAAGTTATGACACTGCCCCCAAAGGATACTTTGTTCTTTTACCCAGTTTCAAAGTTCCATCAGCTGCCTATCACTCATCCCTGTGCAGTCAAAATGATGATTGCATTTTGGGATCTCAGCAACCAGATGAGACTAGAGGTGGGAGTAGAACTCACAGTCTCCCAGTTTCTGGCCTGGAATCTTAACTACCAAATCGACCATCCTGGTACATTTGAACTAGTTTATTTCTTAAATAAATTCTGATGGATTTTAGCACTATTAAAGAAGCACAACAGATTCTTATTAAAACAGTTTCTTTTAAGGGCAGGAGAATTCTCTGGTTTGATTTCATGAAAATACTGTATGTAACAGTTACAAACATTTTTGCACTGCAGTGGGCAATTAATAGTTTTGTGCCTAACTTCATTCTTTTCTGTTAAAAAAAAATAATCTAATCTGGCCAAAGCATTTCTCTGAGCTTTCTGCCAAGTCTAGCTGAGAAGTTGAGCTGAGGGTGAACTTTTGGAAAGTTAGTGATTTATTGCTAAGCTCAAGTGTGAAGCCTAACAGTAATCCTCTGTAGTAAGAGATATCTTGAGTTCTGCCTTGACTGGTTTTTATAAGGCATTAGACATTCAGAAAACAGGTAGTGTCATCAATACCATTTAGCCATGAACACTTTCTGGATTTTCTAGGTTTAAAGCAAGGGGTCCATGTCTTCTCAGAGGTTAAACTACATGAAACCCTGAAATTGATCAATCCCTCTGTAGTCTATGCCAGTAGTGGGTTTCAAATCCTGGTGCTACTGGTTCGTTATCGCTAGTGCATGGGCGGGCACACTTGCTTTGCGAGCGCATGGTGCTTCTGCATATGCACAGAGCATTTTTGATGACATCTGGGCAGGTGGGCAGAGCCTTCCATCGCCACAGCTACTGGTACGTCCGAACATGTACGAACCGGGAGCAACCCACCACTGGTCTATGCTGTTCTGACATTCTTCCAATCAAGTACAATTATAATGTAGTAGTTTAGAAATTGTGTACTTTTTCTAAGCTCCTTTTAAATTGTAATTGATATTTTTGCATTTGCTATAAATCCAACTGGATAATGAGAGAACACCAGTTCTAGAGCAATTTCCTATTATAGCAATAGCACTTAAGACTTATATACCGCTTAACAGTGCTTTACAGCCCTTTCTTAAGTGGCTTACAGAGTCAGCATATTACCCCCAACAATCTGGGTCCTCATTTTACCGACTCAGAAGGATGGAAGGCTGAGTCAGCCTTGAGCCTGATGAGATTTGAACTGCCAAATGGCAAGAAGTAGTCTGCAATACTGCATTCTAACCACTGTGCCACTGTGCTCTTTTCTAAACTTGGTGGGATTCATATTCATCTAAGCATGCTTTGAATTGCATTTCAAATTTGCGTAAAAGGAAAAAGAAATATTTAGTGAAAATAAATGTAGCACATGAGCAGTAAAAATAAGAAGAAAAGATTAATGGCAGGAAGCCAGCTGATGTATTGATGGAGGCACTGAATCTGCTGTTATTTAAAAAAAAAAAAAATATTGAAGTACCAGAGAATTGTTTTGTAAATAAATCTGTATGTGTAGTAGAACAGGCTTTAGTAATTTTTTTAGAATGAAACAGGGAAAAGAAGCCATAGTTTCAAATCAGA
Source organism: Ahaetulla prasina (assembly GCF_028640845.1). Lineage (NCBI taxonomy): Eukaryota > Metazoa > Chordata > Lepidosauria > Squamata > Colubridae > Ahaetulla > Ahaetulla prasina. The sequence continues at coordinate 67,448,784 of NC_080540.1, read as the reverse complement.
ACCCTCTAATATAACAGAAAATATAAAATTGAACAGAGTAGCTAAATCTAATTTATAAATGATCAAATCACCATGATTACCATAATGTTGTTTCCATATACTCTAATATCTAATATAATGAATAAACTCTATAGTAATCTGGTTTCATAATTATCTGTGCAGTCATCAGCAATGTGAGTTGCATTAATGTGGAACAAAGCCTCTATGCCAGGGACAAATTAAGCGCTAGCATTTTTCTAAGATTCAGCTCTTTACCAAGAAACATTATTTCTCTATACTTCTAGAAACTGGCTTATGGGAGAGGGATAACTGGGTCAGTCATAATGTCAGAAATATATGTAAATCAATAAAGTTAAGTTATTTTCAAACCCACACTATGCTTGAATAAGTGAGGTTATATAGACTAATCCAATGCCACAGAAAGGAAAAGGGTGATGAGTACTTAAGCCACCGATTTCAAGCACGTAGTAATATTCTCCCACATTTTTCTGGTTTCTAAAAGAAAAGATGGTACAATTAAAAATTGCCCCCCCTCTTTTTTTTTTACAGCCTGCCACAAATGGCTCTCATTATTGGTAGCTGTCCTATCTCTGTAGCATTATATCTCACTGTGCCAGCCTGCTGCTGATGCTGCCATCTTTGTTTAGTAGTTTACTGTAGGGAGCCAGGGAGATGACCATGAGGAAACTAGCCAGAGACTATTAAAACAATAACAGGTGAGCCTGGGAAAAATGGAGAGTATTAGGAAGAAACTCAGACTGGATTCTCCCTTTCCTATAAGAAAAGGGATGGGGGAGAAAATAATGTCAGACTCGCAAAAGTCTGATAGTCTATCTCGCTAAATATAGTTCTAGTCTTCTTATGGAGTCTGTTTTCTGATCTGGACAACATCATAGTGACAGTGCTAAGATAGACCATTGCTAGCAAGGATAAGATACAGCATTTCTAACAACCCCAAAACAAGGAAGCCCTGTCAATTTTAAGAGGGTAGGGATAAGCTTGTCAACCCTTCTGGAACTTCAGAAAGTCAAAGATTTCAGAACTAAGTCATAAAACAAAGGCAAATCACTGGTAATCAGTCTTACTCAGAAAAATCCAAGTCTGCCCTTGTATTCTGTATAGCTTGGCATCTCATTGGAGGCAACAATCAATATTCTTCCCTATCTTTACCAATTTTTTATACTAAGTTACCTAATGCCTTTCAAAATCCTGATAGAAGCAGCAAAGCTGCACCACCCCATAGAGAAGTATGTGGTGACTCTTTGATGTTGCTCCAAGCCTGACATCCATTAAAAGCAAGCGGAAAAAGTGAGAATTAGATTTTTGAACATTTATGGCATGTTTTTATTTTTAAACTGAAGTAGACTTTTGCTGTGTTCGAACAGTACAGCATAATCTGATGGCTACTGCGTTATCCATTCCTTATCTCAGCTATCTCTACCTTAAAATAGGTCGAGGGAGAACATTTCAAAAACTGAAATCCCTTGAAGGTATATAGCTGATATCTGGCAAGATTAACATCCTCCAAAGCAACATTTTGAGCAGCTGTGCTGCCATGTGGCTTAATGAGTTCTAGTATGCTTTAAAAAAATGAAGGAAGCTTTTTGAAAAGTCCCTAATATGTTTCCTGACTCATAAATAATTGGATCCACTGGTAAATAATTTCCTTGTATTAGTGGATATAAATGGGTTTTGACTTCTCCAGAGCACCATTAAAAAAAATCTTTGTGCTCTTCCATAAACATTTTTCTCAAGTTAATGGTCCTTCCTTTTTTGCGTTCTGACTGAGCCATAATTATCTCAGCATGTGCTGATGGTGGCAGTATGATGCTATTTTACAGAGATAAAGTCAGATTAGTTGTAAACAAAGTTGGCATGTCTGTTATTCTGCCCATGAACAGATACATGGTTTATTAAGAATATGTAGACGCTCTATAGACATACACAGATACTGGGGGTGGGAGAAGAGGCAGCCTTCCCCCCCCCCACAGCATCACTATAAACAAACACAAAATGAAAAGTTATTGTATTTCTTTGTGATCTAAAGTATTTCCTTATTTACACATAAATATAGGTCAACCACACTCTGGCACCCTCTTTCCTTTGGCAGGATCCACTGACATCATGTTTCTCTAAGGCAACTTTAAGTCAACCTTAGCTGTTCTGGTGTTAAATCACTTTGCAAAATATGACATGGACTGAGGTTGGTGCTGAGTCAGGAGACTGCAGAGGATGGGATCAGCCAAGTACCTACCTATGGATCGCTTGAAACAACTGTGCCCTCTGGTCATTGTATATTCTCCTTCAGGACTATTCTGTTTTGGGGAGCCAGACAACCCAATTTTTTCACACCCAAGTTTCTGTTGAATCCACTTTCCACAAGGCAAAGAATGCTAAGCTACCCTCCAGGAAAGCCCACTAGGCAGCTGATCATAGGAGGGAGTCTACCCATAAAAGGATCTAATGATCTAGGCCTAACTGAAGATTGCCATCCCCTAGCAGCCAATGGGAACTTTCTGAGCAGACTATTATGCTGACTTCAACCTAGCTGTTCCAAAAACCCTGAATAATGACATATCTGTGTTGTCTTAATCTCATTAGCTTCCAGAATAGCGTTCTTGCACTACAGTCACATGTATTACACATTCACATGGAAGACAGATTCATGGCTGACTTCTCCCATTAAATTTCCTCTCCTCCCCATACTGTTTGTCGTTGACAAATGGCTTTGATGTCTTCAAGGCCACAGAGTGTCTTAAATGGTGGAAACCGCTGTACATAATTCTATGGAAGATGCTGAGAGTCTCTGGACTGCAGCGGGATAGAAATGTGGACAATAAATAAATAAAGCGTGGCAAGCTTCACTGTGGAAAAATGCAGCTGCACAAAGGAATTCATTAGCTGACATTTCAAGAAAGTCTGGAATTGAAAATCCATTCAGTAACATTTAATGTGAAATGCAAATTGGAAAATCTTCTGAACCTGCATGAGGTGAAGGTTTGTTATGAACTCAATGAGGATAATGTGAGCTCAGGAAGCAGTTACACTGTTGACCAATGTAGTTCTTTTATTTAAGTGGAACTGATGCAAAATTGTCCTGTAAAGAAGTGATACTCATTTTGCTAGGAAGGGGGTGGCTGGGAATGGTACTGAATATGTCTTGGGAGAGCCACAAAAGTGGGACAACAGTGCAAGGGGGATTTGAGGATATCGTTCATATGTTTGGGTCCAGGATTTTCTCTCTGGATTTCAGGGAGGAATGAGTGCTGGCATTCCCCCTTTTCTTCTTCTGTTTAAATAAAAAATATGTAAGGCTTATGTTACAACTTCCATTATTTGTCTATTTAGCACTTCAAAACAAAGGGCCAGGATTTGAGGACTACATATGACACCAAGGCTTAGGTTGTCCACCTGGTACTCTGTTTTTCAGACGGAAACCTTTCTTGGGGGTCTTGTTGGACAAGGCAGAAGAACACTGTAGCTGGAAAGCAGAGGTACAAAATAAAAGTAAGGATTCAAAAAGCTCCACTTCCGGTCTGAGGATCTGAGATTCTTTTTTTCCCACAGGGTTCTCACAACAAGGTGTTTGCGTTTTAGCCCTTTAGAAATTTCTTCTCAGTTCTATCCTAGCCATTCTGTTCACTTGTCCAAACAAGAAGCACAGAAGCTGGGTCTTTGGGGAGGATTTATCTGGAAAAAAAAACAAGGCATTTCACTTTTATCTCAATTGATCTTCAAAAACTTCAATGGAAGTACAATTTCTGGAATCCATCTGCAACCCGTAGTTTCCCTGGCTGTCTTGGAAATGTGGAAGGGAAGATTACAGCACTTTGGGGTTCTGGGATTGTCACTGCTTCTCAGTCGATGACTGAAAAACCAATTGCTGGTCATGGGAGAACATAGTTATAGAACTAACAGGAAAGGAAACAAAAGCTGAAGCTGAAACTTGTTTGGGTTTAGTGCACGAAAACAGAAAGATGATTTTGTGGAGAAATGAAAAAGCTAAAGATTAAAAACTAGTATCTGTAGCTTGATTGGGGTATTAGTTCTGACTAGGTTGGCAGGAGTGTAGATAAACTTGATCAGATAAAACAGACTGGCCAGATGTCTTCCTGGGGGGAAGGATTCTCATGCTGAGGTATTTAGCAGGCCAGAGAGAGTGAATTAAGGTTTTATCTACTTTCAAAGATTTATTTAGAAACAAAATCAACAGGGAAAAATTCTACACCTCTAAGTTTCTAGGATTTAGTGCGACCTTTTCACCTTTGGATTGCTTACCTCTTTTTTAGGATGTGGAAATCTCTTCTTAAAACCAAAACCTCATATTCAAGTGCAAAATATCATAGTCCCAGGAGATATTCTGCAGTACACATTGGGCTAAATCAATGTTGTCAGCCTACCTTCTGCTTTTGTTTCTATAAACTGAATTTCTTTAAATGTTTCGTGAATGAACAATAAGAATTTTTTTTTAATTTGCATTTATATCCCGCCCTTCTCCGAAGACTCAGGGTGGCTTACACTATGTTAGCAATAGTCTTCATCCTATTTGTATATTTATATACAAAGTCAACTTATTGCCCCCCAACAATCTGGGTCCTCATTTTACCCACCTTATAAAGGATGGAAGGCTGAGTCAACCTTGGGCCTGGTGGGACTAGAACCTGCAGTAATTGCAGGCAGCTGCTGTTAATAACAGACTGCATTAGCAGTCTGAGCCAAAGAGGCCCCCTGCATTTTGAGTGCAGAAAGTTTGATCAGAATAAATGTTCACATTAGTTCCCCCTCTCTCTCTTTCTCTCTCTCTCTCTCTCTCTCTTTGTCTCTCTCTATTGCTGAAGAGAAAGGGGATTTGCACTTACATGAAGAATATTCATGAAATCATTTTTTCTCCTGCTCTCATTTGTTTCTCTGCATTATGCTGAAGGAGAACTTTCTTTAGAACTTCCTATTAACTGTCATTGTCAGAGTGGGAAGATGAGGATAACCTTTCACTCCCTTACCAGGGAGGAAATCAATGGCTTTATTAGGATCTCAGTGTGCTTTACTGTAAAGCTCAGCAGTTGTTTAGGTTATCTGCTTAAATTTGGATTCAGCTGTGCTTTCTGACAAAAATAGCTAAAGGGCATAGAATATTTTACCAGAGGGCAACAACAAATTGACACAGCACTGAAACCACTGCAGATTGTTATCTTTCCTTCCACAGAAGCCTTTCCTATTTTCAGTGAGCTCAGCTTATGCCTATTTTGTCTATACTGACAAGCGTATGACGGACGGGACTGTGTCAGCTGAAAAGCCTGGGGCAGGGAGGAGAGGTGTGATTTTTATTTCATTTTTTTATTTTATTTGCTTAGATGCAAGTAGTATGGCTGTGCAAAAGTTTAGACTTTTACTTTGATGGTGCTTTGAACAAAGCACCCTTTCAATGCTGTTTCGTTACGTGTCTTTGAACTGCACCCACTTCAAAAGGGTGATGGAAATTGGCTGGGATGCTTTGCTTTGCAACCATTCAATACCCATACAGTACAATCGAGGATGCCCAGAGACCTCTTCTGGTGCCTGGATGCACTGGAGGAGGACCTGAAATGACCTGAAGCCCTTAAGGCACAGATGGCTAATCTTTTTGCCATCACGTGCCAAAAGCACACGGGGGTCACGCATGTGCCCACACTATAGTGACCAGACGTCCCTCTTTTGGCGGGACAGTCCCGCTTTTTAATAATTTGTCCCGCGTCCTGCGTCAATTCCAAAAAGTCCCGATTTTTTTTGTTTGTTTCACTCCCATTCTGAAAATGGGAGGCGGCAACGCAAGAGGTGATGGTGGAGAAGGGGGCATGAGAGGGAGGAGAGACGCCGCTTGACTTCACCCGAGAGGAAGAGAAGAGCCTAGAGGAGAGCCGAAGAGAGCCGAGCCTGCCTGGAAGAGCCGAGAGGAGAGCTGAGCCTGCCTGGAAGAGCGGAGAAGCAGCAGCCGCTCCTCCTCCTTCAGGCAAGTGGCAAGACTCAGCGCGCATGCGCAGCCCTCCCCCCCATCAATGGTGTCCCGCTTTGCCATCGCTGAAATCTGGTCACTTTAGCCCACACCCACACCCATAATTCAATCCTCCCTGTGCCCCTCCCCCACGCTCACCCTGCTTTTGGCACGCAACAGCAAAAAGGTTACCCGGAAGGCCCATTTTTCACTCTCCTCACATTCCAGAGGGTTCCTTGGAGCCTGGGGAGGGCAAAAACAGCCTTCCCCCCGGAGGCCCTCTGGAGGCTGGAAATGACCCATTTCCTGACTTCCGGTGGGCCTGGAAGGCCCATTTTTTGCTCTCCCCAGGCTCCAGAGGCTTTCATGGCAAGAGCAAAAACGACCTTCCCCACCTTCTCAGAGGCCCTCTGGAGGCCAGAAATGGCCTGTTTCCTGACTTCTGGTGGGCCCGGAAGGCCCAAAAATCAACTGGCTGGCGTGCACATGCACATGGGAGCTGAGCTAGGGCAACACTCATGTGCCCACAGATATGGCTATACATGCCACCTGTGGCACGTGTGCCAGAGGTTCGCCATCATGACCTTAAGGAGACGAACTCATTATATTTGTGCCTTGACCAGGTAAATATCATAGAACAGGGGTGTCAAACTCAAGGCCCATGGGCCAGATCCAGCCCACAGGGTGCTTTGATCTGTCCTGCAGAGCTGCCCTGGAAACAATGAAGGACTGGCCCACAGTGCCTCTGCCAGTGAATATGGGCTCCCGAGCTCCGTTTTCGACTGCGAGGCCGCCTGCAATCCTCTGCCAGTGAAAATGGAGCCCATTTTCTCTGGCAGAGCACTTGGGCCACTACAGGCACCAACACTGGCCATGCCCACCATGACCATGCCCACCATCCCCCCCGAGGTCAAACACAACCCTGATGGGGCCCTCAATGAAATCAGGTTTGACACCCTGTCACAGAATCATTGTTAAACATTGATTAGTTTAACAGGATCACCTTGGCAGCATAAAACACTCTTCTTCTGAAGCAAAATAAAAAATTTTTAAAAAACACCTTACCCAGATTCACCATGAATAAAAAGTTGGGTTCCTACCATGCAGCTGTTTCCTTGAACTCCGTAGAAAGGTAATCTTCCATGTCTTTTCCCTTTCCCTTGCTTCCCTTTCAGTTAACAATTTTTTGTACTACCAGACCACATAAAAACATAACACTTTGGGCAGTACCCAAAACTAGAATCTAAAAACATTTTATACAAAAGGAAAACAATACAGAAAGAAATTCAGAAAGAATGACAATAAACAAATCATCATTAGCAATATTGTTAGCAGTAAATACAGTAAAAAAATAAAAAAACAAAATCTCAGTAGGAAATTGGCACTAAAATAGCATGAAACTGTTTTCAGACTTCCCTGCTCAGCCTGGCAGAAATCAAGCTCAGCATATGTAGCTCGGCAATTGTAACCCACTCAAGTATAGCACTTGAATAAGACTTTAGTCTCCCTCTTTGGCATCCTGGCTCTGAAAGATTAATTCTGCATCTCCTGTATTCAGATGGCTTAGAGCATCTTATCTCCCTGCAATGAAACCAGTTGGAATAACTGAGCATCAATATTTTTCATTATAAAAGAAACTGAAACAAAAGGACCCCATATTAGTTAATGTATCACGCCTCCTCCAAACTGCGCTGTGCAACAGCTATAGTAACAACCCTGTACTTTTTCTTCAGCAAAATAGAACATGGGTGGGTGCACTCTATCCAAATACAAATTAATAGCACATAAGCATCTTCAGCAGAGCAGATTAGAAGCAATTAAAGCAATTACGCTGGCATTCTCCAATCTGGCGCAATACACAGTACAGGATTCACACAAGAAACCAGTTGCTAGGTATTTATGAAGAGTATTAGATCTGCACCTGGTTGATTAGAGCTGCATCTTCTTTTTGCAGTTCTAAGGGGGCGGGGGGAGAGAAATAGCTTCAATTTACTGCCATGACTATTCCATGAGGAAATTCTTCTCAAGCCCTGACGGGAAAGAAAAATGCATTTTGGGCTGAGGAAACAGCAGATCGGGTTCTAGAGAAACTGCTTGGTGCAACACAGATGGAATCTTACTTTTGATCAATGTGTATAGTGAAAAAGATCTATATAACAAATGCAGACAAGCAAAACAAGTTAGTTGTGGGGATAGGAAGGATTTACAGATCAGCCAGAGTTATGGCAAAAAATCTTGATAATAAATCACATTTGGCTAGGCTATAAAAGGAAATACCTAGATTAAATAAAATGAATAGCTTTCATTGTAATCTAGCCTCAGAAAGGAACAAAGAAACATGATTATAGTCTTGATATCTATCAGGTTTACAAAACAGTTATAGTTGTTTGAATGTGCTACTTAGGAATTCCACACACATACACACCCCAAAGTTCTCAAAAATCTTGATATTTCTATATGGAATCAACTTGGGCAGCCAAGCCATATTTGTGACATTTGCTTTCCAGTTGTATGTCAGCGTATCACCCATTACATTTCTAATAAGCTTAATTAGCCTGTTAAGATAGCTGAAGTTTTATCTCAATGGAGAATTCAAGATCATGGAAGGATGAGATCCTTGGCTCCACTGCCACGGTCCTCTGATAAACATACATTTTGATTCAAGCTTTTAATACCAGGTCAGATCAAATATAGTGGCTCTATTTGCAGAATTTCACCAGGGGTGAAATCCAGCAGGTTCTGACAGGTTCTGGAGAACCGGTAGTGGAAATTTTGAGTAGTTCAGAGAACCAGCAAATACCACCTCTGGCTGGCCTCAGAGTGGGATGGGAATGGAGATTTTGCAATATCCTTCCCCCAGGAGTGGGGAGGGAATGGGGATTTTGCAGTATCCTTCCTCTGCCACGCCCACCAAGCCACACCCATCAACCACACCACACCCACCAAGCTACTCCCACAGAACTGGTAGTAAAAAAAATTGAATTTCACCACTGATTAAAAACCCCTGAATCTGGTGAATTAATGAACTCTGGTTCATTGGTACAACAAGCTTAAAAAATTCTAAGCATGCTGAAACAGTTTTCAAATCAAATAGTCTTCACAGCAGATCAGGACAGACTTGAGGAAGGAAAAGACCATCTATATTAATATATATGTAGCAAGCTCCAAATCCATCTATGTGGTCTCTAAGAATTGGCACCGGCTTGACAGCACATATTCAATCAATCAATCAAACTCTAAAAGCTGCCCTAGCACTTCACGGGGTTTTAGGCAACAAGAATATAGTGCTGCTAAATTAATTGTACGTTCTGGCTGATTCTTCCTTTTGCACATTTTTGGCTCTTGTATTGGGTGGCAGTCTTGTAAATTGGTAAAGAATATGGTATTAAACTCTGTAATTTCTAATAAAAATCTGATTAAAATTAAGTGCATAAACACGGTGAGTAAAGCAGTTAATTAATCTGCCAAAGCACATAATTAGGCAGGAACAAGGAAGGAGCAGCCAACTTGTTTGATGGATAAACAGAACACCCAAATGGGAGGAAAAATGTAGATGTTCTTTAACAATCTTCCTGTCATTTCTTCAGGAAAGAGAATGCAAACAATGGGGTGGTAAAGATTAAAGCAAAACCAGGCTTTAATGCATGATGTGTTCTTCTGAGCCACACGCAAGCATATATCTGTACGTTGGGAGCTAGAAACGAAACTCAATATATTTTTGCTTAATTCTTTGTGGGGGGGGGTAAACTGCAACAAAACACAATCTTGAGAAGATTTTTGTTTTGTTAAATACCTTTAGGGTGTGCTCTGTTTCTAAGCAGAGCTAAAATCTTTCCAGATAGTTCAAGAGTGCCATCTACAGGATGTATCATCTTTGTAAGGAAGGACACCTTCCGATGCTATTTTTTTTTATTTTGTCACAACAGTATATATAAGCATAAGCATGAAACAACTATACAACATATAAGCGTATATATAAAGAAAGGAAACAATAGGACAGGAATGGTAGGCACTTTTGTGCTCTTATGCACACCCCTTATAATCCTTTTAGGAATGGGGTGAGGTCAATAGCAGACAGTTTTTGGTTAAAGCTTTTGGGAGTTTGAGAAGAGACCACAGAGTCAGGTAGTGTGTTCCAAGCGTTAACAACTCTGTTACTGAAGTCATATTTTCTGTGATCAAGATTGAAGCGGTTAACATTAAGTTTGAATGTATTGTTTGCTCTTGTATTATTGCGATTGAAGTTGAAGTAGTCTTTAACAGGAAGGACATTGCAATAGATGATTCTGTGTCTTGTCGGAGTCGGCGGAGTTCTAAGTTTTCTAATCCCAGGATTTCAAGTCTGGTGGTATAAGGTATTTTGTTGTTTTCAGAGGAGTGGAGAACTCATCTTGTAAAATATTTCTGGACATGTTCAATTGTATTAATGTCTGAGATGTGGTATGGGTTTCAGACAGGTGAGCTGTATTCAAGAATAGGTCTAGCAAATTTTTGTATTTTCTGGTTAGCAGTGTAGAGTTTTTGGAAAAGAAGCTACACAAAATTAGGTTTACAACTCTTAGAACCTTTTTTGCTATGTAGTTGCAGTGGGCTTTGGCACTTAGATCATTGGATATGATTTTTAGTGAGCTGTGTGTATATAACTACAGCTGGTCTATTCATTCCAAGCATTTGTGGCCCTGATTCTAGTGTTTTGATTTGCATCCCGGTGCCTTCCTTTGCCCCATATCAGACCAGTATGATTACATTAATTTTTCACTATGGAATGAATGCAAATTGCGTTAGTTATAGAAGTTTGAAAAATGGGTGCAGGTGCTAAAGGACCCTTGACAGCTTTTAAAAAAGATTCATCAGGAGATTGAAATTTGATTTAGTATATCATTCTGAGAAATGTCTATTAAAAACTTCTCATGGAAATATCAAACTATCTAATTATCATTATATTTTTATTTTTAAAGTGAGTTGTGGACTGAAAACTGGGTTGTTATTTCCAGGGCCATTTCTTCATTCAGTGCAGAGGTGAGAGGATAATTTGTCTTACTTTTTTCAAAGATTTTTATCCCACTTGTTTTCACATGCACTTCAAGGTGGCAAGCATACCTTCTTCTGTCTCCTATTGTCACTTCACTTCACAACTCTGTGAAGTGAATTGGGCTGAAAGAGAGTGACTGGCCCAAAATCGCCCAACTGGCTTTTCATACGTAAGTAGGGACAAGACTTTTTGTAGACTTTAGTTCAGCATTCAATACCATCATTCCAGACATTCTTCTAACTAAGCTAAACCAGCTACAGGTACCGGAACAGACTTGTAAGTGGATCACAAGCTTCCTAACAAACAGGAAGCGGCAGGTGAAGCTAAGCAAGATCACATCAAATACCTGTACAATTAGCACAGGGGCCCCCCAAGGCTGTGTGCTCTCCCCACTTCCATTCTCTCTGTATACCAATGACTGCATCTCCAATGATCCATCTGTTAAGCTACTGAAGTTCGCAGATGACACAACAGTGATTGGTCTCATTCGAGACAATGACGAATCCGCATATAGACGAGAGGTCGAACGACTAGCCTTGTGGTGCAACCAAAACAATCTGGAATTGAACACACTCAAAACCGTAGAAATGGTGGTAGACTTTAGGAGAAACCCTTCCATACTTCCACCTCTCACAATACTTGACAACACACTATCAACAGTAGAAACCTTCAAATTTCTAGGTTCTATCATATCGCAAGATCTAAAATGTACAGCTAACATTAAAAACATCATTAAAAAAGGACAATAAAGAATGTTCTTTCTGCGCCAACTCAGTAAGCTCAAACTGCCCAAGGAGCTGCTGATCCAGTTCTACAGAGGAATTATTGAGTCTGTCATTTGCACCTCTATAACTGTCTGGTTCGGTTCTGCAACCCAACAAGAAAAACACAGACTTCAGAGGATAATTAGAACTGCAGAAAAAATAATTGCTACCAACCTGCCTTCCATTGAGGACCTGTATACTGCACAAATCAAGAAGAGGGCCGTGAAAATATTTGCAGATCCCTCGCATCCTGGACATAAACTGTTTCAACTCCTACCCTCAAAACAACGCTATAGAGCACTGCACACCAGAACAACTAGACACAAGAACAGTTTTTTCCCAAAGGCCATCACTCTGCTAAACAAATAATTCCCTCAACACTGTCAAACTATTTACTGAATCTGCACTACTATTAATCTTCTCATAGTTCCCATCACCAATCTCTTTTCACTTATGACTGTATGACTGTAACTTTGTTGCTGGCAATTCTTATGATTTATATTGATATATTGACCATCAATTGTGTTATAAATGTTGTACGTTGATGAACGTATCTTTTCTTTTATGTACACTGAGAGCATATGCACCAAGACAAATTCCTTGTGTGTCCAATCACACTTAGCCAATAAAAATTCTATTCTATTCTATTCTATTCTATTCTATTCTATTCTATTCTATTCTATTCTATTCTATTCTATTATGACCCTCGCAGCATCCCCATGGTCACATGATCAAAATTCAGATGCTTGGCAACTGACTCACATTTATGACGGTTGCATGCCTCAGGGTCATGTGATCATCTGACAAGCAAAGTCAATGGAGAAACCAGATTCATTTGACAGTGTTATTAATTTAACAACTGCAGCGATTTACTTAACAAATATGGCAAGAAAAGTCGTAACATGGGGCAAAACTCACTTGACAAATTTTTCACTTAGGAACATAAATGTTGGGCTCAATTGTGATGGTAGTCAAGGACTATCTGTACAGGTTCTGCAGAACCACAGCAACAGCAAAAATATTTCAAGTTTTATAGGAAAAATGTTTTATAATAAACTATCTAGATTCTTTTCCTCTGCCTCCACACACCCAGCCATCCACCAAGTTTCAAGGTCTTTAAATCATCCCACACACCAAGGACTGACTAAAAGAGGCCTGGTTCAGATCCAGTGGTGGGATTCAGCCAGTTCGCACCACTTCGGGAGAACCGGTTATTAACTTTCTGAGCAGTTTGGCAAACTGGTTGTTGGAAGAAATTATTAGGGCAGAGAACCGGTTGTTAAATTATTTGAATCCCACCACTGTTCAGATCCCTTGAGCTATCATGGTGAACTTTTCTGTTAAGTTTTGGGCGAAGAGTGGAGGTGAGGCCAGAGTGATATCTAACAGCTCTTTATTCAATACTGCCCATGAGGCAACTGAACTTCCTGGCTGACACAGCTCCTTTTATAGGGAACTGATAAGCCAAACAACCAATCAGGAGAGAGTATTTTCCCACTACCACAGAGGACCAGAATGAGAACTTCAACTGACAACTAAACACTATATACAATACATAACATTTTCAAAAGTGAGTTTATCAGGGACAGAGTCTTTGGATTGATATGGCATGTTTGGGAATGTTAATAAAAAATAAGTTCTCTGTTTTACTGATTGATTTTTTTTTAAAAAAAAATTCTTCTCGTGTCTATAATCCAAGAATTCAAGGTAAATGAAGCCAGTAGAATAATAAATTGGCAATAATAAATTGGCATTTCTAGAATATATGATAGCTCTCATCAGTGATAGTTAAGAACAAGTGACAGCAACTGACAGATATCAGGTGAAGGGCCTGAGGGAGTAACTGAACAGGATGTGGAAAGTAAAGGCCAAAGTGGTGCCAATGGTGGTAGGAGCCCTTGGAGATGTGACTTCTAAGTTGAGACAATGGCTCTAAGGATCCTAGGAAGGACATCAGAGCTCTCTGTCCAGAAGAAAGCAGTGCTAGGAACAGCTAAGAAACTGTATAGAATCTTCAAAGGGCCGGGATAGCTCAGGCTGTTAGAAGCCTGTTATTAGAACATAGCAGCCTGCAATTACTGCAAGTTCAAGCCCGGCCCAAGGTTGACTCAGCCTTCCATCCTTTATAAGGTAGGTAAAATGAGGACCCAGATTGTTGGGGGGGCAATAAATTGACTTTATAAATATACAAATAGAATGAGACTATTGCCTTATACACTGTAAGCCGCCCTGAATCTTCGGAGAAGGGCGGGATATAAATGTAAATTTAAAAAAAAAACAACTCTCAGGCCTCTGAAAAGTGGATCCAAAATTGAGGAAGGCATAGATCACCCTTAGGAAGGAGAAAGGATTTATACAGTAAACCCAGATTCCCCATTCATATGGTGCTTCCTGATCTGTGGATTAAGATTGCCATATAAACTCAAGGGTTGATTCTGGAGGACAACCACTTATAAAAGGCTGGTCTAGCTTATCTTTCTCCTTGCAGGGATAATGGTGTAAGGGAATGGGTGAGGAATTGCTGAAGACTAGACAATGGTCAGATAAGAGACAGCTGAATCCGCAGAAGTAATGGATACATGGCAAACATATCTGAAGCCATCTCATTGTAATGGTTAACACACCAGGCTTGAAACCAGGGACTGGGAGCTCTAGTTCTACCTTAGGCACAAAGTCTACTCAATGATCCTGGCCCGGTCATTCTCCCTAAGCTCTAGGAAGAAGACACTGGCAAACCACTTTCTGAAATCTTGTCAAGAAAACTGCAAGAATACAGTTCAAAGGCAGCAAAAAACCAACCAACTAACCAACGAAAGTTTGAGGAAGAAGGGAAAAGAGTCAATTCAGGGATTGAGCTACTCCACAGATTACTTGTTTAGAAAAGAAACTTGGAAGCTACTGATGGAAACATTCCCTTATAATAATCTGCCAATGGGCATTTGAATTGTATATACCTTATTTTTAGGTGTATAAGATGCACCGGAGTATAAGATGCACCTTAGCTTTTGGGGAGGAAAATAAGAAAAAAGCTGATTGGCAGGTGGATCAGCCTCCCCAATACCCCCAATTAGCTGTTCCCAGAGGTGAATTTTAGCAACAGGTTCCTTGGTTTTGAGCTCTGTGCTTTGCTTTTTTTGGCTTTTTTTCCACCTCTAAAACTTCTGAAACAGCTTCAGAAAAAAAGCCTCTAAAGCTCTGTTTGAGGGCTTCTTTTCTGAATCTCTATTTTTGAGGGCTTCTTTTTTGAAGCTCTATTTGGGGGCTTCTTTTTTGAAGCTTCGTTTCTGATCCTTTTTTCAGCCTCTGAAACCTCTGTTTGAAAAACTGGGCAGGGCTACATTCGGAGTATGAGACACACCCAGATTTTCACCTTTCTTTTTTTGAGGGGAAAGGTGCATCTTATACTCTGAAAAATATTGTATGTTTTGTGTCTTTAGGTCATTACGACTGGGCTTTGAGTTCAGATATATGTGGAGCTGTAATAAAAATGATACCTAAAATTGTTTTTCTCTCATTTGTGAGGACATTAATGTTTTTGGGCTAAAAAACAAAATGTTTCCTAAAATATAAAGAAAGAGGAATTATATGAATGCTTAATTTCTAGGAGTATTAATGAAATGAATATTTAATGACAACCTGGGCATAGCAACCATTGGCTTTTTACTAAATTGTTTAAATTTAAAAAAAAAATGCAATCCCAATGCACACTCTAAGCATTTGTAAACCTTGCCTTTAATTTGTGAACCTCTGTGTTTGCACATTCTTGTAATTTAAGGAGTACAAAATTGATTTTTCGTTTTCAAACATTTCTAAAGTGTTTCTGGGCTTGCAGCCAGGTGTCAAGTTCCACAAACATCCTTTTCTTTTTCCTTCTTTTTGTTGAAAAAAAATAAATATATTAGCAAGCCTCACGACTCATTCATAATGAACATGCTGAACTCCATATTCAGATTTAACTGTGGGCCTCCATCCAAGACAGGCAATCTAGATTATGATGCTCACATACTGGGGCTACTAATAGAATTTATCTTCTTGCAAGCAAGGAATGTTGATGGTTTGCAACAAGACCTCCTGTGCTATAAAATGAAGAAATAGCGCTCCTTAGCAGCAGTTTCCACTGGGGAAACTGGGAAAGGAAAGCCAATCAAAAGGTTAAGGGGAAGGGACAGTGTTGCTCATTCCTTGGTGCATTTGTCATTTATGATAAGCCTTCTGCTAATTTCATTACTCAGCAAGCAGTTGGAATTGATTTTGGTTTTCAGCTGTTAGCAAGAGGAAATTTACATTTTTAGTAGATTTCTGCCTTTCAGCAAAGAAAAATGAGCCAATCAGAGTTCATGATTAGCAATTTTTTTCCTGTAAATTAAAGGTGTTGGAGAGGTTCTGCATTAGCTGCCTGTGAGTTAACAGGAAAGGAAGGAAGGAAATATGATGTGTAGTTCTGTGTGGATCTTAAAGTTCTCCTTTAATGTAAATCTCTGTAAAAGAGAGATATTATATATGTATTTGTAAGGTTGTCTAAGAAATTGCAGGTTAGGAAGAACACGTTAGACTAGAAAAGTAAAGGACATCACTACAGTATGACTGCATTTAAGCTTAATTCACAGTCAATTTCCAGAAGGAGATCTAATTAAAGCAGGATGTTGAATAAGAGGAATCCAATCAAGTGAACTCGGAAATAACTCAGAAGTTGCATTCAGAAAAACTAGAATCAATTATGGTGTTCCCAACAAGCTGAATCAAAATCAAATCAAATCATTTATTTTCACATTGATTTGATACTAGAATTGAATCAACTTGAGATGTGAGATGATGCTAGGAAGAAATGCATGTTGTATACTGTAATATACTGTGTATATTATATAAAAAGTAGCATATTCAGTAGTTGAGACTATAAGTTAGATATAATTATTTCTACTGAAATAATTGAAATGTATACTGAACTTCAATCCTGTTGGATTCCAGGTGTCTTAAACCATGCTTGGATGTTATAGGCCAAAATATGCCTGGGGAAAGCAGAAGTAGGCCTGCAAAGAATTTCTCAATTTTGCAAAAATTGTCCTCTTTCCCTTTCTCATCAATTAGTGATAAGAAGTAGCTGTAGGTCAAGAAACCTAGAGCAGGACAGAAGAGGCCACCTTTAGATACAAGCCTTCACACTTTACTGAGGGTATAAGTACAGCTCTCTGGTCTTCAGGAGAAACCACTCAGATAGGGTGTCCAATGGTGAAAAAAATCAGTCAGGAATTCCTAGTTGCAGGAATTCAGGGCAGGTGGAAGGTAAAAAGACAAACGAATGTTAAGCAGCTCCTTTTCATGTGCTGCTATTTCACCAATGGGCCTGGGAGGTTAACAATGAACATCCATGAGGCTACCAGGGCCTCTAAGGGCTCCCTTTCCACTTCAAGCCCTGGTTCAGCAGGGCAGTGCCAGTGGCTTCTCTTCACTCATAGCAAATACCAGGGTCTTGTGGACACAGCTGCTCTTGAAAACTGAGGTGCAACGGTATTAGGACCACCTTCTGAAGGACATGAGGTACTCTTTTGGGATACAGGTACACTAGTAGTTTCTGTCTGAGATTCCATCCCACCCTTTGTGCTGCCCTAAGCAAATTACAGGAGATGTGCTAGCTCAGTGGCTAAGACACCGAGTTTGTCGATCAGAAGGTCGGCAGTTCAGCGGTTCGAATCCCTAGTGCTGGGTAAACGGGTGAGCTCCCATTACTTGGCCCAGCTTCTGCCAACCTAGTAGTTCACATAAAAAATGCAAGTAGAAAAATAGGGACCACCTTTGGTGGGAAAGTAACAGTGCTCCATGCACCTTTGGCATTGAGACATGCCGGCCACTACCTACAATTGAAGAATGGACACTCAAAGTATCAAATCTGGCAGAAATGGCAAAAATTTCTGCTTACTTGAAAGACTATACACAAGAAAAATATATTTTAGAATGGAAAATGTGGATTGATTATATTCAAAATAAGTATCAGATAAAAAAATATCGAATAGCATATGAGTAAATTTAGGAAATATTTTGTATTAGATATATTTTTGAAGGAGAAGGGAATTGAGAGTGTGATTATGTGTGGGGTGACTAGAGATTATAATTTAGGAATTATTTTGGATTATGATTGTTAGTTTTGATACCCTGCATTTTGTTCTGGGAAGTCGGGGTGGGGGGTGGGGGGTAAGGGGGAGGTGAATTGGGGGGTTGAGGGTAAAGGATGGAGTGATGGTTAATGTGAACACCTGTCTACCTTAGACGAGTTCAAATCACCAGGACCGGATGGATTACACCCCAAGGTTCTGAAGGAACTGGCAGACGTGATCTCAGAACCACTGAACTATATCTTTCAAAGATCCTGGAGCACAGGGGAGCTGCCAGAGGACTGGAAAAGAGCTGATGTAGTTCCCATCTTCAAAAAAGGAAAAAAAACAGATCCAGGAAACTACAGACCTATCAGTCTGACCTCAATACCGGGGAAGATTCTGGAAAAGATAATCAAGCAACGAATCACCGAACACCTAGAAGCAAACAAAGTAATAACCAAAAGCCAACATGGGTTTGTCAAAAACAGATCATGCCAGACTAATCTTATCGCATTCTTTGACAAAATGACAAAATTAGTAGACCAGAGGAATGCTGTTGATATAATTTACTTGGACTTCAGTAAAGCATTTGATAAAGTAGACCATAACCTACTACTAGATAAAGTAGAAAAATGTGGGTTAGACAGCACCACCACCAGATGGATTCGTAACTGGCTGACCAACCGCACTCAACGTGTAGTCCTCAACGGAATACATCCACATGGAGGGAAGTATGCAGTGGAGTACCCCAAGGCTCTGTTTTAGGCCCAGTACTCTTCAACATCTTCATCAATGACTTGGACGAGGGGATAGATGGGGAACTCATCAAATTTGCAGATGACACCAAGCTGGCAGGAATAGCCAACACTCCAGAAGATAGGCTCAAGTTACAGAAAGATCTTGACAGACTTGAACATTGGGCGCTATCTAACAAAATGAAATTCAACAGTGAAAAAGTAAGGTTCTACATTTAGGCCAAAAACAAAATGCACCAGTACCGTATATGTGGTACCTTGCTCAATAGTAGTACCTGTGAGAGGGATCTTGGAGTCCTAGTGGATAACCATCTAGATATGAGCCAGCAGTGTGCAGCAGCTGTTAAAAAGCCAACACAGTTCTGGGCTGCATAAACAGAGGATAGAATCAAGATCACGTGAAGTGCTAGTACCACTTTATAATGCCTTGGTAAGGCCACACTTGGAATATTGCATCCAGTTTTGGTCGCCACGATGTAAAAAGATGTTGAGACTCTAGAAAGAGTGCAGAGAAGAGCAACAAAGATGATTAGGGGACTGGAGGATAAAACATATGAAGAACGGTTGCAGGAACTGGGTATGTCTAGTTTAACAAAAAGAAGGACTAGGGGAGACATGATAGCAGTGTTCCAATATCTCAGGGGCTGCCACAGAGAAGTGGGAGTTGGGCTGTTCTCCAGAGCACCTGAGGGTAGAACAAGAAGCAATGGGTGGAAACTGATCAAGGAAAGAAGCAACTTAGAACTAAGGAGAAATTTCCTGACAGTTAGAACAATTAATAAGTGGAACGACTTGCCTTCAGAAGTTGTGAATGCTCCAACACTGGAAATTTTTAAGAAAATGTTGGATAACCATCTGACTGAGATGGTGTAGGGTTTCCTGCCTGGGCAGGGGGTTGGACTAGAAGGCCTCCAAGGTCCCTTCCAACTCTGATGTTATGTTATGTTATGTACAGGGATTATTGAAGATGTATAAATATAATTAATGTAGGGTCGGGTCTGCCCAGTTACCATTTTAGAACGATGGGGAGGGAGAAAAGAGGAGAGAGTAGGAGGTAGGAAAGAGGAGAAGAGAATGGAAGAGGGGTAGAAGAGGGAGAAGGAAGGTGTAGGGTGGAGAGGATGTAGATAAGAGAAGGAGAGGAAGGTCTGGAAAGTAGAAGAAGGTAGAGGAGGGAAGAGTGTTAATAAAAAAAATAAAGAGACATGCCGGCCACATGACCACTGAGACATTTTTGGACAGCGCTGGTTCTTCGGCTTTGAAACAGAGATGAGCACTGCCCCTAGAGTCAGAAATGACTAGCACACATGTGGGGGGAGCCTTTACCTTTACCTTAGGCCAATTATATTATGCCATGGACACGCATGAGCTGACATGGGTTGAGTGTTATAAGGACTAAAGGTTTGGAGACTCATAGGCTTTACATCTCCGTGGCGATGCCTGTTCTTGGGAACTTCTCTCCTCCTGATATTCAATCAACCTCCATTTCATTAACTTTATGTGAAGTATTAAAAACAGACCTATGTAGGAAAGCTTTTGTTTAGAGAAATGTTGGCATCTATTGATTAGCTATCTTATGGTTTGTTGTGGTGGATGGCTTTGATGTGTTCCTTTGAAATGTTTGGTGTTTGTTATGAGGTGAAATGATGGAATGTCAAGAATATTTGCAAGGGACACATTACAAAAAAAATACCTTAGTTTCAGAAAAGTGGAAAGCGTGAAAAGCTCGAAACAACTCCACCTTGACTGTTTTAGGCATAAGTTGAAGTACGGGCGGGGGGGGCTTTTGACAAGCTTTCAAGACTGCTATCAAGCCCCATAGGTAGGCAGAATCAGGGAACATAAGTACCTAGCAGTCATGTAAATGTAAATGTGGTTAGGTTGTTATAATAGAATTATGAAGACCTGTCACAACCCCTCTGTACTTCAACTTACTCCTGGCACAATCAAGGCAGAATTATTTCAAGCTTCTTTCTCATGTTTTCCACTTCCCAGGATGAATGCACCTTTATTCTTTACAGCTCCAAATTTTCCTGACATTCCATCATATTACTGTGCTGTGGACATTTTAGTGTATTCAGTAATGATACTGTAGGTTTCCAAAAGCCTTTCAATTGTGACAGATAGAAATTTAATAGATGTTCATGGTCATTTTTTTTAAAAAAAAATATTGTCTTAATTAGCCAAGTCCTCTGAGTTTGGATGCCTCCACATGTTCACTATATTTACATCAATGACATCCAAGATTTGGTGTTGAATTCCAGCAACCCATTATCTCCTGGTGGGACATAAATTCCTCTTTACTTCAACTACCAGAGGAAGAATAGTGGACTGAAGACAGTTCTGCATAAGTGGAACCGATAACTAAGGGAAAGAATGAAGAGCCAGCCAATAAACCGGCACTTCAAACCTCAAAATGGACCAGAAATCACCCACAAGTGCCATACACCAATAGTTCTGACCCATCATCAGAGGAGATCCACAAAGGCTTGAAGAAAAGGCTTGAAGTTATGACTTAAATCTTGAGTTAAGTCTTGGTGATCTGTGGCCATGGTCCGTGGCTACAAAAGGAATTTAAAGAGGGTCTGTGAAAAAGTTGAGAAAAGGTTGAGAACCACTGTCCTAGACCATTGCTCCTTGGGAGGACACTACAAGTGAGTGGTCTCCAGCAGATTTTGAGTACTCCTAATTCCTAATGTACATAATACCAAGAAAGAAATCAATACTTTTATTATTCTACAAGAGGCCTCTCTCAGCCTGGCTAAGCCAGGCCTGTGCAGATGCCCATCCATAAAAAACCAGGAGCCACTCTTGCTGGTTTGATGCAGTTTTTAATTCTACTACAAGCTGGTTCTCAGTCCATGCCAATTCACAATGGGGTAAAGACAGCGTTGAGAGCTGCCGCCTCACAGTGCCTTTTAACAGCCCAGACCCCCCCCCCATCAAACAAGCATCCGGCATCCAAATTCCTCCCCCTCTCAGCTGTTCAGTCGGATGGTTTAAACGCCCAGCTCTCTCCCACTCGCCGGCTGCTGTGATGTCATCTGCTGTCACTGGGAAGCCTGGACTGTGCTCGTGGCTCCACCATTATTGTTTGGCTGTCCACCACCATCCCGTGCTCAGTCAGCTTCTGTGTGCCCCTCCTCTGCTTCTCCCACTTCCCCCCCAGGTTCATTCGTCAAAAGCCTGTCAAGCTGGTGGCACGAGAGGCGGATGTGTTACGCACAGGACACACCCACCCCAGTTCTGCAAAGGCAAAAAAGGTGATATGTCATGATACATCACATGGTGTGATCGAGTATGACACCTGGGTTCTACAAGATAGGTATTCCCTTTGCCAGATAAAATTAGTCTATGTTTAAAACTGTAGCAATCACCTCCATCAACCCTACTACTTTTGTAATGTTAATTTTTTTTCCTTTCTAATACTATAAACAGAATAGGAATAGGAGCAACAAGGCTGTTTTAGTTAAAATGTGATTTATTTGGTTTAATTAGTATAGGCATATTGCCTAATTCTTCTTTGGTATAAAACTAAGGATAGGGGGAAAAAACTTTCTCCAAATTGTCACAGCATATTTACAGTTCTTAGAAGTAGAGGATGAAGGCAAGGAGCTGAGATGATTAAAGCCTAGAATAACCAATAAAACAGCAATATGAATATAGTATATAGTGGAAACTGCTGTACATACTGTAACAGTTCTGGAATAAATTGTTTATAGAATCAATATGTGACACTGGTGACATCTACTGGTTGACTGTGATAATTATAGATTCTAAAAGTTCTCTCCTTTACAAAAAACATTCTTGAAAAATTCAGACAAGTTAGCAATCGTTTTACTGCAATAAATAAATAAATATGGAAATATTTAGAATAAAAAATGTAAGCGTTTTAATAGGTTGGAAAAATCAAATATATTTTATTTAAATCAGATTGGGTTTTTTTTTCCTCTTTGTTATTTTTTTCTAAAGTTAAAAATAAAAGGCTGGCCTTTTATATGTACATCCCATTCAATTAAATTTAGTACCTTAATTGCTATCAGTCCAAAATATTTATGAATCTGGAACTTTTGAAGAATAAATCAAAAGAATATTTGATATTCACAAGATTGCTTGTATTTATTTCCATTTTAATTCATGGCATTTTGCATATTGCAACTTTGAATATAAATACACCACGCAGAGATGCACAGCTATATAAATTTGATAGAAAAGTAAATAAATATCACAGAAGGAAGATAAAATTGAGTACTGCGACCTGAAAGCAATTTAAATGGAGCACCCCAGAACAACCTACAAAATAAACTACCAAGCAGGGTAAACTATATAGAAATCCTCACAAATGCTATGAAATTCTTGATGATTCCAAGCTGCTACATAGGCAGTTATACACTATTCAGTATGTTGTCCTAATCTTATTCTGTAAAATCAGATGGTAAATTCTGAAAGATGCTGTGTTCATAAATGCATTACAATTTCTCAATTACAAATTTGTTAGAATTACCAGAAACATGGGAACTAGCTGACCTTCTAAGCATTGGGAGAGGTTAATTCATATGGATTTCCAGACAAACAGGAAATATTAACTCACAGTAAATTCCCATTAAGCTACTTCTTTCACATTTTCAGTTCAATTGTTGCGCAGTTAAAATGTACTCAAATCTATGCTTGCATAATCATTAGCTCTTAGTTCTTGCTCATCCAGAAAAAGTTTGGGAGATAAGTGCTTTAGATATAGTTTGGGTGCATAGTTTTAAGAAGAGTGATTGAGAATGCTACAAAATTTCTATTTTTTTTTATACAAGTGCACAATAGGTGATTTTGCAAAGAATCTGTCAACATTCCAGAAATGTAAGGTACTCTTTTTGCATAATACAAGATCAGTGATACAAGTAATTAATTTTGCTTTGGAGAATAAATTGCTTTAGGTTTTCTTGCAATCGAGCTATGTGCGCATGCACATGCGCGCTGGCCCGCTCCACATTCTCATAATGCACTATGGACCTGTGAACAGCTACTTCCCTGTTGGCTAAACTTTTCAGCAGCTCATTCACAGAGATCTGTAGTTCTGTTTTATAGATATGACCTGGAATTTAGATAGAGTGTACAGTATTTCTTTTACTGTAAACAGATCAGTCAATCATGAAGAAGGTGAATAAGAAAGAAAAGGCAGAGTTACTCAATTCCTATTTTGGTTTAGTCTTCAACATCAAAAAACAATAATTTCCATCAAGAATTTGTGAAAGGCAAAATGAAGGGGCAGGAATCCATCTACTTACTACCTATCCATCAATCAGTTTTTATAGCACCCCTCTCCCCAGACTCAAAAGACTGAGCATGTTACAACAAGTTAACATTAATATAAGTGAAGATGGGAATAAATCATTTTTTTAAAAAAAACCCAGTAATAATAAAGCTTGAGAAAGAAATTGTGAATACTTCTGTACTCTGAATAACATCAAAATCTTTCGTATCACACATTAAAAGAAGCAGATGATCTTTCCAAATCCAAGTATATTATCTTGGACAAATCCAGAAGAAATAAAGTCCTAAGAGCAATTGTTGTCCCTATTTTCAAAAAGAGACTTTTCTGGGTATAGGAATGTGATCTAATGTCCAGGACTCCTTGTGAACTTTTTCTGTTTCATTAGCACAGCAAAGCAAGTCAAACAAGTTTCTACTTTTGATTTGAGTCAGCATTCCTTTGCAAGAGTTATTTGCAACTAGCTAAGCCCAAAGCCTTCCCTTGGCTTTCCCACTCCCTCTGCCCACTTGATTGATAACGGCAATAAATTGCAGCAAGTTTAGAAGTGACTGCCCAGGCATTTTTAAAGCCAATTGTTTTCCTGTACAGAAGACATTAACAACTAGAAAAAGTTTCTTGTATATAGCGAGATGTACCTTGTTATGAGCGAAGCCTAAACATATCAAATGTTAAGTATAAATGTTGCTATTTTTATGTCTAAATTCCCTTTCAGTTCCTAATTAGAGATACAAATGGGGTTTATTAAACTGGCTAATATATTTTTTTCTCTGCTGGGCAAACACAGAAATGGACTTTGGCTTCCTCTCTGGCTGCTAGAACTTGCTGTCTCTCATCAGCCGCCTAGAGAGACACTTTGGGTGCTTGGTAGATTTTGTTCAATTCATCGGTCTTCTTCAGTTGCCATGGCACTCTCTCATTCTAAGAAGTTTCAGCCTCCCCTCAAGTCCAAAAAACTTCACCAGTTCCATAACTGCCAACTTAAAGTGGTTTGTCAGACTTTTCTCTAAAATTTGTTGAAGGAAACTTCAACAGCCAACCTTGTCTTGAATCCATCACGGTTGTCCAGTTAGCCTGACTAGGTGGCTCAGTAGCTAAGACACTGACCTTGTCGATCAGAAAGGTTGGCAGGTTGGCAGGTTAAATCCCTAGTACAGGTTTCCTGTGTGAGCAGGGGGTTGGACTAGATGACCTCCAAGGTCTGTTACTGTTACTGTCCAGCCATCATGTCTCAAACTCATTTTATATAAAAACTTCTGCCTTCTTTCCAAAATCTCTTTTTTAAAGACCAGCTGTTGGGATTTATTTATTTGGGTGGCACACAATTTATACATAATTTAAAAAGAAATGTGACCCCTGGACAGAACTGCATAAATAATGTACAAAAAGTTGCCAGGACCCTGAAAACAGAGCCAGGTCTTAAGGAATTTACAGAATAGTTTAAGGTTGGGAGCCATATGTACCTCTGGTGCATGTTGTTCCAAAGGCCAGGACCATGGCAGAGAAGGCACACTCCCACACTTCCACAAGATGACAAGAATTAATTGAAAGGACTCAGAGCTTATCCACTCTGCCTGACCATATCAGGCTGGCAGAAATAATCAGAGATGGGGGGGGTCTCCAAATAAATAGATCCTATGGCATGAAAGTTCATATTAACTAATTAAATCCAATTTTTGAGGCTGCCAAATCCTTGATGACTATGGGAGGTTTACGAATAAAGGCCTCTGGTGGCTCAACAGACTAAGACAGTCTGTTATTAACACAGCTGCTTGCAATTACTGCAAGTTCAAGTCCCACCAGGCCCAAGGTTGACTCAGCCTTCCATCCTTTATAAGGTAGGTAAAATGAGGACCCAGATTGTTGGGGGCAATAAGTTGACTTTGTATATAATATACAAATGGATGAAGACTATTACTTAACATAGTGTAAGCCGCCCTGAGTCTTCGGAGAAGGGCGGGATATAAATGCAAATTAAAAAAAATAATTTAGTATTTTTAAAAAGAGAACACGGCTGAGTGGAAAAACAGGTGATGACCTCGAACTGCACCCAGAAGCTGGTAACCAATGCAGCTCATGAAGCATCAATGGTATATGGCAGTGATTCCCAAAGTGTGAGCCGCGGCTCCCCAGGGAGCCGCGCTATCGTCATGGGGGCGCCGCGGAATATCTGCGCCCGCTGGGTCTGGCGCTGATGCGCCATTTCTGGGGTGTCTGGTGCGCATGCGCAGTTGCAGGTCGGATTTCCGGGGGAGCCGCGGGCGAAAAAGATTGGGAACCTCTGGTATATGGGCTTATAAGAAGTACCCATTACTACCCACGTCACTCTATTTTGAACCAGCTGAGGCTTTCCCAGATGAAGCAGTTGAGAGTTCTCTAGCATTCTGCAACAGAGCCACCCAAACAGAAACACAGATCTTTTAGTTGAGAGGTTGCAGGATGCTAGAGAATTATGGACAATAACAGGTTGATACAGGGGGAAACACATCCAGAAAAACACAGTCTAATCAGTCTGACATTCTAGCACAGAATGATTTCTAAGCACCATGAAAACAATAGGATAATTACCAGCAGTCAATATGGCTTTGTTAACAATAAATCTTCTTAGGAAGTAGATCCCCAATGCTGATTAGATTGTGGAAACATTAAAGGTATAATATGCTTTAACTCTAGTGAAGTATTCAACAGTTCCTCATGACATATTGATTAGCAAACTCTTTATGTATAGATTAGTAGGCATAACTATTAAAGAGTTACACACCGTTAGTTGAAAATCCTATACAGTGAATGTTCATTTGTGGTTTCTCACCAAACAGGATCTGTCATCAGTCCAATAATTCTCATTAATGGTTGGGGTGACCAGGAAGAGTGAACACTTATGAAATTTGTGGATGATAGAACATTGAGTGAAACAAATAATACATCTGAAGACAGATATAAAATTCAATGTTGTCTTTCTAGAATAAGCTGAAAGTAGCAAAATAAAATTTAACAGAGATGAGTGCAAAGCTTTTCACTTAGGAAACAAAAAATGACTATTCAAATATAGTATGATAGGGATACCTGGCTTGATAACATTATTGTGTAAAAATGCTGCAAAAGAGTGTATTATAAAAAGAATATGAGACAACTCAGTGATGCATGTGGGAAATGTAGTTTTATGAATGAAGGCAAATATATGTGTTCCGGGATATTGATGTGAGATGAATTTAAGTGGGTCACCAGGTTCAGGCAGGTGGAACCCATCTTCAGGGTATAGTTTTAAATGTAGTTTTAGTCTGCATCAAAGGAAGTATCATTTCCATATTAGAGGAACTAATTATTCCACTGTATTCTAAATTGATAAGATCCCTTCTTGAGTAGTGAAAACAGTTTTGACCAACTTTTTTTTGACAAAAGTGTGGGTTTAAATTTGCAGTGAGCAGGTTCCAGTTGAATTCTATGGGGAAAATAATGTTACATTAATAGAAATTTGTTAACGAAAACACAATGATGTCCCCTTCATAGGATTCTTTCAAGTAAAGACTAGATTTGCTATTCTTTAACTTGGATTCCTGCAATATTCAGGGTATTGACATTATATTTTAAATATTCTCCTCTAACTCTGTGATTGTATAATTTTTACTACACTTCCTTCTAAAATTCTATTATTCTATTGCTCGGTTGCTGTAAGCTTTAAAAAGCTGATTTTATATTCATTGTTCATTACTATGTGATGTTTTAGTGTTGTTCTCGAATGAATAACCTCTAAATAAAAGAAATTACATCATTCATCATTTTAATTTAGTGATTGGAGTATCCTTCTATAATGTATTGATTAAAACCAAGAGCTACATTATAATGACTCAACAAAGTAGCTACAAATAAGGATTGAAGATATTTCACTGATAGATTTTTTTAAGCGATATATATGATTATGAATAGATATGATTATAGTAAGTGAAATTATCTGATCTTTGTGGTAGGTTTGAAAATAACCTTCAGTAAAGGGCAGCGTTAATTATTCTGTTCTAAATATATCAATGCTGGAGAGGATTCCCAAATTGTATTCATAGACTTTAATTACTTTTTTAAAGTACAATTTTCAAAAAGTAATCTCAGTATAATAGCACTGTTTTCTTTTTCCACTGACTATACAAAATTGTTAACACTTTTACACACACACACACACACACACACACACACACACACACACACCACCCTAAAATTATCATTCTGCTATTACCCTCATAAATCTTCAGTTGTGTTGAAAGGGTAAAGTCTCTGTAGGGGAGGTAGGGACGTAGGCACACTAGCTCTCTGTGTTCCTCTCCACATGTAGTTAAGGTTTCCTTTGTCTACAAATGTTTTCCAGGTGAAAGTCACTTGAAAAGCCAGGCTTCCCCATCATAGGAGCTTCTGTAGAATAAGAACAGAGAAAACAAAACAGAACAAGAATATTAGACTGAGCTGCCCTTCCTAACTCTCTAGGTGCCTCAGCCCCATCAAAGTCTTGGGTACAATTCCCAAAAACCTCCAGAAGTTCTTCCTAACGTTCAGTCCTGAACCCTAAATACATTTTGATTGATTGATTGATTGGCTCTTCCTAAATTGTAAAACTTAATATAACAAGAGCAGGAAAATAGTAACTAAATGACTGGAGAATAAAAACATCTGCTATTTTAATTTCTATTCAATTTTATATGTAAAATAAGATTTGTTTTTTTATCTTTATCCCACATATTAGAGTAGGAAGAGTAGACTCTGGCAGACATTTTCAAAGACGAAGCATGAATCTTATCTAAAGTTCAATACTTTTAGGATGCTTAGAGGAAACTGCTTTCCATCTATCCATTTGAGCTTAAATGGACTCCAGAGTGTGGTAGAGGACAGGAAAGCCTACGTTGTCCATGGGGTCACGATGGGTCGGACACGACTTTGCAACTAACAACAACAACATCTACCCATTCTATTTGTCTGAGGCAGGGACCTATGAAATGCTATCAAAGCCTGGGGAATATTATCTGGGATGTTAAACTGAGTTTAAACATGCTTGGGATAAACACATGTCCATCATCCAACAAAAATGAAAATAAAATAAATATTTTAAATAATAAATCAACTAATTAAAAAGAAAGCAAAAACAATGAAAAAACCCTCAAAGGGCAGCCCCGATGGACCACTAGGTCTTTTTCTGCCATCAGTTCTGTTTTTCTGTTTTCATCCTTCCTATCTTCATTTACAGCTCTCCCTTCTCATTAACATTTTTCATGTAGCATCTCACCCCCATTTATAATAATAATAATATCAGAGTTGGAAGGGACCTTGGAGGTCTTCTAGTTCAACCCCCTGCCCAGGCAGGAAACCCTACACCATTTCAGACAAATGGCTATCCAACATTTTCTTAAAAATTTCCAGTGTTGGAGCATTTTCAACTTCTGCAGGCAAGTTGTTCCACTGATTAATTGTTCTAACTGTCAGGAAATTTCTCCTTAGTTCTAGGTTGCTTCTCTCCTTGATTAGTTTCCACCCATTGCTTCTTGTTCTACCCTCAGGTGCTTTGGAGAATAGTTTGACTCCCTCTTCTTTGTGGCAACCCCTGAGATATTGGAACACTGCTATCATGTCTCCCCTAGTCCTTCTTTTCATTAAACTAGGCATACCGAGTTCCTGCAACAGTTCTTCATTTGTTTTAGCCTCCAGTCCCCTAATCATCTTTGTTGCTCTTCTCTGCACTCTTTCTAGAGTCTTAACATCCTTTTTACATCGTGGTGACCAAAACTGAATGCAGTATTCCAAGTGTGGCCTTACCAAGACATTATAAAGTAGTATTAACACTTCGCGTGATCTTGATCTATCCCTCTGTTTATGCAGCCCTGAACTATGTTGGCTTTTTTGGCAGCTGATGCACACTGCTGGCTCATATCTAAATGGTTGTCCACTAGGACTCCAAGATCCCTCTCACAGTTACTACTATTGAGCAAGGTATCACATATACGGTACCTGGGCATTTTGGGATTTTTTGCCTAAATGTAGAACCTTATTTTTTTCACTGTTGAATTTCATTTTGTTAGATAGTGCCCAATGTTCAAGTCTGTCAAGATCTTTCTGTATCTTGAGCCTATCTTCTGGAGTGTTGGCTATTCCTGCCAGCTTGGTGTCATCTGCAAATTTGATGAGTTCCCCATCTATCCCCTCGTCCAAGTCATTGATGAAGATGTTGAAGAGTACTGGGCCTAAAACAGAGCCTTGGGGTACTCCACTGCATACTTCCCTCCATGTGGATGTAGTTCCATTGAGGACTACACGTTGAGTGCAGTTGGTCAGCCAGTTACGAATCCATCTGGTGGTGGTGCTGTCTAACCCACATTTTTCTACTTTATCTAGTAGTAGGTTATGGTCTACTTTATCAAATGCTTTACTGAAGTCCAAGTAAATTATATTGACAGCATTCCTCTGGTCCACTAATTTTGTCACTTTGTCAAAGAATGCAATAAGATTAGTCTGGCATGATCTGTTTTTGAGAAACCCACATTGGCTTTTGGTTATTACTTTGTTTGCTTCTAGGTGTTTGGTGATTCATTGCTTATCTTTTCCAGAATCTTCCCTGGTATTGAGGTCAGGCTGATAGGTGTGTAGTTTCCTGGATCTGTTTTTTTTTCCTTTTTTGAAGAATTTTGAATTTCTGAATTTCTGAATTTCTGCAACACCAGTCAATATTTAATGTGAAAATATTCTTTTTCATCCTTGTCCCAGTTCTTGGCTACCTTGCTCATCAGTGTCTTGATTCTTGGCTTCCTCCAGGCTTGTTTTCCAAGTCCCATTCAGCCTTTGGCCCAAAATGTTATTGTTTTAGCAATGTTAGACTCCACCACCTTTGTCTGAATATCCATAAAAACCTGTAACAGCTGCTATACGAATGAATAGAATAGCATAACTAGCCAAGTGCTTATATTGAGAAAATAGGAAATTAGAGCCAGAAAGCCAAGAGGACTGGGAAATGAGGACTGTAGATAAATTGCTCAATTCCTTATATTGTTCATTTGAAATAATATGCACATCTTTTCAATATATATTACCATATTTATAGGAATGTAAATTCCAGTTGCTGTGATATTTCTCACCAACACTACGTAGCCTTGAATTTCTGCCATAGTTCTGTGTGAAATATTTTGGGGGTTCTGCTTTTATCCTCCTATTTTATTTATTCACAGTGTATAAAACTCTGTTTCTGATGTTCATAAGTGACTGCCATTGTCAATAAAACCTACACTACATCATCCTCAAGAAGAGGAAACAAGCGGAAAGTACAAATATTGTTTTGCCAGTACCGTTTAAAGTGGTTTGGGATCAGATCTGGCGGGGGCCAAATACTGAGCATCTTCCTTGACCACTGAATGCTGATTAACTAAAAAAATAATACAAATGGAATGGAACATCTTAAGGAGAAAATTTTCATATGCAGTTTTTGGAGTTGTATGGTATTTCAACAATACAATTAAATAGATAATGAAATAGATAATGAATATACAAACAAAACAAATATGGTTCTTACCTTTATTGTTTTGAACCCACTACAAGAAACGTTTAATGCAGGAAACCACAAAACAGAAAATACATACTACTATCTATAATTAAATGGTCAACAAAATAACAAATCTATTGTGCAATAAGCTTCCTATTTCCATCATTGCATTTCTTCAGAATTTGACATTCATATATAGCTAGCAAAGACCTATGGTGGTAAGACACCCTGCCCCAACCCAAAATGTGGGTAAAGGACCCACACATTGAAATATCCTTAAAACTGGAAGAAAGAAAAAGAGCAAAGAGCAGCCTTAGAGCAAGAGAGGATGACAAAGATGATAGAGAAGGGAGGAACGTTTTATTATTTTTTGAAAATTATCTTCAGGTAGGTTTTTTTACCCCTCAGGCTGCAGCAAATGGGCTCCGGCGTCTGCGGCAAACGGGCAGTAGTGAACAGGCGGTGATGAATGGGCCATGCCAAACAGGCCACACCAAACGGGCAGTGGCAAACAGACCAGATGAATACTGGATGGATGCTGGGAGGAAGAGGAAGATTATTTTCTCCTTGTTTTCCTCCCCAAGATCCACACTAGGTGCGTCTTATAGTCCAGACCATCTTATAGTCCAAAAAATACGGTAGTTAACACTCAGAAGATAGGCTCAAAATCCAAAAACATCTTGTTAGGCTTGAACCCTGGCTCCTATGTAACAAAAATGAAATTCAATGGTAAAAGAAATATATACCTTGGCAAGAAAAAACAGGTATAGAATAAGTGATAGCTGGCTCAATAGTAGTAACTGTGAAAGGGATCTTGGATCCTAGTGGACAATCACTTAAATATGAGCCAGCAGCTTTTTTATAGTTAGTAAAAAAGCCAATACAGTCCTAGGCTGCATTAACACAGAGGTAGAATTGAGATTATGTTAGTACCAGTTTATAATGCCTGGTAAAACCACACTTGGAATATTGCAACCAGTTTTGATCACCACAATACAAAAAAGATGTTGAAACTCTAGAAAGAGAAGAACAACAAAGATGATAAGGGGCCTGGAAATGCTTCCGATTCGGACTGGATCACCTGATCCGGTAGCAATGGCGGTGGGTGCTTTGGAGAACTGGTAGCAAAAATCCCTGCCCCCCCCCCCGCCAGCTGAGCCACACAATTGCCAGAGCCTCTTTTTTTTTAACTTTTAAAAGCATTTTTTAAAAGGTAAAAAAGCTGAAGCCTGTTAGGCAAAAAATGGGGGTATGGGGGGCTGTTTCAGAGAGAGAGAGAGAGAGAGAGAGGGAGGGAGGGAGGGAGGGAGGGAGGGAGGGAGGAAAAAGGAGAGGAAGGAAGAACTACAAACCTGGCACTAGGCTTCAGAGGATAATCCAGGGCTGGAAGGGACCTGGAGGTCATCTAGTCCAACTCTGATCCAGCAGGATATTGTTAGTGAGTTTCTGTCTTTTGATCCCCCGGTCACATAGCCACACCACCCAGTCACATGACCCCACCAAGCCATGTCCACCAAGCCACGCCCACAGAACTGGTAGGAAAGAAATTTAGATTTCACCACTGGCCTGGAGGCTAAAACATATGAATAGTTGCAAGAATTGGGTATGTCTAGTTTAATGAAAAGGAAGACTAGGAGTGACATGATAGCAGTGTTCCAATATCTCAGGGGCTGCCACAAAGAAGAGGGAGTCAACTATTCTCCAAAGCACCTGAGGGTAGAACAAGAAGCAATGGGTGGAAACTAATCAAGGAGAGAAGCAACCTAGAAATAAGGAAAAATTTCCTGACAGTTAGAACAATTAATCAGTGGAACGACTTGTCTCCAGAAGTTGTGGGTGCTCCATCACTTTTTACCTCCTTGTAGTATATTGTTAAATTGCTTAGGAATGAGTCAATCTAGTTCAGTCAGATGTTTCAGTCAACAATCATGCAGTCCATCTACACCTGGTACTGAGCAATTCCTTGCAATGATTTCTGCTGTTAATACAAGTTATTTCAGCTTCTTTTTTTCCTGAATTCCTTTAGTTATATTTTTTGGTATTGTCCAGTAAGTACATCCAGAACTGTATTGTTTCTGCTTTATCATGTGTTGGTCAGTTCATTGCAATGTCTCCACTGATAAGTTGATATAAATGTTTCTGATTCAACTGAAATTGGAAATTCTATCTATGGTGTGGAATTCAAGCTTCGTATCTGCTGATTTTCTTGGTTATAGCGGTTATTTGCTGCTTTATTATTTCAGAGATTCCTTGATCTTGCTTGTCTCTAGGTGGTATTTCTTGGTTAAGTATTTTTTGGTCTTTGGGATAAGACATCATCAAATTCCTCTCTCCTGGTTGGAATCAATTGCCACTTGGCCTTTCCAGTGAGATAGAAGGAAGTAGCATAGAACCAAGTCTGATACTACTGCTGCCCCATAAACTGCTTTGGAGGCTTTTAAAATTGATGTGGGCAGTAATACAAGAAACAAATAAAGGTTAGTACAATTAACATTAGGCATCGAGAGCTCTTTATAAATTGCATTGTAATTTGCTTGTTGAATGAAATAATTGGTCTTAACTCAGTACTGTGAATGTAGACTTTAGGAGAGCCTTCAACCGTTGCTTCCCTTTTTTCTAAGACTGGGCCTCTTCTTCCTTTTGGCACAAATTTGGGAACTGTGGCAGTATAAATGAAATTCTTCAGAGGTTAAGTCCCTTTTTGAGTTGTTGATAATAATAGTAACAACAGCCCCAACAATCCACAACAAAGAAGTTTCTTATAAAGCTGTGCCACAATGACTGGCATAAAATGGGCATGCCCTGCCCTTTGCAGGTCTTACCATAGCAAATGATAGAATATTTTTTCTGGAACATTTTAATGAAAATAGAGGAAGGTATCTAAAAAGGGAAGATACCCTAAAAGGGGCAGAGATGTTCAGAGTTCCATAAAGATTCAACAGTTCTGTGGATTTAGATGAGCCAGAATGTGCTGTTTGTCAGAACCACTCATGCGCTGGGATGATAGAAAATAATTCTATTTTCTACCTGCCTTTTCTCAGCATCCACCTTACCCAAAAAAGAAAGTTGAATATTATCTTTATGAATATTGGCATTCATAAAGCAGGCCATGTTTACTCTCGCTGCTTCACCTCCCCCTCCCATGATTGTTCATGGTTTGCTTATGGTTTCCTTGAAGAAATCTTGAAGAAACACTTTCTAGAAAGTTCTTCAGTTACAATGCCTACAGCTAGAATATACTGTAATGTTATGATCCTAGCAGATTATACAATTCAGGTATCTGTTTTCAACTGCTTAGCAATGTTTGCCCACTTTTTAAAGAGGAAGAGGGGGAAGAAGTGAAAGGAGGAAGAAGTGGAACAGGAAAGGGGAAGGAGGAAGAGGAAATAAAGAGGAAGAGGGGGATGTAGCAATTAGGACAAAATCAAGGAAAGAAAATAATTTCTCTACCATCTCTGAAATAGTTTCTTGGTTCATAATTTCTCCCTCTATCTCCTATCCCTTCAAACTGTAGCTGAACATGATATCTATCTTTGCCTTTCTTTTCTGGTTGTCTGTTGATAGGATGAAAGTAACCTGGAGACCATATGCAGGAAACTGAACCTTCTATAGTCAACACTCTCACGAAGAAATCTTCCTTATTAATTTGTAGTTGTCTTTTTACTGAGGGAAAGCAAAGTTTGACAAATTATTCATTTCCACCATTCACTTTATCAGTGAAAATGTTCTTGCTTGACAGAATGCCAGTACATTTTTAGGAATACCTAAGTGTAGGAAATGAAGCAGTGATATCCTGTTTGAATGAGGGATATTTATTTATTTTTTTTGTTTCTCAGCACCAAAAGTCAATGGAAATAAATACAGAAGACGCCGACTACCGTTTCTAATTATGTTTAAGATATCCATTCCTTTGCTCACAAGAAAATACCTTATGCCACCAGACTTGAAATTCTGGGTTTAGAAAATTTAGAACTACGCCGCCTTCGGTATGACCTGAGCATAGCTCATAAAATCATCTGCTACAACGTCCTTCCTGTCAATGACTACTTCAGCTTCAACCACAACAATACATGAGCACACAATAGATTCAAACTTAAAGTGAACCACTCCAATCTCGATTGCAGAAAATATGACTTCAGTAGCAGAGTTGTTAATGCCTGGAATGCACTACCAGACTCCAAAATCCCCAAAACTTTAACCTAAGATTGCCTACTGTTGACCTCACCCCATTCCTAAGAGTCTGTAAGGGGTATGCATAAGAGCACCAGTGTACCTACCTTCCCTGTCCTAATGTTCCCTTTAATTGCATTCATTTTATGTATTCAATTCATGCTTATACTTATATATATTATTTAATATGTATTTGACAAAATAGATAGATAGATAGATAGATAGATAGATAGATAGATAGATAGATAGATAGATAGATAGATAGATAGATAGATAAATATACATCATTCTTCAACATGGAACCCAGAATCATTTTTAATTTTTTTTAACGAGACTGTCCTTAGAAAACAATAATATGAGTATCAGTTTTCTATGACAAAATATAAAATGCAGCTTTTTTGTAGGTACATAGCAATGTGTAGTTTCCTCCTATTGGTCCTCAATTCCAATGCAGATCAACTCTGGCTTGACTTTCAACTTCCGGTGCACTAAAGGACTATCATATGAAGAGTCTTGGGTGTTAAATGCCCCATTTTTCTCATTTGAATGCCATGTCAGATATTAGGCAGGTGATCAAGAGCAAAAGAAGAAGGGGACAACAGAGAATGAGGTGGCTGGATGAAATCACTGAAGCAGTCAGCATGAGCTTAAATGGACTCCAGAGGATGGTAGAGGACAGGAAAGCCTGGAGAAATGTTGTCCATGGGGTCGTGATGGGTTGGACACAACTTTGCAATAACAATAAGGGCCAGCAGGATCTGTTTTGGAAGAGTTTAATGAATGAAATATGCATTAACAATTTGCAAGGTTTTAGATATTGCAGCTCCCACACACACAATACAAAAGGTTCAGTGCAGTGGTGAAATGCAGCCGGTTCTATCTGGCTCAGGTGAACTGGTAGCACCGACAGCAGGAGGCTCCGCCCACCCGCCC
The DNA here is from genome assembly GCF_028640845.1 of Ahaetulla prasina. NCBI lineage: Eukaryota > Metazoa > Chordata > Lepidosauria > Squamata > Colubridae > Ahaetulla > Ahaetulla prasina. Next base: position 67,412,306 of record NC_080540.1, on the reverse strand, counting down.
AGACGTCATCACATCCTGTTTTTGACCCTCCATGCATGGCAGAAGGCTCTGCGCATGCGTGGAGGAGGTGCGTGTGATCACATTTGTGAACTGGTAGCAAAGGTAACTGGATTTCACCCCTGGTTCAGTGTCATGGCTTCACTCATTTTCGGAATGACTTTGGGGATTAAAAAATATATATATGGGAAATCATTGTTTCCATACCAAGGCAATACTTCACAGCCTACCTCGTCTTCCTCCTATTTAATCTCATGCACAGCTAAATTGGCTACTACCAAGGATATGGCCTCACCTCCTGCCTTCTTTCTTGGCACAAGTGACCTCAACTAAAAGGGAACTGTAGGGACAGAAAGGTCAGTAGAATTAATATTGGTGGATAGCTTAACGGTATGGGATGTGGGCATGAAGTCAATGCATATGGAGATGGAGATGGAAATGAATGTGTAAAGAGAGAAGATATTTGGAGCACACATGAAACAGAGGGACAAAGTAAAAAAAAAACCTTTCTTCCTTCCTTTCTTTCTTTCCTTGGATGTTCACTGAGAGCTTATGCATCAAAGACAAATTCCTTGTGTGTCCAATCACACTTGGCCAATAAAGAATTCTATTCTATTCTATTCTATTCTATTCTATTCTATTCTATTCTATTCTATTCTATTCTATTCTATTGCCATCTAATCTAGCATTTGGTTGCAAAAGCAAGTAGCCCAGATGCTTTGAGGAACATCTCATGCTGGGCAAGAAGATGGGATATTTTCCTTGTTTACTTATTTATTTATCGGATTTTTATTCTGGTTCTACTTTATAATAAAATGGTGAACATACCTAATCCTCCTTCCTCCTCCTATTTTCCCCACAACAGCAAACCTGTGAGGTGGCTTGGGCTGAGACTGAGACCCAAATGACTCCCAGCCAGCTTTGATGCCTAAGGCAAGACTAGAACTCAAACTCTCCTGGTTTATCACTGTAACTAGGATTTAAAACTATATCATGGCACACATGCAATGAATATATTTCAGAGGTGGAAATATTAAATAATTAAATACTTATTTGGGGACTTAAGGTTTTGAATTCAGAGTTTGTCTTAATTTTGCTCTTAGCAGATCTTTTTAATTTGGGATGTTTTCAATTATTCTAGCTGCTGAATATATATTTTTTCTTATTATAAGCAGAAAAGCCAGAGAGAAATCTGATCAATACATCTTTTTGGACTTGGATAAAAGACTGACTCCAAATACTCCCACACCTAAACTGCCTTTGTGTGTTTACACACAGGGAATTAAGCCTATCTCACCACCCTTTTTCTGCCTCCAGAGGTGTATTTAAGTCCTGCAAAGTTTTAGCAGAAACCCAATAGTGGCGATGGTCTTCTAATGCACTAAGAAGGTCTGGGAGGTGCAGTGGTAGAGCTCTTCTGAAAATACAGAGAATTGCTATCAAATAGGCCATTTGGAAATAGGTGAACCAAGTCTTATAGCAGCTTTATAAATTTTATCATATTAGAAGAATGAGGAAGCATGCCTACTTATCTATTTTTGGCATTTTACAGATAGGCATGAATGCCCCTTTCTGTTGATTGTAATATCATTTGCGTGGCACTTACTGATTTATATTTCTGATCTGTTTTGCTAGACTGGTATTTACAGATCATGTGTACATTTGCAGATAGAATTCTAAAATATTAAGGGAATTACACAATGACCTGGTTGCAGTCTGATGGCAGAAATGCAGGCGAAAGAGTATTCTATATCCATCTATTATTATTATTATTATTCATTTGTAAGAAGTTGCAGAAAGCAGACTGTTTTACTTTTGTTCATTCTACTACAGAACCACTGGAGGGCAGAACAGAGATAAATCTGTATTCTAAGGAGACCTTTGATGTGATCTCTGGTATTTATTCTTTCATATCGTTATTTAAATACACTGAAATTTCTCCCCACTCCATTATGAGGGATAAACCTGTAATGTTCCTCAGTCATGCTCATGCACATACCAAAAATATCTCTAAACTTATACAGTTGCCTGATCAAGGCAACCTGAGGTATTTCTTTAATTGACAAAAGTAAATCTAAAAAGTGCACTGCAAAATGCCATAATGACCAGAAAAAACTATATAATAAGTTTAAATATGTCAAGTGTCAGCTTATGGAATGAGACATGTTTAGCCTCGGGGTTTCTATTCTTTCTTATCCAGTTTCAAGACTTTAAAAAGAAAACGGGATAGAGAACTCTCATTTTTTATCATTTTCATGAAGGAAAAGATACACAAAACTGCTGGACAAATTATAGAATAGTTCTCTGTTCCGACTTTTTACATTGAGGTGCTAAGATAAATATTTCTTTAAATTGTATCTCCATCCCATCTGCAAATGAAAATGTGTGTCTTTTTGATTTACCATTTATTTTACATTTTGAGTACTGCCATATCTGTTCGACAACATGCCTATGGTGAAGTAGTCTGAAAGGGCAAGATTGTCAACAACTAAAAACTTTATGTTTACTATTCAAATATAAAGTTGGGGTATCTTAATGAAAGTGAAAAGTTATGGCATTTGGCTGGAAAACAAGGCAAATAATGGCTGGCTGACTAGAAGGATCAAGAAAACAGAAAAAGCTTCCACATTTCCCTTCCATTTTCCTCTTGTGAGAGATTCCGAGGACACTTTAGTTGTAGATTATAAAGGGATATCAAAAGATCCTGTCAACTGTTGAGTTTTTTAGTTAACTAAAACAAAAGGGGAAAAAAGAAAATAAAATTCTAATCTTTCATTATACTTTAACTTAAAAATATAAATATGAAATAGACTGCTTTGTCTATGACGCTGCTACAGATGAAATCAGAACATAATCATTTGTTTTATGTGTGCATGTCACATCTGCACAAATAGATATTGATCGGCGATGACCATCCTTCAAAATTGCCTATTTTGTAATCTAAACTATCTTCAGTCTTTGGAATTACAGGGAATGAACATGTTACTTTTAGGAAAGCAAGCAAATGGAGCACGTTCCCAAGGCAGCCTTCTTAGTAGGCCTGTTTTTGCTGCTATAGCTGCTGCTCCCTGAGAAAATTATTTGTCCTGTACATGTGCAGTTACTAAGACATGATTGCGTTCCTTGACACGAGTGCCATCCCATCAGATAAAAAGTGATACATTTTCCCACTATGTCCTTATAGCTTTTAGGCCAAAGGATTTGGATACAACTTAGATGAGGAAAAGCCTAGAGTTTGGGGACTTCTGGGAAAGAAATGGCAGACTGAAGAAAGTTCTGCAAAAAGTGATTGAATAGTCTCTAGTGCAGGGGTGTCAAATTCAAGCCCAGGGCCCAGATCCAGCCTACAGGGTACTTAGATCGGGCCCGCTAGGCCACCCTGGAAACAGCAAAGGACCAGCCAGCAGTGCTTCTGTCAGCGAAAGCAGGTAAGCTCTGTTTTAACTGGAAGAGGGTTTCAGGAGGCTGTGGCAGCGAAAAACGGAACTCAGGACCCCGTTTTTGCTGGCAGAGTGCTTGGGCCACCACAGGCGTCCCCGGGATGAGTGACATCAAGCTGGCCACCCCCTACCCTGACCACACCCATCCTTGCCCCCCCGAGGTCAAACACAAACCTGATGTGGCCTTCATGAAATCAAGTTTGACACTCCTGCTCTAATGGGTTTAGAGCTCTGGAGATGAAGGATTAGCCACCTTGCTCACATCATGGTTGGTGCCCGAGTTTGCCTACTTTGCTTTCTCATCATTTTTGGAAATTGCTTGTTAACTACTTTTCATCAGTTAAGAACCTTTGGATTGATACGTTTTACAGAAAACTGATGATTTTTCTTAAATTCTTCGCGAACAAAAGTTGTAAATACAAATTTTAAGGATTTTTTTTTTTTGAGCAGGGGTTGTAATAAATATTAAAAGAGTGATGAAAACTTTGAACTTAGAAAGTTAGAAATGGACTAAGGACCCACATAAACTTGAAATAAGATTTTGGAATTAATTATAAAGAATGCTTCCAATGGGAAAATGCTTTTGTTTTGAATTTTGTTTTTTTTTTAAAAAAAAGCTAACACTTTAAAAATTGGACATTGGCGAGAACTAGAAGGAAATAAATATTACAATTAAAGGAGAAGAACACTCAAATTCAGCTTACAAATAGAAACCGAAGCAAAATATTTCAACATTGGACATAATGAAGGATATATTTGAACAATGGTCCTAGGAGTTAACCTTAAGAGCGTAGGTAGATAGAGTATGCTTAAAAGATATTATGGAAGGGAATCTACTTATACCTGATAAGATTGAGATTGATTTGAACATGTGTTTAAAAAAGACTGGCTACAAGAATAACATAGAAAAAGATGTTACACTGGACATACAAAAGGAACTCATTGATATCTTAATTAATAAATGGGAATACACAAATAAGTAACAAGGAGAGTGACCTGTATAATTTTTCTATATTGGATTTACAAATGAGGCTTATTAAAGTTCTAAAGAATTTTGTGAGAAGGACAAAGAACAATGAAAATAAATTAATTTTAGGACATTATTTGAAGAGAATAAAGACCAAGATTGTTAGGAATAAAGCCAGCCAGATGTTTAGACTGAATTTGGCATTTTTGTCCACTCATCAAGTCCTTCCCAAGGACCTGAAGCAGGCAGGTGCTGTTGTTTGATGGTGTTATAGTCATTATTGCAGGATGTAAACTTAAACTGTTCCAAGTTTGTTGCAGGATTATTATTATTATTAATTATAATTGCTGTATTATACAGTATTTAAGTTTAAATAGAAGCTGTTAGACCATGGAACTAAAATTTATTTGGCACAATGAAGCAAAGCAAATTTAACAGGCTTGATGGTCTGCATGAATCTCAGAACTTTTGATACTAAGTTCAGCCTTAGTTAGCCTCTTATCCCCAATGTATATCACACATATTGAGATTTGAGATAAACATTTTGGAAAAGAGGGAAGAAAGCTAGATTGGAATGGTAAGTTTTGACATGTGCTTTATTTCAGAAGAGGAAAAATTAATTCTGAAACAAGACAAGACAAGACAGACAACACAACACAACACCACACAACATAAAATATAATTCTTCACCCAGTCAGTCCTGATCCAATCAATCTCCTTACCAAGTGTGTTCTGACAGCACACAATCAATCAGGCCAACAGGGTAAAAACCTCAATGGTTCAGTTCAGTTGATGAACTGAAAAACTGCCTACTCTCCTAGTTGCTCTGCATCCTGGGAGTTCTTGAACTAGAAAAGGAATATTAAGGTTTCCAACAATTCTCACCTTGATTAAGCAGGTAAGTAGCAGGAATTGTGGCTTTGCTACTGTTGGAAACAGGTTTAGGGTTGCCAGATTCTCAGCAGTGAGTTTTCAATGGAGTAACCCACTATTTTTGTGTGTGTGTGGCCTTTCTCCAAGGGCATCCCCTTGGAGAATTAAGTATGTCAGTCAGTCATTTGATTGGATTTAAAATGAAGTGGATCTAGTTTATCACTGTAAATTGGATTTGACATGGAATAAATTTAAGTGATTGATCATTTACCCAGGTAAGCTGATCTTTTAGGGACATTCCCACAACACATTAACTTATATTAGATGGCATAAAAATCAAGATGATAATCAAGGGCATGTGATTAAACCCCAACTCTTTTGTTGAACATTATCACCAATATACATAAATAAAGAGTCAAGAATTCAACTGCAGTATTTCGTCCACTATCTTCATTTCTTTGATGCACCCATACTGTGGAGATTCTCCTAGGCCTCTTTCATTGGCCCAGCTGAGTTGTTTAATTGAAAACAGCCAATCAAAAGTCTTTTATAAAACCATCAATTTTGTGGTGCTGATCTAGCTTACAGCAATGAAGAATGACTTAGTCATATGATAGAATGGATTTGGGACAAAACACAAAGCTAGTTATTCTCCTTTCTTTTACTGCATGGAAAGTGCTGCTTGGAATAACAGCAGAACTGACGTTCCCACTGTTAACAAACATGTATGAATAATCAAGCATAGGTGTTTAACAATATGTATTTGCTACCAAAAAGTACATTTTCTTTTTAAAATTATTTTAATTGCTGTCCCACCTTATTACAAATTAATTCTGTAAATGAGTGCTCATTCTGTTTTTAGTTTACATTTACTCTATAGGCTCATTACTGAGAACAGTGTGAATCATAGGAATTATAAGGTCAAGATAAGAAATTGTATAAATAGGAACAACCTTTTTTATGCTATCTATGACACATTTCCTCTTTAATGTTTATAGCCATTCAGTTCCTTTCCAAATCATGTTTAGTATCATTACAGCATTTGCTTGCATTGGTCATCCGTCTCCTCATTAAAGAATAAATCTGCCACTTTTTAATTTTAATGTCTCTTGAAGATTAAATAAAACCCATCATCAATAATTGTTTAAACTCGTATATGTACAGTAAAACTGAGCCATGGGCAGTGGATAATTCTTAGTGCTGTTACATGTATCTAAAAAGTACCTATGAGTGTCTACATCTATTTCAAAGAAGAACTTTTCTATGGAGTCTATGGATTCCATTGCTTCTGTAGATGGAATAGAAAAGGGACAATGGCTTTTCTTTCTTACACTCTAGCCATGCAATCTTCAAAGCTGCTCCAGAAGATCCTTCATCTCTGAACTAAATGTTGATGGTGAAGAAGGTATTTAAAGAGAAATGACTTCTCTCTGCACAATGTTGAATTCCACCTTTTAAAATGAATCCAATACATAATATTGTCTAGAAATGAACTTGAAATAATTATTTGAGGAATGCTAGGAACATTTGCATCATGTTTGCTTCATGCTTAATTCAATTTAAATATTCTGGGCAGTACTAATTTGTCCATCTCACCAATCCACATTATATAAATGGTACCTAGCAATAAATATAACCAAGGCTCCAGCTAACGCTCCTGATTAGCTCATGTAATTAGGCTGAAATTCTGGACCAATGTACCCAAATTGAATATGGCTTACATCTAAATAGAAAACACTTTTACCTTTGTCTCTGATGATTAGTCAACTGCAATACCACATATAAATAAGGAGTAATTCCATGAAATAGGCTATGTTTCTATATAATCCAGGCATTAATGCTAATTTATTGTTCACTTTTATCAGCTGTTCAATTTGGTACCCAGAGTGATCTGATGTTAAGCTAAAGCTACGGGTAATTTAAAAATTACATATACAATGAATCCCAATTTCAATAACCCTAAGAAGAAAGTAAGCCAATTATAATATCACTTAATATTTACAATTTTATTAATATTTACAATGTAAAAGAACAGGCCATTGAAAGGGGCCTTGTCTTCATCCTTTGTTTATAGACTCCCTAGAGACCTCTGGTTGGCTTCTTTGAAGGTAAGAGCCCTGGTGGTGCAGTGGTTAGAATGGAGTTTTGCAGGCTGACGTTGCCTACTGCCAGCAGTTCAATACTGATGGCTCAAGGTTGACTCAGTCTTCATCCTTCTGAGGTAGGTAAAATGAGGATTCAGGTTGTTGGGGGCAATATGCTGACTCTGTAAACTGCTTAGAGAGGGCTGTAAAGTACTACAGAGTGGTATATAAGTGCTAAGTGCTATTGGTATTGCTATTCTCATTTGGGTAAGGGAATTGATTTAGGATTAGCCCATTTCTAGGGGTATCCATGAGGGTTAAAAAAAACCAAGATGTGTGTGTGCGTGTGTGTGTGTGAGACAGAGAGATCCTGTAATAAAAACCCTGCTCCCTTTTTACAAATGTTGCTGCATGTCATAGCCACTGTCTTTGACTTTTTGGGTCCTCTAACCCTTCATATTATAATTAATCAAACAGCAAGTATCATGCCAGCTGAATCTCACAGTTAGGGACAGTTTAACACGTAAAAATAATGGGTGTTATTTCAATTTCCTTTCTTGGTTTAAATTTCTTATTAAACATTCTGTTTTTAATTCCCTAACATTTTGCTACTGGAAATCTTACTTCCAGAATTAACAAATCATTTTTCTGCCCTCTCTTGAACAGATAAACACCGTAGGTTATTCGTAATGTTATTTTTCCTTGTAGCTAAAATTGTCTTTGCCGGGAGAGCAATCGTCAAAGCTTGTTACCAATACAATTCTAATGTTTATTTTTTAATATGGCAGACAGGTAGTTTCTTGTCAGAAATAAGCACATCTGCAAGTGTAATAATTACTGTTTAATTAAGATAATTATAAAAGAGGAATGTAAACACTTAAGGTGCAGTATGTCTGAACATTCTTTCCTTTCATATTATTCAAACATTATGCCTTTTACCTGATTCCTTCCTGTCCCTTCCCCCTCCCCAACCACTACATCTATCCTGGATAATTATAGCCATGTAGACATAAAACAACTCAATTACTAAATTTAAAATGGGTGGTTCATTGGATCTCATCTCGAACTCCAGAATACACATTTTGTCCTCATGTCATGTGGTCTTTCCATTGCACTCCCTTTCCATGTCCTCTCCTGTTTGTTTCCTCTGTACTGATAAAAAAAAATTACCCAGTGACACCCATTAGTACTAAAGCCAACACCCTAGAATTGCTTTTCAGAGTTGCGTTTTTAAGCTTTTAGGTTGTTTTTTTTTTTTACCATAATCCTCTTCCACAATAGTTCTTCCACATAGCTAGCCAGAAATTTCTGATTTGATCATTGATCTCTTACATACAAAAGTAGCCTGGTAGGAATGTGTATCTAATTGGTCCAGCTCAGACAATTATATAAGCACTTTAAATTCTGTCCTTGAATTCTTTTTCCTTGGCTCTTTTATCTCAAGTGTTATCTAGCAGGTTATCTGGAACATCCCTTCCCACAAGGAAAGGTGGTAGATGCAGCTGCTTGGACCCTTGCTTGAAAGAATGAATAAAAGAAAGATCCTTCCAGTAAAGTCATCTAACCCTCTCCCCACCACCTTTCTTTTCTATGTAAATAGCAAATCAGAAGGAGAGGCAGACAATTGGCAGTGCCTGTAGCCTCTTAATTTTCTCTCTGAGAAAGAGTCAGCAATAAGCTAAGTTAAATAGTGTCCCTGTGTCATAATCCAGCACAGTTTGAGTATGTCAAAGAATCATAGGTTTGGAATGAATCTTAGAGGTCATCTAATCCACCCTCTGAATATCCCCCTTTATATATCAGAAATATATAATTTTAGGTCTTCCAAAAATATATCTCTTTTGGAAGACTTCTTATATATTCATATTCATTCTCTCTCTCTCTCCCTCTCTCTCTCTCTCTCTCTCTCACACACACACACAGGGGGAGGGAGAGGGGGGGAGAGAGAGAGAGATAGAGATTTTTTTTTTTCATAAACATAAACACCCAAAAATACATCATCTTTTGGACCTTTGCTAATTGCTAAAGTATAAATGACAATCAGATAACCTATTTCGGTCAAGACTTTAACCGTACCGTACAGACATCACTGAGTATTATTTCTATAACTCTTGAGAAAATGAAAGGAATTTATTATATTTTCACAACTGTTAAATCACAAGCTTCACTGCTTGTCCATAAACTATTATGGTTATAACTTACTGTATATTTTTTCCTCTCCCATATTTCCACCTCTTTAAAATCATGAAATAATGCCTCTCTAATTAGGGATGTAGCAGCAATTATTTCATTGCTGTCTGCAAGCTCTTTGAAGTTAAAACACCTGCTTCTCCTTGGCCTTTACAAGACTAATCGTCTGTATAGGCTGGGCTAGAAGGATGTCAATCATACCTTAGGTTCATACCAAAATAGACACCCATAAACTGCAGCACCCCCAAATTGTTATTGTTATTGTTACTGAGCGGTGGCTCAGAGGCTAGGACGTTGAGCTTGTCGATCGAAAGGTAGGAAGCTCAGCGGTTCGAATCTCTAGTGCTGCCGTGTAACAGGGTGAGCTCCCATTACTTGTCCCAGCTTCTGCCAACCTAGCAGTTTCGAAAGCACGTAAAAATGCAAGTAGAAAAAATAGGGACCACCTTTGGTGGGAAGGTAACAGCGTTCTGTGCACCTTTGGCGTTGAGTCATGCCGGCCACATGACCACGGAGACGTCTTTGGACAGTGCTGGCTCTTCGGCTTTGAAACGGAGATGAGCACCCCTAGAGTCAGCAATGACTAGCACGTATGTGCGAGGGGAACCTTTACCTTTACCTTTACTAATTATAAATCAAGAAAAAAATAATACCCAATTTATCAGGAAGATAAGCAGAGAGGTGCAGCAGAGAGGTGAAAGATAAGATCATTTATGTGGCTCCATTACCCTCTCCTTCAGCAGTTATTTCATCATATTCAAGCAAAGGGACAAATGGGACTGGAAAGTCACCACCTATGATTGTGAAAGTTGGACCTTAAAAAAGCAAGACAGGAAGAAAATCAATTTGTTTGAGCTGTAGTGCTGGAAAAGGTACCTGCGCATTCCTTGAATAGCAAAGGTGACCAACAAACAAGTACTGGAGCATATAGCGCCAGACATGTCATTAGAAGGCAAAATCATGAAACTGTGTCTTATTTACTTTGGCCATGTCATGCAGGCAAATTCACTGGAGGAAGCAATTATGTTTTGGAAAAGTGAGTGGTAAAAGGAAACCAGGCCACCAAAGAACAACAGTGGCTGAACACGATCAAAGCTGACACCAGCCAGACCATAGAGAAACTCAAAGAAATAGTGCAAGCTTGGAAGATGTGGGGAGACCTGGCCCATAGAATCACCAAGAGTGGGACACAACTGAATGGATATCATCATCAGCATCATTCTCCACTGAGAATCATTGACCTCCCCTCTCACTCAATTCTTTCAATTCAAACTAGGAGTTGGAAATCACTATGGCTAATAACACCTTCTTGGTACTACAACAAAATAGATACGGCAGCACTCAGTCTTCACCAATGACAATCTTGTCTTTGACAGTTAGCCTACTATATAGCAGTACTACCTACTGCTTTCTTCCTGTTTTATAGCACCAGAGGAGATAAAAGTGGGTCTCCTCCCAGGTCCTCCCTCTCTTACAAGGAAAAACAGTGGGAACCCAGTATTAAGTAATTAGACCTGATGCTTGATTGAGCTTCCTTTCTCCCTATCCCACACCCTTACTTTCCTTATTCTTTTAGATATAGATTGTAAACATACAGATGGGAGTGTCTTCTTGGTTTTATGCAAGTCTGTTCAATGATGGCATAACAGTAACACAATTTTATTGAATGATAAATTATGTCCATTCTCAGGTAAAAAAAGTAGAAACTATCTCCATATTTAAGCTAAGTTACTAATTATTAATTTTGAGCTGAAGAGGAATGAAAAGAAATCTGTGTCCTGTCAAATACTTTTGACCTAGCACTTTCATTGGTCATGCTGGCTGGAATAGATAGAAATTCAATATCTGCAGACCACAAATGGCCACCCCACAGGTTGAAAATGAAAAAGCTGAAATATTTCGCTTTTGTGAAAGTCGGCATCTCTTTAAAAAAATTAGAATAGCTACATCTTGTTCTTTGTTTCATTTTTTTTGACATTACATTTTTTACAGGTGTATGCCATAAGACGATACATACATATTTTATTGGATCATAGCTTCCACCTAAGCTTTTCAGCAGTTAAAATTTATTGCATATTTCTAGCAAACAAAGTACTGTAGGCCGATCTAGTCACAAAGCAAGAAAGCTGACATTCCATGAGTCAAGCAGGTGATTTGGGAGGATAAGTTACAGTGTTAAGTGCAAACATGCAGACCTCGAAGAAAAAAGGATGGTACTTATCACGCAAGGAAGATTCTGTTGCTTCACTCTATGTTGTGTGCACACAAAAGGCTTGCAGATAAATAGCTCTTAAATTATTAATAAAGAGATACTCAAGCAGAGGGGGAATCCTTTGCATATTTATTTCAGAGACAATTGTATATATAGGATCAACTTTCAGGAGATTTCAGGGCATTGGAAAATTGGAAATTTTAGTTCCAATTTTCAGATATAGTTTTGTTTCTATTGTGTGTTCAAACTCACATGGAATTATGGTTTATATTTATTAGAATCAATTTTCCATCCTTTTCTCACATGTGATCCTTAAATGATTTGGATTTCATGATATTTTTTAATCTTTAAAAAGGCAGTGCATTTATATGCATTTCACTAGAGGTTAAAGTTCCAAAGAGAGGGAGGGAGGAAGGGAGGGAGGGAGAGATAGAAAGAGGGAGAGGGAGAGGGAGAGGGAGAGAGAGAGAGAGAGAAAGAGAAAGAGAATGCTATATTTGCATTTCTTTCCCCTTTCCCCAAAAAAATTCTGAATTCAACCTTCATCCTATATAGGTTATCCAACTGGGATTTGAAAATATTTTTCCTCCCATCTCTTGAATTGGCAGTTGGATCTGCAGAAGCACAAGGTTCACTTTCAGTTCAACATGATAATTGATCAGCAATTATGTAGCAGGCAGGTGGAAAATAGGAATAGGGTGGAATTTGCCTGAGAGGAAAAAAGGATTAGAGAGTTCTGGCTATATGTGTCAGCCTGTAGTTCCTTTCCTGTTTCTAACCTTGGGGTGGTAAAGCGATTGGTATCTCATTCCTCTGGGGGATTCCTCTGTTCTCTTTCTCTTCCCTCTCCCCACCTCTTCTCTCTCTCTCTCTCTCTCTCTCTCTCTCTCCCTCCCTCCCTCCCTCCCTCCCTCTCTCTTCTTCCTTCATAGGTAGATTATGTAATTTAAACTTTCTAACACTATTATTTGTGAATTTAGTTTGGTTCTATTGGGCCATGGAGGTAGCAGAGGAACAGCCAATGTTTGCCAAAGGATTTTAGCAAAACCCATCAAGGCACTGATTATGATTTTGATTTGGAGCTTAATGTTCAAGCAATCCTGGCTCGCCCTCAGATAGTAGCTGTGTAGTGGAAAGGGAGGATTAGGAATATATGGCTTTACTAATTAATTTGTTTCTCAAGCTTGTTCATACAAAAGGAAGGAATTCATATAAAATCACCACAGGAATATACTACAGATAAATAACAATACTGGACTTTTTGGAAGGAGGGTTTTTATTTCATTATGAAAATGTGTAAAGTTTTGAAATTCAAATTTCAGTTTTATAGGGAAACCTGGGAATGGGATTCAGGGAATCACTCTATGCAAGGCGAAGTTGGGCATTCAAGAAATGAAAGTTGCAATCTGTAAGTGAAAAAACTGGCATCAGCTACCTGAGAATTTTCTCCTAACTGGTTTAGGATTTACAGTAAAGGTCTATTGTCTATCCTATTCTACAGTATATGAATTTACCATATATCAAAAACCAATAAAATTACAGTGAAACATTTCCCAGCCTTTTCCTTTACACATATTACTATTGTACATCATCACGGAAAGCTTCCATGGACCACCACTTTGGTCTTCTCCAAAATTTGACAATGTGGGTAATGTACTTTGTAACATCTTCTTTTTTTAAAAAAAAGAAAGAAAAATATAAAATAGACTAAATCGTACAAGATTTTTCAATCTTATATAATTTAGGAAAGATAGGTAAATAGATACCTAGAAATGACTCACTGCAATATCCCAGTTTGAGGATCATTTCACTAGATGTGTGCAGTGCAGGAAATCAGGAATCCGGGCAGTTCAAATGAATATAGGTTTATTGTATCTAATGCTCTCCACATGAATCTGAACTATTAATGGTCGAAGTGAATTGGAGGTAGATAAGAGTCAATGGGATTCAAGGAAAACTGGACTTAGACCTCTTGTGGGTGTTAAGGAAGTCTCAAGATTGATGATGCTCTTGACTCCACTCTCAGGTTCAGCCTGGCCATATACTACAAAATAGCACTAGTCATAGCACTTAGATTTATATACCACTTCACAGTGCTTTACAGCCCTCTCTATGTTGTTTGCAGAGTCAGCATATTGCCCCCAACAATCTGGGTCCTCATTTTACCCACCTTGGAAGGATGGAAGCCTGAGTCAACCTTGAGCCTGGTGGGATTTGAACTGCCAAATTGCAGTCAGCCAGCAGTCAGCAGAAGTAGCCTGCAGCACTGCACTCTAACCATTGTGCCACAGAGGCTCTTGATTTAGTTGGTATCTAATATTCACCGAATAAATTTAAGCATACACCGATGTGAACTGTTTTGAGGTCCTCACAATACATATATTTTTGCTGCCTCTACTACTTGAAACTTTATGCAATACAGGGGTGACAGCATCAAGCCAGATCTAGCCAATAGCAGGAGAAGCTCTGGTTCTAACGCTAGGCTGACAGATGGCCAATAATGGTGATCTGCAGGAGCTGTATTACTGTGTAGCTGCAACTTTAGTATAGAATAGAGAACTTAATACATAGAAAACTTCCTTTCTAGACATCTAGGGCATGATGCAACTTTAGCAACAGTTTTGAAGTAAGATTTAGCTATCACGTTCATAGGCTTCTGTGTATATATATAAAGGAGCATCACTTAGTGCTTTGTCTCAGACTGTCAAATGATTGTGGCAGTCTACAAATCTAATAAAAAAATTGGGCTAGAAAAATACGCTATTGCTATGGAGACTCTAAATGATATATCCATTATCCATATAGCAAATGTACTGTGCATTACAAGTCAAAGGGAAGAATCATTCATAGTAGTAAGGTAGTTTATTTCATGGCATCTTTTCAGAAAAATGCAACATAGATCACTGATGGGTACATACAATTATCCAAGCCAAGGTCCCCTTTTGATCTTTGAATAGGGTACCAAGGTTTTCACGTCAAATAACCAGTTTGCTGTAATGGTTAAGATCCCGAAGTAGAAACATAGACTGTGTGTTCTACTCCTGCCTTAGGCATGAAAACCAACTGGAAAACATTGAGCCAGTCATTCTCTTTCAGCTCAACCCAACTCAGGGAATTATTGTTTTGGGGAAAATAGGAAGGATTATTATATACACTACTATCAGTCGTACAGTGAAGGAATATAATCTAATATATACAAAAACTTCAAGCAGATCATCCAATTATAACATTTCCACCACTAAAGTGGAGGGGTGGAAAGCAACCTGCAGGCCAAATGCTCCAAGAATTGCTACCATGGCCAAAAATGAAAAAATGGCCAAATTTGAGTACATTTTAGTAAGCACCAGAAAAAAGAAAAAGAAGCAAAAGAAATTGGTTATTTGAGGACCCAAATTTATTCTTTGGATTTTTTTCCCCAAAGGGATGTTGAAGGGGGTCTGAAAGAAAGACAAACTGTCCAAATTCTACGCTTAAAACTCTGAAAAAGCAAAGCAATGTTTTACCCCCATTTTTAACAAAATAATATCGTAAGTCAATGGTCTCCAATCTTTACAGCTTTCTGGCAGAGGAGCAGGGAGAGAGGATGGTTCCACGAGTGAGCATGTGCACACACAGCTCCATTTGTGCAAGAGGTGGGCAGGTGTGCCTGCTGCTCACAGAAATGGAGCTGTGCACTTCTGCTCGCCCATCTGCTGCATGTGCAAGTGGAGCTGTGTGCATGCGTGTGTTCACCTACCACTTCCGCTGCCTGGTTCTGAATGGGCCATGGCCTGGTATGGCCCATGCCGCGGATTGGAAACCCGTCATAAGTCACTGGATGGCAGTGGTGGGTTTCTACCAGTTCACCCCAGTTCGGGCGAACCGGTAGCGGTGGTGACGGGAGGCTCCACCTACCTGCCCGGATGTCATCACAGATGCTCTGCGCATGCACAGAAGGTTCTGTGCATGCGCGCACTCACAGTTCAGAACCGGTAGTGAAGGTAAGTGAAACCCACTACTGCTGGATGGCCGTTTGTCGACCTTTGGAAGGCTGAGAATTTTCCCTGGAACCTTGAGTCTTTTAGTGTTATGATTCTCTGACTTAGATTGCTGACTATTGTGGAGTCCTTGGTGCTCTCTGAGCTTTGTTGTTTTCTTGCAGACATTTCATTACCCTAAAAAGTAACATCATCAGTGCTAGAAGGGAGTAGGATTTTCTGTCTGTTTATAATTATTGACCTAGCCTAGTTAATATACCTCAGAGTATCATGAAGAAAAAAATTTCCTTGTAGGAGGGTAGTTCCTACTGTGATGTTTATCAATTGTCATAAAAATGGGGAAGGCTATGTTAAGCATCTCTTTTTTCACTATGTGCCATTGGACATGTAGTTCTCATCTTCGTGCTAAAATGTATTTTTATAAATTTCTTCAAAAAGTTTGTTTCCAAACTCTGGGATATATTGTTTGATAGCTGAAGTTTTAAAACAAACAAATATTGATTTCTAGCTTTGGTGTTTGTTTTTTTTTTTAGTAGATTAGCAATGATTTTACTCAACTGTGAAGGAAAAAAAAGCCTTCTCAAATATTAAATGCAGACACTCCCAAAGGCAAGGCTTACTTTAAGCCTAAGTATTTAAACGATAAAGGAACAGGAAAATGTTAAAATCTCTAGTCTTTCCACATTACAGCATAAAGTCTTGAGATCACCATTCCTTTCGGAGGAGGATGCTTTCATTTAAGTAATCAAAAATATTTCTCTGACTAATTGTGCATCTTACACAACTTCTATAATATCATGTTGTCAATTCTATGAGAGATTTGATTAAAGAATGCATTAATTCCTGACAGCCATGGCCAGAGGCTAGGGATGTGCTTCTTCCATTCCATTCAAATTGCCAGATAAGGATCCAAGAGCAGTGAAGGATTCGAGTTATGGAATATATATTTCTGCCAATATTTCTATCTTCTCTTTCTTCATCCCCTTTTTATAAACATATTTGGAAAGAGTTAATAAAATCTACTTCCAGTTAAGAAAGTGACATCATAATAATAATTTTAAAAGTTTTCTTTTTTTCAATTTATTGAAAACATTATAAGTACTGCACTGCTCTGTAGAATGTCTCAAGCAATACTGTGGTATTTATTTCATACTAAATGTGGTTAGCATTGTGCTACTCTGGTGTAGATTTTATGTATATATCCTGGATAAACAGTTCTTGTTCTAAATCAATCTGTCCTTTGAATGCGTTATGCAAAAATATGTATAACAATATTCCCCCTATTCCTAATTTCTTAGTCTACTCTAATTCTTAATACAGCCAATCTTGGTTTTTATTTTTTATTTGTTCTTATTATAGTGGGACTTAAGTGTTGTGTTTAATGTGTGGAACAGACTTACAGGGATACCAAGGCTATGTGCATAGGCTATGTTTGTATCACATCTAAAAGAAAAAAATTCATGCCATACATACACAGGATATGTATGTGTATACAGAGGTACCTTTCCTATTTGTTATGAATAGAGAACATTATTTTGATTTTAAAATAAGTTATTCTGAACTTACTAGATGTATTTCACAGCTTTATCAACTATTCTGGAAGTAGTTTCAAGCTTACAACAGCTTTACTTCCAGATCAGATTAAACATTATGCTTTTCAAATAGGCTCGTTCTGACCGCTAATATAATTGGTGGAACAGCATCAGTACACTTTCTGTAATAATGTCTTCAAGTGCCTTCAATGTATTTTACATTCAAATACAAATGCACGTATCTATGTTACATGTATCAAAATGGAAATGGAACCCAAAGGCATTCATTGATATTTAAAAAATAATACACAGAGGGAGGACAGTGCCACATCCTGCCCCAAAAGTTTATTCCTGATTTCTCACATTGACTGGAAACACCTACTGTTAATGTATAACCAAATACAGATGAATGCCATTATTGTCTCTGTGGAATTTGATATCTGAACAATTGGGATTCTCAATTCTGTAAAGTAGTACAACTGTGTTGATCCAAGCATGGTTGTATGTTCACTCCAAGCTTTCTGCTGCAGCAGAATGTCGCTATTTCTCATCCATTTTGCCATTTTGTCTACCATTAACAACAGAGTTGGAACTCCAATATTCAAAGTACACTGTAGTATTATTAAAAGTCTCTGCTTTGCCTTATCACTGCAAACAGTGTGGAGGGAAATTATTTTCATATCTCCTATCCATGCAAAAAATGCATGTTACTTTGTTTCTTTTGTTTTCTATTCCCAAGGAGGATATGTGTGTGGTGGGGATAATAAGCAATCCAAAGCAGAAATGCTGAGGAAAAAAAGGACAAACCTTAAGGGCAAACTCTATGGAAATAACCTTACCTTATGGAATGTTTATGATTCTAAGCACAACCTCTTGAGCTCATAGTTATTGTTTTGTAATCAGGGATAAGAATGATGCAGGCGACTGAAAAAGGAGGAGGAAAATGCTCTATTCTATTCATAAGACCAAATTTCAGCTTGCTCAGCTTCATTACATTCAGAGCAAGTAGCACATGTATGTAATGGCAGACTTTGGCCTAAATCCAAGAGACTGATTACACGGTCACCAGAACTAATCACAATCATCTGTGCCAAGAAATTAGGTCATCCTAGTCCCTAACTCAATAGTAGTATGTACCTCAGAATGATAACAGGGACACTGCCAAGATGAAGCAACACAACACAGAAAGAAGGCAGCTATAAGCCCCATACTTTAAACTAAATAATAAGGCAGATAGGGAAGCTGACTGAAGGCTCATCTTCCTGTTCCCTGAATTAAAGCACAAACATGCTTTGGAAACTATTTGAATAGGCCCTGTCTCAACCTTAGCCACTGTTTAAAAAGTATAAAGTCAAAACTGGTTAATCTAGTTTTTAAAAACAATGTTTTTCATCATGTATGTATGTGTGTTTATTTGCTATTTCATTTTGATCAAGGATTTGCATGAGAACAATGTCGGAGATAGGACCTATTGGTCACTTTAAGCTGCTACAGGTGTATCCTTTGTCTTCCAGTCCATGGACAATTTTTGGTGCCATTCTGCTTTAGAGGTAGATTCTTCCCATCAAGTTCCCTCAAGTTTCTGAACTAATCGCTGGCCTAAAGAACTGAACCGAGCTAAGTTACAATTGTCTAACAATGACAACTGGAGTGGGGCTTCTATGATAAAGCAGGAAAATGAGAGCTGTCTATTTTTCAGAGCTCAAGCCCCTATCATGTCATCTTAATATTACATGATTTCCAGTGGTGAAATTCAAATTTTTCTCTACCAGTTCTGTGGGCATGGCTTGGTGGATGTGGAGTGGTTTGGTGGGTGTGGCAGGGGAAGGATACTGCAAAATCCCACCCCACTCTGGGACAGCCAGAGGTATTTGCTGGTTCTCCAAACTACTCAAAATTTCTGCTACTGATTCTCTGAACTACTCAAAATTTTCGCTACCGGTTCTCCAGAACCTGTCAGAACCTGCTGGATTTCACCCCTGTTGATTTCCCATTTATAATATTTGTCAGAGCCTCAATCACAGGAGAAATGTATAGCTTTTTATTCCATGGATCAGCTCCATAATTGAAAAAGACCTGGGAGTTAAAGAATTGGCTGCCCTCTGGCCTGATTTCTGTGACTGGGGATCTAGGGAGTCAAATAACTGAGAAATATGGTGGGATTAGGGTGATAAAATGGCAGAGAACCAGCTTCATCATGGCTCCCTTAGGGCCTGTCAGTTGTTTGCGTTGCTTTTCAAGACAGATTTAGCACTCTTTCAGAAGAGTGT
The DNA here is from genome assembly GCF_028640845.1 of Ahaetulla prasina. Lineage (NCBI taxonomy): Eukaryota > Metazoa > Chordata > Lepidosauria > Squamata > Colubridae > Ahaetulla > Ahaetulla prasina. The sequence goes on along the minus strand of NC_080540.1, from coordinate 67,392,764 downwards.
ATTTAAAAATAACTCAAGAAACAGATAACAGTGTGGACGGGCAGCAGTTTTAAGGTGAAGAAGGAAAGGCCTGTCCAACTGAACCAAACAACTGGACTTTCCTATGGAGAGCTGTTAGGTAGGGCACTTATAAACATGGCTTCATCTTTCTTCCAAAATGATACCAGACCCTATATTCAAAAACATTTAAACTCAGAAAAGTACTAAGTCCAGGCTTAAAAATTCCTTCTACCCTGAAAATCAGATATTAGCAGGATGAGAGGAGGGCTGCCCACCCATGCTACAGAATCATCAGTCTTGGCACTAAGTTTTGAGAAATGATTAAAGTTAAGGGTCTAACAATCTATCAAAACTGTCTCCACCAACTGCCTCAGCTCCATCCCACATTAGGGAGTGATTGTTATATGTTGATTGTTTTTTTCACAATGAAACTTGCAGAAGGGGAAATGAAGCCAAGGGAATCTACAAATCACTTTTCTTAACCAGCATTAAACTAAAAGGACAGCACCACTCACCAGCTTCACCTTTCACCATTGAGAGTTGAGGTTAGGGCTTGACCAATATGCTTAGTTTTCAGCTAGCCCAGGAAGGAACCTATCATTCTCTGCTGTGTGAACCACATTCCATATTAAGAGTGCTCCTTTATGATAGCCATATTGAAGATGTATGGATTGAAAGGACCATAACATTTCCAAGTGAAGAAGCACTTTTTTTTTTTGCAATTTGTGCCTACACAAAACTATCCAGGGAAGCTATATGGTTATATTTATTTATTTATTTATTTATTTATTTATTTATTTATTTATTTATTTATTTATTTATTTAATCAAATTTTTATACCGCCCTATCTCCCGAAGGACTCAGGGCGGTTTACAGCCCAATAAAAATACAAATATAATACAAGATAAAACACTAAATTAAAAAACTTATTTAAATAGGCCAAAATTTAAAATTACAATTAAAATAATAAAAACCCCATTAAAATTAAATTTAAAACTAAAATTTTAGTCCAGTCCTGCACAGATAAATAGATGTGTTTTAAGCTCGCGGCGGAAGGTTCGAAGGTCAGGAAGTTGGCGGAGTCCTGGGGGAAGTTCATTCCAGAGGGTGGGAGCCCCCACAGAGAAGGCCCTTCCCCTGGGTGTCGCCAGTCAGCACTGCCTGGCGGATGGCACCCTAAGGAGTCCCTTCCCTGTGAGAGAGCACGGGTCGGTGGGAAGCAATCGGTGGCAGTAGACGGTCCCATAAGTAACCCGGCCCTGAGCCATGGAGCGCTTTGAAGATGGTTACCAAAACCTTGAAGCGCACCCGGAAGGCCACAGGCAGCCAGTGCAGTCTGCGCAGGAGTGGTGTCACATGGGAGCCACGAGGGGCTCCCTCTATCACCCGCGCACTTATACACTTACCTTTTCCATAAAGCCAAATAAAATGCCTCAGTTTTAGCAATGATGGACTAAATCATAGGTTACTTTTGTCCCATCATATAAAGTCCCTCCTTTGATAATGTGTTCCAGTGATAGAGAGGCAGAAAAGATACTGTAAGCTTTTATTAGAGTAGAAAAGCTTCTTGAAATTTCTTTCCTAAGTAGGAGTTTTTTGTAGACATTGCTGAGATGTTTTTTTTTCTGTCCCTGGGTAGGACTATCTCTGTTGCTTCCAGAAGGGTTCATTCAGGTTCATGGGCATTTTATGAAACAGTTTTTGTAGTAGCAAACTTCCCAATCCTTCCTTTCAAACTGCCAGTGACGGAAATGTTGTCTATGTGGCTTGCACAGGAAGACACAAGGAACCATGACCATAAGGTCAAGACATTTGTTAGTCTCCAGAACATGGCAGAAGATTTATTAAGTAAAAACTAAGCCAACAGGACATTAGTGTGGGAGGTTTCTTGTCTTGGGTTTATCAGCTATTTGACCAAAATCTTATGCTTCCTTTTTCATTAAATGTATAAACAATCTTCAATAGTAAGTGGTTAGGTTTGGGCTCATTTGTCTTAAACAGACAAGAAATATTTTCTCCTGCACATAAATTACAAATTTAATAATCCAGGTCTTTGATTACTCTATGTGGTCTGACCTGCATTGTAATCTAGGAGAGACTATTTGACACCATTCCAAAAGTCAGTTCCTCTTGTATATGTTACAAGATCACAGTCTGGTGTATGTATGTTTTACTGGTAAACAGTATCATAAATGAAAATTTTTGTGAACTTTGCTCCCTTAAAAAAAGTTTTCCAGAAAGTGGAATTACTTTTTTTTCCTTTAAAAAAGATTCAGTTTCTTATTAACTCAAATGAGTGTTATCTTATAGTCATATATCTAATTATTTTTTAAGATTACCCAGGATATGTAATTCAAAAGAAGGCTTCTATTTCTCCTTCCAGCCAAGATCCCTGAGTATTGGAAGCAAACATTTTGGTTATGTTTCAAGGTCAAATGAAGTTTCTTGGAGTTTAGCAGAACAGAAAGAATCCCAGCTTCTAGTAGTGTGAAACATTGCATCATTAAAAAAAATACAAAGATTTGAATGGAGAAGGATCAGAGATGGGTTTCAGCAGATTCTGACCAGTTCTGGAAAACCGGTAGCGGAAATTTTGAGTAGTTCAGAGAACTGGTAGTAAAAATTCTGACTGGCTCTACACCCATCTATTTTCTGCCTCCCAAGTCCCAGCTGATCGGGAGGAAATGGGGATTTTGCAGTAAGGGAATGGAGATTTTACAGTATCCCTCCCCTGGAGTGGGGTGGAATGGAGATTTTACAGTATCCTTCCCCTGCCATGCCCACCAAGTCATGCCATGCCCACCAAGCCACACCCACAGAACTGGTAGTAAAAAATTTTGAAACCCACCACTGAGAAGGATGTGTGTGGATGAATTATACTTATCTGAGGGCCTTTTCCCACTAGCACCTAGCCACAGCTCAAGATGCCCTGGCAGTATCATTTTCCTACATCTACTCTTCATCTCATTTCTAGACTGTGGGTGAGACAGCTGCTCTGGCATCTGCTCCCTTATTCTGAGACCATTCTGTGACTAGCCATCATTGTCTTGAATGGCCATCAATTGACCAAAAATGGCTTGTAATAGAGGCAGGCTACTAGATTGGTAAAGAGGACAATTCATTTCACACATCTATGGAGTTCTTGTCAGTTGGAGCAGCTGCCATCTTATATCCCTAACTCTGTTCAAGGCTTCAAGATTCTGCTGTCTTCTTTCTCACATAAGTACAATATCTGGCAAAAAAAAAAAAAAAAAACCCTGTACAAATGTTGCAAGTTCATAAATCCATTAGAATAAAGGATTTCTTCTGTATGGGCAAACATCTCTTTGTATTTATTGTTGCTGGGAAGGCTTAATGCCACTACATGTTTACTGGACTCGTGTCCCTCCTGGTTGGTGCTGGCCACCAAGGAGGTGACACGGGGCTGGCTCCAGGGAATTATTAATGCTTCTTTGTTGGAGAGGGTTGTCCCTCCCGCCTTGAAAGAGGCGGTGTTGAGACCACTCCTCAAGAAGCCTTCCCTGGACCCGGCCATTTTAGGTAATTACCGTCCTGTCTCCAACCTTCGCTTCGTGGCAAAGGTTGTAGAGAGTGTAGTGGCACGTCAGCTACCCCAGTTCCTGGATGAAACGGTCTATCTGGACCCGTTCCAGTCCAGTTTTTGGCCTGGATACAGCACGGAGATAGCTTTGGTCGCATTGGTTGATGATCTCTGGAGGGCCCGGGACAGGGGTTATTCTTCTGCCCTGGTCCTGTTAGATCTCTCAGCGGCTTTTGATACCATTGACCATGGTATCCTGCTGTGCCGGTTGGGGAGTTTGGGAGTGGGAGGCACCATTTATCGGTGGTTCTCCTCCTACCTCTCTGGCCGGTCGCAGTCGATGTTGGCAGGAGAGCAGAGATTGACTATGAGGCGCCTCATGTATGGAGTGCCGCAGGGGTCGATTCTCTCACCCCTCCTGTTCAACATCTATATGAAGCCGCTGGGTGAGATCATCAGTGGCTTTGGGGTAAGTTACCAACTCTACACTGATGATACGCAGCTGTACTTTTCCACCCCAGGCCACCTCAATGAAGCTGTTGAAGTGCTGTCCCGGTGTCTGAAAGCCGTACGGGTCTGGATGGGGAGAAACAGGCTCAAGCTCAATCCCTCCAAGACAGAGTGGCTGTGGATGCCGGCACCCCAGTACAGTCAGCTGCAACCGCGGCTGACTGTTGGGGGCGAGTCATTGGCCCCAATGGAGAGGGTGTGCAATGTAGGCGTTCTCCTGGATGGGTGGTTGTCCTTTGAAGACCATTTGACGACCGTCTCCAGGAGAGCTTTTTATCAGGTACGCCTGATTTGCCAGTTGTGCCCCTTTCTAGACTGGGATTCCTTATGCACAGTCACTCATGCTTTTGTTACCTCTCGCCTGGACTACTGCAATGCTCTCTACATGAGGCTCCCCTTGAAGAGCACTCGGCGACTCCAGTTAGTCCAGAATGCAGCTGCGCAGGTGATAGAGGGAGCTGTTCGGAGCTCCCATATAACACCAATTCTGCGCAGGCTGCACTGGCTACCTGTGGTCTTCCGGGTGCACTTCAAGGTGTTGGTTACCACCTTTAAAGCGCTCCATGGCTTAGTACCAGGTTACTTACAGAACCGCCTACTGCCACCGTTTGCCTCCCACGGACCCGTACGCTCTCACAGAGAGGGACTCCTTAGGGTGCTGTCAGCCAAACAATGTCGGCTGGCGGCCCCCAGGGGAAGGGCCTTCTCTGTGGGGGCTCGTACCCTATGGAACGAACTTCCTCCTGGACTCCGACAGCTTTCCGACCTTCGGACCTTTCGCCGCGAGCTTAAAACCTATATATTTTTCCACGCAGGACTGGCATAGGATTTTTAGATGTTTTTATGGGTTTTAACTTTTAATTTGTTTTTAGGGTTTTAAATATGTTTTAAATTTTGGGCCAAATTTTAAATAAGTTTTTTAGTTTCTGTTTTATTTATATTGTATGTACTTTGTCTGTTGTTTTTATTTTGGCTGTTAACTGCCCTGAGTCCTTCGGGAGAAGGGCGGTATACAAATTAAAATATTATTATTATTATTATTATTATTATTATTATTATTATTATTATTGTTGTTGTTGTTGTTGTTGTTGTTGTTGTTGTTGTTGTTGTTGTTGTTGTTGTAAGCTGGATTGGAAACTCAGAGTTTTTTTAAAAAAATGATTAAAAGATGGTAGGAGGATTAATAGCACATTAATTAATGAATCCTTGACTTACAATCATTCATTTAGCAACCATTCAAAGTTTCTTGAAAAAGGTGATTTACAACCATTCCTAACATTTCCAACCATCTCAGCATCCACATGATTGCAATCCATTTGGCAACTGGGACACATTTAGTATTTGCTATGATCACTTGATCACCATTTGTGATCTTTCCAACCAGATTCCAATAATCAAAGCCATCAGGGAAGGTTGCGAGTTACAATCACATGATGTTTTGCTTAAAGGCAAAACACTTTTCCAGGCCCAACTGTGGTCTGGATTGAAGATTACCTGTAGGTTCTTGAACATAAAGTAAGTCAACCCAAATACCCAGTAATGTGTGAATGCATTTAAAAAGAATACCCAAATTAAGCTATTTAAATATGCTCAAACGTAATAGTGTAGCAAGAATTAAGAAGATATAATTATAAAATAATAAAGGATATGGATGTTGCTGTGAAATCTTCCCACATACATTAACCACATTGGGAATCTTGCTTTAAGTTTAGGGACTTAAACTCTTGGAAAATTCTTCTTTCTTTGTAATTTTGATCATCTTTAACATTTTCCTAAGCTTCCCAGATAATAGTTGGTGTTGTGACCAAAGCAACTTATTCAGCTTTGTCCCTGTTAATAGCATTATTCTTCCATCTAACATAAAAATGTATGTAACACGGGCTTTTATTTGTCTTGATGATTATCTCACACAAGCCATACATAGGGACTTGTATCCATATAAATTCGAAGGGATATTAGTGCAGCGGCTTGCTAATTTAACAAGAAAATAGGATCTCATTCTCCCAGAGATTAGACTTGCCCCCACCTATAGAACTTTCCATAAGGTCCTAAAATGTGGTTTTGTGGCTGAGCTGGGGTATGTGGTGAACCCAGAATCATGATTATATTGACTGTGTGATTGATTTTATCTCAGTTCCTGTATTTGTTATTTGTTGTGTTACTAGGATGTTTTTATTTTGCTTTTATTGTCTTTTGGCCACTCAGACTCATATATTTGAAATGAGCAGCCATATATTTTATGTTGAATAAATAAATCCTGAAAATCAAATTTATCCCAATTTTATCAGGTAGTAGACAGTTTGGTGTAGTAGTTAAGGTGCCAGCCTAGGAATCAGGAGGCTGTAAATTCTGTTCCCACCTTAGGTATGAAAGCCAGCTGGCTGACTTCGGGCCAGTCACCCACTCTCAGTCCAGTTAGAATAGAATAGAATTTTTATTGGCCAAGTGTGATTGGACACACAAGGAATTTGTCTTGGTGCATATGCTCTCAGTGTACATAAAAGAAAAGATACGTTCATCAAGGTACAACATTTACAACATTTACAACATACAACTCTCAGTCCAGTTCACCTCACCAAACCTGATTAAGTGTTGTTGTGGGGGTTAGAAGTATTAGATATGTTTGAAGTATTAGATATGTTTGATGCCTTGAATTATTTATAAAGTAATAAAGGAGGGATAAAGGGAGCCTTGCATGGGGGGCACAGAAGCTCGCACAACCATGGGGATGGCTAGTCCCATGAGAACTCTTCCCCCTGCAATAACTTAATTATTAAATGATTATCTTTAGATTTATTTTTATTTTTCTCCTTTCGATGTTTAATTTATCATTATCCTATAAGTTTAAAAGTTGAAATCCAAATTTAATTTTCATGTTAATTTTCATATGTTGTTTTATTTATCAGTTATATTATATTGTATACCACCCAGAGCTCCTCTTTGAAGGAGATGGGCAATTTAGAATATAAAAACTTAATATCGACATCATCAACTTGCCTTCCAGAAAGTTGGTTACCCATGCATTGCTCTTAAAGTTCTTTCCACTTTCTCCCCCCCACCCCATCTCTTTGCAGTTTGGAGAGCTGCAATAAAGAGCAAGGAAAAGCAGTCTTACCTCATTGCTGCTTGCTTGGTAGGGTTGCTGATTCATCTCTAATAAATAGCCGGTTTCATACATTGCACTAAGCCATAAAAGAGGAGAGGGGTTTGGCTCAAAGAGTTGGTGTGAATCCAGAAATCTGTGGCTTATTCAATAACCTGGTTAAGGAAGCTACAGTCTCATACAATATGTGAAAAGGCAGCTCCCAAGCTTGAAAATTTATGAAAGCTTGGCTTCACTATAGAATTACAGTTATAATACAACCATTAACATCCCAAAGCTCTTCATTAAAAGTCATTCATTTAAACAGGCAGAAGAAGAAAAAAAAGAACTTAAAATTCACAGTAAGTCTTTCTACTTTTGAAGGCCAAGTTGGCTGGTTGCCTCTCTGACAGCCTTTCGCCAGTTGGTGAAGACCTTCTTAGGAAAACATTTGTTTCATAGGGAATGCAAATTTTATTTGATGTTTTATTTTAGCTACTTAGTTTGCTTGCTTTTAATATGACATTCCCATGCACTGTTTTAATTGTTGCCAGCTGCCCCGAAAGAGTTAGATATTAGGGCTCTGTAAATCCTTTCCAAAAGTCATTTCAGAATGCAAATACAAAACACACACACACACACCTTTTCAAATCATTAAAGCAACCATAACTTGTCCACAGAACTGCTTTGAAAGCTGCTCTCTGCTGCCTTGGCATGTGTGTGCCAGCATAGCTATTTTTCTCTCTCTCCAAACTGCTGCACCTTAGGGAAAACACAAGCCTCTCTCTTAACAGAGGAAAGGTGAATTATCATAACAAACCTGGACTAAACAATGGATTGTACACAATCTTTAAAAAAATCTTATGATTCATAGAAAACAGCAGTGCTTCTTTGCTCCTTATGAATATGCATCCTGATGTAGCAATTAAATATCAGAATGGCTTCTCTGTCAGTTGATGGGAGCTGCCAAGAGAAATTCAATAGTTTTATATATTACAGACATATCATATAAGTCATATATGAATGTCATCTATAACTTAGTATTCTTATTTTTATTTTCTCCTTTTACCCTTTGGGTGTCAAGGTTCTTGTTCTTCTGGCAGCCTCAACCATTGCTATTTGATGTCATTTTAGTGTGTTTAATCATCATCATCATCATCATCAAAACAACAACAACAACAACAACAACAACAACAACAGAGTTGGAAGGGACCTTGGAGGCCTTCTAGTCCAACCCCCTGCCCAGGCAGGAAACCCTATACCATCTCAGTCAGATGGTTATCCAACATTTTCTTAAAAATTTCCAGTGTTGGAGCATTCACAACTTCTGCAGGCAGGTCGTTCCATTTATTAATTGTTCTAACTGTCAGGAAATTTCTCCTTAGTTCTAAGTTGCTTCTTTCCTTGATTAGTTTCCACCCATTGCTTCTTGTTCTACCCTCAGGTCCTTTGGAGAACAGCCCGACTCCCTCTTCTTTGTGGCAAACCCTGAGATATTGGAACACTGCTATCATGTCTCCTCTAGTTCTTCTTTTTATTAAACTAGATATACCCAGTTCCTGCAACCGTTCTTCATATGTTTTACTTTGATACTGCTTGTCTGTCTCTCTCTCTCTCTTCTTCTTCTTCTCAAACTGCCCAAGCTGCTGCTGATCCAGTTCTACAGAGGAATTATTGAGTCTGTCATCTGCACCTCTGTAACTGTCTGGTTGGGTTCTGCAACCCAACAAGACAGACACAGACTTCAGAGGATAATTAGAACTGCAGAAAAAATAAATGCTACCAACCTGCCTTCCATTGAAGACCTGTATACTGCATAAGTCAAAAAGAGGGCTGTGAAAATATTTACAGATCCCTCAAATCCTGGACATAAACTGTTTTAACTCCTACCCTCAAAAAGGCACTACAGAAAAACTAGACACAAGAACAGTTTCTTCCCAAATGCCATCACTCTGCTAAACAAATAGTTCCCTCAACACTGCCAAACTATTTACTAAATCTGTACTACTATTAATCTTCTCATCATTCCCATCACCCATCTCCTTCCACTTATGACTGTATGATTGTAACTTTGTTGCTTGTATCCTTACAATTTATATTAATATTGATTGTTTCCTGATTGCTTATTTGTACCCTATGACTATCATTAAATGTTGTACCTTAGAATTCTTGATGATCTTTTCTTTTATGTACACTACGAGCATATGGAGCAAGGACACACAGGAATGCACAAATTCCTTGTGTGTCCAATCACACTTGTCCAATAAAAATTCTATTCTATTCTATTCTATTCTATTCTATTCTATTCTATTTTCCTCCTCCTCCTCCTCCTTCTTCTGGGTCTGTCTTGTGTTCTTTGACCTTTGACCTTCTCCCCTTTTTGTATATGCCTTGAACTCTCAAGGTATCCTCTCCAGGTGAGCAAACCACTTTATCTGCTGTTTTTGTATGTAGTTGAAGATTGGTTCTATGCCAATTATTTTAGATTAAATTATGCAAATAACTTAGTAATATTCTTTATGCAAGCCTCTTCCAACATGGAGTTTCTGAATATGCTGGGATTACAATCTTCAGGGTTTCCCAACTAGCATAGACTGCTGGCCATCTTGATTAGAATTCCAATAGCCAAACACCAAAAATAATGCTTAGTCATCTGTTAGAAACTGACCTTTCATTGGAAAACTGGATGTGTTTCTAATTCGTTTAATCTACTCTAAATTTATAAGATTAGCACAGTTCATTTAGAAATGTGATTGTAATCACTAGAACAGATGTTGAATATGCTGTCTCATCTTAATCCACTTTAGAAATTACAAATTAATTATTTTGCAATTGGTACAATTTGTTCTGTCTAATTTATTGTATTTTGTTGTTTTTATGTGCTCCTTTTTTGTGAATTTTATGAATTTGAAGTTGTCAAATTGTAAACGATGAAACTTGCTAAGACTAGTATTTCTTTCTTTCCAATTATTAGTATTCTTTAAAGGTGTCAGTTCATTTTAAATTTCTGAATATTTATAGCTCAATGAAGTTTGGTTGGTGTGCTTTTATCCGAGTGTCATTTTCTAAAGACTTCTGAACATGATTAACAATTAACTTTGTTTCTTATTTTGATGATTAATGTTCTTACATGTGATAAATTTCTGCTAGGTTATTATATGTAATGTATCTTTATTATAAATGAACTGCAGTCATTGGGTTTATTCTATGATACTGAGCTTTTTCACATCACTTGCTTAATATACATTTATTATTTATTACCACTGAATAAACTGAATGTTCATAAATCATTGCAAATCGGCACTGTGATTTTTCTAAATAAACCTTTCACACCATGTTTACTATGACTGGTGATCTAGGATTGTTACTATGTCCCTCCAATAACAGATCAGGATTTAAGGTAGCAGGGAATGGTAGGCAATTTTGAGATTGCATAATATCCTTCTACTCCATGCACTAATAACCGTAATTTTGTCAGTGCATTTTATCTTATTTTCAAATTGAGGCAACATAGCCATAAATGTCAGGAACTAAGCACACATCGCACTGTCACATCCAACTCTTAAATGATTTTCAGATTCTGGAAAGAGGTTAATGGTGAGAATAGGTATGGTTTGCTTCCCTAGAGCACTATTGTTCCTTTTCCCACTTTCAATAATTCTTAGATAAAGTGTCTACAGGTAGTCCCCAACTTACAACCACAATTGAGCCCAACATATCTGTTATTAAGTGACACATTTGTTAAGTGGGTTTTGCTCCATTTTACAACCTGTCTTGCCTTAGTTGTTAAGCGAATCACTGCAGTTGATAAGTTAGTTAAGTGAATTGGCTTCCCCATTGACTTTGCTTGTCAGAAGATCACAAAAGGTGATCACATGATACACAGCAACTGTCATAAATATGAACCAGTTGCCAAGCATCTGAATTTTGATCATATGATCATGGGGAGGCTGCAAAAGTCATAACTGTGAAAAACAGTCATAAGTCACTCTTTCAGTGTTGTTGTAATTTTGAATGGTCACTAAATGAAGTATTGTAAATTGAGGACTACCTGTACTCCAAAGATCTTACCAAGTGGTTTTCATTCAGTCAGTAGCCTCAGTTTCACTGGGCCTTTAATGGTTGTCTAATCCCCATAAATCCAGTTTGGGTAATCTGACGAACAGTTTAGTGAAGAAGCTATTGCTTTTAACTATGTTCACATTGTTTTTAACTATGTTAAACCTATTTTAAAGTCTATAGTAGCAGTTCCAATCTTTCTACCTCCACGAACCAGCAGCAATAGTGCTTGTGGTGGTGGCAGGAAGGGGAGGTGATGGTTTTGTGCCCGCAACCTTCCTCCCGCACATGCACAAATGAAGCTTTCCACACTTGCCTGCTACTTATTTATTTTATTTTTATTTTATTTATTTATTTTTGTCACAACATTATATACAAGCACATATAATGAAAGAAAAACAATAGGACAGGAACGGTAGGCACTTTTGTGCACTTATGCACGCCCCCTATAGTCCTCTTAGGAATGGGGTGAGGTCAAGGTAGACAGTTTTTGGTTAAAAATTTTGGGAATTTGAGAAGAGACCACAGAGTCAGGTAGTGTGTTCCAAGTGTTGACAACTCTGTTACAAAAGTCATATTTTCTGCAATCAAGATTGAAGCGGTTAACATTAAGTTTGAATCTATTGTTTGCTCTTGTGTTATTGCGATTGAAGCTGAAGTAGTCTTTAACAGGAAGGACTTTGCAATAGACGATTTTGTGTGTTAAACACAGGTCATGTCAGAATCGGCGGAGTTCTAAGTTTTCTAATCCCAGGATTTCAAGTCTGGTGGTATAAGGTATTTTGTTTATAGAGGAGCGGAGAACTCTTCTTGTAAAATATTTCTGGACTCGTTCAATTGTATTAATGTCAGAGATGTGGTATGGGTTCCAGACAGGTTAGCTGTATTCAAGAATGGGTCTTGCAAATGTTTTGTATGCTCTGGTTAGTAGTGTAGTGTTTTTGGAAAAGAAGCTACGCAAAATTAGGTTTACAACTCTTAAAGCCTTTTTTGCGATGTAGTTGCAATGGGCTTTGGCACTTAGATCATTTGATATGAAAACTCCAAGGTCTTTTACAGGGTGGGGGTCATCTGTAAGGTAATGTCAATCAAGCTTGTACTTAGTGTTTGGGTTCTTTTTTCCAATATGTAAGACTGAGCATTTGCTGGTTGAGATTTGGAGTTGCCAAGTTTTAGACCAATTGGATACAAAGTCAAGGTCTTTTTGAAGGGTAGTAGTATTGTTGGTGGTGTTAAATAGTTTGACATCGTCAGCAAAGAGAACACAATAACTTGAGATATGGTCACAGAGATCATTTATGTATAGTATGAAGAGTGTTGGTCCAATTCCTAACAGGAATTGGACCAATTCCTGTGGAATTCCTGTGGAATTACAGTAATTCCTGTGGCCCAATTCCTAACAGGCTGTGGACCACTGACAGGGATTGGAGACCCCTGATCTATAGTACAATTTTCATGTGTTTCCTATTTAAAAATAGCAATAAAATGAATTGTCAATTTTCAACCATCATGGTTAGTAGGGGTCTTTAGGGCTATTAAAAAGCAGGCTTGGGGGCTTAAAAAAAAATGTCATTTTTTAAAAAAAATTGTGGTTTATTTAACTTCTCCTCCTGGTAACAAAAGCCAAGAAAGAGTGTTTAAACATGCATGTTTGAATATGCAAACTTTTTTTCTACCAATTTTATGTGCCAAAGTGGCTACTTTTTGTGTTGTATACAATGACATTTTACTAAGTGCATTACCATAGCCTAAACAATTTGTAATGGATAGACAAAAACAATTTCAATTTCTGTACCAAGAGAGAATCTTAAATTATATAGGAATAACCAAGTTGACCATAGGCTTTAAAACAAATTCTCCAGATGAAGGGCAGAGGTTCAAACCTTGGCATCTTTCGTTATTTCTGTAAAATCTGTTGTCTGAAATCCTGAGGAATGGTTGTTGGTCAGTGTCAACAATACTGGGTTGGACTCAGGATATGGCAATTTCCTGTGCTCTTATGTCAGCTGAAAAGGAATGGGCAAATTATAGTTGGAAAAGAGCTTCATTGCATTTTCAGTGCTGTTTTGCCATAAATAATCAGTGGAGGCAAAGTTCAGAGTGCCATGTTGTGCATAAAGATTTCATTATCATAGGTTTTTTTTTGTTTGACTTATTTGAAAAACTCAAGCTATAGGTTCTTGTGGATAACTGGTGGGCCAATAACTCTTAGCTGAGCAGAATGTTTCGCGTGTTACTTATTGTTAAGTTTCAGGTAGCACTCAGGCCAACAGAAAAGTGGCCAACTGTGGTGTCCATCTACCCTTGAAGGCACTACTACTTATCTGAAACTATTGTTTAGGCTGAAACAAGTCCACACCACAATACATATAAAAAAAAGCATGTAAAAGTCATCAATAAAGATTTTTCTTCCGGACTGCAGCCAAGACTTGTATGAAAACTCATTTGTTCATGGATTTGGCAGCAAAGACTGACATGAGCATTTAACCATGGAGACTGTGTACATTCCTTGCAGTGTGTTAAATCTCACCATACAATGCAATTCAATAGTATATTTTGTTGAATTAAGTGGATCCTTGACACTTATGTTAATGTATGCCGTCACAGAAATATATAAACAGTTTTGTTATGGGTGGGTTTTTTTAAATCCATCATTGAAGTTAGCACTTGAGTAAGTCCCTTTCTCTGGTTTTTTTCCTGTACTTTAAACTGCACATATTTATTCATAACTAAAAGACCACCTACATCCCATGCCCCAAGATATCTAGGGTATTATTTTTTTTTAACCACTGAACTGCAATGACTTGGTTTCAAATAGTAATATAACCTAGCATGTATTTATACCCTTTATTTTTTTCTTTCCAAGTTTTCCTTATGGGATTCTTGCCAATACCTCACCCTCAGTAATCAGAGGCAGAGCCTGCCTTATTGTCCTCGGTGCAATTTCTTATGAAAATCACTGCCACCTCTTCCTCATTTCTCAAATTCCCTAGCAGTACATTCTTATATTGTTATCATACTTCATATTCTAATTTAAGTAAAATGACCTTTTGTTCTCTCATTCCTCATTTTGGAGATTCTCAGGCCCTGATAGCACTTAAATCAAGCACTTTATTTTCTCTGTGTGCGCTAATTCTTTAGGTCACATTTATTCACTCCATTGTGGTCCTTTTTCTCCTGAAGGATTCAGTGGCCTGCATGGTATACGTGTGTGTGTGTGTGTGTGTGTGTGCGCGCGCGCGCGCACGCACGCACATTTGTGAAGCATGGCCTAGCCCAAGGCTACTTTCCCAAACTTGCCATCTGCAGTGAATGTTTTTCTACAAGACTGCAATATCCAGCTGCTTTTGACAAAAGCAGATTATCGGAGAATGAGACAATGGGACTTAGAATTTTGCATTCAATTCTGGTCGTAATACAAAAACAATATAGAGAAAGAGTGCAGAGAAGGGCAACAAAGATGATAAGGAGTCTGGAGGCTAAACCATGTAATGAATGATTGAGGGAACTGGGTATGTCTAGTCCAACAAAGAGGAGGACTAGGGTGTGACAATGATAGCTGTCTTTCAGTACTTGAAGGGCTATCACAGAGAAAGAGTCAGCCAAAGCACCTGTGTGGGCAAGACAAGAAGTAACTGATGGGAGCTCCTGTCATTTCCTGACAGTGAGAACAATTAATCAGTGGAGCGGCTTATCACCAGAAGTTGTGCTTTATCACCAGAAGTTTTTAAGAAGAGATTGGACAGCCATTTTTCTGAAATGGTATAAGGTCTCTTGCTTGAGAAGAGGGTTGGACTAGAAGACCTCCAAGGTCCCTTCTATGTTCTGTGTTTATGCAGAACTGTACCATGCAGACATGTATAACATGTATAGCAGGGCATAGTAGGGCAGAATTCCCCATCTCCCAAAATGCTTACCCAGCTTCTAGTGAAATCTATGAGAAGGAATTGACTTTTATGCCCCCAGTGATGTAAGGCTGACAGAATGAATATGGCTCTGTCTGCTGCTATATAGCTTCAGCCCTGGACTTCTTTTAAATGTCCTATTTAGGCACTCTAGGGATGGGCTACCTATAATATAGCTTTTCCTATCGCCGAACAGAGAGACTCCCATATGTCTACCCTCTTCTTGCCCTTTTAACGTACCTATAATATAGGACTTGTTACAGTTATCTACAACTCTTAGGCTTTGCTTATAATACTGTCAAGAGGCACAATTCTGGGTTGAACATGGATTTGATGCTCTCTTTTCAGATATTTTTGAAGACTTAACAGTTACGCCTGAGTATGGATTTTGTTATACATTGGTCTGAAAGCTTTTATCTATAGGATGACTCACACATACTAAAAGTAAAATAAATACATCAATACTGGAATACTCAATCTGATTTATTTTTTTTTGTATACTTCTATACTTTATATAGTTTTCATACAGCTATAAAATTTTGTACATTTCCAAGCATCTGACTGTACAATCAGAAAACAATGGATTATAGTCTATAAAATATATTGCTGAGATATTATTTCCTCATTGCTATTTTTCAGCAGCAAGGGAGTGGCTTTTAATAATATAATGTTTATATTAGAATAGAGCTATTTTTAAAGATGAGCACAAAATGTGGATTTGTTTTAGCAGATATTAAATAAGTCCGCATTAGGTCTGCTCTGATAACAAGTATCCAGTTTAGATATGACATCACTGACAACATAAAAGCAACATGCAGACTTTTAATTCATTCCGACCTGAGATGTTAATCCTTGAAACATTCCTCCTGTAAGTGATATTTCATTCTGCGTGCAACTTACACTTGTGATGCCGTCCACCCCTTCTTTAATCGAGTGGGTACAATTTGAAAGCAGTGATGCACAACTAACTGCTAGTGCATTGTGTTCAGTTCCACCCATCTGTGAATGATTTCCAGAAGTTGATTATTCCAGGATGAATTGTTTTCTAACAAAAAGTATGTGCAGGTTTGCGAAACCGTGGCTCATATTTGCTATTACAAATGTGTAACTTTAACCAAGTGTCCAACTTCATTGATAAATTAGTCTTCAATTTTTACGTTCCAATGACTATGTTCTTTGATATTTAACAATACACCGCTCATGCTTAAATGATATATGTGGTCATGAAATATTTAGAAATGGTTAGGTATATGAGTGAAAGCTAAGTCTATAGGTTGCCCTCCTAGGAAGGGAGGGAGGGAGGGAGGAAAGGAAGGAAGGAAGGAAGGAAGGAAGGAAGGAAGGAAGGAAGGAAGGAAGGAAGGAAGGAAGGACACTACTGGAACTCCAGTAATTTGTTTTCTTGTTATTATTTCTGCTGCTGTATGTTGTCCATGGATTTTTCTCAAATTCCTCTGAGAAAATGATATCTCAATCTGGTTACATTAAATATACATTTTTCAAAAAAACTTGTCACCCTTTAGCAGGAAAAATATTGAGACTCCAGCCACTCACCGCATCAATCAGGAAAGATGATTGGGAAATTAAAATCCTATTACTACCCACAGTGAATAGTCCTTTGTCAGATACTGTATTCCTTCATTAAAGCAGGGGGATGAACTTGATGTTCCAATTATATAATTCAAAAAGCAAACATTTGTTCTATTAAATTGTGGGAGATTAAATATAAATTAATATGCTATAGCATCTGATTGCTTTTATTTGTTCCTAGTTTCTGGCACAGCTGTAGCACTTCCTAGTTGCTAGATCCCAGGAAGGGTAAATTGTAGTGCAGTTGTTGAAAAGGAAAAAGTAAGATTATGGAAAAATCAGTAGAGACTTTCTGTGCTGACTGAAAGGACCTTCATCCCATTTCTTGGAAATCTCTCTTGCCTCCCTAGCCCCACCCCCACTACCACTACTCTTGCACAAAGTGGACCCTTCCAACGTTGAGGAGTCTGGGAAATACATCTCAAGGACATGTGGAGATGTGGAAATTTGCATTTTTCCATTCTGAGGACAGTTATTTTAATGTTCTGTATTCTGTATTCCCACCAATTTATATTCATTTAGGCATTCTCTCTCTCTTGTTCTCTCTCTCAATTAAACATAACTAAAAATTCAGACAAGCAATTATGAACTCATAGCTGAACTATCTCAGAAACAAGTGTTTTGCTTATTATGTAGAGAGCGTTCATAACTTTTAAATATAAGCAAAAGTTGCAAATCTAGTTTTAGGAAGTATGATGACCCTAAAAAGAAATCTTAACAACAATTAAAATGAATTTGACCAAAGGCCAACATGAGATGCTATTTCGAAAGGCAAAAGAAAATAATTGCACTGAAAATAGACAGTCTTTTGGCCTAAGTGAGAAAGTTGACTGACCAGGTATAGGTATGGTTGCAGGAATTTTTAATTCATTAGAACCCATTATCAGTTTATTTGTTATGAGTTATTCCTAAGTAGCATCTTAGAACAGATCTTCACTATGGTTTTGTTCACATATCACATCATCATTTTATTTTAAAATAATGTTTACACCCTAGAAATTGCTTCATCTTTAGCTATTTCCTCTTTCTTTTGGTCGCCTTTCGAATTCCCATTATAAAACCGATAAGATTCAGAGTTGGCCCAAACAACCATGGGGAGGAGGCCTAGAAAGAAGGAAATACCTGCCCTTTTTAAGATGTGGTTCCCATGGAAAGAATACAGAATACATTGCAGCCAGTGAAAATAATTAGAGTCAAGAATAATTAGCACAAGGTTGAAGGAACATTCATTCATTACTTGCCATAATGCAGGTCATAACAAAATGTAAATCCTGTTCAATGAAATATAATTTTCCCAGTGCAAAAATTTAGGAATTTTCATAAGCTTATTAAATTCCCATGACATAATTGAAAGGAAAAATAAACAGTCTTGAACTCATCCTAGAGGGTAAAAGCACAGAGATGAGTAGACAGCCCATGTCCTGTTGGGTCATCCTTTCAGAGGTATTTCCTTACCTAAACAGAAGCAGAATGGCCAGGACAGGCAAAAAAAAAAAGCAGTGGGTGTAGGGACAACTTCCAATTCCCTGCCAGCTTCCCCATTAAGTTTCCTCGTGGGAATCTGGGAGGGAACATCAGACAACTCCCTTTCCTTTCCTTTCCTTTCCTTTCCTTTCCTTTCCTTTCCTTTCCTTTCCTTTCCTTTCCTTTCCTTTCCTTTCCTTTCCTTTTCTCTTCCCCTTCCCCTTCCTTCCCTCCCCTCCCCTCCCCTCCCCTCCCCTCCCCTTCCCTTCCCTTCCCTTTCCTTTCCTTTCCCCTCCCTTCTCTTCCCAGCAGGCAGGTAAATGGCTGCTGCTGGGTAGGGGTTTGAACAAAGGATTGTCAAATTGGCTAGGAAACTGTTCTGGAACATTGACAATGATGATCATATAACCACAGCAGCAGCCCAGCAGCAGGCAGTAGAAGCATGACAACCTCCTGCGTTTCATTCCCTCGGAAGTCATGGGTCCTGGTTTTTGGACACATTCTGTAAGTTAGCCCATGTGAAATATCTTGGTAGAAAAATTGTTGCCCTGTGATGCACTATTTTGCTCAGTAAACTGTCATGACAATGCGAGTTTTAGTAGTATATAGATATTTCCAATACTCTTTCCAGAACTCCAGTTGGTTTGCTTTCCTGCTGGGGTAGGCAACATTTTTCAATCTTGGAGGGACTCTTGGTTTTTGAGCCCTTTGGAGGGTTGAACAGTGATGAAGTGATATTACTCAGTTGGATATTATAATTTTTTTAGCCCATAAATAAAAACATTTATTAATGTTTTGGAGGAAAGCAAAATCTATTTTGCTAGTAAAGTAGTAAAGTATTCTTCAACTCAAGCTCAATTCCTTGTGACCTGTGGTTTTCTGCAAACCTAGTTTGCCATTATTTTCTTTTGGGATTTGTCAACCTTGTATGCTAATCAACTGTGATAGGGTTTCCTGGCAAACTCCCATCATGTTCTAACCTGGACTAACCCTGCTTAGCTTTAAAATTCAGATAAGAGACAGGATAAATAGAATTAGGCAGCACACACATTTGCTAAACAATAAATATTAAGGGAGAAAATATAAGTCATTTGGCTGATAAAATTATTTGTATAATATCCCAGCTTGGATAAATCTATTCTTTTGGTGCCAGTGGTGGCTGTGATGCATTTCAGCCTGCAATTCTTTTAATAATATTGCCAGGGCCCTACAGCCTAATTGAACTATAATGGGAATTTTTTGCTTCTATGGCTGTTAGTTGAGTAAATCCTGGAGGATGCTGGATTGTGTGCAGACTAGAGATAAATCGAGAAAATTCGATACTACTTCTATTCAGAGATAAGTTATCAAAAAATTTAAAAACCTAATTTCTAAATATTAGCAATTTAAGGAAAGTTATTTACCATGTGAGCTATTTTTCCAGGAAATCTATAGGTGATGATTCTTCCTTCACTTGAAAGCTAAGAACACAATTTCTTCCCTACCATGTCGTCGTCATCATCATCATCACCACCACCATCATAACCTAGAACAGGAGTCAATTAATACATGATTGGCATAAAACTATACTGATTGATTCAAATTATATTGTAACACAACTTCAAGGGTGAAGAATCAAGATAAGGTGAAACATAATATTTCTTTCAAGAAAGAAGTATAGGTGAACAAGGTATAGGCTTCTTGAACGAAAAGGTTTCAACATCTCCAAGTGGCCTTCAAAAGTGAAATAAAAAAGCAAGTTCCAGTATGGTAATTTCATAAGGTTTGCATAACATGTTGCTATGGGCAGGGCCATGATTTGAGGTAGAGTGTCTAGTTTGGGAATGGTAAGTGGTCGGATGAGTGCCTTAAGCATCCACAAGATTTAATGTACTGATTTTGTCTGTTAGCTCCTAATTACTCAAAGTACAAACAGAGATCTAATTTTGGCCCACCCACTCTGATGTAGGGAATCATTCTATCTGAAGATATATAGAAGGAGAAAGACCAAGAAACACATTCTCTTCTTGGAGGGCAGAATTCCTTAACAATGTTTTAGTTTTTTTTCATTTGCCCTCTGGAAAGATGGAGGGTTAATTTCATATAATATTCCCCCACTTATAAAAAGTATAAATTATGAGTTACCACCATTCTTATCAATAATTCTCATGTGGAGAAGTCAAAGCTATGGTAAACTTGATTTTATTCATGAAATTATTTAGTAAGGATATTTTGTTGAGATCAACATAAAATCATCAACCTACGATCATTCATCTTCTGCTCAAATATTCAATATTTGAACCTACCAGGTTCAGCCTAAGGAAAAAACCTTGAGCCATCACTGTGATTCATTAAATAATAATCACCGACAAGCAGAGAATTGCAAGCATTAGTCCCGTTTCAGGTGTCAAATTCGCATAGAATCACTAGGTAAGGAAAGCAATTTACCTAAGGATGAACAGATAATAGACAAAAAACAAAAGTAAATGAACAAACTCTCTTGAAAGGAAATTGATTAACATCTTTGTTGTACATTGCCTGGAGTAACTTTTTGGAGATGGAAAACTATATAAATTTGATATATAAAGGGAGGGAGGGAGGGAAGAAAGGAAAGAAATGAGGGAAGGAAGAAGGAAAGAAGGAAGTTAAGAAAGAGAAAGAAGGAAGGAAGGAAGGAAGGAAGGAAGGAAGAGAAAGAGAGAGAAAGAGAGAGAAAGAGAGGGAAGAAGGAAGGAAGGAAACGATAAAGAAAGAAAAAAGAAAAGAAAAGAAAAGAAAGAAAGAAAGAAAGAAAGAAAGAAAGAAGGAAGGAAAGAAAGAAAGAAAGAAAGAAAGCTGTGTGGTTTCGCTTTCAACAGGAGCACAGAGTAGAGTAGTCAAAACCAATCCAAAGTCCAGAGATCCAAATTGGCTTATCAGCCAGTCCAAGATCAAAGTTTCATAATCAGCATTCACAGGAATGATACACCAAAGCAGGAAATCAAACAGTTGTTTCCAAACACAGTCAGTGCAAAATAATCATTGTGTGACTGTATTGGTACTAGGTGTTTAAAATGGTTATAAGACAAATCAATGGTAGTATATTGAGCATCTCCACTGAAGACTATTTATGCAATGGCAACATTCTTTAAAATAAGCAGATTTAAGCATAATAAATAATAATTCAGCTTAAGAGATATATCATCTTACTTTGTATATCAGTTTTGTTTTTTATATAATGGCAATACTATAATGCTCATATTACTTAGAAGTAATCTATTTTGCGTTTTATTTGAAATCACATTTTTCATTCGACTTTCTAATAATACAAACAACATTTCATCATTATTAGCAAATTAGTAGGCTCTATCTCACCTACTATACATATCAGCTTTTAACCACTTTGACAGAAACTCAGTGGATTTGATCTTTCTGGCCCAGTGTTAAAAGATAAATGTAGTTTTCATTACTATTTTGCTCAGAAACTATATGCAAACTGTGTTGGATCTTGTTGAGATATAATATTTCAATTCAATACTATGGGCTATGTAAATAATATCTAGGCTTTTATATTTATAGCAAAATGAGGACTGGCAATATTTAATGTTGCCCACCTTAAGCATTTTATTCATCAATGTGTTTTTCCCATAATATCCTGTCTGTACTTTATAATTATGCCATATAAGATAAAAACTTGTAAATCATTATGCTAAAGATCCGTCTTATCCACCTGAAATCAAAGCAACACCCATACACAAACAAGGAATAGATAAATTTCTCTTATTCTCTCTCTTTCCCTCTGCCTCTGCCTCTCCCTCCCTCCCCCCCTCTCTCTCACGCACACTCACTATGTTTGGTAAAATGTTTCAGAAGCAGTTACCTTTCATTACTTCCTAGAAAACAAGAAGGTGCATTGTCTCAGCAGTTAAAACAATGGATTTGTCAGCTGGAAAGCCAGCAACCCAGGTTCGAGACCTGAGCACCATGCAATGGCATGAGCTCCCATCCTTGCCCTGTTTTCAGTTTTCAGTTTTGCAGTTTGCAGCGCTATTTCCTTCATTATACTTTCACTTCGTGCACATTTTGCTAATGTTTGCTGAAAGTGAAATAGAGATTACACAACCTCCAGATTTTTTTGATAATGCTAAAAGCTGCGTTGATGAAGTAGGCTGCCCTGCGGGATCAATTTATTCCTGTTTCAAAGCATACAGTATATTCTCCAATTCTGCTGGGGAAGAGATGCTTCTCTTCATGTGTCCAAACATCTTTGCCAAATAATCAAAGCAGATCCAAAACAGGAGTAGCCTTGTTAACATATTTTAGAGGTTTGATTCAATCATATTGCACAATGTAACCAAAAAGTGTTTAATAAATTATGCTCTGCTTGCAGCCCATTAAGGCAAGGGAGGGGGAAAGGGAATAAAACATTTCTACATTTCTGCAGCCAAACCTGAATATCTGTGGTTTACTTGGCTGTCACAATTGCTGTATTTAATGGAGCTTGTAAACTTCTTACTTCAGAATTAGTGCCCATTAATCATTACTGTTATTTTAATATTTTGATCAAATCCCAATCCTAGAACAAAGAAACAAAGAACTATCAAACCTAAATATTGTTTAGGTTTGTAAAGTTTTATACAAAGCAAATATAAAAGGAACAGTGTAAAAGACAAATGATAGTGTATATCATACAATGTTATATGGACTACAATCTAGTATGTAAAAGTGTATGTGGCATATATCCTTATTATTTTAACATTTTAAAGCTTTATATTGTTGTTTTTACTTTGCTGTAAGCTGCCTAGAGCAGGGGTCCCCAACCTGTGTCCACTACCGGACCATGGCCTTTTCACAATTGGGCCATATGACTGGCTAGCCGGCACAGCCCAATTCTCATGAGTGGGGGTACCAGTGCTCACATCCCCACTCGCTTGAGCGGCAGGCGCCAGCACTCACAGCCCCACTTGTGCTCATATGCCAGCGCTTGCAGCACCACTTGTGTGAGCAGCAACTACCAATGCTCACAGCCCACCAACTTGCAGGAGGGGTGGGCGCCTGTGCCCGTTACTCATGCAAATAAAGTTGGGCACATGCACCTATCCCTCACACAAAACCATCCCCTCTTCTCCCCTCCCTCCCTGGGCTGCCAGCCCAGAAAGGCTGGCTTAGATCACCTCTAGGTAAAATGGATGGCATATAAATTAATAAATAAATTAATGTGTCTAGTACACATACATATATACCAGTAGTGGTATTCACTTATCTTCACTACCAGTTTGCAAATGGGAGCGTGCCAGTTCTGTGTATGCACAGAGCATCCGTGATGACATCCGGGTGGGTGGGTGGAGCCTCCCACTGCCGCTACCAGTTCACCCAAATCAGGTAGAACTGGTAGAATCCCACCACTGGTACATACATACATATAAACTCTCTTTATGGAATACATATAAAGTCATATATAATTTATTGATAAAATGCAGAATCAGAGAACAATGATATGCATACTTCCTTACAAATGCATCTTTGAGTTAAATCCTTCCAGAATTGATTTGGCCACGTTCCTTTCTAGGTACAGGATTTTCTTCCCACTCTAAATTTTTATTCAGCAAATAAATTCAAAACATGCCCTGCAGAATACATATGGCTTCATCCAATCAAAGTCTAACTCATAGGCTGAGATGGAAATGAACTGAACATTTGCCCTATTTTCTACCAGCCTTTTCATTTTCACTGCTAGCAGGTGTGAACTAAGTTGGGACCAGTGGTGGGTTTCAAATTTTTTTACTACCGGTTCTGTGAGTGTGGCTTTGTGGGTATGGCATGGCTTGGTGGGCCCGGCTTGGTGGGCATGGCAGGGGAAGGATACTGTAAAATCTCCATTCAGACCTCGCTCCAGGGAAAGGTTACGGCAAAAAAACCCATTTCCTTCCGATCAGCTGGGACTCAGGAGGCAGAGAATAGATGGGGGTGGGGCCAGTCAGAATTTATATTAATGGTTCTCCAAACTACTCAAAATTTTCTCCAGAATTGGTCAGAACCTGCTGAAACCCACCTCTGGTTGGGACCTATGTGAAATTACAGTTTTAGGGCTGGAACAATATAAACCAGATGAGACATGGAAAAAAGAGTTCTCCGACCTTAAATTTGTGCAATCCTCCTCACAAGTGAAACTAATTAATTAATAAATTCCCTTGATTGTTAGAAGGCTTTGACAAATGGCTAGACCCATAGGTTCAGACATGTCTCAAAATACATTCCCAGCTTTGTTCCCTGATTAATCTGTGCAACTTCGATCAGCTTTAAAGTTCTTACAGAACACCCACTTTGCTTGTGCAAGCCTGAGCAGCCTAGCTGAGAAATAAATATTTCCAAGAAGATTTGAGACCTTATTTATTTATTTATTTATTTGAGTTTCTGCTAACTCAATAGGTTGAGTTTCTGCTATATTTATAGGCGTTTCAGGGGTTATTGCATGTAATGTATTTTTAACTTTGTACTCCATGTAGTGATATATAAATGTAGAATATAAACATTTAAAATAATTAAAGAGGGCAATATAAATCGGATGAGAGTCCAAGCAAAGAATGTGAGTCAACGTTAGTCTGTGAAAATAAATTGAATGGAACTTCACTTGTGGCACCAATGGAACAAAGCATTAGAATAGAATAGAATAGAATAGAATAGAATAGAATAGAATAGAATAGAATAGAATAGAATAGAATAGAATAGATTTTTTTATTGGCCAAGTGTGATTGGACACACAAGGAATTTGTCTTGGTGCATATGCTCTCAGTGTACATAAAGGAAAAGATACCTTCATCAAAGTACAACAGTTACAACACAATTGATGGTCAATATATCAATATAAATCATAAGGATTGCCAGCAACAAGTTATAGTCATACAGTCATAAATGGAAAGAGATTGGTGATGGGAACTATGAGAAGATTAATAGTAGTGCAGATTCAGTAAATAGTTTAAATAGTTAAAGCCCTGAGTCAGCCATCCTGAGAGAAGTGTCTTCAGTACACATACAGATGACATGTAGGTGACCTGAGAAGGTTTTAAAAGTGGTCCCACCAGTGATTTAAGAAGCCTTTTGATGTTTTGAGGAGCCCATCCAAACAGTATGTCTTTGCTCCACTGGGAACTTATTCTGCATTTTTAAAACTTTTTCTCATTCAATTGAGTGGACAAAATATGGGGATTTTTTTTTTCTGAAAAAGAACATGCCAATGATATTCTCACAGCTGAGATGCTGTGTTCCATTGCTCAAACATATCTCCAAGAATCTGCAGCCTTCCTGACTTCCAGGTCCAATCAGGGAATTCATCAAGCAGGAACTCTTTGCATAAGCACTTCAGATGGGAAAGCCTAGGAATGTGGGGCAGGTAGGGAGGGCAGCTGGAGACCTCTCCAAAGGAGACCACAGCATGACAGCGCAAGGCCATTTTACCTCTGTCCAGTGGTGGGTTTGCTACTGGTTTGGTCCGGATCTTGTGAACCGGTAGTAACAGCGGTGGGAGGTTCCACCCACCTGCCCAGACGTCATCACCGATGCCCTGCGCATGCTCCCATTGTGAATCAATAGCAAAGGTAAGTGGAACTCACCCCTGCTTCTGTCATCTTACAACAACTCAAGAATTCAACTCTAAAATAAAGAACCTTGACCATGATCTACAAAACTTTTTAACTTTTTAGTAAATAAGGAAATAAAATTTGGAGGATACAAAAAAATTTCAGCACAGTATTAGAAAATGAAATAGTTATCATTAAGCATATGAGATGAAGAGAGCTTGGTATTTTTTCCCCAAAAAAAGCATTCAGTTTTACATCTAGGTCCAGAACAGATTTCTAAGCAGATTTATGAGGATGGACTATTGTACTTGAATAATTTATTTGTCCAAGTGTGATTAGACACACAAAGAATTCATCTCCAGTGCAGAAGTTCTCAATCTTCTCTTATTAGATACCTATAAAGTTATTAGGCACACATATAGTGATTTCCTAAACACAGAAACTAATCATAATGATATAGCAAGTAGTTTATAAATTGTATGCCGCTATATATTTTATATATAAAGCATCTAGTGGAAATTTATACCTTTTGTGAACAGTAGAGCTTTCTTCTTCGTAACTGTCTCAGCACATTTTTACTTGTTATTAAAACATGTTAAAATCTTTTATTATTAACTGGCTTGAGGGAACTAGTCAATGCAAATAAAATTGGCATAAATCCCACTGCATTCTGGGGATACTAGGGATTAAAGATGCTAACTACCAAATAGAATGAAAGCAATTAAAATTAATGAAAAAGTTAGCACACAACACCCACATGTCCCAATTTGATTCTTTCAACACTTCGCAGCATCCTAGAAATAGCCATTATAGAGGATGTTTTGGAACAGCACAACAGGTTTTAAAAACAACTTCAGAGTTTAATTAATATTTCCAAACAAACTGGAAATAGTATTTCTTTAGATTAATCTATAATTATGGGATAGTGAAATAAATGGCTATTGTACAGGGTAGCAAATTACTAATGCAGCCAGTCTTCTATGTATTAAGGCAACATGTGAGAGATTTAGCTCAGCAGTTAAAATGATGCAGTAATACAATATTTTCAGCCCCACAATATTTTCAAGATACGTCAGGTAATCTAAACAAGAAACCAAAGCACTACCTTTATTGTAAGGTTACAGAAACAGAATCTCACATGTCTGAAAGCACAAGTCATCTGCCTTTCCTTTCCGGGAACTAGAAAAAGTCCCTTCTCAGATGCTAAAAATATCCCCATTCTTTCTGGGCTGAGCTTTCTCATGCCTGACTGTTACCCTAGTTGTGGTTCTTTTTCCTCCTTCTCTCAAGGATATTCCCACAGACCATTATGTCATCTTATAAAAGCAGAAAACTGCTATTATTTAGCCACAAATGCATAAGCACATCCTGGTAAGAGGCAAGGAGTCTCCTTAAAACAAGTGAAATGGTCAACCACTTGGCAATTTCAAATTTCTATTAATAAATGTTCTGTCTTACATATTGGTAAATGTAATCAGAATGTCAAGCATAAGGTGGTATTGATCTAGCAGCTGATCCTCAATTTGTCAAGGACTTTGTCAATAGATGTACTTATCTCTGACGATCTATGCTCCAAAATTCACTATAACAGCATTGCTAAAAAAGCACTAAGAGTTGTAAAGTTAATCTATGAAGCTTCTTTTCTGGAAGCATTGTATTGCTAACTAGAGCTTGTGAAACTTACGCTAGACCAATCTTAGAGTACTGTTCAACTGTTTGGAATCCCTACCATATATCTGACATTAGTACAATCGAGCAGGTTCAGAAGTATTTTACGAGAAAAGTTTTGCACTCTTCTGTACATAATAGAATTCCCTATGCTACTAGGCTTGAAATTCTTGGTTTGGATAACTTGGAACAGCGTCGCTTGTGGTCAGATTTAGATATTGCGTACAAAATTGTATGTAGTAATGTTTTACTTATAAATGATTTTTTCTGTTTTAATTGCAGTAATACGTGTGCGAACAACTGCTTTAAACTCAATGTAAATCATTCTAAACTTAACTGTAAAAAATACAATTTTTGTAATAGAGTTGTCAAAGTCTGGAATGCTCTACTTGATTCAGTAGTCTCAGCTACAAATTCTCACACTTTTAGTCACAAATTGACTTCCGTGGACCTCACTTCATACTTAAGAGGTCCGTAGAGGGGGCATGCATAAGCGCACTAATGTGCCTATCATCCCTGTCATTGTATTTTTATATTATTCCTGTTTTCGTTTCTGTTTGAAAAATTACAATAAATAAATAAAAAAAAAATGAGAATTCATTAACCAAAAAGGTGCCCCCATGGACTATGCTACTTCCAAGGTTCCTTCAAACTCTGTCTATGGAGATTCTGTCATTCAGGACATAGCAGTCTGAAAAGCACTTTTTCAAAAGGCAACTGGACTGTGTTTGCTTGAGGAAGAAGAACAAAGCATTTTGTTTCTCACCCAAGAAACTTCGTCAGTTGTGATGGTTGGGGGAGGAGGAGGGGGAGGGAAAGGACTGTTCCCTGTTATTTTGTATTCAGTAATTTTCAGAATCTGTCATATTTATAACTACCTTGTCAATTCTAAATTGGTTGTTCAGCCTAACATTACTTTGGTGGTCTTAATCTTTAATTTTAATCCCATTTTTTTCACTGTGGTCTTTGACTTTTATTATTAGATCTGACTGTTCGTTTTCATTTTCAGCTATCAGAGTACTGTGATCAGCAGTATCAATGATGATTATTCCTGCAATTTTAATATAATCATCTTCTTTCAATCCTTTAATATATAGAGTGAATAAATAAAGGGACTGTGTACAGCCTTGTACTTATTTGCCAACTTGGAGTCATTCTGCTTTACATTTTGTCTACACTATGGCTTTCTGACATATATTGTCTTATTTATTTAAATAAATACTGAGGAATTTGTTCAAAATATTTTTTTTACCTAAGAAAAACACCACACAAATCTGCAGAATATACAGTTGTGCATTGATTTTTTTTTAAAGAACCAAAAGCAAAAAATAACTTGCTGTTTTTCACCCATGTTCTTGGGATAAATGATCGAAAAGCTATTTCAGTATTCATTGTTACTAGTTTTCATGTGCTCTAAATGGCTTTTTATGACAGTAATTCATTTGGCTATTTTGTCTGCACAGTTCAAAGAAAGGTCAGAGAGAAAGGGGTAGCTTTCGGGGAGCACAAAGCTTATAAAGAGGAGAAAGAGTCAAAAAAGACTAATTCCAGTAACTAAGTTCTGTTTAATGTAGCCCATTTGATAATATTAACATATTACAGGTAGTGGGACAAGGATGAGAGACAGTGTTTGTTCTTACTATCCTCCTAGTAAGTTCTTTATGAATAAAAAATCATAGTGCTGTCAGTTATTCTAGATAGCACGTGAAACATTGGTGAATTTCTGATTATTTGGACATTAACTGTTTCATACTCTAAAACAGGGATGTCCAATCTTGCACCCTTGAAGAGGGGTGGACTTCAACTCCCAGAATTCCGCAGCCAGCAACTTGCTCATATTTATAGCTCGTGCTGGCTGGGGAATTCTGGGAGTTGAAGTCCACCCCTCTTCAAGGGGCCAAGTTTGGACACCCCTGCTCTAAAATGTATACTATATTTTTCTTTTTGTTAAGCCACTATTTTTCTGTCCCAGATCCTCCAAATAATTGTACCAAAATTCTCATTATCCCCCAATAGTTATTGGTTATGATGGGAAATGAAGTCTAACACATCTGAAGAGCACCCATTCAGAGAAATCTGTTTGAAGCAAAGAGTTGTCCTTATGGTTTGTAAACACTGAAAAGTTATTAAAAATTCTTACTACCATTATCTTTTTCAAAAACCTTATTAGTATTATTCAGATGCTGCAATGTATAATCTGAGTGGAAATTAAATTTAGTCTTAGAACTTTAATTGCTCGACAGACGAAAGAGTATTATATAAGTCAAAGCCAGAATTTGTAGAGCCCTGGTATCATCTAATCTCTTGGAATGGAATGAAGGAAATCAAGATTTTCAAGCTGCAGTCTTTATTAACTAAAGACTTTGATTTCAGAAATTACACTGGATGCCTTCAGTGAACCTTCTCCAATCTAGCAACCTCCAAGATATCTAGAAGCTTGGGGAAACATCCCTTAGATATTGCTATGGATCTCTACATTCACACAATTACTGTGTCATGGTTTGATAGTTGGGAAATCACAGACCTGGTCAAGTCAGTGGAATAAAATATTCTGACAATACAGAATCTAAATATTGGGCATACTTTCCTAAAGAGAAACATAGAACGTAAATAGCACTAAGTCATTTTTTTTTCTTATCAAGTGTTATGCATTCTTGGGGATTTGGCAGGATTCCTTAATTCTTCAAACTCTGAATAATTTATTGTTCTCCATTATGTTCAGCAAAGTAATGATGTACTAGCTGCACAGTTCGTTTACCAGTGGCAGTCTCCTACTCCCTAATCCAAATCTGTATGTACTGAGACAAGACCCTTGTCTGCATCTCCCTAATTGCAAATTAGAACAAATTTTATCCCTGTGAGCTTTGCCCTTCATCTGGATATACTGTGACTTGCCGCTTGATTCCTCTTTAGACCAAAAGTAGAGTATTCCTCTATTTTCTTTACTAGTCATTCTAAAATGGTTTATCTAGCAAGAGTGCTACTAGTTTGATTGAGCCATTGTGCTTGTGGTTTTTCTTTACAAGGGGAAGATAACATACAGAATAGGTTATTTCAGGGGTAGTCAATCTTTTTATACCTACCACCCACTTTTGTATCTCTGTTAGTAGTAAAATTTTCTAACCACCCATCGGTTCCACAGTAATGCGCCGTGTATCATCGTCTGCACATGTCTCTTGCGCATCATGGATTGGGTTTGGCAGGGCACCAACTACCAGCTCTGTTTGTCTGTTACAGCTGGGTGGTGTGGGGGAGATGCATGAGCTATTCTGGAACGAGGCTCTTTTGTTTGCGGTTGCACTATAGCGCCATTTAGTTTCACTTACGTAACGTGAACTAAACTTATGTGTGGGCGATACAAATAGTATATTTAAATTTTCAGAAATTTAAATTGTCACGGGGAATTTTATGAAAACCTAATGAAAATGTTTTTAAATAATGCTATGAATTTTTTTTAAAAAGTCAATTAAATTAAAAAAAGGAAAGTACTTCAGTATCGGACAAAACCCCTACCATCCACCATGAAAGTTGGAATCTAGTGGGCAGTAGGGACCAGGTTGACTACCACTGGTTATTAGATAATTTTCAGATAATTAATAGCTATGTAAAAATATTCTTGATAAAGAGCTAATCATGTATCCTCTGTAATAGTTTTCTGTTACCACCCTAAGTTAAAAAATAATATTTAAGTCTTGCAAGACTCTATATGCAGTAGGTAGTGATGTATCAATAAGACTACTGTACCTAGATAATTGGAGAATACAAAGGGTTCTTCCTCTCCCCCCTCCCCCCAGACTTCTGTCTGATGTGCAGAGATCCTCCACAGGGCAGAATTTTTAGATTTGTTTTAGAAGACAGGATAATGAAAGAGATTTCAGTAAGGCATGAGCAGACTTGCTTTAGGAAGTGGTGGACTCACTGTGTTTTTAAATAAGGGCTGATGGCCATTTTTTAGAGATGCTGTGCATTCTTGCATTGGGTAGGAGATTGGACTGGTCGATACCCGATCCTTGTTCTCCATGAAAATGTATGTAGACTGCTAGACTCACTATGGTACCTACCTCCACTGGTTGGAGCTGGGACACTTGACATTTCATTCCACTGAGATGCTTTTCCCAGTAACAGAATAGCAATGGAGAAATTTTTTCTCAGTGCTGTCTCACTGGTGAAATATTTTCTTTTGGGAGGCACTTTTGGGAGTACCAAAACATCCATATTTCTGTGCAACACTTTTCTTGCTCATTTTAAAAGAAGTGCCCTGCTGGAATAGGGTCAAGATTTACCAGGGCCCACAAGAAGAATAAGAGGGCAATAAAACTAGAAGAAAATAAATATTAGACATAAAGAAAAATGCTTAAATTTAACTTGTTAACAAAGAATGGAACAAAATATTTTATGATGTCTTGAAGGATAGTTTTGAACAATGTGCTCAGAAATTAATTCTTTTAAAAATCTGGTATCATAAACAGTGTGTTAATGATGTCACAGAAGAGAAAAAAGTTAGATAAAACTGGAATTGATTCGAATGTGGATTTAAATATGAGAAGTTACAAGAATTATATGGAAAATAATGATATACTGGACATAAAATGAAATTGGTTGATTTTTAATATTTTTAATATTATTTAAATATTAAATATTTTGAATATTAAATATTCAAAATATTGAACCCAAATAATGATTTGGATAAAAAATTTTACCGGATGTAGAAAGATCTGTTAAAAGTTTTGAAGGGACAAAAAATTGAAAATAAATCAAGTTCTACGATGTATTTTGAAAGCATTAAGAATCAAGACTGTTAAAAATACGTGAAATTAATATAGAGTTGGTTTATTGGATCAAAGTTAAAATAGATGTGTAGTATCTATGTAGTATAATCCTTGATGGACTTTTGCTGGTAAGGAATGTGTGATCAAGCTTTTGGATCTTGTTTACAGTTAAAAGATGAGATATGAGAGGAAGACAGCATTTGTTGTATTTTAATGGATGGTGATAAAATTATATTTATTATGAAGAGGAAAGTTACTTCTTTTGGTTCTTTTCTACACTTTTTATTTTTCATTTCATTTTATTTTTCGTAATTTGTATTAGCTTTTTACTTATTCTACTTCTACTCTAATAGAATTAATACTAAAAGAAAAATAACTGATACCCATTGCCTCACTTTCCAAAAATTTGAATATGCTCTAAGTTAAGAAGCATTTGCTTTTCTCTCTTCTGCATCTCTCACCACTTGGCTTCAAAGGTTCACCTGGAGGTTAATATTTATAAGAGAAAAATCTATCATCTCCATGTCATTTATCATTTTAAAACTTCCAGGCCTTCCTTCTCTCCTTGTTAATAAACCAATTGCTATAGTTTTTTTCATTATTTTGGCCACACTGTATTCTATTTATTTGCTTTCTTGCCTGTGTGCCACTTCAGCCGTACAATTCTGAACACATATATTATATATGCAGTAATATAATTAAAATATGATTAAGAACCAAGGTAGCAAAATAAACTAATCACATAATATCTAGCAGTATTGAGAATATAGGACAACCGTCGTCTGCTCTGTCACTACATAAGGGATCATAAACTCCAAAGTCCAAGTCTTAACAAGTCCAAGCAATCTAATCTCCAGGGAATGGGGAGAAGAGTAACAAAGAAGCCAGTCCCATGTTCTCATGGCAGTACTCCCTAAGAGTAGACGTTCCTTGTAGATCACAGGTGAGAAACTCAACACAACACATTGCCATCACATGATGTTTTGTGACATTTTTCCCATTTGTGGAGCTGGAGTGGGCGTGGCTGCCCGTGACACATTTGGCCCACAGGTTGCCAGTTTGTCATCCTTATTTAGATCTTATCAGAGAAATAGGTGATGATATAAATACTCCAGACCTGAGCCATGTAGGACTTTACAGCTGAAAACCATCAGTTTCAATTGCCAAATGGTAGCCAGTACAATTCTCAAAATGGTAATGTTACATGGCCAAAATAAGTAGCACCTGTAAAATGTACAAATGAACAACTGTAGTCAAGTACTGCATTTTGGAACAGCTGTAGCTTCTGGATAGACTTAAGAACAATCCAGTGATGAAATCCTCACTGGTTT